>NC_040915.2:73029248-73712795 GCF_004126475.2 Phyllostomus discolor | reverse complement strand
TGTGAAGCTGAGTGTGGGAGGAGTCGGAAATGAGGCTGCAGAGGAAGATTGGCTGCAGGGATTTAAAACCCAGACTTGGCGGCCATTGAGAGGAAGAGAGCCATGCGCAGCCCTGAGAGGGAGAACCATGCGGACTTGATGAAGTGGAGACTCCTGCAGCCCTGAGAGAGGGAGAACCATGTGGCAGCCCTGAGGGAGAGAACCATGCGTCTTTAGCAGAGTGGAGACTCCCGCATCCCAGAGAGAGAGGGAACCACGCGGCCTGGCATAGTGGGGACCCCCACAGCTTTAGAAGGGGGAACCACCACCTGGTTTTAGCAGAGATCCCGGTGACTCAGCTGAGGGTGCCGGGAATCCAGGGAGGTCTCCCAGTCGAGAGGGATTACTAACTGAGAAGAACTAGAGGACTGCCTGAGCCATGGACTTCTATTTCCTTTCCTGAGATACGGTACTCTGGACTGGGCAAAGGGGGAAGGAAGGAAGGACTGTGTGTTTGTGGGTATTTTTAGGGACTTCGGGATTTTGGTGAAGACGTTAGGTCACTACTTTAAGTTTGTATAGCATTAAATAAACATTTCCTTTCCTTTTCACGAATCTCTGGCATTGAGAGACGTCTTTCCTCTGGCGGTGGACATAACGGACCCGGGGCCTTCTTTCAATAATAGTATATCATCCCAGGCCCCCCTTGTCGTGTTCTGTAACATCATGATTGTATCCATCTTAATAAAATAGATTCCTTATGTGAGCTACCATATGCTATTTAATTTTTTACCCTGACTTTTCAGATTTTTGTTTAGAAACTATGGTGCTGCAGTCAGAAGAAAGCAAAACAGGCAGAAGGGGCCTCCGCCCCAGCCTGGGATAGCACTGCAGGGTCAGGGGGGTGTCTCACTGCCAGGCACCCACTTCTCTGGGGTCCTTTGCCCCTCTTTTCCACAGTGTCCCCAGCCCACTGCTCCACTACCCTCCTCACCCTCATGGTGGCCCACTGTGGCACACCGACCTTTGGTGGTGTAACTCGGGTGGTCTAACTTGTTCCTCGCCGAGCGCAAGGCAGATGTGGCCTGCCTTGGGAGAGCTCCCACGCCCCACGGGCAGAGGCCCAGCGTACAACGCCCAGTGGGAACTTCTGGGGGAGGGGACTTGGCCCCTCGGCTGAGTCTCCACGGAGGATGAGGCTCTCTCCAGAAGGCGTGCAGGCAGAAGGCATCCCACGCCCGAGCACTGCGAGTGCCCAGGGTCCCCGGGGGCATGTTGTCTGCGGTTAATTTTTCTGAGAGTCAGCGAGTGTACCCGAGTCCTCTGACCCTATTTTCTTGGGAAATAGCATCGCAGCGAAGGAAAACTGCCGTAGGAGGTTCCAGCCCAGGAGAGGCTGTCCAGCTGCGAGAGCAAAGCCACGCCAGAGGACAGCCTGTCTGCGGCGGCCCAGCGCCAGAGAGCAGCCCCAGGGAAGGTTAGCAGAAACGCCCGCATCCGCGTTGGCAGGCAGAAGGCTCCTCTCCACTGCCTCTGCCTGCTGGGCCTCTCGGAGAATGGGGATTGGGTGCTAATTACCACGAAGCCGCCTCCCACACAGCCTCTGGCTCTGGGACTCTTAGAGAGGTGCCCTTCTGTTTTGTCCTCTGAAAACTGCTGTCTTATCTTACCTTTTCTTGGCACATTCAGTGGATAAACAGCATCTCCCTACTGATCCCCTACTTGCTCTGGGCATCCTCATTCCTAGCTCACTAGTGAGGAAGGAAAGATTCAAGAGTGGATCAAATTCACCTTGTTAGTAGGCGGGCGGCTGAGGTTTGAGAATTTTTTTTTACCATATTTCATTCTAGTTTTTCTCTGCTTTTGGGTTGGGGAAAGGAAAGGAAGAAAAGAAGTTGATTGCCTCTCCTGCTAACTATTTAATTAATACCACCCATGTTACAAGTGAAGAGACTGAGGCTAAGAGAGGGTAAACGACATACTGCTGCTGACCAGCTGCTGACCTGTGAGCTGGGGTTTGACTTCAGATCTAACTGTGCTTTCAGGTGATGCTCCCAGTCACTTCTGGCCCTGGACAGGGCTGGGTTCTCTGTGGTTCAGACGCTGTGTAGCTTGCTGAGGCCTACACAGCTGAGTCTTGCAGGGGAGTCTGCTACTGTATGTGTGTATGTGTTATTTAAGCCAGAACCACACCTGGTGGGCCCTCTCCAAAGCCTTGTTTGTTTCAGTTGGTGGGTGTCCCAGAATTAGAACTCATCTGTGCAGCAGTGGGGACCAGGAGAATGGGCCTTTGTTCCAGAAGGCACTGGAAGTCACTGCAGCTCTGGCCGTAGTCTTCGGAGGGGTGTGGAGGCTTGCCACAGAGGCTGAGAGCCTGCCTGCCACATCCACAGCGCATGCACCCTCCAGCTGCACCTTCTCTCAGTGAGATGCTGTCCCTCTGCCTGGTCCTCCCAGGACCTCCTGAGACCTGTGTCTTCGGCTGTGGCCCCCACCTGGCCCCATCCCACTGGTCATGGAGGAAAGGAGATTAGCCAGAGCATTGTTATTGAGCCTTGATTCCAAAGACCAGTGGCCAGTGGGAGGATCCTGAGACTCCTGCCCCACACCTGGCCTCAGTATGGGACAGGTGCCCTGAGAATCTGTCCCAGTGCCCTGAAGATGTCTTAGGTTCAACCCTAGTGGTCACAGAGGATAATGCTGAGGTTAAATTGTAATTTCAGAGAATTGGAGTTAGGGACCAGTGAATGGGATCTTTCAAATTTTGCTAATTGGTACGCAAATGAAGCACAATACTTTGAAAATTGGCTGGCAGAATTTCAGAGAACAAAGAAATTTCAGGACTGTCTAGTCCAACCTATTCACTTCACGGATGCAAAACCCAAGGCCTGAGAGGGGAGTGATGAATGTCTCTAGTCATGCAGCCAGTAAGTGGTGGAGCTGAGATTGGATTCACATTTATGTTTTTTTTTCTTTTTAAATTATTCCATCATGTTGCTACTTTCCACATCCTATTTCTCATCTTCATTTTGGCCCAATTACCAAATTATTTCAGATCAAAATGTTCATTTGGGCTGTAAATTAGCTGAATAATTGCTATGTGGATCTCATTCCAAAAGCCCCTCAGCTACACAGAGCCCTCAGAGCCAGCATGGGCAGCGCTGCCCCCGGGGCAGAGCCCACTGTGAAGGCTCAGCGCTCATGGGAGTAGTGACGCAGCCCCCTGCCTGCCCTGTGCCCCCCAAACAAAATGCAGTGCAGGTAGGAAGGGCCTGGACAGACACAGAAAGCAAGAAAACCAATGCCATACAGCTCTCAATTATTCTACAACAGCTCAGAGGTTCATTTTTTCCTCAAACTCTGATTTTTTCCAAGGAGAGGGGGAGGCATGGCAAAATAATTTTGAAGTCCTTTTGAAAACATATACAGGTAAATATAGCTAGAATTATGACAGAAATGGTTAATGAAGGGGTTAGTTCTACCATACATTAGGGTGTCATTTCTCATCACTAGCTGAGACAGTGGGGCAGGTTAGGAAGGAGGGAGGTTTACAACAGGGGTTCACCCAGACTGGAACCCTTAATGTAACAGAGTGGGAGGAGCCTGTCTGTGGGAAGAGTGGGGGCAGGACAAAACACTTGCTATTTAGGAAAACCAGAACCTCACTTCACACCATATATTAAAAGCAATATATTTTAATGGGAAAACCAAACCATATTGAAATAAGAAGAAAATTTAAGTCTGTGCTTATCTCTAAATGAAAAAGGGCATTCTAGACATAAAATAATGAATTAAATAACAATGACTTTGATTATATTAAAAATTCAGTGCACCCAGAGTATTCTACAATAAGGAGGCAAACATAGTGAGAAAGTTATAGCCATCAAAAACAAAGAATAAATGATCTGAAGAGCTCTTGCCCATATTTGTAAGAAAAATAGTGAAATTTTTCCTTCACAATAGGAAAATAAAGATCATAAAGGGGGAGGCTGAAATAGCAATAGGTAGGAAACATGGAAATGCTAATTTTTCGTAGAAACCAAATAAATGCAAATTAATAAAAATGTGGTGCTACTTTAACCTACCACATTAGCAAATATTTAAAAGGTATAGTTTTGATTGGCTTCAGTGAGGTGAGGACCTGCTAGTAGCCTTCTTATGTACTGATTGCTGATGGCAGGAAAAATGGCACTAACTTGACCTAGTGCAGTGTGAACACATGTTTCGGGAGCCTTTATATATGTTCAAATATGCTGATTAAATAATTCTCCTTTGTGTCTGAGTTTCACGCACAAAGATGTTCATCACCGTTCTTTGTTAGAATTGCAACCCAAATGTTCATTCAGTCTTAAAATCATTTACTCAGTAAGTATCAAGACCTGTTATCTTCTGAATGCTGCTTTAGATGTGGGGGACACATGGATGCACAGAATGTACATGGTTTAAGCACTTTGTGGGACTTATCATTCAGCAGAGGAGACAAGAAACAAACAAGTTAACAATTAAGAATGCTCATTATCCCAAGGGAAAAAATTGAGGCGATAGATGTTGACTAAAGTTATTTGGTATTTATTTCACAATCTAAACTTATATCAAATCACCTTATTGTACACCTAAAACTAATACAATGTTTTATGTCAACTATATCAATTGTATCTCAATAAAACTGGAAAAAGGAATTGTTCAACAGTTATGGTATAATTATGATATAACTGCATAATAAAGTATTATGTATCATTAAGTGTGTGTGATGTCTGTAAGTATTGACATCCATCCACTCAAAAAGTATTTATTGAATACCTAACATGTACCAAGAACTATGCTAGGCACAGAAAATACAGTTGTTGAGAGAGATACAGTGTCCTGGTGTTACCAAAGTGTTGATAAGGGCTCTGGGCGAAGTTCAGCTCTAAGGAAGCACCAAAGAGAGGCTGTCACTTGAGCTGTGAGCAGTCAGAGAAGTTGTAAGGGAAGAAATGCCATCTGAGCTGGGACACCAAGAATTTGAGGGAACGAGCCAGATGAAGAGATTGGGAGAGAAGCCTGTTACAGACACAGGGAAATGCCTAAGAACAGGGCAAGATAAACCAATTGAATGTATAACAGTACATCAGTGGTATAAAATCCTGTGAAATGTATCAGGAACAAATGCACTGCAATGTTAGCAGTGGCTGCTGGAGTTATATGTGACCTTTATTTCCTGCTTTAGTCTCTTCTGTGACATCAGATTGTGGGAATAGTGCTGTCTCCTCTTAGGCCTCCCCAACCCCCACCCCGTACCTGTAACCACTGGTGAGTCCTTGAGCTCCGCCGCTGGGCTACTGCAGCACAAAGCACAAGAGGGGACATCTGGTTCCAGAGGCTTCAAAAGAAACAAAGGGCATATCTTGTTAGGAAAATGTGCAGGTCACTAAGGGACCCCTCACTGCCCACAGAGAGAAAGTGGGAAATGGTATTCTCAAGATGAGCTGAGTTCAGGAGACCTTGATGTTTTCATTTACTTTTTGATAGCAAAGCCTCTTTTGGAATAAAGACTGTCCCCACGTGGTGTGCATGACCTTGTAGGACTTGGGGGTGGGGTGTGCTCCCTAAGCAGCTGACTCCCAAGGGTGCTTCCTCCTGGGGCAGGTGCTTGTCCAGAGGTCCTCCACCCCCTGAGCTTGCCCCAGGTGTTAACCACAGACCCAAACCTGCTTTGAAATGGGGCAGTCATGCCTCTCCTCATGCCATTCCTTCCATCCAACACATCTCCACCTCCTACTTC
Source organism: Phyllostomus discolor (assembly GCF_004126475.2). Taxonomy (NCBI): domain Eukaryota; kingdom Metazoa; phylum Chordata; class Mammalia; order Chiroptera; family Phyllostomidae; genus Phyllostomus; species Phyllostomus discolor. Next base: position 73,707,052 of record NC_040915.2, on the reverse strand, counting down.
CATGACCAAACACCTAACTCTCTGGCCAGTGTTTCCTGTGTCCTGCAGTGTGGCCCTACTTGACCCTGTCCACTATCTGGAATGTGCAGCTTTCTCTCCAGCTGCTCAAGCCTCCTCATTTTACAAGGTCCTGTTAACAACTTCAGTTCCCTGTGTATTCTTTCCTGAGCACCCAGTTTGGATAGGCGCTTATCTCCGGCTCGTATGGTATTACTGTCAGACCCACTCATTTGACACTTACCATGTCCTGCCTTTTTCCCTAGTTACTTGTCACTGTGTCTGTGACCCTCCTCCCTAGTGTGCAATACTGTTCTCTTTACTTGGAAAGCGATCTGTTCTCTGTCCCTGTTGTTGAACTTGGCTGAGCCCTCCAAGCCCACTGAAAGGTACACGCCTTCAGCTTCCACTCTGGCTTTCTTTGAATAATAATTCATTTTTATCCACCACAATAATACAAGGCCTATACAACTAGACACTATATCTGGCTTACCCTAGCACTCCCTGAGGTGCCTAGCTCAGAACTGGTGCCTGTCGGGCAATGAAATTAAATGCTGAGTCAATGCATGAAGGAGTAGAAGTGACTTGGGGGCTTTTGAAAGACTGTTTCAATGTGTTGTAGGTTGGTCATTAATGCTTTTTATTTCACATTGCATGGAAAGTACTATGCATCTAATAGGTGCTCGATGAATATAAAATGCTTTATTCATTGAGATATGCATCGCTTAACAACAGGACACATCCTGAGAAATGCATCATTGGGCAACTTTGTCACTTCATGGACACGCACACCTAGCTGGTACAGTCTGCTGCACACCTAGGCTATATGCCTGTGCAGCATGTTATCGTTCTGGGCACTGTAAGCAGTTGTAACACAGTGGTAAGTATATGTGTATCTGAACATAGGTAACACAGAAAAGGCACAGTAAAAATATGGTATAAAAGATTTAAACACTGGTACACCTCTAACAGGGCACTTACCATGAAGGGAGCTTACAGGACAGGGCATTGCTCTGGGTGAGTCAGGAAAGGAGTGGTGAGTGAGCAGGACGGCCTAGAACATTACTGCCCACACTGTAGACTCCTCAAGCGCTGCCACATTCGCTCTCTGCCTGCCTCTCCCCAGCAGGGTCAGACGTGGGGGATCAAAACTGTGACTCTGGCTCCATGAGCATAGATGGGGGCTGGGCAGATGGGACGCATCAGGGAGGAGTGACCTTGGTAAAGTGTGTGTTATCGTGACAGTGGCCTCAGGAGGGCAAGAGAGGTAGCCTGAGCATGAAGCGTCAAGATGGGAGATGTGGGAACACAAGGATGGTCACAGCAATGGGCGTGTTGCAGTGGTGGTCAGATTAAGAAACTTTGTAATATTCATTAAAAAAGGTGTTTAACATGGAAAGGGTATAGAAGTGAGGAATTGATATTTTGACTTTGGAAATTTGTTTCTGGTTCTATTGACCCTGTCTAGCACAGAGGGCTCTCTCTGGCATTGAGGCGATGGGAGAAATAAAACTTATCTGTGCTTTACATCACTACAGGCTGGCTGCACACGACCACTGTAAAAGCTTTTACTGACGTGCAGTGGTCTTTTAAACTTTTAAGGTGGCTCCTGTGGACCTGTGTCCTTGTATAGGAACCTCAAGGAAGAATTTAGATCAATGGGCCCTGGAGACCATCCAGCTAGATTGTGGGGGGAGGCTGTAGCACCCTCCAAATGTGTAGTGTGGTATATGTGGGGGGAGGGATGGGCTCCCCTGGGCCAAAACCGCTCAGCGGCCGACGGACTGGGATGTCACAGGTGCACTCGACACTGCCAGAGGGAAGCTGCCACCAAGCCCCACAGGCACTGCTCCCGTGAGAGGAAAAATATTCCTTCTAAATCTCATCTCCTTCCGTGTCCCACCAGAAACCCAGCCCCATTATGTTAAGTGACTCCTGTCCCATATGTGGTCACTGTGCGGCACATAGCTGCATGTGCATCGAAGACTTTATTGTTGACAATAAATGATGTCAGTCAATACTGCCATCCCAGACAGATGTCTGTCAGGAAGAGGCAGGTACTTGATCCACTGTTCTCTCCTGCTTTGGTATGAGGACTTCCTTCTGGGTGTGACCCTATTTGTCAAGATTAGTAATAAGGCAGTGAGATTTAAACCCAACCCTTGTCTTCCTCTGGGGCAGGTCCTCTGATCAGTGTCCAGCTGCCACCCACAGGCAAAGTGCTTTTACGAAGCTCCCCTACCAGCAACATGATTTCCAGCCATGACCAGCATGCCCTGCCGGCCTCCATGGCAGGAGCCAAAGTCCGGGTCTGCCTGCTTCCCTGTTCGTCGTATTCAGCTGGGGACTCTGGCAATAGATCAGAAGAGTGATCAAAATGCCTGGATGACCCGAGGAGGGATAGGGCCAGGCACTGGCTGGGCATTTGTATTTGCTGCTCTGACTGGCCTGTAAAGACAGGGGCCTGAGCTTTGGGCTGGATACCAGCCTCCATGGTTCTTGCAGATACTTCTCCCTCCTCCTGCAGAGCGTCTCAGTGAAAGGTGCTGCTTGTGCCCCGGCAGCTCCACCAGGCACCTTAGCCAAGAGGAAGGAGAAACAAACAAAAACCCCCAAACTCCAGCTCAGCAGCTACGCTGACTGACTGGCTGTATTTATCCTGATAATTTCTGTCCCTTGTTTTTCTCCCCACTGAGTAAAACTGTTCTTTTGATCCCAACAAATCTCAGAAAGAAACAAGGCACAAGGATAATTATCTTCTAAAGCTGCTGAGGTGTCATGGCCATGCGGAGCCTCCCTCTGCTCCTTGGAGAGCAGGTCCTGCCAGGGAGAGTCTCCCCTTTCTCCTTCTTCCTCAGTGCCTGGCCCTTAGCTGTACGCCTGCTCATAGGCAAAAGGGATGTGGCCGAGGGGCCCTGCGTGGCCCCAGTCCCCAGCCAGCCCTGGGCCTCAGGGAAGCCCTCCTGTGGTAGGTTTGGATCATGCTGTTCTGACAGACAGCTTTGTTGGATGACTGAATTATAAAGAACATGGGGGCCATGCAGAAAAGAGGACCAGGGTGCAGGGATGAGGAGGAAGTAGGAGCCTGCAGTCACCAGAAGATAGGAGAACACAGGAGAGAGATGGATGGAGGTGCTTCAGATTGTGTAAGGAAATGAGCCTGAGGGGAGGGAATGAAATGGGGCTGAATTTCCTAATCCACACAATTTCTCCTTCTGTCAGACCCGCCATCATGGAGAGAGAAGTGAGTCACACACGTCCACAGATTGTGGGAAGTCTGGTGGAATGTGGTGGCTCTTCCTCTCTTCTTGGGTGTACCAGGCAGATTCCTGGGCCAGGTCTAAAGGGGTGGCCCTTCCTCCACCCTGATGGGGACCTGGCTGTGAGGGGCTGTTCCTGGTAGGACAGAAGTCTGTAGCCTCTGTCTCAGTTCTGTGGCAAAGCTGACTCTGCCAGGTCCCTTTGGCTGGGCTCCCCCTTTCTCTATGCCGGGGCCATTCCCCTCTAGCCAGGCTTCAGGGACACACAGATCTGCATGAGAGCAGGGCCCTCAGGGAACAGGGAGCTCACCCCTGAATTCCCTGCCAACTTGTTCAACCTCTGAGCTTCTGTTTTCTTAACTATCAAATTGTGGCACAATAGTAAGAAGTTAGGGACATTCCTTGGCAAGTGGAGTAAGGGAAACTGAGACAAAAATAATTAAACAAGGCCAAACAATTTGAGCAATTTATAGCCAGCTAATGAATCAGAGATTTTACTTTGTCTAACCAAGGACACTTAGGAGCCAATGGTTTACACATTCCAGACTGGCCCAGGAAAGCATGGCCTAGGTTCTGGTCACTCTCTGATGATGTTCTTTGAAAATAAAACTAACCAGAAAATAACCCTTGACCCCTCTGTATACACACATTTTGATGAATCAACATATTGAAGGACACACCTGAAAAGCTAATGAATATTTTGTTAAGACCATCCCCTGAGGCATCCCTGGGGTTCCCTCAGCTGAAGAAGGTAACAACCCTCAAGACAAAGGATCCTTAGTGCACTCTCTAAGGATCCCCATGAGACTTGCAGCCAGGGGAGCAGCCAGCAACAGCAGCGGCAGTTCATCCCGGGCTCACCCCCTGACCCACCCCCTGACCCTGTCTCAAGGCCCTCTTTGCTCTGACTTTCCAGCGAGTTGACAGGAGCCCGCCTTGTCTCATGTCTTCCACTGTGACTTTTATTGCCTGGTGAGCCTATGCAGAGCTCCAGCTGGGGTCTCTCCTGTTGATCCTTCTACCCCAAGCTCATCCCTGTTTCACTGTCCTCAGCTTTAATAAACATTCTCTCAAAATCACCAGAACTCGTGTTGTGAAAACTTTCCTATGCCAAGTCAAGGTCTCGCCCAAGAATGGCCAGCCCGAGGCAGACTGGCTCCAGGCCCAGACCCTGTCTGGTAACAAAATGGAAGCAGAGTTTGAGGGTCCAGTCAGGTAACTTGGGTGAAGCCCCTCTCAGCCTGTTTCCCAGAGGGGTCATCCAGCCCGAAGGGGTGCAGGGTATTCTGCCAGAGCTCTGGGGTTCCTGGCTGGTTGCCCTCATCCCTGCTACCCAGTCAGTGGTCATGACCCCCACTGATTCTAGGGGAGCCACTATGGTACCTGCAGCAGCATTTCTTTCCTGGACCTTCTGATCTACCCCAGTGGTGCTGAGTAGTGTGAAACACAGAACCCTGCCTCAGGGATGGGCAGGCTGGGCTCTCGATGTGGAGCAGTGCCCCCACAGGCCTGGCCCAGGAGGTCAGGGGATGCCCAGGGTCCATTTAGACCAGGAGGTCCAGACTCAGAAGTTCTGGGAAGTGAAAGTTTTGGCTGTGAGCCAGCCCCTGGGGAAGAACAGGCTCCTCAGTGACCAGGAGATAAGAAAGTCTGGGTCTCATCTCCACTCGCATTTCCCCCGAGGCTTCTGCTGCTCTTTGAGCAGCACCAAAGCCACATGGGTGGTCACCACGGCTCCTTTACAAGTGGCCCATGACCCCAGTGTGCTCTCTGTGGAGCTATCTATGAGGGTTTGTGGGGGGAGGGTCGTGTTGGAGATTTCAACTACACTCCTGATGGGACTGTGTGTGCTTCCAGCCTCCATTTTCAGGTCAGTAGATCGGACAGCTCCTTCTGACCTGAGAGCTCACACAGCACAGTTGTCTGGGTGGGTCCAGGTGGTCACCTGGCTCATGTGTCCTCACAGACCTGGATGATTATGAAGATCTGACCTGACGGGCACAGTCAGGAAACATGGAAGCCCTTCTGTGCCAGGAATGAGTGGCCAGCTGTGGAGGCATGACCCTCCCATGCCCACCACTACCCTCCCCCAGCTCCATGATTTCCCACAGGGACCAGCCATGCTTGCTTTTCTCTCTAAGTGGTATATGGAGGGCTGGGTGATGGTAACTTCTCTGCCCTGATGATGAATTTAAGGAAATGGTGAGAAAGAAACAGAGAGAGTAATACACCCCCCAGGCAGACCCCAGCCCAGTCCACAGAAGAGGAAAGACCTGGGGTCTGAGGGTGAGGGATAAAGGCACCCAGAGGGAGCACAGACTCTATCCACAGAATCAGAGAGGAAGAGTCAGCCAACACATTCCCATCTGCCTTAGAAGAACTGTTTCTGTTTGAGGGCATCACCCAGTGCTTCTGCAGAGTGGATGGGTGGGAAGTCCACCAGCAGTGTCCAGGTGGGCTGGCTCCATCCTCTGAGGAGTGCCTGGCAGTGAGAGCTTGCAGCAGACTGCAGGGCTTGGGTCCCTGCTACTCCCTGACACAGATTCCTTTGTCTGCTTTTTCCTTTCTTTCTCTCAGGCATGGGGAACCCAGAGGACTTCTCCTCACTGCCCTTCTCTTTTCTATGTGTGCTTCTGTTATGGAGCTGCACTTGGGGTTCTTTTGTCTGCTGTCACCCTCAAGGCAAAATTCCAGAGGCCAAGATTTGGTGATAAAGGAAAGAAGCCTTTATTCAAAAGCTTCACAATTTTGAATAACAGCTTTCTACAAGAATTAGTCACTTAGACCTATCAATTAAGGCAAAACTCTTTAACTCATTCGTTACAGTGTTAATCGCTTTAGCCTATCAGAGAAGGCTAAACTCTAATACTTGGGTTCTCCTATCTTTTCCCTGTTAGTTTTTAGTTATCTTATTTCTATAGGGTTAGTTTATAAACTAAAGCAACATAAGATACAAAAGTTAAACAATTTTGGAAGAATGGCCGGCTTCTGCCTCAGAGGTTGTCCCCTCTAGAGCACCCAAAGAATAAACCTGTCACCCTCTGCCAAGGCAGCCCTATCCTGGGCTGTGCCTGGAGTTCCTTCCCATCCAAAATGCCATCTGTTGGGAAACGCAGGCAGCTGCAACACAATCATCCAGGCTTCCTCAAAGAAGAGGAAAACCCAAGAGCCAGAGCCAGCCAGCACCCCAGTGCCCCTCCGAGAGCCCAAGAGACCTTCTTTTATTTCAAATCTTCTTGCCCATAATTCTGTGATCTGGAGGCATTCAGCTTCTCAGCCAATCCCATCCTAGGCTATATACCATTGCCTTGGGCAACCTCATTCTTCAACCCCTCTCTTCTCCTCCTCAGTGATCTAAGCTGATCTCTCTGTATCATTCCCACACAGAGCTAATCCCTTTCTCTGCACTTTCAAAGATGCCTTTATTTGGCACGGGGCCCCTTGCCCTGAGAATACCACAGTGAACAAGACATGGCCCTGCTCTCAAACTAAGGGAAGACCCTGGTTCTTCCTTCTCTCCCAGGTTCCAGGTTGGCCTGCACCACTAAGGCATCATATTCAAAGCCAAACCCATTATCTTCTAACTTTCCTATTGGTTTCTGGGCTCTCCATTCTCATATCTCAAGCCTCATCTAGTCTTCATGTCATGTGGACAATTCCTTCTCACTTCCTGCCCACATCTTTGCTTCCAGGCCCATGGCCCTGAGTTGGCACATCTGATTGGGCCGAACCCCCTCCCTGGGCTCCTGCAACCTGCATCAGGTTAATGGTCCCAAGGCTGTGCTTTGATGATATCGTTTTTATAGACACATAAAGCATTTAAGCATCCAGCCATGGTACATCTTAACCCTCTTTACAGATATTTTTAGTGCAGCCCATCAAAATTGTCATCAGCCCCGGAGGTGCCCCATTTATAGTGTCAGTGCCCATCATATGACCTAGGACAGGACGTAGCAGGCACTGGGACATGCATGGCACTGAGCTGGTGCTTGGGAGGATGTCTTCTCCCAGGTCCGATCCCACACAGCTGCTGTTGACTCTGACTTGCATCTAGGCCCATTTTCTCCTGGGAGCCACCTGAGGCCTGGGGTTGCCTCCTGCTTATTTTGCTCCAGAGGGATAAGTAATTGCTCCCTCTGGACACCATAAGCATTTGTCTGCAAGAAGCAATATATCACAGTGGTTATAATACTGGGCTGTCAGATATTAATCTTCTAGTTTCTGGAGGGGGGAGGCCTGGGGATCCTAGGGAGGGGTCAGGATACGCAGAAGGACAGGCTTCAGCAGAAGCTGTTAACCAGTCCTTATGGGGGCAAACAGCCAACCTAGTGGTAAGGACTAGAGTGAAACAGGAAGTAGGGCCCACAGTTTTGATTTGTGGGAGCTGGGCTACGGATGGTTGTTTTCTCTGAAAGCCCTATTATGTTGCTGCCATGTACAGTCATAGTTAAAAAGACAACACTTCTGAAGAAATAAAGACACTGGGAATAGAAACAGTCTGGTGGGCTCTGGGCCAGACTCCCTGAATTCAGAACCTAGCTCTGATGCTTCCTGGCTGTGTGGTCTTGGCCCAATCACTTACCCTCTCTGGGCTTCAGTTTTCTCATTTGTAAAATGGGTGTAGAATGGTATTTAGTAGATGGGGTGGTGGATAGGACAAAGGACAACTGCATGACAAGTGCCGAGGCAGTACGTGGCCACAGTGAGTATTGCAGAGTGGGTAGGTATGGAGGCGGTATTGTACGGAGGCACCACAATGGTGTCGGAGTGGGTGGTCTGGGTTGGAACGCAGACCAGCTGGCCCTCTGGTTGCCTTGTTCTAAACTTGTAGGCTGTACTTTGCTTGCATGAGTCTGTTGTCCTAGGCACAGGGTCTGCTGCCATCTCTGTGACACACCACCTGAGTGCCCTTCCTGCGCACACATCACGCCTTCCTTCCAGCCACAGGAGGGCCTGCTGAGTCCTGACTATCCAGCAAGCCCAGCCTCTCTTTCACTTTCTCCTCGGCTCACTGTGGCCTCTGTTTTCTGGTCCCCAAGGACCCTGTGTGCCGCCCACTGAGCACTTTGTACTTGCCTCCCAGGTTTGTGTGTTCCCGCGAGTGGGGCTTGTGGTCTCCACTAGCTTGTCCACGTGCTCTCGAGCACAGATTTTCTCTGAACCCTTCTGGACCCTGCAGGGTGTGGCATGGTCTTAAGGACTTCAGGAATTCTGTTCAGTGGGTGCCAGTTCATTATTAAGGCCTTGTGCTTGCTGCCTGGTGGTCACAGGATGAGGACAGAGGACCGACTGGTGTATCCAGGCCACTGACCACAGGCTCAATGCTGCCTCTGCCTTTTTCTCTCACTAGTACCCCTGAAAGCAACCCATTTATTGCAGGATCGGTGTGTGCAGGGTTGGCATATTCTCCGGCCCCTCACCCTCCTCCGTTCAGGAGGAAAAAGTCCTGACTGGTCCATGTAGTGGGCACATGGACAGTCGGTTCAGGTGGAGATTGCAGCCCCCTGTGGCTGCCCAGGGGCAGGGCACTGCAGAGGCACAGCACTGCAGAGGCACATGCTGTCCAAGTCTGGACTTGGCCTCTGGACTTCTAGAGCAATGCAGCTGAATCCAAAGCATCCTTCCCCAGGAGCAGTGAGTTGTTGAGGGGAGGCAGGTGCTTCTGCACACAGCAGCCTAAGCCTGTGCAGGCCATTGGCCCTCTATGCCATGCAGTAATGAACTTGATACTACACAGAGGTAAAAAGCTGTGGTGTTAGTAAAGGACCTCAGTGAGTTGCTTTCATTTTGGTTGTGTACTGCCTCTCCAGGATAAAAGAGAGAGGGAGTGTGGGTTTTGACGCCAAGAGGAGGGACACCCTTATTTTTTCTCATTGAGTTGAATCTGAGTAGTCACACAAGCACAAGGGTGGCAGCGACCACCAGTGGAAGGCTCTGGTTGTCTTCTGCTGGTTTCTGGTAAGCTGGAGCTGGCAAGTGGGGAGCCAGCTCCTGGCTGATGGGGGGCAGGTGACTTGCAGCCTGTGCTGGGCTGACCCAGCTCTGTGCCAGGGTGTCGGCAATGCTGGGCTGTTTTAAGGCACTGCTATTGGAAAAAGACCCTCTGAAGAGCCACACACCTGCTTTCTGGGCCTGTGGAGCAGGCTTGCTGTTTACAACATGTGCCTGCCAAGGCCAAGGACCCCCATGGTGGCCCATGATGTCACCACGCACTGACGATGAAGTGAGGTGTGATCTCACAGTATTTGTACTTCCGTAGATGAGTGCCTGCCTCCCCATGCTGTCATTATTTGGCTCCACCAGACACCTGGTTCCTTGAGGGGATACACTGTCCTTTGTCTCTGTGTTTCTTTCTTCAAGCCCAGTGCCCAGGGCCACTCCCCTGAGATGGGCTGGTACTAAGCTCTGATGTGCAATGTGCCCCTGGAGCTATGCAATGCAGGGGCCCTGAGATCAGGTACTTAACAATGATTTTGCATGAAGGATGGAATTCCACAGATGTTTATGAAGTTCCTGTTTCTTTTTAGGGACTCTTATAATAGACTCTGGGGTTACAGCTGGACCAAGACCAACAAAACCACCCTTGTGGAGATTATTAGTGAGAAGAGATGGACTATAAACAAATGAAAAAGAAAAATATATCTTGTCCTAGAAGGCAACAAAGGCAAAGAAGAGCAGTAAAGCAGGGGTGATAGGACACGCCAGGGCAGGGTGGGGAGAAGGAGGAATGGCAAGGTTAAGAATGGTGATCTGGGAAGTTCTTACTGAGAGGGTGCTATTCAGACACAGACTTGAAGGAGAGGGAGGTGCTGTGTGCCTGCACATGGACAGAGGGCTTGCCAGGCGAGGTCTGAGACTAGCAGAGACCTGCTAGGCCTAAGAAAGCTGAAGTAGGCTCATGGGGTAGGAACCAAGTATGCAAAAGAGAGTGAATGTTCCCATCAAAGAGGTCACCAGGTGCCTGACCCTGCCAGCTTGTCGGGGCCTTACCTTTTCTTTGTTCAGAAGCTATGGGGCAGTCTTGAGCCTCCAGAGCCATGTCATGGTAGGCAATTATGCCCCCCTGCCCCGCCCAGTGTCCACATTCTAATCCCTGGGCCAGGAGACTTTGTGTAGGTGACTACATTAAGGATCTCGAGACAAGGAGATCATCCTGGATTATCCGGATAGGTCCGATGTGATCCTAAGGACCCCTGTAGGAGGGAGGCAGGGAGTCAGAGAGACAGAGGTGTGATGACAGAGTCTGGGAGCCTGAGATTTGGGGAGACATGGGAAGGTGCTATGGAGCTGCTCTGATGCGGAGGAGGAGGCCACCAGTCAGGGAGTGATGGTGCCTCAAGAAGTGGGAGAAGACAAAGACACAGATCCTCCCCTCGTGCCTCCAGGAGGGAACGGAGCCCTACCAACCTGTGTGCATCTTCCAAAGTCCTGAGCAGTTGTTAGAGGATAATGAACATGTGTTATTTTAAGCCACTAAGTTTGTGCTGATTGGTGACAACAATGACAGGCACAGATGCAGATGTCAGGAGGGTGTTTTGCAGCTCATGGGCGGTCCTCTGAATGTTTTGGGTGTGTGGCTCCATTAGAAAGAACAGAGCTGGTGGGATGCCTGGTCTCCTCCCCACTTAGAGATGGGTGATGGAGAGGGTGGGTCACAAGGTGAACTATTGATGATAAAGGGTATCGAGAGAGAGGGTTGCTAGTGCAGACCTGACTGGGGCACTTGCAAGGGAGCCCCCTTGCTTTTCTGTGAGAGCAGGGGTACCCGGGGAGCAGGGGGATGATTCCACTGCAGGGACAGCACCTTCATAAAGATTTTTTCCCGAGCCAGTCTTTTGAGGCCTTTGCATTTCCAGCACAATGCTGGTGACAGTAGAGCCAGGCAGGTGCCAGCTGGTGGAGGCAAGGCGGAGGACGGCTGAAGCTCTACCTGGCACCCAGTGCTGACTTGAGAGAGTAAAGGGCTCTGCCCCTGGGGAGAATGGAGTGAAGTGGACAGCTCCTCAGCCTTTCTCTGGACATTGCTACACTTAGCAGGGCTTGAAGGAGAATCTAAGAAAAGCCAAGGGCTTGTCCCTTGTGGCCACTGCTCCAATTTAAAGAACTGGACTGTTTAAGTTAGAGAATTTGTTCTCATTGCCTCCTGCATCATCTGCATGGCCTGAACTACAACTCTGTGAGCAGTGGCTCCTTTCATGGGGACAGTGTGCTCTTTTCTTCTGCCCAGCACTGAGCTTTGTCCCCCTAATGGGGTGTTAAGTCTTCCCTCCTTCTAGAAACCTTACAAAATCAGTGCAATGAGAACCATTTCTGTGGCCCTGCTGTCTGGGAACTCAGGTGAGCAGGTGTCCCAAAGTCTCCACCATGGTGCTTTTGTCAGTGTGGTCTTGATATTAAATGTGCCACTATCCAGTTACCAAAGTCCATGGTGGACCAACTCCCTGTGTCCTACTGAGTTTTTAGAAGTGAGGGAAGTTTACAGTACCTTTAACAGAACTTTTGACTTGCATACATTCCTAGAAAGCATATCCATCCATCCATCCATCCAGTGCTCATTGAGTCTTTACTTCTGAGCATACCAGCAACACAGCTGTGAAGCATGCAGGTGTAGTCCTGGCTGATTGACTTTTAGTGCTTTTGGTCCAATGATATTAACAAAAATTTAATTAAATCTTTTGGATGTTGGTTATCTCAGAAACAGAAATAGAGCTGGAAGGCTGGAAGGGATTTTAAAGATCATCTAGTAAACCCTCTCATTTTACAGATGCCAGAAAAATAATGTAGGTGACCAGAGGTCCCTCAGCTGGTCAGTGATCAAAAATCTGAACCCCAGTCTTTGTTGAAAGCATTTCCCATTGCACAATGCAGCCCCTGCCCCCGCCCCAGGTCTAGACTTGGTGCCTGTGAGTAGGTGGTTTACAAAGCCGGATGTGCACATTATGGTCACAGTAGGAACAGAGAATTCAGCGACATTTCAGGTGATGGGAATCCTGGATGAGAGGGAGCATTTCTACAGTAGAAACACTTACTGTCTGTGGTGTATGGCGATATCTTAGGATGGGAAGTCTATGGGACATCCCCGGAAGACTTCCAGAGGTAGGGAGAGGAGGAGGGTAATTGCAATTGGCCTTGACAAACTTAATCTGGAATCGAGACTCCCAGATAGTGTAGACAAACCCCTATGCCCCCCATCCCACAGCCAGGCTGACTCCTGGTGCCTAGAAATGCCCCTCAGGGGCCTTGTCCTCTGTAGCCTTTTTCTGGGCCCCCCATGCTGTCCCCATCTGAGGGGTCTGCTCCTCAGACACAGAGTTTTGTTGGGAAAACTATTAATTAGTGGCTGGACTGGCCTACCACATATATATTATCCTCTATTCATTTTTCTTTGTTGTCTTTCTGCATTGCTTCTTGACCTTGCTTCTGCTCCGTGCGATGGTATGTAGAGAAACTAATATTTGAGTGGTGTGCTGGAGCAGCCAGGAGGGGGTTTGAGGATGTCTATGTGGGGACCTGGTAAAATATTCATTACATTCTTACATTACTTCAGGTTGATGGAAAATTATAAAATATAGACTTTTAAGAAACATATTAAATAACTTTGTACAAAAGTTTCAGAAATCCAGAAAGACTCTCAAATGAGAAAGCTGAGCTGGCCACCATGAGCATAACATTTTTACACATCAGTGTTTGATGCTCATAGTAACCAGAGCCCAATTCATGCCTCAGACTTTGTGTGAGTTGTTCATATTCCTAGTGGGCACTATTGGCTAGAAATTTCGTTCACGCCAGTTGGTGATAAAAGTTTTAAAACCATTTTTATGACCATTCAAAAATTTACGACAGTTGAATTTATATTTAAAGGCTCAAATAATTCTTCCTCTTGTTTCTGGCAAAATTAAGGTTGAAGTTTCTTGTAATAATTTGAACATATTTCTCTTTGGCCTTTTTCATGTCAAGTATTTTTTTAGTTTTCACCCGAGTATGTGTTTATTGATTTTAGAGAGAGAGGAAGGGGAAGACAGAGAGAGACATCAATGTGAGAGAGAAACATCCATTGGTTGCCTCCTGTATGTACCCTGACTGGGAATTGAACCCACAACCTAGGTATGTGCCCTGACTGGGAAGTGAACCTACAACCCTGTGGTGCACAGGATGACACTCCAACCAACTGACCCAACTGGCCGGGGCTCAAGCATTTTAAAATAATGACTGTGCAAGCACTATCAGATCAGCCAGTTCACACAGTTCAGACACTCAAGGGCACATCAGCATAGTGGTGAGAAGACACAATGTACGGGCCCTTTGCCTCCAGCTGCCCCTTTCAGCAGCCTCTGAGGTCCCCTCCCCACCACAATCGGCTGCACCTTGGCTACAGGCCATGCCCCTGGGTGATGTGGCACAGGTCCTTCCATGGGCCCTTGTTGCCAGGAGCAGGGGCTGCTGGAGCAGGTGTGCCTGTGCCCAGCACCCCCTTCACCACACTCGGAGCATCACCCTGAGCAGCATGTGCTATGTGTCCTGTGCCAGAGACTGACTCTGCTGTGCAGGAGCCACCCTGGAGAGGCCCCTCTGCCTGTGGGGCTGGTGCTGGAGCCTCAGGGAGCATCAGCCTTGATGGACTCTGGTTGGGAGCTCTGCTGGACAGATTGCTGTCACGGCAGTTCCAAGTTCTCCTGCTCATGTTACTTAGCCCTCCAGCACTTTCTCCATCAGTCTCATTTTGAGCAGATGACACTTTTCTCTGACTCTACTGAGAAAGTTGAGATTATTCTGTGAAAACCCCAATTTCCCTTGATTTGTATCTTGGATCTCCATTTCTCATCTTCCTTTTATTCTTTCCTCCTGTTTTCATTTGCAAATATTTGTGCACCAGTCAGTTCATGCTGGACATACCATTGGTGATGAGCATGTGTGGTGTGGACTATGGAGAAGAAAACAGGTCTCTTCGGCTGGGGCTGCAGGGCCTGGCACAGTGAGGACTCAGTGAGACACCTCTCGCCTCTTGCTGTGTCCCCTGACACACTCCCCAAGTCCCCCTTCTTTAAAACTTGTGTTTGCTGCCCTTATGCCCACACTGCTCCTGCTCACTCACCGCTGGTTTATCCAATGCTGGTGGCCCCATGGCTTCCCAGCTACTCCGCTGTCTCCAGCCTCATACCATCTGGATCCTGCACTCCCCACAGGGCAGAAATTGCTTTCTGAAAGGTTGCCAGAGGCTGAAATGCTGGGTCAATGGCATTTCCTCAACCCTTCCCTCCCTCCACTTCTCTGTGGGATCAGGTGCCATGAGCCCTCTGTTCTTGCAGCCCCTGATCTGCTATATCTCAGTCAGCTCACGGCCCCTCCCCAGCTCAGTTCTTCCCACATGGCCTCAGCAACGAAGGTGGTAGGAGAGCAGATGGAGCTGATGTGGAAGGCAGGAACCAAGTCTTCTGTGTGCCCACATCCAAAGACTTCTGCTCAGTTGCTCTTATCTCTTCAGATTGTCCTCCTTGGGTTTTATTCCTCAGCAATGCAGGCAGTGAACACCTTAGTAGCAGAAATGACTGTGTGTTTAAGAAACAGCAGAGAACAAGTTAGTGACCAGATTTTGTTTTTCAGACCAGTCTTTTAAATGAAAGGAGACTCTGTAGAGGAACCAGGCAGCTGGGCTGTCCCTCCCACCTCCCCGGGAGAGCAGCCTCGCCCATAGTCAGGCACCCAAGGCCCCGAGGTGCTTTTGCAGCATCTCTTCACCAACACGGGCAGGGCCTACGCCATCCCTTCCTCTATTACCCTGGAAATGAGGATTTCTCCCAGAAGTTTGTGCAGAGCTGCTGCTTCTGATCTTTTCATTTTTTCTCTGACATCCCACCTATTCCAATGACTTGAGCCTTCTCTTCTCTATAGTTAAAGTCCTGTTCTTCCCTAGGGTTAACCTGAAAGCAGGGCCAGAGAGAAGGGTAATGCTACAGACCACTCATGTGGACAGTGATGTCAAAGAACCAGGGGAAAGGGCTGGGAGAGAGGGACAAGTGGCCAGGAGTGCTTTTCCGAGGGTGCATTGCTGAGGCAGATGGGGATCCGTGCTACTAGGGCCCTGTGCAGGGTGTGCGCCAGCTTTGTCCCTTGAGGACAGACAAAGTCAGGCATGGTCTCACAAAGCATTGATGTGCTTACTTCCCCAGGGGGTACAGGCCTTGGAACCATCTCATATAGGGAAGAGAGAAGTACACAGTCCAACTGAGGGGACAGGCTGGAAAGTGGGCTCAGTGGATGTGTGGTGGGGCGTGGGTGGGCTCTGACACAGTCCTGGTCACCAACTTCGGTGCTTGTTCCCTTGACTGTCCCCTATCACCTGCAAGCTCCGTGTGTGGGCAGCTGTAACCTCCATGAGCTGTCATGGGAGATGGAAGGCTGAGAGGACTCTAAATACAGACTTCTGACAAAGTTTCATATGGGCTAATTAGTTACATGCAAACATTGACACTATGACACATTTTTATAGTGCTACTCTGTTTTGTTTCTACTTTTTCATGTTTTTATGTATTAGGAATATGAATATGAGAAATTGCCTGTTATACTTTATCTCTGGGAAGCCATTTCTTCTGTGCTAAGGGTTGGACCAGCATCTTCTCATGCTGAATTGTTCTAGTTCTCTTGACCAAACAAGGGACCAGAGCTCTGTGGTTCTGAGGTTCTGCACACTGCACCGTTTGCATTTTCTGTGCTTCGTCCCATCCCAAAGGATCCAGCTCTTGCACAACCTAAGGGTCACGCCCTCATGTGAGGAGAAGTTCTTGCCTCTCGTCTGCCCAGAGCACCTGCAGACTTAATAAATGTTGTTGAACGGGGCTGATGATGACAGTAATGTTTCCCAACCCCTCATCCTTAGGTTAAGGTCTTGGGAGGCTGTATCTCAGTGACCACATGTGCCTTCCACATGAAAAAATGACATTAATGATGATAATTGATGTCTATATAATGACAATGACAATAGTGATGGCAATTCACATCTTCATAATGATTGTTAATACACACAATGTCCTTTCGTCTGCAAAACCATCATGGAGATAAGGCGAGGGGCACATCTAATTATCCTGACTTTATGGATGAGAAGATTAAAGCACTGAGAAACAGTGATTTGCCCACAATTTCATTTCCAGGAGTCAGATCCAGGTTTCTTGTCTCTTACTCAATAACTCACTGGATCAGTTGGGGTTTGGCAGAAGAAGAAGAGGTGGTAATGGTAGAGGTGGGGGGTGGTTCTTGCTAAGGGCCAGAAGAGCCCAGGTGGGATGAGACCATAGGTTCAACTTTAGTGTGGTTGGTGTGGGAGGAGGAAGCTGAAGCATCTGAGGAAGGGGAGGTGGACCAAGCCTTTGATGGACATGAGTTGATAAAGCTCTGGCACCTAACTCTGTGTTTCGAGCCCATGTGATGATGGAGACAGAGGAGAAGGGGGCCATCACAGCCCAGGGAAGATGTGTGTGGCTCCCAGCGGGGGTCCACAATGGGTCAGAGACCATCCTGCCAGATAGGGGCCATAGAGAGCCTTTGGCAGACATAAAAGAAGCATTTATATTGTCCTCTCAGAGAGCCTGAGGCCAAACCAGCAGCCACAGTGTGTCTTTGTAGTATGTGTGCCTGCACAGGAAGCTCTTACAGGCTCCTCGCTGCAGAAAGTGGTCTGGAGCTCCCCCAGCGAGGGCTTCTGCCGTTTCCACAGGGTCCTGTGTTCAGCAGCTCCTCTAGTTATTGATGTACATCTCTGGGTTGCAGACCCCACCTAATCACGGTTAGTGGCCAGGGGAAAACTAATCAGAATTTTAAAGTGGGACTTGGTTATAGGTAGGAAGGACATTTAAAGAAGGGATGGGGCAGCTCAGTAGCGAGATGCAAGAACCACCACACATAGGCTTTGGTTTGTATTGAAGCCCAGTCTGAGACCACCCAAGAATTCCCTGTGGTCAGCTGGCTGGCAGAGAAATGGTCTTGTGACTGATATTCAGCAGGTAAGAGAAAGATAAACTTTGTATCATCAGAGAGCAAATTTCTAAAAAGCCAGTTTCAGAATACCTATTTGCCCAGTAACATATTTCACAGTGTTGATCCAGGGGGATAAAACATTAAAGACCTTCTTCTTAGTCAGGACACTTCTTTTCTTCCTCTGCTACTGGCGGGAAGTGTTCTTTTCCTTGGGGTGGGAGCTTGTGTCCCCATCAAAGGACGCCCAGGGAGGGGAACTCAGTACACACAGTGTCCTGTGGTGGTGTGCATTAAGCCCAGAGAGGGAACGCAGAGAAAGCAGTGCCCAGAACTCTGCAGATGCACGCCCATGCAGCTTCCTCCCTGCCAGCATGCCAGGTGCTCCTCTGTCATGTGTGCCCTCGTTCAGCCCCACAGCCATTCTAGGGGGCAGCGCTATGCAGACCTGGCCCAGGGGGCACGAACGCAAGCACAGTGATGGGGTGCTCACTGGCCTCCGATTCAAACCTTTCATTGGAAGGTTCTGTGGTTCTCAAGTTCTTCTCCTCTCCCACATCAGCTTCGACAGGCTTGTCAGAAGCCTCTTCCTGGCAGAGCCCTGGAAGTGCTGGCAGATGGCTCTCAGCCCTCTCAGAGACAGCGCCCCCGAGAGGCTGGGTGAGAGCAGCGCTAGTTCTCTCGTCAGGCAGGCCTGGGCTGCAAACTGGGCAAACTGCTTAATTTCGAGGATCTTGTTAACGTCGCCTGTAAGCTGGGGATGGAGGCAGTGGATTCAGTACAGAATGCATGTGGAGCTCATTGTGGTGATGGCCATGTCACAAGGGACCAAGAATTACTTGATATAAATGTTTCATTGAATCAAAAGGCACACCGGCTCCCAAATTTCAGCACCTTGGCCATAAGAATGTGCCACAGGTTCTCATGGTGGCTTTAGCCAGGTGAGTCATGACCTGGTGCTCGCTGCCCGTGTGTGCACAAACACCCAACATGCAGCTTCCAGACCTGCAGACCCATGCGGCAGCACAGGTGCCATGCTTCCTGGCCCTCAGGAGTCACGTGGTTGTGGGGGGGGGTGGATTAAGCGTGTTCAGCAGTCACCACAAGCAAGACTCAGAGTTGCTTAGCTCCACCTGCTCACAAGCCCTCTTTTCCAGGCTTTTCATCCTCATCTTGTTTCTTTTAAAAATCTCGCTTCATCCAAGGCTGTGATGGGACCAATGGCATTGTGCAGAAAAACCCAAACATCGCCTGCTCCAAGTCCAAAGTGACACTGAAGAGCTGGATTCTGCTATGGAGGAAGTTTTAAGATTATCTTCTTATTTATCTAACTGGCATTTTTCTTTTTACATATGTAAAATAATAGCATGATAAAAGACATTGCCTTAGAAGGTCTTTGAACAAATAGAACATGAAAATTACATCATAAGAATGCATTGTGCCCTAGTTTAATTGGCAGTCTTTTCTTTCTTAATAATTAGTATGTAAAATTAAAAAATACAATGTAATGATTGGTGTCTTAGATTTAGTGAAATACAATATTAGGTAAGTCATAAATATCTGTGGTTCCTTTAAGTAGTTTTCGTGACATGATTGTGTGATTGTGTTTTCTTTCCACTGAATGAGTTCAGGTTCGTCTTTCAGTTTCTCGGTGGTGGTTAATTCTGCGTGTGTTTGGTTAGGCTCCAGTTTCCTGTGATTTTGTCAAATAACCGGATGTGGTCTGGATGTGGTGGTGGAGGTATTTTGTAGATGTGATTGACATTGACAATTAGTTGACTCTAAAGAAGTAAGACAAAAATGATTTTCCATAGTGTGGGACTGAGGTGGGGGCTGATTTCATCAGTTGAAGACCTTAAGACCCCAGAACGAGTTTTCCTGTATACAAAGGACTTCTGCTTTAGCGCTACAGCATCAACTGTTGCCTGAGTTTCCAGGCTGCTGGCTGACCTGCGGACTGTGGCTTGCCAGCCCCTGGAATCATGCAAGCCAGTTCCTTAAAAGAAATCTCTTTCTTTCTCTTATTGGTTCTGTTTCTCTGGGAAACCCAGACTAATATAATCTCTTAACATATAATGGATAGACTGGAAAGCATGGCCAACAGAAAGCAAAGGAAAAGGACAGCCTCATAGAGTTCTGTGTAGAGAGAACCTACCTTTCTCTGTGCACATTGTTCTTATACCAGCTGTTCGTAGG
Organism: Phyllostomus discolor; assembly: GCF_004126475.2. NCBI lineage: Eukaryota > Metazoa > Chordata > Mammalia > Chiroptera > Phyllostomidae > Phyllostomus > Phyllostomus discolor. The sequence continues at coordinate 73,687,634 of NC_040915.2, read as the reverse complement.
GGGGGGGGTGTTGACTCTACTCTGTGACTCTTGTTCTGGACCCCACATCTTCTCCGCCATCATGCAACTGGTTTGGGCAGACCCTTCTATCTATCTCAAGTACTTTCTATTTCACCAAAGCGAGCCCACTGCCTTGGGCTATAGGCACCCTTTGCTGCTCAGTAGGCTGTCCCTTGATGCCACCCTCATGTCTGCTGCAGCTGTGGGGTCTGGAGGGGCTGGGGGTGTGGCTACTGCCAGTGCAGGCATGGTGGTGCTGATTCCCTTCTTGCTGCAGCTCGGCATCTCAGACGCAGTTGCTCTGGGCCTGGACTGCCCATGGGCTGGAATGAATGAGCTGTATCAATAGTTTCCCTAGCATAATCCATCATCCCCTCAACGATGCATTTCTGACAGTTAATTAGAATCCATACATGGAGTAACGAACATCGTGTTTAGAATTACAATCTCTTGCTGAACAACAGATCAGACAGCCTGTTGTCTCCTGTCACCCCGCATGTCTTAGGGTTCAGCTTTCCGATACCGATTTAGCACTCTATGGCCAATAATTCAGCCTCATGGTTCCTGAGGGCTTAATGCCATGAAGGGGTGGGATTTCTACCTCCCCTTAGGCAGGAGATCCAGGAGGGACAAATGGGAAACTGCCAGTGCCCAAGGCAGCAAAGCAGGTATCTCCCCACTGGGCTGGGCCTCTGGAGCTTGACCATAGGGGTACAGGAAGTAAGAGGGGTCTGAGTCACACACTCACTGTGTGAGTGAGAAGCAACCCCAGAGAACCCAGCTCAATTCTTTCCTCTTTCAGAGGCTTTAAAGAAGAGGCCAACATGGCCTCCTCATGCCCAGCCCGCTGCGTGCTCTTCTGCCACCCCCCAGGCCAGAGGCAGTGCTGTACAGCAGTGGGCAGAAGGGGCAATCCCACATGAGGGCGGCCGGGTGCTTGGCAGATTGAGTCCTCCAGTCCAGTTGCACCCATGGTGACTGGCCCCACAGAGGCAACAACTCCTGGAGGACTGTCCCTAGCTTTACCTGGTGGAGCTTGACTTCTGTTGTCACCTTGTGGGTAGCCTGTCCCACCCAGGGACCAAGAGTGTGCCTATGGGGCAGGGGCCCCAAGGGCCTGGCTTTGGGACAGTTGGTATCATTCAACTACCCCATGTCTATGGTCCCAAAAGGAAGTGCCCTGCTGTTTTTGTCTGGCTGGGGGTCTACCCCTGTGTGTCCCCTCATTACAGGTCCTTGCAGAGGTCTCACAGAGTTCTTGAGACTAGAAATCTCCACAGTACGGGGTGAGCCCGGTGCTTATCAGTTATGGAAACAGGGTCCTACATTTGGGCTCTACGATGGGCATAAAACAGTGTCTACTTCTTAAATTCTAAGAGGAATTGATGATGTAATCATGTAAAGTCTCAGCGAATGTGTGCTCTGGGTGTGTGTGAGAGACAGAGTTCATTTCTGTGATAACTCACATTTATTCTTGGTTTTTCCAACACAGCCAGGAAGCTGCATCTTTGGGAGACATGGCACCTACTCTTCATGACTGGGGAAGGTGGGTGGGTGGACATATATCTATACCTCTTATTACTTAGCACATCCCTTTGCTGACCCAGGGCGTCACAATCAGTTTAAGAAAAGGTCAGAGACAACCAGAATTCATTCTATCCTGGCATTCAGAGGTGGGAGAGTGGTGTCCTGGTAAGTCACAGGCAGAAAAAGAACCTAGTGTGTGTGCTGGTCTCAGTGATGTGAATGCTGAAATAATAGCTGATTGTGAGCTTCTAGCGTGGGTCCCTGAACTTGAAGTTCAGTAGAAGGTCACCCTGGGCTCTCGGAGTGAGTCTGAGGGGGTTCTCACCCTCGGCTGGAGGTAGATAGACTATCAGTGGCACTGAGGCTGCTTGATGGCTGAAAACCTACTGCCTCGTTAGACCCCTCTCTCCCCACCCCAGCTGTGAGCTGGTATGAAGCTGAGGATGCTGGCTACCCAGCTGCTTCCCAAGTCCTCACATAGCTTAGGGACCAGCAGTGGCGCGGTTGTGTTGTTGGGCCTCTGCCACCGCCCCAGCACCTCTGAGATCCTGACTGTCTTAGCTCTCATGGTGTCCCTTGCTAGGTGGCATTCCACTCACCAGCGTCACTTAGTTCTCCATCTCCCACTCCTTCCTAGTCCAAGTCAGGCACAGTATAGGCATTTCATAAATGCCTGTACAATGACAGACATTTCCAGTCATGCGGCACATGCAGGCACAAGCAAGGACAGTTAAAGACCAGTCACGTGGCACACATGGGCATGAGCAAGGGAAATTAAAGAGCCTTAAAGCTTCCTCTTGCCCAAGTCCTGGAACAGGCTGTCGGGGTCTTTGCCTTCATGTCAGCATTGTGGTCTCTCGTGTAGGGGCTTGTTTCTTCTCTAGTTCCAAGCGAAGGGCAGCCCCATGTCTCCACACTCATGGCAAGCTGGATGCAGAACAATTCTGCCCCCACCTTGCTCCCCATGACTGGGGCTGGACTTCCAGCTCCTCCTGCTCCCTAGCCCAGGGTCCACCTGGAGAGGGCTGCAGGGGTGTGAGGCACCATGCCTGGCCCCTGGCTCTGTGAGGCAGGAGGAGGACACTGCTGCACGACTCACAGCCACAACACCTTGCTGTGGCTTTGTGAATAGACCTGGAGCCTTGCAGGAAGATCACTGTATCTTCAACGACAATCTCCATGAGACAGTAAATACAGATTCCTTTGTCATAATCACAGAGCATCTTAATCTGCCTGCAGTAATTAAAGTGTAACCAGACTGCCATTTAATTTCATTTTAGGCCATTTCCAAATTGTGTGGTGTGAGGACACCTTGGTATGCCCTGCAGCCTGGGCCTTGTTGTGAAGGACTTCCATCTGCACACTGTGGTTTCTGCTCAAGAACAAGCTCAGACTTGGCCGTGCAGGTTGAGCCTGAGCATCAACAACCTCCATCCCTTGTCTTCAGCTCTCTCTGGGGAGGCCAGTTTTGCTCTGCATTTTGGAAGCCTGCTCTTCCATCTTCATGCAGCAGCCCAATCAGAGCTCAAAGAAGTGCAGCAACTAAGTGCCAGAAATGACCTGTTTCCAGAAAGCTTTCAACCACCCATTGCCTTCTGTGGGGGCAACAGCCACTTTGCCCTTGATGGCAGCTGCTCCTGGAGAGATGAGTTCCTCCTGTCCCCAGAGTTCCCCTAGGGTCCTACCTAAGTCAAAAGGAGAAAGGCCCGAGGCTGCTTGTTAGCAGAGGTGTTTGGGGGTGTGAGCTGGCAGATGTGAAGAAGGGAAAGTGTGGAAGGAGGCAAAAGGAGTGGTTGAAGGATCTTCTGCAGCCAAACAGGCGGGCAGGCTGGCCCTGTGAGCTCAGCAACCCAGCAGCATGATTCATCCAAAAGCAGAGAGCTCATCTGTGGAGTGACTCCCTGGCCAGCCCTGTGCCTGCAGCAGAGCTGGGGAGGGACCCCATTAACATGTGTATGTAGGGCCACTCAATATCGTCCCTGAAAAAGCCCTGGGAATGCCTTCCCACTCTGTTGGAAGAGAAAGAAATGCAAATATCACTTATATAGAAGAAAAGGCCATTGGTCTAAGGAGCAAAGGGAGCTGGGGCAGGGTCTTAGTGGCTTCTGTATACAGAATTGTGGAAGAAAAAGGTTGTTTCAGATTAAACAAGGTCCTTACAAATCTGTAATCCCATTGTTTCAAGCATGGGCCTTGGCGATTCCAAAACAAGGAACAAGGAAAGAGGGTAATCAGTGAACCTGTTGAAGGTGCTGTGCATTTTAGAGAAACAGTGCTCCTGCTGTGGTGAGTGTATGAGTGTACGCACACATCTGGGTGTGAGCTCTCAACCCGTTAGGGTAGAGGGAGAAGGGGAGGAGTCTGGTTGCCCAGGACTATGCCACCTGGGGGCATGTATTCTGGAATTGTTAGTGTAGTCTAGGACTGAAGCAGGGTCTTGGGGAAGTTCTGAGCATGTTATTTATGGAGTTACAGAAGCCTCTTCTCTTTCAAATTGCCTACTCTTGGAGCCACTGCAGACTAAGGCTGCCTGACGAAGGGCTAGGGAAAGGCTCCGGCCCTGATGTGCTGGGATACACAGCAGGAGTTGGAGGGCAGCTGCCCAGGCCTGAAGGGGTGGCAGTTGAGGTGAGCTGGGCAGGAGAAAGCAGAGTCCAAGGGCTGCATTTCCTCTGAGCCCAGAACTCCTTGAGGGGCTTGTCTTTTCTCCCCTGTGAGCAGTGCAGGGCCCAGCACAGGATGCTGCTGTGTCTGTGCTGGCTGGATGGACAAGTTCAAACCACAGGCCAGACAAAGAGCAGGTGGAAACCTACACTGATTCCGATACCTGTTCCACCAAGTCATGCTGAATGGCCGGCTCTAGACCTGTTCCCCAAGGTCATCTTTTCACTGTGCTCCCAATCAGTTTCCAGCACCTACAGATGTACCTCCTCAGTGTTCCTCAAATCGTTCCCTTTTCTTTGCATGGCCAAGGTCCAGCCACCAGTGTTTCTGGCCTGGTTATTGCAGCAGCCTCCTAGCTGACCTAGAACTCTCATTCAGTTTGTGCATCTGTTCCCCTCATCCTCTACTCTATATCCTTTAATGACTTCCTACTGCATGCAGGATAGAGTTCTGGCCTCTTTATGATCTGAGCTCCATGTACATCTCCAATACCATTCCCATCTCTCTCTGCTGTCAAGGCCTCCAGCCAAATGGAACTCCCGATAGTCTCTGCAAAAAGCTGCCCTTTCCACTTCTCCTGGATGTTTGCACCTTCTGTTCCCTGTGCGTGTGATTCTCTGATCCCCTCGCCATGGCCAGCTCCAGCCTCCCAGGGTTGGTCTAGAAGCCAGCTGATCCAGCACCTATGCAGCATCTCTGCCAGGTGCTCCTGAAGACCATCTGTGTATCTTCATTCCAGCCTGCATGCTGCTCTAGGGTAACCTGCTTGCACAGCCTTCCCTTTCACGGGCCTGGGAGCTCCTCCAGGGTGAGAGCCGTGCTGGTCCCGGGGCCTCGAGTGTGTCTATCCCAGAATCAACCTTCCGGTACTATTCTGGGAGCTCTTGATTCTCAGGAGATGCCATACTCTATGATATGCCGTCTTCTTGCATCATGGGAGGACATGGAAGTGCCACATTGAATGTATGCCTGATTCTTTTTACTAATAAAATACAGTGGCCTTTGTCCAAGCCACTGGGCTCCTTCCTCGGAAGAACAAGGATTAATTTTGGATCTGCTTCTGTGGCATGTGGAGCGTGAGCTTTCCCCCACCTTGGGAGCTGCGTCGGCAGTTCTGCAGAGCCTCACGCTGGCCACTTTGTTCCTCAGGGCGTGCTTGGCGAGGGCCTCTGGAGCACTTTAGGGTTGCCAATGTAATTTCAGGATTATTGAAAAATGCCATGATGTATTCTGCTTTTGATATTTGATTAAACTCAGTTTTTTTTTCTTTCTTTTTTTCTACATTGACTTATATATTGCTGAAAGTATAACTGCCTGTCTGGAGAATGAGTCTGATGTTTTTGACAGCTGCTGCTCTGCTCCTGAGTGATAGTCCCTCCGGACATGCGCCCAGGTCCTCCCACCCCCACCCTGAGTTCTGAGAATGCTGCAGCCTATCATGGAGGCCTGGCAGCTCAGGCCCCTGTCAGTGCATCACCAGCGAGCGAAAGGCTACCCCAGGATGTGTGATCGGTCTCTTTCCCCTCCACCACTCAGTCATGTGGATAGTCTTCCTGAGATGCATCAGGTGAAAGTTGAGGATTCAAATTATGGAGAAAACTCCACGTGAGATGCTAACAAAGCAAATGACCATTTGAAGCATCTGTTGGATAGATGGATACTTTGTATTCTTTAGTGCCTTCTTACACACACAGGCAAAGACAACTTTGTTCAGACTTATTTCTTTACCTGCTGTCTGGCAAGTTCCTCTGGATTTCAATTTTAAGACCCATTTGATTCCATAAATGTTCATCAGTGACACTCAGTCTGATGCAACCTAAGAGGGAGGCCTATGGTACATTTATGGCACAATTCTACCTCTTTTTACTGGAGTTGGGCCATTTCTGTTGGATGCTGGGTGGCTATTTAATCGTCTCTGTGAGTGTTGTGCTTCCTCTCAGGAGTCTCGAGTCCTGTCCACGTCCCATGTAAACAAGGGGCTCCCAGGATGGAAACGGTGGCTTCCTCCCACCTCCTCTTCAGCTGCGTTCCCCGAGACTCTGGGAACAGCAGTTGCCCAGCCCAGACCCAGAGGATGAGCATTCACCGTGTAAGGAGAGGCTTCTGTTGTCGTGATTAGGAAGCATGTTACCTCCAGGCCCGGTTTTCCTAGCCTGAAGCTGCATCAGTTTCCAGAGGGGAAGAACAAGCTCCACCCTCTGGTTTCATCCTTTCACCTCCTGTAAGGGATCTTCCTTCCATCTTAGAAGAGTTCAAGCTCACTGGTCCCGTCGGCATACTTCCTCTGCTTACTTAGGTGTTCCCTCGTTTTGTAACACTGCCTGTGCGGGCTGGAGGGGTCTTTGGAAACAATGCTGGCGGGAAGGAAGGGTGGCTGTGTATGTAGGGGAGACTCCAGTCACCTGTTACACACTCTGCCCCCCCCCGCCGCCGCCCGGCCCCAGCATCACAGATGTAGTTCACACATTGCTCACACTTCTCCAGTCCCTTATTTGTCTATTTCCCAGACATCCCTGCACACGGAGGGGTCCTCAGTAAGTGGGAACACACGGGAGGAGACTGTGACCTCAGAAACAGAAAAATTAGAGGATAACTGGTTTGAAAAACCAAACCAAACCAAACCAAAGGAAAACAAAAGGCAGTGCTTAGTGGGATACAAACCCTGGGATTCAAAGGGCTCCTTTGTCCTTAGGGTCTGCTGTAGCTTCACCATCCCCATGCCTCACTCCCAGAGAACACGGAGGGACAGAAGCTACAGTGATAACTTCAATAAGCATCCTCCACATTTGAACACGTATTTTCAAACTGCAAAGCACTTCTCTTCAGTACATCGTAATTGCTCCTCACATCAACTTGGTGGCACGTTCACTGTAATTCCCTCATTGTTGATATGCACATAGCGGTTTCAGTTTATTTATTCATTTGTTTGAGAAATATTCCCTGAGTACATAATATACTGTGTAAGTAATGCGCTGTAGTAGTGCACGGCACAGGGGGTAAAATACAACACAGTGTGAAAATTAAAAGGACACCTCATTTAAAATGGAGTCAGGAAACCAGAAGAGAATGCTCACACACCACCCCATGTACACCACTGACCCACAGGAGGGACCCCTTTGTGTCTCCGACGAGAAGTGATGCTACTGTACTGCCCCAGCGGGGGGCGGGGGAGAAGAGACTCCTACCTACTCAGTCACAGCTCAGCCAGTGTAAAGTCTCTGCTTCAAACCTTCACTTTCCTGCAACAGTCTCCTCATTACAACAGCCCACTTCACACCCATAGAAGAGTGTCACTGTCCTTTGTTCCCCTGGACTTGCATATGGTCACCACTAGATGCAGGGCCCCACTTCCATTTCTTTGTCATTCCCAAATAAACACATTTTGCTGGAGAAGTAAAGTGTGTTTTACCAGCTGTCTACTTCTTTAAGGCCAGCATCATTTAGTGGCTCATACAGGGACCCACGACAACTCCACAGTACCGAGAGCACAGCGGTGGGGCCCATAGAGCTGCTTCCTCGTGTTTGAGGTTAGGGCTTTTCCCTGGACGTGAGCTCCTGCTCTCCGTGTTTTGCAGCCCCCCAGGCTCCATTCAAAATATAATTTAAGGCTTCATCTTTTTCTGGTTAAGGCCTCATTTTGTTCACAAGCACTTGGCTGGCACTCTGGCCCTGTTGCCAGTGGAGATGTGAAAATTGGGTCCTTCACGGAATCACAAGAAAAACATTTCCAGGGACCCCCACCTAGGAGGAGTATGGGGTATGATTTCAAAGTTTATTAAGCTGGAGCAGACACAAAGGACTGCCCCAGGTTCCACTCCATTGCACTGTGGAAAAAGTCCAGCCTTGTCTTCATCAGGCCCAGAAATGAGGCCAGAAGTTCTGTGTCATCAGTTTAGCCCATGTCAAGGCTTAGTCCAGTTTAGTCTCTGTCTCCATCCAGCTAGCTCAGTCTATTCCCAGCTGTGCTTTTGCTGGTGCTGTGCCCAGGCCTGTGCTTGGCGTCCGTGTGTCTTCTGGGTCCCAAGCAGCTGCTAGGCAGCTGCTAGGCTGCTAGGCTGCTAGTTGCTACAGAGAGAGAAGCATGAGCACAGGGGGCCAGTGAACATTACCAGGTGAAGAGAGAGGAATAACTTTGTTAAGCTTGAGTTATTTTATCTCAGGCTTGGGAAGGATCAGGTGTCCTTCCAAACTAACCAATCTACTTACCAATCTTTCAAAGGTTCATGTTGGGCCCTCCCCCAACCAATCTATTTTCTGATCTTCCAGACTTCTGTGTCCTTTAACCAGTCTGATCCTTTCCCCAGAGTAGACAGACAGACTTCTGTGGCCACCATCTTTGCTCCTAGTGCACGTGCCTCATAGTAGGAGAACCATCCCCCTGAGCCATCTTGGTTTCTACCGCACATGTGCCCAGCAGAGGGATTGCCCGCTTTCTGCCCTTAAGTCTTGGTGCCAGGCCAGCTGGTCCCCCGAGTTGCAAAGTGGAGGATGCAGAGGTCTCCTGAATTGTGTGAATGAGCCTGTGAATGCTGTAGCTTTCTAGTGAAGCAGGCCCAATATTGGATTTAGCTCGCTAGTTTATTATGCTCAGTGTCTGATTCCCTTTGCTTGCTGTCTCTATCAATAACTAGCTACCTACACTAACAGACTGACTTTTTTGAAATCAGGCTGTTTTGCTGGAACTTGGGGACTCAGGTTGTTCCTGCTGGAATTATGCTGGTATTTGGTCTGTAGGCTATTTAAATGTTACCTAAATGTTTTGAGGGTTCTCCCCTTCATGAACCTTGGCTGATATATGTTTAGAAACTGTGGTCCCTCTTTATGCAAATTTCTAACTAAATAGATTGATTTGACCAAAAGTAATTTAGGCTACCAATGACCTTTATGGAGAAATTCTGAACTCTCCCAATTTACTTTTCTTGAAACTAAATTGGACAACCATAGCTCTGAAATTGTCAAAACTGGATGAAATGACTATTTTGACTGGTATTTTGAAGTTCCCAAATGTTAGCAGGAGTCTAAAATTGCCTCCTTGCCAAATAAAATTTTGGATTAACTGAGGTGAGCAAACAGGTAAAGAAAGACAAGATGGCTTGTGAAACCAAGTGTTCCTCTCTCAGAGCCTCCGTGTGTGTCAGGCTCCATCTCCAGTATCACCTTCCTCCTCCTCTGAACCTCTTCCTGCTTCTTCTTCCTTTGAATCTATAAAAACTATCTCTTTAAAATCAGGCCCTCTGAGGCTCAAAAGGCTAAACTTCTGATTTCTTGTATTCCCTGAGCTAAAGCTGTGAACTGTAGTCAAATATTTTCCTAAAGTAATCGAGGACCCTCACAAATTGACTGAAGAATTTAATATAGTCATTAAAACTTATCAATCTGCTTCCCTGTCTTATGTCAGCTAGTACGTATGCTTGTGTGTGAAGGCCAGACTTGGCACTGAAAGAAAACTGCTGACTGAGAAGGCCCTGTAAGGTCTGAGGGTTACAATCTCGAGACCAAACCCCTGACTCACTACGTTACTGGGCTCAGGCAAGCACTGAGTGACTTCACTGAGCAATCCCTGGGGCTTTCCCAAAGCCTGTTGATTGGGACAGAATTCAGCCTTGCTTACAAATGACTGATGAATTTGTTCATGGCTATTATTATCATCTCCAGATTGTTTAAAAAAAATCTGGTCTTCCCTCAGAGGTTGATGCCACTTGGGTAGCTCTTAATTCTATTGTTGTTAACCGAATGAACAGAGACCTTTCTCTTCTACCTAAAAGGACCAGGAAGGAATGGGAGACCATGTCCACTCTAGATTTGGTCAGCTTAGCAGATCAGCTTGCTCACTCTGCAGATGAGTCACCTCTAAGAAAAACTGCTAAAATTCTTAATTTTCATCCCCAGCAAATGAAGGTCTGTATGCAAAAACAAAACCTAATTTCTGCTGTGACTGCAAACAGCCAGGACATTGGACAAGAGATCGGCACAAACTGAAGTGTGTACTTCAGGGGCCTGCAACCTTCTCCTCAGCCCTTCCGCTGCCCCCTCATTCACAGTGACAGGGCTGCAAGGGATGTAGCAGGGGCTCTTCCCCAGCCTCCTGCTCATTGGCCATGAGCAGCCACTGTCCAGCTGGGGATGAGTCCCCAGGACTGTGAGGCAGCCGCCCCCTAGAGCAGTGAACCACTCGAGCAGTGGGGACCTGTTACAAGTCTCACAGGTCCTGCTTTAGCCCTCTGAGTCTCACCCTCCTTGTCCTTATTCCTCTACCCCATTCACTTATTTGGCTGAGACTTTTTGTAACAGTATCATGCTGGAATTTCTCCCAAAAGAAAGAAAAATAATTTCAGAATTTGACAGTAGTAATATAAAAATATAAAATATAAAAATGTGAACTATGATATATATGAAAATAATATAACATAAGTGTAGAGGTAAAAACTGTTATGGGATCATACATAAAAAGGGTGATTAAGTCTGATGGAAGTTCCAGCATTATTTATGGGGAAGGGAATGTGGTCTGCTGTGGGTGGTATGGAGCGGGCACAGAAGCATGGGGCAATGAGGCTAAAGAGTGCTATGGGGACTGAGGCAGGTGAAGGTTTTGAATAACAGCCTAGGAGAATTGAACTGTGTTTGATAGCAGTGGGGCACCTTGGAAGACCTTTGAGCATGGAGTGGGAGTCATATCCTTGCTGGCAGAATAGGGGGGATGATAGGAAAGGAGGGCCAGGTAAGAAGAGGACAGCCTTGCCTGAGGCCCCATGGTGGTTGGCACAGGTGAGGTTAGCACTGAACCCAGAGTCCTTGGTTCTTCCCACTGACCATAGGCTGCCTTGTTCTTAGAAAATGTGTCATTTTGTGAGTGGGAGGATGGAAGTGTGGAGAAGCAAGGGACTCCCTGCTAGTCACCCTGGGGTCAGCACCAGTGAGGTGGATGTGGTCAGCTTGCTGCTCTGTCCTTAGTGCCCAGCCCAGTGCTGACACATAGCCAGTATGATGCAGAGAGGGGCACTGATGACCCCCAGGACCTCCTTACTTGGAGGTTGTGTTGTCCTGGGTGTGAGGCTCAGTCAAGTGTTCTGCAGGTGTCCCCTTATATCCACTTTCCCAGAAGGTCTCAGAAGAGCAGGAAATGCAAAGGGCTTTCCTCCCGCTCCTGGCCCCTCCTCAGGAGGGCACAGGACCACAGAACGCAGGGCCCAGCAGGGCCTGGGTCTGCCACAGTCCCCAGGAAGAGAGAGAGGCAGGGCCTGGGGCTGTGGGAAGGGACTCCTCCAGGTGTTCAGCCCTGGAGCTCTGGTCCTGCAGGCAGCTGCACTTGTCATCTCTGTGCCAGGTCTGAATTCTCTGAAGTGACAGCTTTGACTTCAGATATCTCTCTTTAATTGAGTCTTTGTCACTTCATCTCACTTCATCGAAGGCAATTTACACATCCAATAATAGGGCTGGGTAATGGGACTAGGTGGGAAAGCAGTGGGTACAGAGACCTGTGAGAGGGCTGTCCCTTCACAGCTGGGGGCCTGGAGGTGGGTTCTAGAAGCTTTGCTGCCTCACTGCCCTGTGGTTCACAATGGGGTGTCTCAGGGTGCCTTTTTCACTCACCAAACATCTTCTAAGCTCCAACTTGTAAGAAGGGTGGGAATATAACCATGGGTGATGAATAGTCTTTGTTTCTGAGGAGCTTCTAATCTGTCTAATGACTGACCTTCTATTCAATTTTGACTTTGAAACTGCATGGGAGGTCAGTCATAAGAGTGCTTCTGTGCTCGGGGACCAGGGAGCCAAACAACCCCCTTCAATGTCTGTTTGTTTAGTTTAAGTCAACCATCTGTGCTGAGCACCTATTTCTGGGGAGCACAGTGGTGTGATGGGCTGGAAGTGTAGAGAAGCAGAGGCGACAAAGATCATGAAACACCAGCTGACCTCTCTATCTCTGTGTATTCTCACTTTTTTCATTCATTCATTCAACAGATGTCTGTGGTATTCTCTCATCCTTGTCCTCTAGAATTTACTCAAGTGTGTGGGAGAGGCAACCATTAATTAAATAAGCCTTCAAGTATGTAATTAAGAACTGTGCTCAAGAAGAGTACAGGGGGAAAGAACCAGAGAGAGAGAGAGAGAGAGAGAGAGATGGTACAGGCAGCTGTGAGAGTCACCCTTGGAACCAGTGCCTGTGAGGGTCCATGCCAGCCCTGGGCAGGTGCCACAGCAGCGGTGGAGCAATTAAGACCCTTTGTTCTTCATTGTTGGTATATTCACATATACACACACATACATACAATATAGAGGGTGAGACCAAAGTGGGTTTGTAATTGTTTGTGTGGAAAATAACATAATAATAAAAACACAAAAATAAACTGAGTTTTGTGCACTTGAAGCTGTGAGCCCACTTTGGCCCCACCCAGTGTGTGCTCACAGGCATGTGTGCAGGTATATTTTAAACTGCAATCCAAAGAGTATGGTTTCTGGAAATAATAATGAGCCTGTTTTAAAAGCTGAACATTGACAGAAAACATAAATTCACTCTCAAAGATTTCACATGTTAAAAAAAGAGAATGTGAGTGAATGTTTGTATAATCTTTTAGTGACTAAGACCTTTCAAAAGCATAAAGAAAAAGACTGATAACTTTGATCACATAAAATTTTAAGTCTTTAGGAAAGCATGGACAAGGCTGAAAGACATGTGAGAAATTGTGAACCTGCCACCTCACAGGGCGCAGTGTTCAGCGGCACGCCAGAGCACCGACATCTGCCTCATCAGCTGATGAAGAGCTGCTCCCCCTGGCCTCCGAGTGATGTGTGCCCTCACACCAGCAACCCGGGGGCCAGGCACTACACCCCATCTCCAGAAATTGCCAAGTCACAGTGGTAGGATGCTGCTCGGATGCTGCAGCTGATTTTCATCCTCCTCGGTTGATGCCCATGTCACACAATTGCCAAATGATTCTGAGTTTCGGCTCCTCCTTAACATGATATTACTGACTGCTTGTCATGTGCCAGCCACTGTCCTGTGGACATTAGACTCACTAACTCACATAATCCTCACAATGACCCCATGACCCCAGGAAGGGCATGGTATTACTGAGAGGGGACTCAAGAGTTGGACAATTTTAGTTTAAGATAAATAGTTATAAGCCTAGTAAGTAATGCATATGTTAAAATTTTTGTTTCAGAAACTACAGATAAGGACCATCCTGGCTCCTGGAAGAAACCACCAACCTCCTGGGGCAATGCCAGAGATTACCACCTGGGGACAAGCGGAGACATCCGGGCCTTTATGTTCCAAGGAGAAACAGAGGACCACCCATTCCTGGGAACAGCTAACTGCCCAGCACAGGAATGCTGCAGTTTCTTTCACCTAATTCTCCCTGAATTTCAAAACCCCTCACCCCACCTTGTTTATTTCCTGTTATAAAAACGTTGGCCTGGAAAGAAAATATAAGACGGTTTGTTTTAGGGTGTAAACCCGCCGCCTTCTCAGATCTCCAGCCATCTGAATAAAGTGCCCATAGAGATTCAATCTCTGTCTCTGCTTATTGGGTTTGGCAAGTGACAGGCAGCATGAGTTCCAGTGTCTTTATCAGTGTCATTACTACTCCAGATGACAGATAAAGAAACTGAGATGTAACGAGGTCAGCTCTTGTCTGGACTCATGCAGACTGAAAAAGGTGGAGCAGGGTTGAACCTGGACTCTTTGACTTTGGACTGATACCACTGAACATCATTGCCTTTTCCACATCAACAAGAACAAGAAGAACAATGCAATAGAAAAGTGGGTGAAGGGTTTAAGACTGATAATTTGATGCATATGCATGCAAAAGAAATATGGGTGCATAATAAACCTATGCAAAGATTTTTATCTTAACTAAAAATTAAATAAATGCAAATTGTAACAATAATGAGATATTTTTATTATCATATTTTAAAAATTAAATAGACCAAAGCACAGTGTTAGAGATGTTGTGAGGATTTGGATGATCTCAGGTGTTATTAGTAGGGGTGGTCACAACATTTTTGGGACAGTGTGGTAATGTGTATCAAATATAAATGCATTTGCCCTTGGAAACAACAAGTCCACTTCCAAGTTCACTGTAAATGGGAAATTACAGTAATGCAAAAACACAGCCCTTGAAGATGCTCATAGAAGTATTGCATATGGTAACCAAACACTGAAAACAGCCAGAATGCCTATTAGTGCTGAACTAGAGCAACTTACAATAAATCCTTACAGTAAAGTGACTCAAAAATGTTTATTAAAGTAAACATAATTAAATAGCACTTTTAAATATGTATTTAATTTTTTAGAGAGAGGGAAAGAGGAGAGAAACATCGATGTGAGAGAGAAACATTGACTGGTTGACTCTCATATGTGTCCAAACGGGGACCAAACCCACAACCCAGGCACGTGCCCTGACTGGGAATCACACCAGCAACCTTCCACCTTGTGGCATGATGCCCAGTCAACTGTGCCACACTGGTCAGGGCTTGAGTAACGTGCACGAGACAAGACCATAGAGCAGCTTGCGCAGCATGGCGCTGGCGGCAGAGTGTCACGTGTGTGAGTGCCGGTGTGTGTGTGAGGGGTGCTCTGCAAGGGGTCACTGACCTATGGAGGGTTATTTTCTCTCCCGTTTGGGGGGAAATTTCATGTTGCTTGAATTTTTACACTCAGAAGGTGTCCTTTTAATACAGACAGTACAGATGTTTAATTAAAATAAACTGCTAGGAAGAGATTGGCCATAGCTTCCAGCTGAGTTTTCTGGAAGTCTTTGTACTTCTTTAGACCAGGATGTTTAAAAATGGAGGTTAGAACACGTTACAGGTTGTGAAATCAATTTGATAGGTTACAAGCAATATATAAAATGAAATAACCATACAAAGTTGAGTGTTACTTTGTGAAATAGTAAAATTAATGTGTGTGTGATCACCCATTTGTGACGTAAAGCCTATCTCTGGACCCAGAAGCTCTGCTGTGAGGTGTGGGAATGACATGCGCCTGGTCGGCCAGCTGCCTGGAACGCAGACTGAAGACTCTCCCCTCCCCTTCAGCCCTGGGAGCAAAGCAGACCAAGGGCCTGGAGAGGCGTGGGCTGGCTTTCCTGGGTGGTGGCGTCCAAGCCTGTCACTAGACTATTGCTCACATCTCTTTCCTCTCTTTCTCCTTCCTTTGATCCAAGGCAGTAAATCAACGATGGGTTTGTTGAAAGCATGTTTCTCCTCAGCAGCATCAAGGAATATAGTGACAGTGCTTTTCCAATCAGTGCCAATGACTTTCCTGGCAGAAATGCACACTTTTACCTGAGTCTTGTGCACTCAAGGCTCACTGGGTAAGAAGATGCAGGTCCACCTTGCAAGACTTGTGTAAGAATAATTTAATATTTCCTTTTGACCAAATCAAGCGTTTTATTGCTAATGACCTAGAAGAGCCTGTAGACAGAAAGACTATGCATGATAATGTTAATACTAATAGTATCACAAATAAAATATTTTATAATTCAAATGCCAATGTGACTCCTGAGGGATACTGGTGGCTCTGTGTGGTGTGGCAGGTCCCTCCTCTTGGGAACTGTAACAGCAATCTTTTCAGTGGTGATATCTTCTGACTTGTTCGCTGTCCCATACCTGACTACAACAAATCCCAGGTACATTTTAAAATGAGAGTCAATCAACTCCAAGTAAGTTAGGCACTCAACATTCCCAGATTATTTGGAATTATTAGTAGTGGGCTCAAGACATTCGAAGATTGTCTTCGAAGATTGTCGAAGATTCACATTCTTACTTGGAGAAGAGACTGAAGACTGTTGAGCACGTACCCTACAATCAGAGGGGCCATGTGGAGGGTGAATGGCATTTAAAATTCATCAGAATAAACTTGGGAGATTGGCATAGTAAAGACCTTAATGATTCCTAGGAGGGTTAATTCCAGAGGTCTACATTAAGATGATTTTCAGGCTATATATTTGCAAGGGCATTGACCAGTGGTCCTGAGAGCAAAATGGGACTTGACCCTGTCTGTGATGAGTTGGTAATTGGAGAAATGCTTTTCAGAATCTTTTCTCAGAGATCTGCAGGAAGTGTTCAGACACCTAACACCCTTCCTGACAGCAGTGAGCATGTACCTGGGGCGATGTTGTGAATGAGCTACACCTCTCTCTCCTTCACAGAAGTGCAGATAGATGGTGTGAACGCTGTCAGGTCAGCTCACACCCAGGAGGTTCTAATTGGAAGCATTCACACTGTTAGAACCATTTGACAACAGGGAATTGTCAACCAGCTTCTTAAGCTCCAGGTGGCTTACAAAGTGGGAACCCAGGATCATTTCTTTTGAAATGCAAACACTACACCACACTCACTACACAACACTCACTTACATAAGATACATGGTGCAAAAGAAAAAGAGTAAAGAACCTACACGTGACATCAGACAAGGCAGGCTCAAAGCTTTTCCACCCACCTAGGGTGTGGTCCTAGTGGTTCTTGGCAGGAGACACCATAAGTGTCCAGTGAGGGTCCTCTATTTCCCAACCTTGCTGTTAGTCATGATATTCTGGACTTGCTGGGCTGGAGGGGAGTTCAGGGTGTGCAGTGAGAAGCTGCAGTAGAAAACATTGCACATGCCCATGTCTAGCAGGAGGGCTGTTATAGAACCCGATTTCCTGGGTATTGGGAGGAAGAGCCACGTTTTGATGATGATGGGCGGAATAGGATGGCTTTAGGGGAAAGCAGATGTTGAGAATTAAGTGTCCCAACAAATTAACAACCTCCTCATGTCCCCCACAATAGCAGGACTTCATCTTCTATGCACCATAGCTGCTCACAGTTCCCAGGGGTTCACACGTGCTATGTCCCTTATATTTATTACCTGGGTAATGCTCACAATAACTGTGTAGTGTTATCAATCCATGTGTGGACATGGAGCCCAAGGCTCAGAGGGTTAAGGGTCTTGTCTTGGTATGGCTTTGACCCTGATCTGCCTGACACTGAAGCCAATGTTAATCCAAGCCACCCTGCATCAGTGGGATCCCTGCCTGGCCGAAATTCACCATGGGTTCATTCTGGAGGGTAAGAGTAGGGTCTGCCAGCCTGAAGCAATTCTTCTTCAAGCATGTGTACTCCCCCAAGAGTGACCCTTCCTGGCTACTTTAAATGCTCCAGAAGAGACTTGCTGAGGCTTGGAGTCACCACTGGTGTTGCTTTCAGGCATGCCAAGCACCCGTTGTTGCCTTCTGAGTCTGTGTGACTGTGAGGAGCTGAAAGCAGGGCAGGTGGGGTGTGGCTGGCCACACAAGGCCTGATGACCTTGAGTCTCAGAAGGAGCCAATCACATCTATGTAGATGGTAAGAAACCAAGAATGTGCACTTGAGCCTCTTTGGAGACCCTGGCTCCCTTTGGTTATATAGTCCATGCTGCTGAAACTTGCCCGGACTCAGAGTCGCTGCACCCTTGTTCCTAGGCAGGGCCTGGGTATAGGAGTGCGGCCAGAGTTGAGGGCATTATGAAGATAGGCATAGCAGGTGGAAGACTGGCATGGGTGCAGGCTTTCTGACTTTACTCACCTCCCCAGCACTCAGCTTCCTCATCTCCAAAGTAGGGGAATCATTCCAGTCTCAAAGGACTATTGTAAACACTCAGTGAGATTATACAGGTAAAGCCCCTCACCTTCAATTCTCCCTTCCTCCCTCCTCTCTCTTTCCTTTCTCGTAGTCTCTATTTCTGTTTTCCTTCTTCCACTGTACTCTCCAAGGATCAGCCTCCAGAATCTAGTGGTGTCTGATGGGCTAGGGCAAGATAAGGGAAAGCTGACCTTCTTGAGCTGCAAAAATGCCACCTAAGTCTTGGCCATAGCTCCCGTATCACTGGTAGGGCCACAGCACTCCTTTAGTTCTACGGAAACGTGGAAGGGGAATATGGCTGTAGAGGGGTGGGGAAGAACTAGGATTAGCTGATTGCCTTTCTTTCCTTCAGTTAAAAATGAAATTCCTGGAATTGCAAAGCACAGTATTAAACCTCTGACTGAAAAAACCTGTGGAGGTGGAGGTGGCGGGAAACTCCCAGCCTCATAGGAGAGTTCATTGGAGAGACCTTATAGGGTCTTAGAAGATGCACAAAACCACCCACCCAGGGAATCAGCACCAGAAGAACCCAATTTGCTTGGAGATAGTGGAGGAGGTGATTGAAAGCCAGCCAAGAGCTGAGCAAGAGGTGTTGTTCCCTCTCAGACACCTCCCTAAGTACAACTCCACAACATAGCAACATAGGTTGCCCTACCCTGGTGAACACCTAAGGCTCCACCCCTTACTATGTAACAGGTGTACTGAGACAAAAAATGTGGCCTAAATGAAAGAAGAGATCAAAGGTCCAGAAAACATAGAACTAAGCGATGAAGAGATATCAAGCCTATCAGATGCAGAGTTCAAAACACTGGTAATCAGGATGCACATAGAAATGGTTGAGTATGCTCACAAAATGAAGGAAAAATGAAGGCTATGAAATAAAGGAAAATGTACAGGGAACCAATAGTGAAGGGAAGGAAACTGGGATTCAAATGAATGGTTTGGAGTAGAAAGAAGAAAGAAACATTTAACCAGGACAGAATGAAGAAATAAGAATTAAAAAAAAAAATGAGGAGAGGCTTATGAACCTTCAGAACAACTTTAAACATTATAACATCTGAATCATAGGAGTGCCAGAAGGAGAAGAGAAAGAACAAGAAATTGAACATTTATTTGAAAATATAATGAAGAACTTCTCTAACCTGGTAAAGGAAACAGACTTTCAGGAAGTCCAGGAAGCTCAGAGAGTCCTCAAAAAGTTGGACCCAAGGAAGCACACACCAAGGCATATCATAAATAAATTACCCAAGATTAAAGATAAGGAGAGAGTCTTAAAAGCAGCAAGAGAAAAGGAGAGAGTTACCTACAAAGGAGTTCCCATTAGACTATCAGCTAATTTCTCCAAAGAAATCTTGCAGGCAAGAAGGGGCTGGAAAGAAGTATTCAAAGTCATGAAAGGCAAGGATCTACATCTAAGACGACTCTATCCAGCAAAGCTGTCATTTAGAATGGAAGGACAGACAAAGTGCTTCTGAGATAAGGTCAAATTAATGAATTCATCATCATCAACCCCTTATTATATAAAATGTTAATGGGACTTATCAAAGAAAAAGAAGATAAAAAATATGAACAGTAAAATGCCAATAAACTCACAACTATCAACAACTGAAACTAACCACCCCCCCAAAAAACAAAAAACAAAAACAAAGATGAACTAAACAAACAACTAGAAAAGGAATAGATTCACAGAAATAGAGATCACATGGAGGGTTATCTGTAGGGGGTGGGGAATGGGGGAAAAGGTACAGGGAATAAGAAGCATAAATATTAGGTACAAAATAGACAGGGGGAGGTTAAGAATAGTATGGGAAATGGAGAAGCCAAAGAACTTATATGTAGGACCCATGGACATGAACTAAGGTGAGGGAATGATGGTGGGAGGGAGGGTACAGACCAGAGGGGAATAAAGGAGAGAAAAAAATGGGACCACTGTAATAGCATAATCAACAAAATATATTTTTAAAAAAGAAAAGCACAGTACTCTCTCCCCCTCATCCTTGAAAAAAGAAGATAGTTAAAATTCACTTTGGCTGCAGTGTAATAAAGGGGAAATAACCTTCAACATCAGGATACAGCTCCCTTCTTTCCCTTTTCTATTAGAAACCAAGGATCCTTCTTGTGTTTATTTTCTATTCCTAGGTGTTTATTTTCTATTGTGAGTAAAATTAATCAGTTTAGGCCATTTCTTGTGCTCATAAAGTTGTGCTTTTCATTACCAAGGTCAATACGCTACTGAAGACACCTCCTTTTGGAGGGGAGTCCACACAGCTGAGATAGGCCGATGCCATCCACTAGGGTATGGGGCTAGTTTGCACCCAAATCCTGGCCCTGGGTTTCCAGAAGCCGCTTCTCCCTTATACCCAGCCAAGCTCCCCCTCTTAACTGCTCTCCAGTGTGACGCTTATCTCTCACAGGAGGTGTACCTGATTAGCCCTGAGTATAAGAACCACCCAATGATGTCATAGCCTCTCAACACCTGTGCACAGAGTCTGTGACAGCCAGTCTAATGGGGCTGTGATGAGGAACCTCTTGTCAGGGTTCATCTCCCAGGAGTGGGGTGAGAAAGGTTTTCTGAAAGATGTGATGTTGAAGTGGCTGGGCTGGAATGGAGGGATGAATAGGAGCGAGGAAGGCAATACCCCTGCCAAGGGGTGTGCGGGTGGACGGAGCTGGTTCTGACGCCAGGGAAGAGCACAGGAGGCCAGCAGGAGCAGATCATGGACCTCATGCTCCACTCAGGGCCTCGGGAGACACGGCCACGACTCCTCTGGGTCTCTCATGCCCTTCTCACAGCACAGCCCTGGGCCAGGGAAACCACCATCCTCTGGCCACGTCCAGTGATTTCCTGTCTTTGTAAATAAACATTTATTGGAATGTAGTTGTGCTTATTCATTTAAATACCACCTATGGCTGCCCTGAGCCACAACTGTAGCTGCTGTGGAAATGGCACAGCCCGCAAAGCCAAAATATTTACCAACTGGCCTTTTATGGAAAAAGTTTGCTGACCCTGCTCTAAGCTCTTTCTGCTGCTTGTAGTAAACTGTCCTGATGCCTGGCCTCCAGCGAGATACTCCTGGCCTCTGTCCTGGGGCGCTGAGTCTCCACATGGCTAATGGTGAGTATGAAGAATTAGTACGATGACAAAATGCAAACACGAGGGCTTGGCTGTCAGAATACCTGTGTTTGGGTCCTGGTTCAGACTAGTCACTAATGACTATATAATGATGATGATGATGACAATAGTAGTAATTGCACTAACAATTTCTATTAACTCAGCAATTAGATGACAGGTATTGGGCTAGGCTTTTAAAATATTTTATTCCACTTAAAGTTTCACAAAACTTGCTCCTCAAGGCCTCCCTCTTCCACCACACAGAGCAGACAGTGCAGGAGCTGAGGACACACGTCCTCTGCTGAGCTCTGCTTAGCGAGGCAGGCTGCAGGCAGGGCCTGGACGTGCCTTAGGGGGGTGTATTGAGGCCTAGAAGGCCATGATTCTGGCTGTTGGAAGCATGAAACTGGGAGTCATGTAGTTGTGGGTGGGCTATAGGTGTGGCTAAGTGGGAGGAGAATCCTCACATCCTGGGGTGTCCCCCATCTGGTGAGGGCCTTGTCCTCAGTGGGAGTGGGGTCAGAGGTTTTTGTTATAGCAGAAAACCTTATACCTAGACCTGGAGAACATTTCCTAGGTACAAGGAATTAAAATAAACCTTAAAGCACTATTTAGGAAGAGAATAGTGCCGTTTTCTACATGAATTATTTCTTTTATTCCAAATGATCATAAGATAAAATGCTAAGAGGTACAAAGAAGAAAATAAAATCACCAAGCCCCTTCACTGAGAGGTGAGCACCGTCAACGTTGGGTCTCCCCATGGATACGCGTGGGGAGGTACCAGTGGTCATTCTAGATGGATGGGGTTTGACTCATCTCAGTCTCCCCAGCCTTCTGTTGAGGATGTCTGTCCTTGTCAGCTAATAGAGCCTCTTAGATCTTCAGCTGTAGTCTCTTCTACTTTTGTAAACAGAGTAAGGTTGTGGGCATACAGTTGTTACAGGGTAACAACTTCCCCAGGCTGGGAAGCCTGGGCATTTTCTGTTTGAACAAGGAAGGCCCCAGGGCATCCTTTGTCCTACTGAGGGGTTGCCGGGATCCCTGAGAGGTGTCCTGTCTGTGAGCCCACGGAGAGTGAGCGCAGGTCTTGCCCCATCTGGGAGGAATGGTGAGGGGAGGGGCATGAGTGGAGCTGATGCACATTCACGCATCCAAAGACACAGATGTGCCTGGCAAGGGAACTGCTTGTGAATCGGCGGCCAGAGCTTGGTCCAGCCCCGAGCAGGGCTCTACAGGGCTCTCCCTGGCAATTTGAGTGTGTGATGAGCTTGCTTTCCCCTCAGCTGCCACACAGTTACCAGCTGTCACTGCATTTCATGAGTCCAAAACCTAGGGACACTGGACTAGAAGCCAGAAATTTAGATTTTTTTCCTCTGATATCCATTACCCCATGCATCCTGATGTCTTGGCCCTCCAGCCCTGATCAACCACAAATTCATTCTCTATCTATTGCCAAAGTAATTTAGCTAAAATGCAGATCTGAACTCAGTCGCTTCCTTCATAAAAGCTTTCTGTGGCTCCCATTCTGAAAGGCTTGGGAGGCCCACATAGCATCCTAACCTCCTCCTTGGACACATCTTCCAGCCAAGGAGAGCTTCCACAGGGAAGGAAACTCACCTGCCAGGCTGCTTCTCACTTCCAGGCCTTTCTTCCACTTGGGAGGCACCTCACCTTCTTCCATGGCCAAATCCTCAGTGTTCTCAAAGACTTGCAGAGCCTTCCCAGCCCCTCTCCTGCACCTCCACCCTAGCCACCAGAGCCTGGGTGCATGTGTCTGCACATGCCCACACTTACCCCAGCACTGCATGGGGCTGGGGGTGTCTGCCCCCATCAGTCCCTGGTGCCTTGACTTTGTGTCTCTGGGCTTAGCTGTGTGCCATGTATGGAGTTGGTACCCAGTGCCTTTCCACTGAATGAAGGAGTGATGGGACCATCACTTCTTATGCTTGGAGGTTGTGTCCATGTGCTTATGCAGGAGAGTTAGGGGTTAGGGACCACCTAGTGATAAGGGGTGCTGGGTACGCATGTACTTGTCTGCCACTTGCCATCTAGTAACGTCTTACAGGTCAGCGGCTTTGAGCCCTGGGAAGTCAGGCCCAGTGTTGAGCCCAGGCCACACAGGCGGTGGTGGGTGCACTGCCCAGAGCTCTACCCATAGCCAGAGATTCATGGCTTCACGTCCAGCTGGTGTCAGCCATCCGGGCAAGTCACCTCCCTTTCCTGGGCATCTCTAAAACTAGCAGGGAGGCCCCCCATCCTTTTGACATTCTCCCAACTCTGAGGTTCTGTGGCTCTGAGCTCACTTTGTTTAGAGAATCAGCTGAGAAGCAGAAGCTGGGGAGAGGAGAGGAGAGAGAAGCAGTGGGGAGTAGGGCAGTGAGTCACAAGCAGGGGCCTCCCCCCGCAGCGTGTGAGAAAAGCCGAGATGACAGTGTCACAAGCCAAGGCGATGTTCTTTCGCTCTCCTTGTAACAAGTCCTTGTCTGGGGGGCATAACCTGGAAGTCAGGCTCTGACCGTGGAACCTCTTCCCCTCCTCCCTGAGTTGCTAGCCCCACATGTGGCAGCAGAGCCCGTACCAAGTTTGGGATGAGGCTCTCAGGGACCTCCTCCCCGGGCTCCTTCCCTGGGGCTTCCCGAGTTCTTGGGACCTTTTATACCAATGGGAATTCTAGAACCTCTTGTCAGTATTTCAGAAAGTCTAATAAAAACAGTGCTTAGATCCATGTTAGCCTGCAAAGGCTAATTGAAATGTCAAAGTCTCTAATTTTTGCTTGAGTTATAGTAACTTGGTGTGGTTCTCTGATACCAATCAGCAACTTTAATGGACATGTATAATATCCAATAACTTGTTTTATAAAAAGTGGGAGACATAGCAACAAAGAATGTCCTGCAAACAATTCATTTCAACATGAGGCAGGAATAATAAAAGAAGAATGGTCTGGAACAATGGAGAGGAAAGGCCTAGAAGCAGCAGGAAGGCCCCTCATCTGATACATGAGGTGCCTGCCCCAGGACGGAGGTGGGGGACTCGCAGCTCAGGGCTGTCCCCTCTACTGTGTAGGACCACGTGCTCTACCACTGAGACACATCAAGATGCTGGCTTTCAGGGGGCGAGGACTCCTCCCCTAGGCAGTGCTGACGTTGGGTCTGATCGTTGGGCAGTAGGGGAGTATTCATGAGGTTATCAAGGCCCAGTCACTTCCCAGGATCGTGGCCGCCCCAGTGCCTTCCTGGGAAGTCTGCTCCAACAAAAACATCACCATTCTGTGGGGAGGGTCCCTGCTGCTGTCACCCCAGTTCTCTCTGTAAGGCTACCAGAGTGCAGTTTTCACAAGCCGGGTATGAGAGCAGAACTGGCAGCACTGAGCCACCTTGAGGATCAAAAGAAACCATTACCAAATGTAGCAATGGCCCAGACTGAGCTGAGTGGAGCAGAATGTATTCCATCCATTCACTGTGCACCCAGTCACTGGGTCCTGGGCTGGGAGGGGCAGGTGTGGGGATGAGCGAGGATGCCAGCTGCTGGTGGGCACGGCAGGAATTTGTGCATAACTGCAATCATGTCTAGCTCACAAGCAGGCTTCAGAAAATATTTTTGGATGTATTAAGAAGGGACGTTGATGGGTGTTACAGTTGCAGTTCAGGAAGGTGCCATTATCGCTGATCTGGGAGTCAGAGAAGGGAGAGGGACTTGTAAATTAAAAATGTCAGGGTCAGAGAGGCCAGCAATGGCACCCTAGACTGGGCACAGGCTGGGAAAAGACCCAAATGTGGGAGCATCTGGAATGGACAGTCTGCCACACCGAGGGTCCAGAGTTTGTACGTGTGTGAGGGTGTGTGAGGTAACTGGGGGCAGGTGTGGGCAAGAAATGCAGGCTAGGACTGCACATGGAGAACCTGCCTCCTGGTGAGGATGTTCATGCATACTGCAAGAAACCCAATTCCCTGGGAGTCCCATTCCGGTCTTCTCTGTTCTCTCTTTGCCTTGGCTTTGAGGATGAGGAGAGAGGAGACCAGAATGGAGGACAGATTGTACAGGCCCTGCATTCTCTGGCCTTTGAGTCCCTCCCATGGCTGCCAGTGCAACATCTTGGAAAACCATGGATGAGATGTGACTTGGACACGTCTCCTCAGCCTCAGAGAGGATGGGATCTCAGGGCATGAGGATGCTGAAATGCTGACAGCTTGCCCTCAGCTTGGCTCTGTTGGCTTGGGTCAGGGGAGTCAGCTGGAAAGTGCTCCTTGGGGTCCGGCTTGTAGTGAGCTGCCGAGTGTGCCCACTGGGAAACAACCACAGGGAAGAAGCCTCCTCTGCTGAAAGGAAGTGGGGATAATGTCCGTTGAGTGCCTGCCTGGAGCCAGACACTTGCTGAGCAGTCTGAAGTAGGCTGTTTCATTTTCATGCTCATAACAAACTGTATGTGCTTCACCGTCTATTTACAAATGTGGCAACAGAGGCTCAGTGAGGTTAAGGTACCTGTCCTAAATGATGTTATTAACAAGTGAAAGAGTTGGGGCTTGAATCTGATTCCCTGCCTCTAGGTACAGTGCACTGTCTGCTCTGCGCTCTCCCCTCCCTTTCCCTTCCCTCCTGGCCCCTGAGATCTCAGTGGAGCTCCCTTTGAATCATGTGTAACCTCAGATTTTCCCAGGGCCTGATGGAAGCCATGTTCTCCACTCCTGTCCTCACCCCCTCAGCCCACTAGGTCATTTGAAGAAGATGCTACTGACCAGACTGTCTAGGAGTTTGGGTTGTTGCTGCGATTGTTCATTCTTCCATCATCCTCAGCACCAAGAGGGACAACACCCCCTAGATGTGTGTGAAGCTTGGCTTGCTCCTGGCTCACACCTGGTGAGTGGCTGTTGATGGGGCTTCATACACAGAGATGTGGAGTGAGGAGAGAGAGGGGAGAGAGCCACACCAGTCTGGGTTAGAATTTGGTGACTCCATCTTCCTTTGTGGTCTCATCTTTGGAACTAGTTCTGACTGTTCCCTGGACTCTGCTGACCCATTTTTCCTTCTTGAAGTGGAATCCTCCCTGCAGGTGCCTAAGAAGGGGTCTGTGAGATGCTCCTGGGGAGTGGAACATGAGCTGAGCACGACTCTATAGTGACCTTGAAAGTGGTGATGGTGAGGACAGTCCATAGGAGCCACCCCTGCCCCAGTGGTGGCCTCTTGCTGAGGTGGCACAGTCTGCAGCCCTCCAGCTGCCCATGGAGGAGCCATATGCATCCCATGGTGTCAGAGGGCTTCCTTGCCAAAGACCTACTTCCCCTGGTGCCTCAGTGCCCAGAGAACTAGATCCAGCAGCCCCCATCTCAGCTGGCTGGGGAGAGGAGCAGTGAGCACCGCAGTGCCATTGCACAGTGTACGATACAGTATGTACCATCTGTGTCATGACTAAATAGACCCCAAGGAAACTCCCTGCAGGGAAGCTTCCAAGGGACCAGAATCAGGTCTTAGGGACTTATTCCTGTGGTTAGGTGCCTGCCCTCATTAGAACCCATTCTTATTGGGAAGGGGCCACTAGGAGCTGTTGACTCTCAGCAATATACTTAGTAAGGATGAAGATGTCTTGTGCCTATGAAGTGACCATGAAATGAGAGAGATGGTGCAGAGGGCAGGGAGAAGCTGAGGCAAGGAAGCCCCCACGTGGCGATGTACCTCCACTGGAGGGTGCATCACGAGAGAGCATCCTAGGACAGAGACCTGCAGGTACTGCTTCAGAATTGATGCTGGCAGTGGTGTGGGATCCTCAGTGAGTCGTTAGCCACATTGGGCTTCAGCTTCCTCACCTGTAAGCTTTTGATTTTGAATTGATGATATTTGAAAGACCTTACCAGTTTTGGCATTCTGGTTCCTAAAAGCCTTTAGGGAAATGAGACCTTCTTTCCATCATTTTATCATATATGATCTTTGATCTTTGGTTGGGAGAGACTATAGATATTTAGAGAAGAAAAAAGGCTATTGTGACCCCCCTGTGGTTCCAAGGACCTGGGAGACTTTCATTTCATTGTTTTGTCCCTTGTACATTGCTCCTCTCAGAGTAAATCTGTGCAATGACTGTGCACTTCTAAGGGATTATGCCCAAGTGGGAGGAAATGGCCAGAGGGACAGAGAGCTGTCCAGCAGAGACAGCTCCTGAAACCTACAAGGGACAATTCTGTTGCCCAGGATGTGGTCCTTCTACCATGCTCCTCAGTGCACTGGATGCCCAGGAAGAAGCCCAGCACACACTGACACTATCCTTGAGGAGCTTATACTCAGGAGACAGGTCAGGCAGAAATACTGGAACTTCTACTGCTGCTGTAGAGGAAGACAGCAATAGCACAAGGGTGCTGAGCATAGAGCAGGGAGTGAACTGTAAAATCTTGAGAAGGGCTTGGATTTGAAGTGGGCATTGGTCACAGTGCACACAGTGGACACAATGCAGTGTCATATTGGAAGTCAAGCAGAAGGGAAGACGCCAGCAAAAGAGGTTTGCAATCTTTGCAAAGAGGAGGGGTTGGTGAGGAGGAAGGACAAAGAGAAGAGGAAAAGGAGGAGGAGGAGGAGTTAGAGAAGAGGCGGAGAGGAAGGGTGGGAAAGAAACAAATATAGAAGACGACTCTGGAGGCAAGCCAGTGCTCAGGCCCACATGCTTTTCTGGCACCAGCCCAAGATGTGGGCTTGGAATGCAGCCTGGGGGGAGAGAACTGAGTATGGGGGAGAAAGACAGCATCCAAGAGAGAAGAAAAGAAGAAGTTGCTTTAATCTGGGAAGGGGGAGAGCACCAGTGAAGCAAATGCTCCAGCAAGAGCCCTGACCCCTCTTGCTCTCAAGAGGAGGTATCCCCACTGGCCCCCCAAATCCATGGTGCAAGATTCAGGAGCCTGGGCTGTTAGGAATCACTGAGAATGTGCTGAACCGGCCTTTTTCTCTTCCCTGCTGAGTCCTTCCTCCTGGGACTGCCTTCCCATTAGTTAGCTCCCTTCTCCCTCAGGGAAAGCTTTGTGCCCATGACCCAAAGCAGAAGGTTGGACAGAGTGTGTTTGCCCTGTTGTTGGGGTGTCAGCTGCTTCCATGAGAACATCACCCTGTTCTTCAGGGTGACATAAGATGCCTGAATTACCCTTTCCTCTCTTCAGAGCCCAAGGAAATGAGGCTGGCCTCCTGCTTCTGTTTAAGCCTGGACCACCTCTCTCCTTCCCCTATGGGAACCCCCTATTAGCTCACCTACTCCAAGGAGCCTCTATTGCCTATGGTCCCAAGCCAGCATCCTCTTCCCTCAAAGCTTAACTACTGAAATTTTTACTCAGTTGTAGAGGATTGACACCTTTCTTACTTCTTAATCTCCTTCAATGGGCATGCACCCATACCCACACTGCTGCTTTCTTTCACCGTTAAGCTGGTCTAAAAGGAAGGTTTTGTGCTGAAATGGGATTTTGTTAATATCCCCACCAGCCAAGTACATTATGTTGTTTCTGTGCCTGAGTTTCCCTTCCCTACAATAATCTCCTTATTTCCCTCCCACTTAGAAATTGAAGGAGGCAATGAGGTGGGAGATAGAGCTTTTAGAAAGATATTCTTTAGATAAGACAAAGGCCTCTTACAGCAGGGATGGCTATTGGGACTGTTTCCCTTTGTCTAATGCTGAGATTTTCACATAGGAACGCGGCCCACGCGCAGGAGTCTTCAGCATTGAAAAACGGCTGGGGCCAATTGCTTCCTGCAGAAATGCAAGAACAACCATCGTTCACAGTGAGAGATTTAGGTTACATTCCAAAAGAAATGCCCAAGTGTCAAGAATTTATTCCCACTGGTGCGTTTTATTGGGGAGTGGGGTCCCCAGTGCCCCTACATGGAGGAGGATGATTGATCTGTCCAGCACAGATTAAGAACAGTGCAGGCTAAAGGTGCTGGTGGCCTAGAACAAATGGCCCCTAAATCTCTGATTTTATGACACTTCAAGTCTCTGGCTGAGGACAAGGTAGCACTCCTCCTCTCACACTGCCCTAGGGACCTGGGCTATTTTCTCCTCTCTGTAAGAGAAGGGAAACATCCATTATGAAAACCAATGGATATAATTTGAACCTGCATGCAATTAAGAACTAAATTAAGCAGGTTTATAAAATCTAGCCTCCTGGTTTAACATGCTTGATTCTGAAAGTGACTTCTTAGACTTCAGTGGCTGGCTGGGTGGTGGGGGGGGAGTGGGGCGGGAGTGGGGTGGGATGCACAGCTGTGAAGATGTAGTCCTGGGATTCTCTGCCACTACCACCCAGTGGGGTCTTACAGCTCTGTGACTTAGGGTTCCTGTGTCCCCTGCATGGTGAGTGTGAGGCAAAGCACTTCACTCCTAAGAGGGGTCCCCCCAGCCCCTCAGGCCATGGCAGGCTCACCTGAGGCCCCATCTGAGATCTGTTCCTGGGTTGGGCAGGTGCAGGGTCTACGTACAGCAGGTGTGACATCAGTGCTCGAGGGCCAGTCCTGGCTCCCCGCCCCACTTTCCACCCGGTCACCCTGCCCACCCGTGGCTGACCAGGCACCATAGCAGGAGAGGACAGCACACACGCTGCAATTACAGGCTGTGGTCCCTCTTCTGCCCATGTGACTGGAAGAAAAGAAAACATGTAATATGGAGAAAACCACCTTGACTTCTCAAAAAGTTGAATGGCATTGAAGGGCCAAAAATACAAGAATGTATATTTTTCAATTATATATACTTCCCCCATTTCAAAAAAAGAAAATTGAGGAGGCGGATACAGTGGAGTTCAGAGAAGACAACCCTCACTTGTAAAAATAGTTGTCATGATGGTATTTGTGGGCAAGCAGATCCAAAGTGAGGGAGGGAGGGAAGGAGGAACAGGCAGCGCTGACTCTTTAATCAGGGGACAGGAAGCAGCCCCGGCAGCTGCTGGAAATTGGGCCCAGTCGGGTGCTGTGCAGCACCTATGAGTGCAAGGGGGCGGAGCTCAGAAAATCTCAACACACTTGAATGGAGGGCTTTTTGATTTCTCAGAAATAGAAATTTGGTTAATTTATCACAAAGGGCAAAAATTGAAAGGTGGTAAGATCTGTATCAAATGTACTTATGTGTTTTCCTCCTAATTCTTTAAACTATGTATCTTATTTATATCAGTATAGCTTTCTTTAATTGGGTTTAATTAGGTTAACTGCCTCAATTTAGTTTTGAAAATAAAGGGTGTACATCAAAAATAGTGTTCTTTACCACTTTGCTTAGTTCAAGTAGGTGTTGTGCTTTATTAAGGCAACTGTGTTCAACTGGAAGAGCGATTGTCAACTGGTGTGCTGCAAGAATTTTTAAAACACACAATACTTGACTGTCCAGTCAAGTATAACCTTTTTCCCTTAGACTGTCAAATAAAAAATGGCAACAGCCAACACAACAATAGCCGTCTGCTGTGAATGCCCTCCTTGAACCATAAGTATAGAGGTCATATAGTAGACTTGCATCTTATTGGTCATGTCTTATAATTAAGGTTGCATCTGATTGGTTAATTCTTCATACCAGAAATCCTTATATACAGTGTAGGCACCTGATTTTTTAAAAAAGTCACTTTGGAGCCCTGGCCAATGTGGCTCAGTTGGTTGGAGTGTCATCCTGTAAACCAAAAGGTTGGGACTTTGACTGCGGGTCCAATCCCCATCTCAGTTGGTTGGATGTATATGGGAGGCAACTGGTCAATGTTTCTCACATCAAGGTTTCTCTCTCTCTGTCTCTTTCTTCTTCTCAAACATCTAAATATATATATTTTTAAAGTCATTTTGGTGCAAAAGGGTTGGTAATTACTACTACGATCATTGTTTTTTGTAAATCAATAAAAATCATACCTCTATTTTTGTCAAATGAGGAAAAATATATTTTTTGGTGTGGCAAAGAATTTAGTAGTTAGTTTATGTGTGCCGTGAGATGAAAAGGGCTGAAAACAGCTGAACTAGGAGAACGTGCTGAGTGCTGGGATGCTTGAAACAGGTCATCGCATCTACTGGAGGCCCGGCAGTTCATATTACAAAGTTACAATTCAGGCACATGAAACAGCTAACATTGAACCTGGAACCCAGCATCAGGCTCCGTGTCTTACCTGCAGCAGCCCAAGGTTGGTCCCCTACTCAACTCCATTGTTCTTTCTTCCTGCTTTGGAGTCACATAGTCATGTGTTTCAGGGGAGCAGACCTTACCCACAGGGCAAGTCAGTCCTGGCCACATTTCCCTGATAAGTCGTTGGCTTGTAAAGGGTACATGAGGACAGGGAACATGATCTCAGCCAGTGAGACAAAGGCAGAGGTGAGGAAAGAGGCTCCCGAGAAAGGTGCCTTCGATTCCCAGTCTGGGGCATGTGCCTGGGTTGCAGGCCAGGTCCCCAGTTGGCGGGGGTGGCATGAGAGGCAACACACACTGATGTTTCTCTCCCTCTCTTTCTCCCTCCCCACCTCTAAAAATAAATAAATAAATAAATAAATAACATCTTTTTAAAAAGAGAGTTTTCTTGATGAGACATAAGGCAGAGAGTACTTCTCTTCTTCCTCTGGACCTGCTGCACCTGGCTGTGCTGCAAGGGCAGTGACAGCCCTGCTGTGACCATGGGGACACCGAGCATGAGGCAGACCCAGCATGACCAAGTTGGGAGAATGAAAAGATGGAAAGAACCTAGATTCTTGAGGACATTGTAGAGTCATTCAATTCAAAAACCTTGGGTTTTCTCCCCTATGGCAGTTTGTTTTGTGGGCTAGCTAATCAGTTTCCTTACTGAGGTTAGCTTATTCATTGGGGTATTTTGTATCCTTAGGTAGCCAGTCATGTATGAGGTAGTTATTATTATTACATTTATTTTGTTGGTGAAGGAATTGATGCTTGGAATGGTCATGTCACTTGCTAAGGAGTGCCCAGGTGAGCTCAGGCCAGCCCAGAGCCACTGCCTGGACTGTCACATTGCCTGGGAAAGCTACCGGCAGTCACTCATTGGGGTCCTCTGGAACGCTAGCAGAAAAATTGGAACTCACCAGGGGAGGTCCCCTCACATAGCAGTGAAGCACTGCCTGCTCCGTCCTCTTACTTCAGCCAGAGAGTAACTGCAGCAGTGACAGCATCTTTCACTGCAAAGGGTGACAACTTATACTTCTGTTTCATCACACTATTTATCAGCAGACAGGCTCCAAACATCAATCCCACACTGACTCAGCCCTCCTGCAAAGGTGCATCTGACTACAGAAACTGTAGCCAAATTGCAGGCTGAACCAGGGCAAGGTTTCAGGGCCCAAGTTTCCACAGGGCCTGTGGGTTTTTACTCGGTCGTTCACTTTGAGACTTGGCCAAATTTCTTTCTGTCCATGGGCTGCTCAATCCCTGCTCTTGGCTTTGCTTACGTGGAGGTGTGAGCCAATGACGCTTCCCCACATGTGCCTTGGCCTCCAGGTGGCCTGGGCCCTCCTAAGGGTCCCATGTGGTCCCACTGATTGTTAGACCCCATCTGGATCCAAGACATAGCTGGTTTATGGATCACTTTGTCGAAGTGTCCCATCCTCTGCTGCCCAGGAGGACGTTGCTATGGAAAGTGCCAGTGGGCACTGGTGGCTTTAGGATTTGGGACAAGAACCAGGGGTCACAGCAGAGATGGGACTGAAAAGCAGAGGAACAGATGGAGGGGATATTTGAGAAGGAAAGCCTTTTAGGGCCCAGGGAATGGGGAAAACTGGCCCAATAATAATAATGACTATAGTTTCTCCATCTGCATTTTCAGTGTTTTCACAACACTAATTGAAACATCACGATACCCTTGACACTGACTGAACCAATACAATAATGAACATGTGACAGAGAGCAATGACAATAGTCATCCTATTTAGAGTCATTATTCTGTGCTGCCCCTTCACTAATTACATAGATCATCTCATCTGATCCTTATAATAGCTCTGTGAAGTAGATACTATAATTGTTCCCATTTTACAGATGAGGAAACTGAGACCAGAGGAGTTAAGTGAGCTCTGTGGGCTCAGATAGCCAGCAGACCTCAGAGTCTGGGACAGAACTCAGGTCTTCTGGCTCCAAACACAGCAAGCTCCCAGCCAGCCTAGGGACACGGCCCAGTGTCTGAGCCCTTAGCTAGGCGTCAGGATGACTTTGCCTCTCAGATTCAGGAACTGAAGGAAATGCCAGGAGACATGGAGAGACGAGTCTCCCACTGGGATTTTTGTGTGAGGCAGTTGATTAACTTTCTGGGCATTTTGCTGATGGTGCAATTTGCAGAGCCGTTAATGGTAATAACACTCTGGTGAGAGTCAGGACACTCAGGGACACTGAGAAGCGAGAGCTGCTGCCAGCCATTGCAGCTGCCCTGTGCTGGGACTAATGATGCCTGTGAGCTGTCTTGATGGTGACAGCTCCCAAAATGTCAGGGCCACCCAGACTGTCTTGTGAGCTTGTCCACGTCCTGTCTGCTCGC
This sequence comes from Phyllostomus discolor, assembly GCF_004126475.2. Lineage (NCBI taxonomy): Eukaryota > Metazoa > Chordata > Mammalia > Chiroptera > Phyllostomidae > Phyllostomus > Phyllostomus discolor. The sequence goes on along the minus strand of NC_040915.2, from coordinate 73,654,283 downwards.
CACTTCCTGCTGATGCTGGTCCCTGGAGGAGGAACTATCGCAGCTGCCAGCCTTCCCCTTTCCTTCTAGGCTTGAGCTGGGGCCCTGGCGCTCATTCAGGCATGTTTTGTCATTCTGAACCAACTTTGGATTCCATGGCTGAGGCTCTAATGCCATGCTTTAGGGCCTGTGTTATTTTGTATAGTAAATATGGAGAATAGCTCAACTCCATCATGAGGAAGGAATCGATCCTAGTGATTTAATCTCCATCAAAGTCACCACAAACAATTTTTTGATGTTCATAAAAAGAGCATTGTGAAAAAACAGCAACCGACAGAGGCAGCTTGAGCTGAACTGCCCATCAATCAGCCTCAAGTCCAGGATCTCGAGGGGGTGGGTTTTGAACAGACTGAGCTGGGGGACCTGGGACTCTATCTCTTCACAGCACAGAGTGGCAAAACCAGCAACAGAGCTGAAAGACCAGAGAGCAAAAGCTGCTGAGGATGTTCCCCATTCTGAGCTCCAAGAGGACAGCCTGTAATGGTTTTCTCACTGTCTTTGAGCTCTCTCCACGAGCTGGCCACTCTTCTCAGACCGGGCCAAAAACAGTGTGTAGGATATAAAACCTGGCATCCAAGAGCTCTGTCTGGAGGCAGAGGTGGACCATAAATAAGTTCATTTAGGAGGAAGAGGCTGGAATAGTATGCAGAGCAGGTACCATGTCAGGACAGAGAGGGGAGAGGTGCAAAACCCTGCCAGTCTGCTAAGCTGTCACACGGGTGTGGCTGGGGTGGGTGAAGGCTTGATGGGTGCTGTCCCAGGTGAACAGGTGGGAAAGGGGCAGCATAGTATGCGGGGATGAAGATAGTTCTAATTTGGTCCTCATGGTTCCTGGCTATGAGACCATGGGCATGCTAACTGGTCTAAGCCTCAGTTTCCTCACCTACGAAACAGGGGTAAGGATGCCCATTTTACATAACTGTGGTCAGGACATAATGAGCAGATAGTCTATGTGGGGGCTATTGCTGTGAATTGATTTCTCCTCTAAATCTGAGGGCAGCGGAATGTGTAGAGAAGAGCAGAGAGAGTCTGGGAGAGGCTGCACGATGACTCTGTCTGACAAGAGCTGTGCTAGGGAGTCAGGGACTCTGGTCTGGGGCAGGTCGTTCTTCATCTGGCCCCCCAGACAAGACTTGGCTATATAGTGCTCATCCAAGCACTCGTATAGGGTTTATACTCCTGTACTCGACCAGTGTGTGCTGGGGGCCTTAAAGTTGAACTTTAATCAGAAAAATGAAGAGTCTTTAGAGATGGCAGAGTGCAGAAACCAAAAAATCCTGGGAAGGTCAATGCCCGACATTTACCTCACAGCACAGGGGCAAGCGCCAGGGCCTGGCTCTCTGAACCTGGGCTCAAGGCACTTCACGTATCTGCCAGGAGCCAGAAACCAGGGGACTCTTGGACCCCCTCCCAAGCCTGGGGAAGTGGGTCTGAGCAGGGCCCAGGAATCTGCAATGTGTGAGGCAGTGCCTGGGTGGTTCTGATGTGTGGGGGATGGATGCTTGTCTCCCACCTTGATGGAGAGAGGCCCTCTGCCCAAGAGGAAACATGCCATGTACTGGCCTTGGGGACTCTGGGTCGGTCCAGCTGCTGGGACCTCTCTAGGGCCTGGTCAGGAGGCTTCTTCCTCCTGCTCAATCTTTTGCTGCAAAAGTCTGGGGCTGCTGGGTAGTCTTCCCCAAGGGCCACTCCTGGTGAGAGGCCATGCTCACCTGTGGCAGGATTCAAGGGACCTTGAGAGCTCCTGTGTCCATACTGTCCCCCTCCTGTCAGCACTTCTGTCTCACATACGTGGGTTAAAATCCCAGAAGTCCCTGCTAATATGCAGGTGCGTTATCTCAAAGGAGGGGCCCACAGAGCCACCAGCACACAGTCTTCTCTGGACAGGAGTGAGTGGCCACTGGAACCCCAGACCAGGGTGTGCTGGGGGGAGGGGGGCATGTTCATTCACCCTGAATTGAGAAGAACCCCGTCCACATGGACACAGGGATTAAAATAACTTGATAAATTCAGCCCACTGTCTATTCAGCTCTGAAATCAGTTCTGTGGAAAGACAGCCCTGTTGCTGCCCACAGCTCCCAATTAGTGGTAACACGGGAAGGAAGGCACACAGAATGCAGAAAAAGGAGGCTCCAAGAGGGCGGGCAATGGTGAAAGCGGTTCGTGTGGGTGAGGCCTCAAGGAAGGGCGGGACTTCCACCCGAGGGGGGAGGTGAGGAGCTCATGCACGCAGGTGTGCAGGTGTGCACGGGTGCGGGCGTGTGTGTGTTAGGTTACTTCTGGAGGCAGTGAAAGCCTAAGCAAGTTCACTTCGACTGGATGAGAATTCATAGGGAGGGGTGCGGGTCAGAGTTTGATTCAGACGCTGCTCTTCTGCGGGGGCACGGAGGATTTCTGGGTGGGAGGCTGAGATGAGCTTCCAGAGCCCATCTGGTGGTGTAAGATGGGGGCAACTGATGAGGACACGCAGGGAGAGCCATGGGCTCTGTGGACTGTCTGGCTGCAGAGAAGGCCTGCCCTGGTGAGCCGCCTTCGGAGAAGAAATGCTCTCGGACACCACTGGCTGCATGCCTGCTGTATGCAGGGATTATACCTGGTAACTAATTTTAACAGGCAGTCTGCAAAGGTGAAGGGGATTCTATCAGGGGAGGGGCACAGCCTGAGTTTTCAGAAAGCTTCTAACACATTTTTATTGTTTCTGATACAAAGGAAACAAAGGCACTGAAATAGAGAACAGGCTGACAGTGACCAGAAGGGAGAGGGGAGGGAATTTCAGGGGAAAAGGGAAAGGATCTACAGGAACAAGTATAAAGGACACATGGACAAAAATTAAGGGGGGCTGGAAGTAAAAGACAGAAAACTGTACTTGAACAACAATTAAAATAAAATTTAAATAAATAAATAAAATATTTTTTAAAATAAAAGGAAACTGAGACGTGGAGAAGCCAACATTTTGCCTGAGCTCACCAGCTAGCCAGTGGCAGAGCATGGATTTGAACCCAAGTCTTACGGGCTGCAAATGACATGATGACATTTGTTCACATTTCCTGATCATGAATGAGGAGGGACTGTGTGTCAGTTATAATTTATGAGATATGGTTGATCCTTATAACAGCTTTTATGAGGGAGGCATTGGTGTATAAACCCATTTTTGGATGCTGAAAGTGAGATATACAGAGGTGAAGTTGTCCCAGTCTTATGGTGAGAGAAAGAGCCAGAATAGCCTGTTTATATTCAAGGTAATATGAACTCAGGGCCTTACTCTTAAGCCTTACACCATCCAAAACTTGATCTCTTCTTCCCTCCCTCTCATCTTCCCTCCCTCCTACCCTTCCTCTGGGTCCATCCTGCAGAGATGTTTAGTCTGGATTGGGACACTGTTTGCAGTGTGTGGGTGGCTGATGGGGGAGGTTGAAGGGTCCATGGCGATGCTGAGTTCTCATCCTGCACCCCAACAGCCACAGGGAGCCTGAGAGTGGTCCTGGGAGTTCGGGGGTAGAGGGAAGACATGGGTCCTTTGGCGGGCAGGAGGGACAGAGACCGAGTGACCCCTAGGAGAGAAGCCCCAGCCCAGACCCTGTTCTCACCGGTTGCCTGTGCTCCAAGTGCTGCAGACTGAGACCCAGGTGGTTCGTTTGCACATCCAGACAAACTCCTTCCTGTCTGCGTAAGGGGAGGGAACCTTGGTAAGTTTGGCCCGACACCAGGAGCAGCTGTGGGTGAAGAAGCAGCTGTGACCTCATGCCAGCTCTGGTGAACCAGGATCTGTACACAAGTGATGCTGGGTGTCTGAAGACGTGGCCTCAGAGGTGGCTGCTGTGACCCAGTGGAATGAGCATTGCTCCACGAACTGAAGACATGACCTCTTCTCTGGAGCCTTCATAGTCCTCTTTTCCAGTTGGAGATGACTGGAACTTCCAGTGCACCCACCCAACCTTGTGCACTGGGACTGTCAGCTGTGTTCTTCTTTCAGTCTGAGTCACAGCATCTCTCAGGAAGGGACCATGTCTGAGTGGCTCTGCATCTTTACTCTGACATCTCTAATACCTGCTACTTGGAAGATACACAGTAAATATTTGTGAAAAGAACATTTGTGGAGAGAGTCAGGGAAAAGAAAGGAGAGAGGGAGAGAGAGAGAATGGAGGAAGACTTATTCTTGCCTGGTTCCTGGCACCAAGGGGAGAGAGGAACAGTGGAAGTTTTCAGCATGGTCCAACCACAAGTTCACTGTTGTGTCTGTCTTGAGAACCGCTGGCCCCTGACCGAGAGGTCTTGAGTTCCAGGATCCCTGGGCATGCCTGGGGCAGGTGCACATGTAGTCGCCCCCTCTACGAGCTGAGTGTGGCCGCCAGTCTAATGCAGTGGCGTCTCATTATCTCTGTCCTCACCTCTTGCCCTTCAGTGGGGAGACCCCCTCCCTACGTTTCCTGAACACTGTCTTGTGGCCATATGTCTGCTGGGCCATCAGCTTTACGGGGCCTTTTCAGCCCTGCACATGCTTTGCAGCCCATGGGCTCATTACACCTCTCTGCTTGCTGTTCCTTGCGCGGGTGAGAGAGTGTGGCTGGCATCCTCCAGGCGGAAGAAGACCCAGGTGCTTTAGAAAAACTGCCAGGGGACGGAGAGAAGGAATGAGCTGCACCTCCCACAACCTCTGTCTGGCCTCGTCTGGTGTGCAGTCTGCACCACAAGCACCAAGATGCTGTGCTAGCCACATACTGCCATGCCTTGGAGCCTCCCTGGATCTGCATGGCATCTGGTCTTCCTGGCTCCCTCCACTTCTGTCCTCTGCAGGCGTCCTAGTCAGGGGTTGGGCTGGCCTGGTGCACTGGGGGTGCCCAAGTCTGTCCAGGGCTCTCAGAAGGACAAGCACCTGCCTTGAGCCCTTTTGCAGGCCTGTCCGTCCCAGTGTTCCCCACTCAGGAAATGGTCTTGCTGTCCTGGAACTGCCTAGGCCAAAACACAGCCGCCAGCCCTGCCTGCTTTCTCTCTCATGCCACAGCAAAGAGGACTGTCAGCATTACCTTCAGAACCCGTCTGGAATCCAAGTGCCACCCCTCTGCCTCACTCAGCCTGGTCTGTGCTGCGACCACCTCTCCCCTAGCTGCTCCCAAGTGTTTTCCGACAGCTACCTCTGCCCTTCCCCATCTCTCTCGCAGCCAGAGGGAGCCTTTAAACATACACCAGATGTAATATTTCTGCTCCCAACACTCCAGCGGCTCCCCTGTCACTAGGAGTTAAGGTCACACAGGGCCTTGGAGCTGTCTTCTGCCCTCTGCCCTTGCCCATTCTATTCTAGCCACATGGTCTTTCTATTTTCCTTGAGTGTGCAGAGCATGCTTCTGCCCCAGGGCCTTTGTGCTTGCTGTCTCCTCTGCCTGATTTTCTCCTGAATCTGTATGGTCGGCCCCCCTCTTCCTATAGGTCTGTCCCAATCAGGATGGGCAGCAACAAACACCCCCATTTCTTGGGCACTTAAAAATAATGAGGTTATTTCTCTCTTACACTGTGTGTCCCTCTCAGGCCAGTCAGAGTCCCTGTTTCATGTCACCTGTGCTGGCAGCCAGGCTGGTGAGGCCACCCTCTGGGGCACTGCAGGGGACAGCAGGGAGCAATGCAGTCACAGGTGGCTGTGGCCACTTCACTGGACAGTGCAAGTTGCACAGCTATCCCGACCTGGCCTGGGCACAGAGGAGCACTGCTGCCTCTGCCGCAGAGGGGCAAGGGTGGGGGTGTTTGTGAGCAGTGTGGAAACCACCTCTGTGCCATTCTCCCAGGCCCCAGGAATGCCCTCCTTCCTTTCTCCCCCACTGTGGAAGTCCTATTTTATTTATTGAATTTATTGGGGCGACACTGGTTAATAAAATTATGTAGGTTTCAGGGGTACAATTCTATCATTCATCGTCTGTGTATTGTATCGAGTGTTTACCACCCCAAGTCAAATCTCTGTTCATTGCCATCCTTTCATTTTCTCTCGTGTTGTTCTCCAGAGCTCTCACTGCTCTCTGCTCTGTGATGATTTGCCTTTAGGTTGAATGCAATGCTGTACTTGGCAACTTTTGTGGACAGTCTCTCCTTGATCTGAATGCAGTTTCTATGAGTGCAGGACCTTTGTCTGTTTGTTCACTGTTGCATTTCCGTCCCTAGAACAGGAGCAGCATAGTGTAGGTACCGAATCAGTATTTACTGAGTGAATGTTATAAACTGGATTGTGTGCCCTCTAAATTCCTATGTTGGACCTTTATCTTGGTATGAATGCATCTGGAGATGAGCCTTAGGGAGGTAAGTAGAGGCAATGGGATCCTAAGGGTGGGTCCCTAATTCTATAGGACTGTGGCCTTGTAAGAAGAGGAAGAGAAACCAGGGCTAAGTCTCTCTCTCTCTCTCTCTCTCCCCTGACCCCAAAACACCCACTGAAGAAAGGCCATGTGAGGACACAGCAAAAAGATGACCAGCTGCAAACCAGAAGAGGTCCCTTAGCAGGAACCAACCCTGATGGCACCTCAACCTTCGACCTCCAGCCTCCAGAACTGTGAGAAATGAATTTCTGTTGTTTAAGTCCTGTAGTCTGTGGAGTTTCTTTCATTAGGGCAGCTGAGCTGACTCAGGCAGCAGACAGACCAAAAAATAAAGGAAGGAAAGTGGAGCTGAGTGCTCACTGAGCTTGGCTAATTCACATGGGTACCCCGAGTGAGCTCTGGAGAGGACCCTGTCAGCCAAGGAACCCACCTGGGAGTGTCAGGGAAGCAGCTGCTGCTGCAGAGGCCCAGGTGGGTGTGAGCTTTGACAAGAAACAGAAGGGACCAGTGTAGCTTTGGTGTGGCATGGCAGACACAGAGACACGCAGATGAGTAGGTGCCAGGCTGTCAGAGCACGTGTGCACGTGTGCACATTACAAATGCATGTGTGTGTGATAGGTTCATTGGAATGGACCAGTGGGGGGAGAGGTCTCTGCTCTGGCTCCCACACTCCAGTGGTAGTGACCTCACTCTCTGTACTTCACCTTGTTTTTCAGGTTTCAGAAGAAGGTGGGTCTACTCTATCCTGTATTTAGCTGGGAGGGAGCTCGAGTTATCTGGAGAGGGATCCTAGTCCTGGGCAGAATGGGGGATGACAGTGCCAGCTCCCAGCACAGGCACAGTGGGTACAGATGTCCCAGTGCTTGCTACTGGGGCTACCAGGGGTGCTACAGGAGCTTGACCTCATTTTCTGACCAGTCCGCCTTGTCCTGTTGGGAACTACCCTGCCTGGTATCAGAAGCTGTAACCCCCGCCTAGGCTAAGGCTAAGGAAATGACCTTGGACCATAAGCCAGCAAGGAGACAAAAGCTTATCTCCCTGGCAGGAGCACAGCTTCTGCTCCTTTTACTTCACCCAGCCTGGCCCCCAGTGCTTGGTTCGTTAGCCAATGATAGGTAAGATTCCCCAAGGGGGGAATGACCTTAGACAAGCACAATCACATGGGAGGCCCCCAAGGAAGGACTTTGGGGGCTACAGCAAAAGGGGGTGATGAACCCTCACCCCTCGGCTTTAACATAGTCTGAGTCCTCATTGTCTGTGAGAAAATCTCCTAATCTCTTGGCTGCCTTGCTTCCCTTGCTCCACCTAAGCCTGAAACAATGACACAGGGTGGTGCAGCCCTGTGCTGGAAAGGGCGGGTTCCCCGGGTGACCAGGCCTAAGAAAGAATATGTAAAATCCTGTGAAACCTGCTTTGTTTAGAATGCTCTCAACTGAATGATAAGGGTCTAAAGAAGAAGTAAGTTTGTTCCTTAAAGTTTTTTACAGCTCTCTGACCCTGACTCAAAATAGGCCCTCAGACTTCCTTGTTACCTATTGTTTGATCCTTACTTCCTGGCAATGAGTAACAAGCTTTACCTGAATTCTTATGTAAACGAACCCAATAAAAGCCTGCTCAGGCAGGAGAATGGCACCCTCTCCCCAAGGGAGGGTGGCTGAGACACTCCCCACTAGAGAGAGTGGCCGTTCCGTCCCTATTTCCCCACAGGACCTGGTTGTGTCCATGTATGTTTTTCTCATGTTTCGATGAGCCATCTGCAGCATTCCAAGGTCACTGCCAGTCAGTGGTTGTGACACATCCTTCTCAGTGCATGTGTGTGTGACAGTGTGCATGGCTGTACTCACTCTGTGAGACACTGTGCATCCACTTGTGCACATATGTACCCATTCCTGCTAAAAGTGCTTTTTGAAGACCTAGTATGTGTCAGACACTGCTGGGCACCAGGGCACAGACCAGGTGCTTTCTTTGCCCTTACAACCCTGTTGGTCGGGCAAGGGAGGCAAATGTGAATTAAGTGGTGAAAATCACGTGTTTGCGTCTGAGTGTAGGCTCTCATGCACTGTGAATGTGCACTTGTGAGGGACGTGGTGTACCTGGGCCATTGCCCTGTGCTTTTGGTGAGCCTGTGCATGCGGTGTCAGCCCTGGCGAGCACTTTGTCTTCCGAGAGGGTGACCAAGAAGAAAAGCCACACCTGGGGGGAAGTGGAAAGAGAGGGAGGGACCAGTGTCTCAGTGCTGCTATTGACAAGCCACAGTGGACAGCGCCATCCACAGGCTCCTGGGTGACCTCAAAGAACCAAAGAGCAAGCATGCGGCCTGGAGTTAGCCCCACTTTGTCCCTGACCAGGCCCTTCACATCCTCCTCCTGGGCATGGCTTCCTCATTTGTGAAATCGGGGCCCCATTGAACCTGGACATTGCACAAGTCTGGATGTGGCCCCTGCCCTTAGAGAGCATGTGCTGCACATGGGAGCCAGTGTGCTGACTAAGTGCACAGTCCCATGCAGACACACCCATGTGGGTGGGCCCAGCTGGTGTGAGGCTGGGCCACGGGGCCTGCCACAACCGCTGGAGTAGACAGAGGAGGCCTCTTGTTGGACTTAAGCAGCTAGGAAGAGCGATTGTTGTGGGGGAAGGGTCAGGGCAGAGGTGCAGAGAGGGAGCTGCAGGTGGCTTGTTGGGGGTTGCTGAGGATGGGCAGAGGAGCTGTACCCCGGGTTCCTAGATGCGGACTAGAGGTACACCAGGCAGCCCTGGCCACCAGGAAAGAACTCAACCCTCTTTCAGTGTGCAAATGCACTGCAGGCTGGGTGCAGATGCCACGTGAAGGCCCAGAGGACAGAACTGTCTGCCTTGTCACCAGCCAGAGCTGGTGGCGCCCACTCTCTCAGATTCCACGTGTGCTGCACTGGCATATAGTAGAGATGTCTGGAGGTGCGCTTCGTTTTCTAGTTGTTCAATGACTTTTCTTTCCCAAGCACATGGGAAGAAACACAGAGAAGACCCTGATAGGTTAAAACTGTGAACCTAGAGTAGAACCTGGCATTGGTGACAGCCTTTGCCCCGATGCATTCATGTAGGGAACAAATCCTTAGCAGGACACTTTGACGGGACAGGAACTTTGTTCAGCTGGAGAGGAGAGTTCTCCAGTGTGCTGGGAATGTACCACCCAGAGGTTGCCTTTCCACAGACAACACAGGGCACCTACGAACAGGACCAGGTCCTGGAGAGGAGCCTCAAGTTACTGTGTGCTCTGGATGGTCAGGTGGGAGTCCATGCCCTGCCTGGGGACCCTGCTGTGCCCTGTGTGACCTGAAAGTGCACCATTCGCCTGCATCTCTTGTGTCCCCAGGCACAGGCAGCCTTCGGCTAACAGCACCTGGCCAGAGCGCTGTTGCTTTCTACCTATAAATGAGAACAACTGATTTTTTTCAGTAGATGAGGCTTTAATGTAGAGTTGTTTTAAGCTTCCCTCAGAGCATGTTTTAATGGCCTGCTGCATGAAATCCCTCAATCCAGTGCACTCCAATCCAGACCGGAAGCTGCGCTGTCCAAATCAAGCCTCTTCCCTTCCCTTGCAGCAAGCGTCTTCCTGCCTGGACGAGTGTCTGACGGGAGTGGGCCAGGCCAGGGCACACTCACAGCACAGGAGGTGACAGGAAGGGGTGTGCATGCATGTGTGTGTGTGTGTGTGTGTGTGTGTGTGTGTGGAGGGCGGCAGGCAGAATGGGTCCAGGACAGACTTGGGGGGTGACTGCCCGAGGACAGCCTGGCTCAGGAACAGAAATAGGAGATGTGTGGCCAGGCCAGGGTTTGGCAAACCATCTTCCCAGCCCTGGGCGGTGGGTACAGCCAGGCCAAGTGGTGTTCCAGTCTTGGCTGTGCAGCCAACTGTATGTAACACTGAGCAAATTGCTTCACCTGCCTGTGGCCTTATCTGTCTGTACCTGCAAAATGGCTGGGGTATTGGTATGTGTCTTAGGGGCTGCTGTGGGAATTAAATGAGGCAATGTGCTGGCTCACGGGGCTGAAAACATGGTGCCTGTCAAGTAACACGTGCCGGGACATGGTGGCCTTGGCCTTGACTCTGCCTTGTTCCCTGTGCAGCTCAGAGATGGGGTCAGAGCCCAGTGGAGCTCCCGGTGGGTAACAAGCAAGGTGTGAAACTGCCATCCCTTCCCCCAGCTCTCTCCTTTCACCCCATGCTCCGTCCTCCCTTCCTGCCCATAAGGCCATCCAGCTGCTTCTCTGCAGCAGCCCACAGCCGTCTTATTCCCTGGCTCCTGCTGGTGCTGCATGGGCTTAGCCACCCCACCCCCACCCCACATCTCAGGGCCCTCCTCCCTACCCCTAGCCCCATGGCCTCCCGGATGTCATCCTGAAACCCCGAGGCTAGCTCCTAGGGTTCCTTGTGGACGTGAGGGTGCCCCCACCACCGGCCCCACCAGGACTCTCCTCAGAGGAAGCAACTTGAGGGGAAAATGGAGCTGCTTTAAATATAAATGGCTGGGGTGCAGTAGGACCTTATTAAAATACAGGAGATTAATAAGGCCTCATTCCCCTCAATTATTAACAGTGTACTTGTTCTTCAGAAAAGTACGCATGAAAATTTAAAAGAGGCGAAAGTGGTCGTTCACTTAAAACTGCTCAGTTAATCTGTGAGTGATGTTTTATTCAGTGCATTAAATGAACACACAAGTTTGGACACCTGCTGCTTCGTCACCCCAGGGCACCGACAGGCACATTGATGGAGAGAGATGGCAAGACAGGGGCGAGGGACAGCTGAGGCCCAATGAGAAAAAACCTTGTCCCCATTTATCGTTCAGCCCCAGATTAATGTGTGTGCGGGGAGTCATGGGCCAGGGTTCTGACAGCCACCGCAGCACCAGGGAAGCTGGCTGCCTGGGGCAGGAGAAGAGGGGCCCAGCACGGGTGGGAGGGAGAGCGGTGGCCTGGTGCTTCCTGGAAGAGTTGGTGCTCTCCTCACATGGCAGTAGCACACTGGGGTGCACGATGCTCTCTCCCATCTGTCCCCTCCTACTGTGACAGGGAGCAGAGCAGTGTCCACATCCAGGCTCCAGCTGTGCAAAGCACAGGGCAGTTAGTGGCTGGCCACTTCAGATGCTCCATAGGGCAGAGGAAATGGGGCCACCCTGGGCTGTGGGACAGCAGCCTGTGTCCTGGGAGGGACATTGGCTGGGCATGTACAGGGTGGCTGTGCTTTTTGATGCTTGATGCTTGGTGGTTTTTGAATCCTCATCCTAGCCTATCCTGGCCACAGCAGGTGGTAAAAAGTATGTGTTGTCTGAATGAATAAATGAAGCAAGAAAAGAACGTGGAGACAGAGGTATGACTTTCCCAGGGACTCTCCCGGAGGCTTTCCTCGGTCTGCCTGCCCTCTGGGACTCTGGGGTCTGGCCCTCTGGGAAGCTGAGCAGCTGCTTCTGGGGCCCCACATGCTCCCCTCCCTGGAAAGCACAGGAGCTCTGGCTGCAAGCTGGGACCTGGAACACCCAGTACAAAGAGGTGAAGCTGTGGGCTGCCTCCCACCCCCTTGGACAGCACTGAGTGCTGGCCCTGGTACTGAGGGCACAGCTGGGCTCTTTCAGTGTAGCAGCATTCTCCTCAGCCCCTGATGATTCTCTCAAAATGTGCTTGGAAATCGAGCCCAGGGGTGCATGTGGTAAGCAGGGTCTGGGGAGCATGGGCTGGGCTTGGGGGGTGGTGGCCTAGTAAGCAGTGTGTGCCTGTTGAGGGACCCAGTGTCTGTGTGTCTCCCTGGGCTGGGTGCTGGGGTGGGACGTGGGAACTTCAGGATCAGGGGCTGGGAAAGGGGGCCTGGGCATCTCTTCTAACGGGAATCAGGAAGGCTGTGACTGTGAATGAGGAGGAAGCAGCTGAGGAAAACGAAGGGTTGTGTGGTCCTAAGGAAGGACACACAACTAGGGTCCTGGAAACTCAACTCAGAAGCACTGTAGTTTACAGTTGGCAGAAACAATAAAGCTTATTGAGGCCACTCACTCACTAATGCATTCATGGCTCATACCTGCTATAAATGAGCTCACATGTTGGCAGGGAAGAGAAACAATGACAAGCAAACCAAAAGATATAATTTCATATATGATGATGTGATAAAAAATTAGGGGGAGAATTCAAATACCAAGTCAGGAGTGGCTGATGAGGCAGCCTTGTCGAGATGACATTTGTGAGCACATAGCAGGTGGCCACACATGTGCCCGGGGTGAGTGTGTGAGGAGAAGTAGGGCAGTGCCCAGGCCTGGGGAGAGGCTGCACCAGGCATCTGAGAGGAGCCAAGGCCTGTGGGGAGGGTGTGCAGTCTCGAGGGTGGGGTGGCAGGCCAGCTCGGGGAGTGGGCAGACGTGTGCTTTGCTCTAAGAGTGCAAGAAAGCTGCTGGGGGATTTGGACCACATAGCACATGTGATATTACTTATGTCTTGAAAAAGACACAACAAAACTCACTGGGAGCTCTCTGAAGGATGGACCATGAGAGCCCCGATGCTGACACAGGGAAAGCACCTGAGAGGCGGTGGGGGACAGGTGTGACAGTGGCTCGAGGTGTGGTGTCAGGTCAGTTATGAGAAACGGTCAGGGCAGGACAAGGCAGAGGCACAGGATTGGGGGCAGCTGTGTCCCTTTTGCCTCCCACCATCCTTCCCCGAAGAGGGACGTACTGTCTGCAGCTGCTTTGCTGTGCTGACTGCGAGGAGGAAGGTGACACTGGAGAATGACAGAGAGGAAGGACAGAAGTCATTTAGATCCTGGGTGGTTTTACTCAGCCACCGAATTAGCTCAGACTGCCTGCCTCCGATTGCTTTTCCTTGAACTTTAAGTGAGTAAGCCAATGTAAATATAGTACTTAAATCTATTAGCAGTTGACTATGTTTCCTAAATGATATAGATTGTAAGCCCCAATATGAATACATCTCTTCTGCTGATTACAGGTACAGTTGTACTTCATGGATATTGCGGATTGGGTCCCAGATCCTTGTGATACAATGTGTAGTAATCCTTTTGCTGGTGGAGGGTCTTGCTTTCAATTTGTAAAACAGGCAACGATGTGAAGTGCAATGAAGCTGACCGCCATAAAACAAGGTATGACTGTAATCTATAAATATAATTGTTTCGCAAATAAACAATGAAGTCATTTCTTTGGAATTAGATAAGCTGATGCAAAAATTTACCTAGAAAAACAAACAAGCAAACATAGTTCATAGACTTCCAAAGAGATGTGAATTGGGGGTGAATGAGAAGTATAGCTGCTTTTGGAAGCTCTAACCCACACAGCAGTGTGGTCCTGGCACACGGACTGGTCGTTGGATCCACAGAACAGAAGGTGGGGCCAAAAATACCAGCAGGTACATAAGGAAATTTAGTGTGGAGACGTTTCCTCAGACATTCTTATGCGAGTGGAAAAGAGTGGGTTACTCCATAAATGGCGTGGAACAAGAGTGGCTGTGTGAGGACACACTTTGTGAGTCCACAACAGGCACTAATGGGCGTCTAATGCTAAGGCATACTCCAAATGGGTCAGAGCTTTAAAGGTTAACAAAAGTGAGCCACACAATTCTAGAAAAATTAAAACATTGGAGAATTATTTATAGTCTTACTGTGGGAGAAGCCTTTCTAATTATGACAGGAATAAGAACATATACTGAGAAATCATGAAATAAAACTTCAGTAAATTTAAATTAGACTATTTAAGAAGTTTAAAAATTCTACATGGCAAAGCCCACCATAAGGAAAGCAAAAAAAAAACAAAACAAAACAAAACAAAACAAAAAAACCTCACACAAATAATGAAGTGGGGAAATGTTTGCAACTTTGACTTCAGAATAAGGCCAAATTCTCTAATATATAAAGAGATCCTACAAAATAAAACCCAAAACTCAAAAAACAAAAAGAAAAATTTTCCAAGGATATGAGGAGACAATTCACAGGCAAGGAAATACAGATAGTTCTTAAATGTGAACAGATGTTCATCCTTACTGACTATAAGAGCAATGTGGATTAAAATGTCCCTGAGATGCCATTCTTGCACCTGACAGATTGCCGCAGATTGGCAGTTGGGAGATGCGAGGTTGGCGAACATCCCTGCACATAGGCTGGTGTCCTCACCCCTCTCTGCTGAGAGTTCAGACCAGAGGAGGAGGAGCTCAGGAACACTTCCTGGCGCTGAAGCTTCCCTCCACAGAGCACTAACCACAGCTGCATTGACTGACACTTATCTGATCCTTACATGTGTCCTGTGACACGGGGACTCCATCTTTATTTCTGAGACAAGGAAACTGAGCCTCAGAGACACAGGAGGTGGTTCGCAGCCGGTGAGGCAAAAATAACTCAGACCTGTTATCCACTCTTGTGCTCCTTCCTTCAGCCAGCCTTGCCCTCTCCCTCCCTCTCTTTCTTTGTTTCTTCCTGTACTCAGTCCTTGTGCCAGTGAACACCGAGTGCCTGGTCTCTGCACAGAAGGGTGTAAACTAGCCCCCGCCCTCAGGCTTCTAGCTGGTTTCATACAGATTTGGACACCAGGGACCAGGCCAGTGAAGACACTGGGGACCTCTGAACAGGAGTTTAAGAAGAATCCAGGGGTGTTTGCTTGGGCTCTTCCCATGTGGATCCCTGAGAACAAGCTGCCTCCACACCTACCTCAGGGGGAAAGCCAAGTTGAGAAATAGACTCATAAATGGATGAGTCCAGAAGACCCTGGAGGCTGAAGGGCCATCCATGTGCAAGCCCAGCAGAAAGCTCAATGTTGAGACTATGGTCCTGGTCAAGATGCCCACGCCCATTCTGGCCCTGGTCCTCTTCCAAAGAAGATCCAGGCTGATAGGTTGTTTTGGAAGGAAAGAGCCCAACTTGACACCCAGGGAGCCAAGAGCTTCTCATTGGAAGCCAGTCCTGAAGCTGAACAGACAGGGAATGGGCCTAGGGGAAAACCCTGAGAGAGCCTCGTGAGCACAAGAATGGGACTTCTGTCTCTTTCCAGGACAAGGGGAGGCAGGCCAGAGAATGCCTTTCGGTGAGAGATAGGAGAACTCATTGAGAGTATGTGTGTGCACATGCGTGCATGTGGATGTGTGAGCACTGTGTGTGTGAGTGATGTTTGTGTGTGCACGTGCACATGCATGTGTGAGTGCTATGTGTGGGTGGTATATGTGTGTGTACATGTGTGCATTTGGATGTGTGAGTAGTGTGTGTGCATGTGTGCATCTGAATGTGTTGGTGTGGTGTACATGTGGTAAGGAGTGAAGCCCTAACAGGCAATGACAACAGCCATCACCCATCACTGTGGTGTCAAGACCTGGATCAGGCTCTTCCTCATCTTCCACTGATTAAAACTTCAACTTCCTTCAGCTTTTGTATCCTCAGAAATATTTATGGTTCTAAACCCAGGCTTTCCATCATGCCAATTTAGGGTGCCACACCATTAAGTCCGGCCACTGGCCAGACAGATTTCAAGAGCTGAGATGCCTACTTTTCTTTTTTGAAAAATGTTTCTAGAAAAATGTATTAATTTATCTGCCAATCATCTGTACATTAACAAATGTGTGTGTGTGTGTGTTTGTGTGTGTGTGAGAGAGAGAGAGATGTAGCACATCTGCCTGTGGGGTGGGTAACAGATGCATTCTGTCCTTGAGGAATTCACCAGCTGGCTTGCGAGGTCAGACACTTGCACTGATCATTCTCATCTGAGACAGAAAGCAATGAGCCCCAAAAGCCCGTGAGGGGCTTTTGGCTGGGAGGGGCCAGAGGCCCTTGTCTTAATTTCCCATGAAAGAGGCCACTGGAGCTATAGCCCTCTCAAGAGCCAGCAATTACTTTGCCCACAGTTGTTTCTGCATCTTTGTCCCAGGGAGCCACAGCTGGGCTCTTCCTTGGAGGCCCCCAAACAGGATTTCAGGAGGGCGGCTCATATCTGTGCCCCGATGCCCATGCCTCTGATCTACTCACCACCCAGGGGCAGGCCTGTGCCCCGATGGGTACGTGGACCCCACCTCTGGCCACCCCGGCAGATACCTGTGTGGCTTGAAACTTGCAAAGTGGGTATGCGCACAGGCGGCCTCTGCCACTGCCAACCGATTGTCTCCTATGGGCATATCATCTCTCCCAGCTTTCTCAGATGCTTCCTGAGTTTGGGGCTCATTTGTGCTTCCAGGCAATTCATCGATGGTTCTCTGTAAGTACTTCCCAACTGACCAGCCAGAGGCCAGTTGTGGGCCCCAGGGGCCAGAGCTGGAAGTGGAGCCTCAGAGAAGAAGGAAGGGCCCTGTTGTGGAGCAGAGGGTGCTCCCCCGGGTCAGACGCCCCTCCTGGCCCTCTGCCCTACACTGGGCGTGCCTAGTCTGTGCCTGAACACTTGCCTGACAGATTAGTCACTGTTCCTTGGGGAAGTTTCTCATTTTAATGTGAGAGCATGCTTCCGTTCCTGAGTCAATATCTGTCTTCTTGAATCTCCCAGCAACAGGCTTTTGTTCTGTCTTTTGGAGTCTCATGGAAAAAACAGTCCTGCTCCCCCTCCCAGGGCACATGGGGGTGGGAGACCCAAAGGTGGGAAACTGTCCCTATCCAGAGTGACTCTGGCTGGGCCTCCCTCTTTGGCCGGACTCTGGAATTAGGCAGGAGCCATGCTCTGTCAGTTCTGCCCCACCTCTGCCCAGCAGCCTCCTCTCGTCCCCACAGATGGGGTCCTGCCAGCCCCCACACCCCAGTCTGCTTCCCCCTCCAGAGAGGCTGGCAGTCAGGGCTGGTGACGTCTCAGGCGGCCCAGAAGCCTCAGTGTTCAGGGCCCCATGGCTCTCTGCAGGCAGGTTTTCAGCTCACCTTGTCTTCTGACTGATGAACGGACACAAATCCCATTAGGCAGGGCTTCTGAGAAACTAGTGTTCTCAGGAAAGCGATTCATTGAGAGCTGGGGTGAGCCAGGAGCCAGTGCCAAGCATATGGCACCTCCTCTGCCCCTTCTGGCATCTCACCCTCGGGCAGGAGAAGGGTGGCCCTGGTCCTGCTGTCCGCAGCCCGCCCACCTCCTCTCCCCGGGAGCCTGGCGCCCCTCGGGCAGGGCTGGGAGGCTGGGGCTCACGGCCTGGGGGAGGAAGAATACAGGCCTTCTCAGCTCTGTGCTCTTCGGGGAGTCCTGGGCTGTGCTCCTGCACATGCGTGTTGGAAGCGAGCAGGGTGTTGGCCCAGTGCACGAAGCTCCTAGACTCGGAGGGAGCTCCAAGGCAGCAAGATGCTGCCAGGAACCTCCTCACCTTCCCACAGAGCCTCCATTCCCTGCTCCGTTGAGCTGCCAGCGGCCCCCTGCCTGTGTTCCCTCTTCCTTTCCATGCTCACTCTGCCACAGACCGGAGAAGAAAACAAGTCTAGGGCCGGATGCATGTCTATACCAGCGAGAATGCTGTAGCAACTCAAAGGCAGCATGAATAGTTTTCTGACAGAGGCTCTGGGAAGCCTGTGTGTGTTGGGGGTGGGGTGGGAGGGGAGAGTGAGAGAGAGAGAGTAGGGGGACAGCCTCAGAGATGGAGAGCCCACTGAACCCCAGGCAGGGACTGGAGAGACATGCTTGGTGGGCACTGACTAGGGTAAAACTGAGAGCACTGGAATTGGTGACATCAGTGGACTTGGAGTCCTTTGTTCCAATCCTGCTTTGAGTTTTGTGCTCTTGGAAAATGCCACCTGTTCTCTGAGGTCAGATGTAAAAGTGATAGTGTTATGCTTCTACCCTGGAAGCTGGGAGAAGCAAGTGGTATCAGCTCTGATGGAGGCTTTAGGGGCAAAGCTGCCCAGGATTTGTTAGTGAACAGAAAGCGGCCCTGGAGTCCAGAGGCCTGGAGTTCTGTGCAGACTGCCCCTACCAAGACACCCCAGTTAGCCTCTATTACCCCCTAGGGCCATCAGTGAAATGCAGGAGGAGGGTCCATCTTAGGAGGTGGGACAGGGCACAGACTCTGGGGTAAAATCAAGACTCTACCACTTACTAAGTGTGTGACTCTGGGCACAGTACCCGAATCAGTCAGTGCTTGCTTTCCTGTGTCTAAAAATGGAGATATCAGTAGGACCTACCTCATCAAGCAGTTATGAGGGTTCATGAGGTAACACAGGTGAAGGCCTTAGAATAGTGTCAGGTCTGTTGTGTGTGTTTGATAAATATTAGTTGTGATGAGTAACCTGAAGAATTGTGTGAGGGTTAAATGAAATGTGTGTATGTGTCACAGGAAACTGGAAGCACTCAATGATAAATATATTATCTTGTTATTGGTTGCAGAACCTGAGAAAACCCTGAACTTTCAATTCCCCATAAAATTTCTTCCTTCACCCATAAAATAGGAACAGCATCTCCTGTAACTGCTCTGTCTTTCAAGTGAAACTTAAATGTATAGCTATCCAAAACTTCACACATGCTTTTGGGAAGTATAATCCTATGAATACAAGACATTCCCAGAAATATATAAATATATACACACACACATACCCTCCACAAAATTGACAGAGAATGTTTCCAGCCTGTTTAAATGATGAAAACTTTTCACTCTGCCTCTACCAAAGGAATGCACAAAGAAGGGACGGTGAGACCATCCTCACCTTGCGGGAGTGTGTCACCATCTGGAAGGCATCAGACATTCAGAACGAGGAAGGAAAGGCTGGAAGGCAAGTGGCACCCCATGTGGAGAAGGCCCATAGGCCTTCTGTGCTTGGGAATGCCTGGGGCTCCAAGTCTCCTCCCTCAGAAGTGCTCTATTCAGATGGCAGAGTGGCTGCTAGAGTTGAGATGTGCCATGTCCTGTCCTCCCCACAAAGCCGTCCATGGCAACTTCACTGAACAGCTATCTGATGCTCCCAGGGTCTCTAGCACCAGGATGTACCAGGGAGAGTGGCAGCTAGAGGTGGATTAGCAATGTAGCCTCTCTTGCCCTATTCTAGACCCTGAAGAGGAAGTCCTGGCGTGGGGCCAACAAGTCCTCTAGGGATTCCTGTGCATACTCCAGTGTGAGGACTCTGGGTCTCCACTGAGAAATGATCACATCTTTTGAAATGTAAAATGGGGCACCATCATTCTTGGTTGTCCAATGTACAAAAGAGCTTGAGTTTTGGTTTGACAAACTTGAACTCAAATCCCAATGTAGCTTCTTGCTGTTTGTAGAATTTGAGGAAATTGGTCCCTCTGTTTTCTAGTCTCTAAAATGGGTGGATAACAGCTATCCTGGTTGGAAGGATTAGAAGCTCACATGACATACTTGGCAATGGTGAGTCCTCTTCCATGCTCAGCTTTCCCTCTGTTTTCCCCAGAACTTGATTAATGCTGTGGACTGACTGCTTATGTTTTCCCAATTTACCTGCTAAAGTCCTAATCCCCAAAATTTGGAGGTGGGGCCTTGGGTGATTAGGTCATCAGGATGGGGCCCTGATGATGGATCATGCCTTATTAGAGACTTCACAGGTGACCTTGATCTCTGCCTTGTGAGGACACAGCAAGAAGACAGCAGCCAGCAAGCAGGGGAGCTTGCCCTCACCAGGCCCCGAGCCTGCTGGCACCTGGTCTGGGATGCCCAGCCCCCGGAACTGTGAGAAATAAATGTCTGCTGTTTAAGCCCCCAGTGTAGGGTGTACTGTGATGGTAGCCTGAACTGGTACAATTAATATACTATACATAAAACTGATTGGAAGGATTTTCAGCCTTTGCCATCTGCAGCTCCCTTCAAGGGGATGGTTCCTTATCTCCTCCACTCACCTGAGTAGACACTGAGCCCAGCAATAATTGGAAGGTGCAGAGTACACGCCTCAGTACATAATAGCTGGAACAACCACTAAGGCATCCAGCTTTCCTGCCCCATTTCACTTCCATTTCCTAACACAGATCTGTCCAGAAATATCAACCCTTCTCTAAAAAATCCATTTCCTATACTTCTTCCAGTCCAAATGGCTCATTTCCACCCTGGGCAAAAACTGAACCAAAGAACAGACAGACAGACAGGCCATGTGCATGTGCCAGCCTGTTGTGCAAGGGCCCACTGTTGCTCAGGATCAGTATGTGTGTGTGGGAGTGGCCCTCCCAAGGGGTGCTCTCCACTACACTCTGTGGCAGAGACCTGTGTTGGGGGAGCCCTGTGCAGTGCTCAGGGGAGCTGCCCTTTTTTCTCTCTTCTGGAGTGAAGAAATACCGCCAGGCCCCTCACTCACCTCACCAGTGCAGAGCACGGATGGCTGTGTGGGAACACAGCTCCGGCACCCTGCCCTGAACAGGAGCCAGAGGACTGTCGGCAAGCAGAGCCGAGGGCATTTGTACTCCTGCTTTCAGCTCCACGTTGGGTGCAAAACACCAAGGGGACAAAAGACTATCAATACCTGCCAAGCTGTGAGGGAAAGTGCAGCTCACTTAGCTGCCTCAACATCAATTTTCACCTGCTTTTGTTGATGAAGCTGCATTCGTAAGTAGTGATAAATCCATTAGACAAACATGACACTCCATTATTCACAGTGTCTACAGTGCCAGGCATGGGGCTCTGGATGGTGGCTGATGCTATAGGACTTGGCCTGGAGCTGGTGAGTCTTGCAGGGCTGGTGGGTGGATGGGTGGGCACATCTTGCCTGAGACTGGCTGGTAAGTGGTGGAGAAAAGGGCCCTCAGGGCCTGAAGACCCCATGTTGCACTCACTTGGGTGTGCCTAGGCAGGTTTTGGATTATTCTCACTTCTCTCCCTTGGCTTTGGGGCCTTGGGTAAGGACCTATCTCTGTGGCTACAGACTCTACACAGAGGGACTTTCTTTGGTCTCATCACACCCTGCTCAAAAGCCAGCTGTGACAGGCTGATGGCAGGATGTCCCCTTTCATATTCAGAGATGTTAGATGACTTGCTCAAGGCTTCACTAGAGCAGCAGAGCCAGGACCAGCCCCCAAGAAAGCAGACATTCTCATTCCAGCTCCAGGCTGAATGTTGTCTCTCGGCTCCTTGAGTTGTAAGAACAACTGTGTCATTTTGTCATAACAGAAAACAGGGACGCAGCTGAGATGCCTGTGTGACCCAGAGAGAGAGAGGAGGGCAGGAGTTTGGGGTGGCCTGGACGCAGACACAGCAGGGTGAGCTCCGCCTTCCTGGAGAGGGGTGCGGTGCCTGGGCACCGAGGAGGGCACAGTGACACCGACACGGGCACAAACCTCCAGGAAGGTGGTGTTGCGTTTCCAATGAGGAAGGTACGACAGCACAATGGGACACCTACCAGGCTGGGGAGAGGCACCAGGGCCTCCAGGCTGACATGGGATCAGACAGACAGACAGACAGACAGATGTAAGAAGCCCTACATGTGGGAGCCACTGTAACCCTATTGCAGGACCTCTCTGTCTGAGGATCTCCACATGGGTGTGTCAGGAGGGGCCTGAGTCCTCTGGAAGTCTGTGCTCTCCTGTACCCCCCACACCCCTCCCCACTATGCCCACTGCACAGGGCGCCAGGGGCTGCAGTGAGTGGATGGTCGAGTCTATGCACCCCTACTAGGTCCCAGGGGAAAGATCCAGACTGCTGAGCAAGCTGGTGCCTTGCTGCCTTCAAGGCTCAGAAACAAGAAGGGAGCTGGCCATGGAGTGAGGGCCAGCACTAGGCCAGCACTGGGGCTCCAGGAAGGCTTGGGACCTGGGAAAACATAGCTTGCCCTACATGTTCATGCCTCCCACAAGCCTCCCTTGATTCCACTCTCTGCTCCCTCCCCCACTGCCCTGTGTCCCTGCGGCTGTCGTGAGCATGCACTGAGTAACACTAATTTGAACTTTCTTAATTTGCCCTTTCTCCTCAGTTAGAATTAGCACTTGAGTGCAGAGATTAGAAGCTCTGGGCTTTGTCTCCCTGCCCTGCTTCTGTTCACTGTAAGTCCCTGTTTATTGCTGGTGTCTGCCTTCCCTATGTCAGGGTCATTTTAACCCTGAATCTAATAGGAACTACAAAAGGCACTTTACACAAGAAGGAAAGCTGTAGCAGGCAGAATATCACTTTGTGGTGGAGATAAGGACCATTTCCTCTAGACTGTCACAAATTCTTGGTGACAATGAAAGCCTATCTGGGATGAACATCTGGGGCTCACCAATGTCCTGGTCCTCGTCTAGTCCTGAGAGTGTAGAAGACTGACTTTCAGGTCTCCCTGCAGATGGGCAGGGCCATGTGGCTAGTTCCAACCAATGAAATGCTAGCAAAAGTGAGTGTGTCCCTTCTTGGTGAAGGCTATGGAAAGTACGCTGCCATCTGTGTCTCTCCTGGGCACAGCAAACATGAGGCTTTGTGCAAAGATGGCAGGCCACCTCACCTGAGGCAGCAGGCACTGCCAAGCCACTGCCCGGAGACAGTGGCCATGGAGAGCTGCTCAGACTCTCCGCAGTCCTGGCCTGAGTGAGGATTCCACATTGCAGCAGGTTCTAGGTAGGACATTGGAGTTGTCTGTTAGGCAGTGTGACCTAGCCCAACCCCACCCACACTAATTTCACTGAGAAGAAACTGAGCCTCACTAAAGGTAAATGACTTGCCCAAGGTCACAGAGCTCAGAAGTAAATGCTTCAAAGCTGGAACCCAAGTCTTCTGACTCAGCCCCAGGCCCAGTCCCAGACCAGTTCCTCAGACCTCACCTACCCAGCCATTTTTGGTTTAGAGCAGATGGCTAACTAGTTCATATTCTATAGGCCCCTAGGGTCTCCCAGAACTGTAAGCTCATCTTGGGAGGCATGGAGTATGTGTCAGGTGGGGAAATCTTCAGCCACCCCAGGCCTCTGAGTCCAAAAGGGCCCTATGAGGAGAAGATGCCCTTGAACTTCTGGTCTTGCCTATACCCTGGGTGAGGGCCAGGACAGGGCACACTGATGGCCCACCCCCCACTGCCCACATGCCCAGAAACCAGGCTAAGGTTTACCTGGCCAGGCTCTAATTCACACCCAGCAATTATGCCCCGAGAAGCCTGCCTGCTAATTGCTTTTGCTATTTCTAGACTCTGCCCCCTCCTGATCTATCCTTCTGCAAAGGACAGAAATAACCTGGCCCTGGGAAGGTGATTATCATGGAACACTTCCAGCTTCGGCAGATGCTCAGCAGCAAGATTTGGGCCCTGACTCAGCTGGTGGGTGTCAGGCGTGGGACCACAGGGAAGGTGCCTGCCCCCTGGTAGGGGCACACATGGGAGCTCCAGAGCAGCCTGTCCCCCTCCTCCTATGCTGAGTTTGACCCCCTGAAGCCCCCTCTCTCAGTTCTCATGGTCTCTCCTGCACTTCATCCTTCTCCACCATGGTCTGCAGCTGTTGGGAAGTGTCTCAAAGAAAGAGGCCCAAAGAATCAGTTTCTGGGTTCCGACTTCCCATAGCACTGGTCCCCAGTTGTGCCTTCTCCCACTTCTGTTAGTCTCCACTGTCTTTGGAGAGGAAATAGGAAGAGTTAAAACAATGTGGTTAATATTTGCAAGCACTCTTCCAACTCTAGGACCAGATGAATGACTTCCACAGAGTCCCCACCCCCCAACTCACTGTTCTTTGCAGCCCTGACTCCAGCTCAGGTCAGAGCAAACCACGAAGCAGAGCCGATGTCTGGGCCTGTCTGGAGGCTGTCCCTGCCTGCAGGAAATCCCAAGGGAGACCCAGTTTTTATTCCGGTCCTTTCCCCAAGTCTGCTCTGATGAATCTTGGAGCAAAAGTCTGAGTTGTGGTGAGAACAGAGAGCATGCCAAGTCATCTCCTGGGAATGTCCTTGTAGGTAAATGCCATCCTTCTTACTCTTTTTTAAAGAAATTATTTATTGATTTGAGAGAGAGAGAGAGAGATTTGTTTTTCCATTCACTCGTGTGTTCGTTGGCTGATTCTTGTATGTGTCTTCACCAGGTACTGAACCCACAGCCTTGGCATTTCATGACAATGCTCTAACCGACTGAGCTTCCTGGGCAGGGCCCTTCTCATTCTTGCTTTCCTCAGCCAGCATCCAAATCAGTGGTCCCTTTGGAAGAATGTCAGTACATGGCCCGTCCCCCTCATCGATCTAGAGAGACGCAAAAGCCAGTCTGTCACTTCAGACCCAGGGCCCTCTTCTCTGGTGGAGTCATTTTATCCCTTGGAAATGCACACACTGCCTCCCAGAACTGTTTAAATCAGTCTGGAGATGGGACCAGAGCTGGGAAAAATGGGATGTCTTTCTTCCTGAGAAGATACTCATTGAAGACTTGTCACCAGCCATGACATGTGGTGAGCAATTAATCTGGGGGGACTCCCTGCTTGTTGCCATTCATGACTCCTGACCTGAGCAGCCCCCCTTGCTTCAAAGGCTCATACCCTCCCATCCAGAAGACAAGCCACTCTGTCATACAGCCAGTTCCCTGGGAGCAGCAGAGGCTCTTGCAGCTGGGGGTGAGCTCCCCAGGGCCTGGTTTTGGTGACATAGCCGAGTGAGGCGAGGAGAAGAGGTGCAGAGAGAAGTGGGGCTGACATTGTGCAGCGATTGCAAGTGCCATGCACTCTTCCACATGGAGACTCGCTGCAGCAACCCTCTGGTTCAGTCACTATTATTATTCCCATTTTTGAGATGGGGAAACCAAGGCACAGACAGCTTAATCAAATGGCTGAGGACACACAGCCCACAGTGGCAGAGCAGGAGTCAAATCCAGCCAGTCTTAACTACATGGGTTTCCCCTGGGAACCCCAGGGGGCAGGCAGGAGGGAACACATTGGAATCAGGCTGATGGGGTCTGAGCCAGTGTCCCCATCATGACTGGTACGTCCTAAGGCAAGTCACTTCCTCTCTCCTTAGTT
The DNA here is from genome assembly GCF_004126475.2 of Phyllostomus discolor. Lineage (NCBI taxonomy): Eukaryota > Metazoa > Chordata > Mammalia > Chiroptera > Phyllostomidae > Phyllostomus > Phyllostomus discolor. The sequence goes on along the minus strand of NC_040915.2, from coordinate 73,629,160 downwards.
TCAGCCTTCCCACCTATGAAACAGGAATAGTGGTCTCCACTTCAAAGCATGGTCATGGAGACTGGATGACAGAACACCATGCTGTCTCCTGACTCCCCGAGCTGCCCTGCTCCCCAGCACCCATGCCTGCTTCGCACCCATGTGGAGTGTGGGTAAGCAGTGCCCCACTGGTGATTGCTGTGTATTAATTAAATTGTCGTCTAGATGTGTGATAGTTTCCTAGGCTGAAGGATAACAATTAGAACTGAACAGCCTAGAGATTTGGAACCTGAATCAATGGTGACTTTCTCAGAAGCAGCAATGGTGCTCCCACTGGCAGCGCCAGCATCCTGCCCGATACCTTGAGGTCCAGGTGTTCAGAGGCTAGCTTACCCTTCCACAGGGGTCTCTGGGGGTGGGGGGCATGATAGTGATGTGGCTGCAGTCTACCCATGTCCGGGCAGACAGTCCACAGACAAGCTAGAGAGTATTTTATGTGTTCGGTTTGAGGAAGATTTACTTTGCTCATTTCTAATTTTTTCATGCTCTCATTAAAGTAAGTCATGAGCTGTTGAACAAAGAGCTCAGGGTTGATGGGAAGTAACTCAAACAAGTGAAGAAAATGGGGGGCCCAGTCATGGTGGGTCGGCACCATAAGCTCCCTTCTGTGTCACTTCACCTCTCTGGACCTTAGTTTCCCCAGTTACATGGCTAAAGTGTTGACTCAAGCCAGGATTTAGGGGTTTTTTTCCTAGCTCTTATTTTCCATGTTTTTAAAATCTATAATCAAGTGAAGTTTAAAGGCAAAGTAAACACCCTTGGGCCCATTTGCAGCTGAAATAGTCAGGCCACCTTCTAAGGTCTGAATTCTGTCGCCTCAACAGGGGCTGAGGATGGTCTTCCCAGGCTTGGAGACCAGACCCCAGGCTATCTCCTGGCAGCTGCTGATCAGAGCAGATGTTTGCTCTCCAGCCCTGACTTCTTTCTCTCAGGCCTGCCTCTTGGGACGTCTTTGGGATGCTGATTTCAGAGAAGGCAAGCTGCGAGACAGCCCCAAAGACACCTCCTGGGGAAGGCAGTAGATGCCCGCACCACCTGCCTGTCTCCGTGGCATTGCCTGTCGCTGCAGTCTGTCACAGCAAAAGCAACTAGCTCTGCTGAGGTTGGCAGGAAATCCTCTCTAGAGCTGGGATGTGATGAGAGATGAAAGGGAAGCTGAGATTTTTGAAGAAGAGTCATTTTGGTAAAAGGAGGCTTGTGTGAGACTTTTGGGAACTGTGAGTTCTCTGTCTTGTGGAACTCATGGTCGGGCGGCATCTGTCTCTCTCAGCAGCTGGAACCCAAGGATGGGGGGGGCTTCTATCGTGGTCCTGGCTGAATTAGGAAGGAGAGTGGGAGAGTTAGGTCGGTGCAACACAGTTGTGCTTCTATGGGCTGTCTACGTGCATTTCCACCCCAGGGAAGGGGGAGAATATTCACTTTTCTTCCAAACGATCCCGGGCTCAGACCCCAACCCTTTTTCTCACAGGCTGAGTTATGTCTCTGAGCCTCCGTTTCCTTAGCTGAGAAATGGGATGATGAGGGCATCTGCCCCTAGGCATTTGAGATTGAGTGAGAGGAGGGTAGTAAGCTGCTGGTGCAGGGCTGGTGGGCAGGCCCTACACGGAGGAGAGTGCCAGGATCCCTCCTCCTCCATGCCCTCCACACCTGCTGCCTGCCACCAAATGCCCGTCGCTTATTTCTTCTCATCTCGTTATAAAAATCTACCCTTCGCACATATTTTCCTGACCATTAAAAATTTTCCCATTCATCTCTTATGTTTCCATTAATTTTGTAACTTTTTTGTGTAGCTATTTTCTCCATTAAAATACCTATTCTCCAAAATTCTCTCATTCTCTCTCTCTCTCTCTCTCTCTCTCTTATCTATCCATCAATATTGTCTGTCTCTCCACAACCACGTTAAGACCTACCTCATTTGTGGAGGCACACATATTTCAGGTAGATCCATCAGCCCACATGCAGTTGAAACCTCATTTTCAAAGGAGTATTTTGCTCATGATAATGGTGCAGAGGACAGCAGGCCAGCAGTGGGCCGTGGTGGCAGGCATTTGGGAGAACAGGCTTTTAAAGCCAGAAATGCAGAGCAAAGCTGCAGAGCCAGGATAAGCAGGGTGGTTTGTCCTGTTTCCCCCTAAGGTCAGCCTCCCTAAGAGTCACCGGGATGGAGAGGGTCCTTCCTGCTCAGAGGGTCGAGGGCCCCATTTCCAGGGAGGAGTCCCTCACACTTCTGCACTGCCACTCCTGCTCCCTGTGGCTCTGGGCACTGGGCCTGGCTGACCACTGCAGGCTCCCAGGAGCTGGGCACTGAGAGGGCATGAAACTGGAGGGCTGCCCCTTGACAGGCTGCACACCCCTTGACAGGCTGGCTCCTCAGGGCTGCGTTCAGGGCTGCGTGCTGCTTGTCGGCTGTCTGTTTTATGGGAGTGCTTCCTCCTTTCACACTTTGCTTTCTTTCTCTTTTTTATTATGATTTTTCTCCACCTCTCCCATCCTCGTCAGATCTACTGCCTCACCATCACAGCCACACGTTGTCACAGACGTCCTCTCCGGGCAGCCGCTGTTCCTTCCTGTGGTCCCCAGAAATCCTGGCGTGGGTTTGGGGACCTTGCCTGGGTCTCCCTCTCTCCCTGCCCCCACCCCACACTGTGGGTCTGGCCTTCATGCTGGGTATCCTGCTGGCCCATCCAGTCTGGCTTAGTTCCGTTTCTACTTCCTTTACTACAGAGTTGATTTTCCCATTCAGAGTCCCCGTCCTCTTTCCCATCTGTTTACAGTGCTGACTTGGTTCAGTTCTTGTCCACACCAATGGGCACATGTATCCACTTTCCCCTTTGCTGTCTATCACTGCAGGCTCCAGGGTGAGGCAGAGGCCAGGAAACAGCTCCGTCTCTAGGCAGTGGAGAGGACAGGGTGGGAGGGCAGGGCTGGGAGAGGGCTGGCTGGTCAGATGGGCTGGCCCCCATCCCTGTGCTCACTTGCTGTGGGACCTGGGCCAGTGTCCTCTCGCTGAGCCTCTGTTTCCTGACCTGTGACATGGGAGATTGGGTCATTTGTTTCTAAGGTGCAGGGTCCACCTTTCACTCTGTGTGCATAGTAATGTCAAGATTAGTGCCAGGGAGAATGGAACGTGGTGACACAGAACTGGACTATGCACACACAGACACACTCACACATGCATGGCCACTCCCAGATCAGAGCCAACAGCATTCTGCTTTGTGGGCATGTGATGTGTACTGATATGTAAAAAGAATGCAGTACAAGGCAACTGAGCACTGTCTAGGGGGCACAGGCTTTGATGGAGGAATCTGATTCAGGGGACTCAGGGGACTCAAGGGACAGGGCATCACAAGGACTGTCCTCGTGACAGGCTCATCAGTTAGGAAAGGATGCGTGCACAAGTGTGTGCTTCATGCCAGTCTGCAAGGTCTTGGTCATGGTGCCAGTGAGGGGGTTTGCCCATCTGTGTGTGGGGGGTGTGCACCTGACCCTGGCCACACAGGCCTGCTGCTAACCAGGAGCTGCCACCTCTGCCACTGTGCCTCTAGTCACCCCAGTCCTCTGTCCTGGGGGTCTCCAATGTACCTGTGGACACTTGCAGTGGCTCTGGTCTCCAGATACGCCACAGAAAATACCCCAGGGAGGGGGTACTCAGTCAGGATGTGCCTCCATAACCGGTAGACCTTTCACTACCTGTTAACTTGGCCATTTCAAGTCTCGACACCCAGGGTTTTGGGAATCCAAACATAACAAACTTTTCTTTTTCCCCAAGGAGGGACTCAGGTACTGTTCATCTGTTGAGGTCTGTCATGAGCTCTTCAGGCAGCTGGCCCACTGCTTCAGTCCTGTGCCCACAGATAGTGCCTGGTTGCCTCGCAGTGCATTCTTTTTATATATCAGTACATATCACATGTCCACAAAGCAGAAAGCTCTTGGCTCTGACCTGGGAGTGGTCGTGGTGTGTGCAGAGGCTTACACCTTCCTTGTGTGACACGGGTGCCTGAGGAGGGGAGCCGACCTGCCCTTACAGGTAACCAATGGCCCCTGTCCCACCTCACTTCTCCCTAGTCCTACTCTGTGATTCCCAGTGCCCCGGGAGCTAGGCCTGCTTGGAAATGCTTTCAACTCCTGGTTAAGACACAATCCTGTGGAGTCTCCTCCAGAGAAGTCCTCACACTAGAGCCCATCCAGGAGCTGACCAGGGCAGCCACTGTTACTAAATGGGGTGAGACATGCTCAGTAGTGGGTCACTGCAGTGAAGACTGAAGGCACGGTTGGCAACTCCTACTTGTCACTGGGGCAGCAGAGACTGTTCTGGAAATGCTTCAGAAAGAGTGGACTCTCACAGCCTGGGTTTCAATCTAGGCGCTGTCACTTTCTGGTATAACCTATGACGATTGAGTCCCCATCTATAAGAAGCCCACCATGAAAGCAGACTGAACCAAAGAATAAGTGAGGAGCTTAGAGACACATTCTGGGGGCGCTGGGCAGCAGCATGCATGTAGGAGATGGCAATGCATGCACAGGGGCTGGCTAGGTGGCCCACTCAGGAAGAGGGCTCTCAGGGGCTGGAGCAGAGCCAGTGAGTCTGCAACATCCTGAGGGTTGCATATGGAGATCTCGAGCTCCTGTGAGGGGCTACATCAGCAGGAAGGGGGTTGGGAGCATGGGTACTGGAGAGCTTGTCACAAGGCCAGGGACACTTGCAGTGCTCAGTGGGTGAGGGGAGTTCATATTCACTTCATGGCAGGTTGGACCCTCAGCCAGGTGCTACCTGTATGCTTCCCATTCCTTCCTCTGGCCACCACCATTGCTCACCTTGGAAGGTGAAAACCTGGACCTCCACACTGGTAGGGGAACTAGATCAAAGTCAGGCTGCTGGTAAGCAGTGGAGCAGGGATGAAAGTCCAGGCCAGCAGGCTGGCTATGGACCTGCAGGGATCCTAGTCACTGAGGGCTTCAGGAAGGCCTGGATGCTCCCCTCCCCACTCCCAGCTGGACAGCGATCACTGCGTAGTCTGACAGGAGCACACTAAGGAAAGGTCAAGACTGGTGTGGGTTGGGGAGTGGGGGGTGGAGGGAGCCTTCTCCCCCCTCTTCCCACTTCCCTTGCACAGGGGCACAGGGTGAGGATGGTGATGGATGAGGCTGGGGGAACGCAGGCAGGTTTGGGTGCCTGATGGAAAGAGTCCCTCAGGCTTCCTGAGATTGTCAGGCTGAGGAAATGCAACTGTTAAGAAAACTTGCAAAACCTGAGGAATTTTCCCCAGACCCACTGCCTCTGTAGGAGAGCAGACAAGGGGTTCTCTTGTTTATTGTCCAAGGGGGACAAACAACCTGTCTGCGCCATCCATTCTGGAATGTTCCGGCTCTGCTGTGTCAGGCATGTTCCAGGCGAGGACTCTAAAGCCCAGCCAGGGACCTGCTGATGGCAGCACCTACTGTGACTGTATCACTCCTCTGCCTGGCCCTGCAGACCCCCACACTGAGGACACCCTCCCTCCTGGACCCTGTCACCCTCTCTTCTCCCAGAGTATGGGCTCTTCTCTCCAATGGCTCTTGCTTGCCCTCTCTGGAAAGGCCTGCTGTGCACTGGCTGCCATCACCAGCTTTGGGAGTAGACATGACCCAGTCTGAGCTTGCCCACCCACTAGTTCCATGGCCATTGGCAGGTTGCATACCCCTTTAAGCCTCAGTTTTAAAACTGTAAAATACAAATTAATATCTATGGCCCTGGGTGGTCCATTATGGAATCAGTCAGTTCCTTCCTTCCCATTTTTCCAGGCCTAGCTCAGTCATCTCTTCCTTGAAACCTACCTTGACTAAAGTACCTTGGATTGTATTCGTTTGCCTTACTTGAGAAATCCTTCGGGTTTGGGTCTATTGATTTAGCCAATGAATCCAACTAACGCATCATCTTGAGCACCAGTCAGGGCCAGACTCTTTTCTAAGAGTTTCTTCAGTGGCATCCTGGTGTCACTGGGGATGGTCTCATCCCCCTATGTGCCTGTTTGTACCTGCACACCCAGCACAGTGCTGGGCACTGATCAGGGGCTCAGTAAATGCTTCTAACCACTGGGAGACTGGTTAGCAGGGATCAGTGGGAGCTATTGGACAATGACAAAGAAGTAGAGCCCACTGTGCTTGACTTTAGGCTCCTGAAAAATAAGCAACCCCCCAAGGTAATGTCCAGGAGCATAGTAGGTATTCAATAAATCATGTTCTGGAATCTGTGTTTCCAAAGACCCTGGGAGGATGTCTACCCTAAACTCCCCTGTTCTAAGTGAGAACCTTTCCTTAGCATCCCTCCTTGAGTGTTGCCACCCTTTCAGACTGTCCCAGAAGTGGGAGGAGGCTCATTAAGCACAAATAAGCCTATTTGTTCTTGTTATTGTAGGCAGCCAGGGAGCACTGGGGAATCTGTCATTGGTCAAGATGGCACAGGGGAAGGTTCTTACACTGAGTCCCCTAAAAGCTAGCAAGATAATTGGATAGAGGAAAAAAAGGCCTCTTGTCCCTATCCCTATAAGAATTGTAGGCTTGAGCAGGAAGTGGGTAGTCTTGGAGTCAGGAGCTTACATTCTCCTAGGTCTGCTGCATCTGAAAAAACCTCTTTCCTTTTGCACCAGCACCTGTCTCATGAGTTTGGCTTTCACTGCTGCAGGCAGCCAAACCTGCATTTTTGGTAGCATTTACACACACCTTAAATGATAGGAGTTTTTACAACCTCAACTTCCAGGTGCCATTTCTTATTTGACCAAATGTTCAAAAAACCTAAAATTTCTTCCTCATAGCAACTCCTCAGATGCTCTAAGAATTCTACTGAATTCCTCCTCTTGAATCATGTCAAGCTTAGCTTGTCATTCCCCAGGCTTCATCAGAAATGTTTTCAGACCCCTTTGCTGCCCAATTTGGTGCTGAGACAGCATCTGGCCGTGCCTGGCTAGGGCAGTGGGCTGTTACTCCACCTCAGGCACTGTGTTCTGCAAATGCAGCCCGAGGAGGCATTGCCTTTTTCTTTCTTCAATCAATGGCTGGAACATCACATTACTATATGCCAATGCACATATTTTGCCAATTGAGGACACATGAGGACCTGTGTAGAAGAATTATGATTAACTGAATAGAAAAGGTAACATATAGCCAGCTTTTGGGAGAATGCATTGATATAGTTCAAAGGCATTTGAAATAAGTAAAATACCTCTTTTTATTTCTTTTCACTGTGGTAAAATATGTGAGTCATTACCTAAAATACAGTATTTTAATGATTATGTACAGTCAGCGTTCTGTGAACATCGATGCCGTCCATCTCCAGGACATTTTCCATCTTCCCAAACAGAAGCTGTGTCCCCATTAAATGACACCCCACCCTCCCTCGCTGCAGCCCCTAGCTATCAGTGCTCTACTTCTGTCTCATGAGTGAGGCCGCTCACACGGAGGGAACTGCATAGCATTTGTTTGCTGTGACTGGCTTATGTTACCCAGCTTGTTGTCCCCAGTGTTCATCCGTGTGGCAGCATGTGTCAGGATCTTCTTCCTTTCTAAAGCTGGATAATATGGTAACATTTTGTTTATCCATTCACTCACTGGAGTAAACTTAATTACTTTCATCTTTTGGCGATTAGGTCCCTACTTTCAGTTCTTTTAAGTATATACCTAAAAGTGGAACTGATGGATCAAATGGTAAATCTTTGTATAATTTTTGATGGACTGTGATATTATTATTACTATTATTATTACTACTACTACTACTACTACTACTACTACTATTAAATCCTCACCTGAGCATATGTTCACTTATTATAAAGAGAGGAAGGAAGTGAGAGGGAGTGGGGGAGAGAAAGTAGGAGAGAGAGAGAGACTGAGACAGAAAGAGAGATATTGACATGAGAAACATCTATTAGTTGCCTCCTGTATGCACCGCAAACAGGGGTTGAACCTGCAACCTAGGTATGTTCCCTGACCAGAAAGCAAACCCACTATCTTTTGGTGTACAGGACCAGGCTCCAACCAACTGAGCCACCAGGCCAGGGCATGGCTGAGATATTATTTTCCATAGCAGTTACATCATTTTACTTTCCCACTAGCAATGCACAAGGGTTCCTATTTCTGCACATCTTCAACAACAATTATTAGGTTCTGCTTTCTGATAATATTCATCTTAACGGGTGTGAGGTGTTATCTCTCATGGTTTTGATTTGCATTTCCTTAATTGCTACTGATGTTGAACATCTTTTCACATCTTTTCACATGCTTATTGGTTAACTTTGGAGAAATGTCTACTCAAGTCCTTTACCCATTTTTGAATTAGGTTGTTTCTTATTTTGTTGAGTAAAATACTTTTAAAAATAAGAGTAAAGATATTTTTCATAACTTTGTTAAATTATTTTGTATTTTATTTGGTGCATATAAAATATTAAGAAAGAAAAGTTCTTGTCACTTTACTAAGTGTGGTTTTAAAGGAAAAGCACTGTTTTGACAAGAAGAAGAGAGACTCAGAATATGTGTAATAGAAGGAAGTTCTCAGATAGAAGAAAATTCCTTTTCAAGTAAAGTACAACCAGTGACAGAGACAAAACAAATGCCCTGGCTGAGAGTCCACATAGCAGCCTGAATGGACGTGTGGTGCTCACCATGCTTGGCCTGCTAGGAAGAGCACAGACTCCACTGAAACTGAAGTTCCAGATAGACAGCAAGCAAATTATTAGTGTAAATGTATCCCAAGTATTGCAGACAGATACTTACACAGAAATGTTATTTTTCTGTAATTAAAATTTAATTGATATTTTTTTAAAAATTTTAAAATAAAAATTGTATATACAGGCAGCAGAAGTAATGCCATTAAGTGTGGTTGGTAAGGTATGTGAATGTCTCACAGGAGATGGACATCAAGTTGAACATTTACCTAAAATGCCATACAGTGAGCTTAAATGTGATATTATGTTACACAATTACATGCTTATGATTATGTAATCAAAGATTTTTTATAGGACTTCTAGCCAAGATGGAGGTGTAGACAGATAAACTTTGCCTCCTCATACAACCAAAAGAAGGACAACAACAAATTTAAAAACAAAAAACAACCAGAACTGTCAGAAAATTGAACTGTTATGGAAGTCTAACAACCAAGGAGTTAAAGAAGAAACACTCATTCAGACCAGCAGGAGAGGCAGAGATGAGCAGCGAGAGTGAAGAGGACTTGCAACAAGGTGGGTGGCTGGTGGCAGAGGGACTGGGCGATCCCACATTTGTGTGCAGATAAACCAGGAGGAACAACTGGGGAGTGAGACAAACCATACAACCCAGGGTTCCAACGCAGGGAAATAAAGCCTCAAACCCTCTGGCTGAAAAAACCTATAGGAGTTGAGGTGGGAGGAGAAATTCCCAGCTTCACAGAAGAGTTTGTTGGAGAGACCCACAGGGTCCTAGAATAAACACAAAACCACCCATCTGGGGACTCAGCACCAGAAGCACCCAATTTGTTTATGGGTAGTGAAGGAGATGATTGCAAGCCAGCCAAGAGCTGAGCAAGTGGCATTGTTCCCTTTCAGACCCCTCCCCCGCATACAGTGTCACAATACAGCAACGTGGATTGCCTGCCCTGGTGAATACCTAAGGCTCCACCACTTACTATGTAACACGTGTGCCTACACAGAAAAAAATATGGCCCAAATGACAGAACAGATCAAAGCTCCAGAAAAAATAAAACTAAGACATGAAGAGATAGCTAACCTATCAGATGCAGAGTTCAAAACACTGATTGTGGGGGGCTCTTCCTGCAGATCCCCACGCCATCCACCACAGATGAGAATAAGTCTACCAAGACATGTATTCTGCTTGGGGAGGAAAGGTGGATGGAGAAGGGCCTTCTCCATCCCAGTCTCTCAGAGGAGAAGGGCCTTGAGCCTGTTCCTCAGTGGGCCTTTATTGGGTTCAATTTGCATAGGAATACAGGTAAAGCTCATCAGTCATTGCCAAGCAGTAATGATCAAACAATAGATCACATTCAAAAAACTATGAGGGCTTATTCTGAGTCAGGGTCAGATAGCTAAAGGACCATAAAACTTTGGGAAATAAATTCATTTTATGCTTGGACCTTTATCAGAAAATTGAGAACGTTTTCAGCAAAGCAGGTTTCACAGGATTTTATGCATTCTTTCTTAGGCCTGATCGCCCCAGGCAACTGCCCATTCCTGCTCAGGGCTACACTACCCTCCGGCATTGTTTCAGGCTTAAGTCAGACAGGGGAAGTAAGGCAGCCAAGACATTAGGAGACTTCTTACAGACAGAATGAGGACTCAGGCTATGTCAAAGCTGAGGGGTGAGGGTCCATCATCCCCTTTTTCTATGGCCCCCCAAGTCCTTCCCTGAGGGCCCCTTCATGACCATGCCTGTCTTAGGTCATCTCTCCTTTGAGGAATCTTACATATCATTGGCTAACCAGTCATCCACCTGGAGCCAAGCAGGGAGAAGCAAAAGGGGCAGAGGAGGTGCCCCAGCTAGGAAGATAAGCTTTGTCTCCTTAGTGGCTTATGGTCCCAAGGTCTTTTTACTCAGCCTTAGCCCAGGGAGGTTATAGCTTCTGAAACCAGGCAGAGCCATTTCCAACAATGGATAATCAGGATACTCACACAAACGGTTGAGTATAGTTGCAAAATAAAGGAAAAAGTGAAGGCTATGCAAAGTGAAATAAAGGAAAATGTATAGGGAACCAACAGTGACAGGAAGAAAACTGGAACTCAAACCAATGGTTTGGAACAGAAGGAAGAAAAAACATTCAGCCAGAACAGAATGAAGAAACAAGAATTCAAAAAAATGAGGAGAGGCTTAGGAACCTCCAGGAAAACTTTAAACATTCCAACATCCCATTGCAGGTTCGATTCCCAGTCAGGGCACATGCCTGGGTTGCAGGCCATGGCCTCCAGCAACTGCACATTGATGTCTCTCTCTCTCTCCCTTTCTCCCTCCCTTCCCTCTCTAAAAATAAATAAATAAAATCTTAAAACAAAAACAAAAACAAACAAACAAAAAAACATTCCAACATCAGAATCATAGGGGTGCCAGAAGGAGAAAAGGAAGACCAAGAAATTGAAAACTTATTTGAAAAAATAATGAAGGAGAACTTTCCCTAACCTGACAAAGGAAACAGACTTTCAGGAAGTCCAGGAAGCTCAAAGAGTTCCAAAGAATTTGGACTCAAGGAAGCACACACCAAGGCACATCATAATTACATTAGCCCAGATTAAAGATAAGGAGAAAATCTTAAAAAGCATCAAGAGAAAAGGAGATGGTCACCTACAAAGGAGTTCCCATTAGACTATCAGCTTATTTCTCAAAAGAAACCTTGCAGGCAAGAAGGGGCTGGAAAGAAGTATTCAAAGTCATAAAAGGCAAGGACCTACAATCAAGATTACTCTATCCAGCAAAGCGATTATATAGAATGGAAGGGCAGATAAAGTGCTTTCCAGATAAGGTTAAATTGATGAGTTCATCATCACCAAGCCCTTATTATATGAAATGTTCATGAGACTTATCTAAGAAAAAGAAGATCAAAAATACGAACAGTAAAATGACAACAAACTCACAACTATCAACAACCAAACCTAAAAAAAAAACAAAAACAAAGATGAACTCAGCAAACAACTAGAACAGGAAAAGATTCACAGAAATAGAGATGACCCGGAGGGTTATCAGTGGGGAGGAGGAGAGGGAGAGTGGGGCAAAGGGTACGGGGAATAAAAAGCATAGATGGTAGGTACAAAATAGACAGGGGGAGGTTAAGAACAGTATGGGAAATGGAGAAGCCAAAGAACTTACATGTATGACACATGGACATGAACTAAGGTGGGGGAATGATAGTGGGAGAGGGGATACAGGGCAGAGGGAAATAAAGAGGAGGAAAAATGGCACAACTGTAATAGCATAATCAATAAAATATATTTTAAAAAACTGTTTATGTAATAAAGTCCACTAAATTGGAATTTAGTGGAAAAAAGTGGTCTTGGTACTAATTGCTTTTCAACCAGGTTGCAGAAGGAGCTCCAGACTCAGAGAGAATCCCAGGCAGGGCCAAGCCCCTTGTTTGTGGGTTTGTGTGTGGGGTCTCTGCCCACAGCAGTGCACTAGCGGTTGTTTTACTGGAGCCGCCTAGCCCTTGCCGTGTGGAGTTCTCATCTCTGCTGGGTGCTCCCTCTGGGTGCCCCCCCCCCACATATAAATACACATATATTTAATTCTCACATGAGGATATGTTTATATGTTTGCTGACTTTAGAGAGAGAGGGAGAGAAAGAGAAACATCAATGTGAGAGAGAAACATTGATCAGTTGCCTCCCGTACTCACCCAGATCAGAAATGGACCCAGTAACCTAGGTATGTGCCCTGACTGGGAATTGAACCTGCAACCTTTTGGTGTGCAGGATGATACTCCAACCAGCTGAGCCACCTGGCCAGGGCTCCTCTGGGTCTTTTAACTGAGCATCTGGTCCCCTCATTCTGGGTGTCCCATGGGAAAGAGCTGAACATCTGGAGCTCTCCTCTGAAAGGTGGAACACAGTGGGTGTGGGAGGTTCCTAGAGGTAGACTTGGGGCTCTTAGAGAAGACAGGGATTCTGGATTGCAGCACAGCAGCGAGGCCAGAAGAAGTCAGAGCCAAGGAAGAGGGCAATGATAGAGACAGGATGCCTGGGCTGGGAGGTGAATGAGAGGAAGGGGAACAGATCCCAGGGCCCCAATGCCAGGGAGAACCACACAGGAGGCAGTTGGGTGTTTAGACAGGAGCATAGGTGGGAAACGGGGGTTCTTTTTTTGGGGGGGGGGGTGGTTTGGAGCCCTGTAGCCTTCATTACACAGAGACATGGGTTACTGGAATGATTCAATGGGATCCTGTGGTAGGATCCTGTGGGCATGGATTTTAGAGTCAGAAGAACCTGCTTTTCAGCTCCAGCCCCATTAGTGACTGTTGGGATTCTGGGTGAGTCCTTCAAAGTCTTCATCAAGTGTCCTCACTGTCAAAGTGGGATACAGATGTCTACACTGGGACTTGGTAAGGGTCCAAGGGAGAAAACGTGCTCTGATCTCAGTGTGGTACAGCCTGTCCCTCCCTCCCTCTTTCCTACCTTCTCAAGGCTCAGCTTCCCTCCACCTCATCACCCCCTCCCTTCCTGCTTTCTCCTCCCTTCTCTCCCTCCCTCTGCCCATGCCCACCCCCTGGGCTGTGGCATTTTTCTGGTATATCCACAATCCATTTCTGGCCTCCCAGGTAAAAGCCAGACTTCATATGCTGTACCTGTATCTGTGCCGGCCTATTCGTTCTTTCTCACAGTGAAATCCTTCAGGGTTCACTCCGACAGCCCCAACTACTCCGCTTGCTGGAGAAAACATCTCCATAGCAACCAGTTTGCTGCTTTGTCCTTCCTTCTCCAAGCAAGAAGCTAAGGCCGCCAGTCTCCAGACACCTGAGCTGCTGCTTGCTTTTAGGGAACAGGCCAGTCCCCTTGCCTAGAGGTTTCCATGAGACCTGCATGGTGATTTCACTGGGAGTGGTTCAGCCAAAGAAACAAAATAACTTGGATTCCTCCCTAAGATGCCCCAGAAATGAAAGTACTGTGCCTTCTTTGCAAACCAGGAAGGTTAAGAGAGGGTTGCAGGACAGAATATAAGTGACATTGTTGATGAAGGACGGTGCCTGTGACCCGATCTGCTGGAAGTGCTGTGCCTCCCCAAGGAAGTGGGGAGAAGCCACAGAGAAGGAGACAATAAAAAAGAGAGACATGTCTTTATTCTGAGCCAAATTTTAGCCAGTTTTAAACAATGCAGTTGGCTTTGGAGGCTCTGGAGTCCCCAGGGGCCTTCATAATGGAAGCACCTTGCCTCCTGCCCCTGCCTCCTCCCCTTTCTCAGGGGCCGCAGAGGGACAGGCTCTGCAGAGAGAGCCTGTGCTATGCTGTCTGGCATTGCACTGGAGCTGGGGGACTTGCTCAGGTGACTCTCTGAAGCAGATGCTGAGCATACCATACTCACAGGACACAACATGCTTTCTCATGCCAGCACCTGACAGGTGGGACAAGAGCTGGGTTCCTACCATACAAACCTGCAGAGTCATTGAAGAGGTGATCTTATGAGATATGATTTGAAGGTGTAGGTTAGGACACAGGAAAGAAATGGGAACCACCAGATGCCAGCAGCAAGAAGGCACTGGAAGCCAGCACTGTGAGAATATGAGAAGACACTTCAGTGACCACATGTGTGCACATATGTGTCTATGAGTGTGCATGTGTGTCCATGTGTGCGCACTAACTATGCAGGGACAGGGGAGCACTTTGTGGGCCTCTGCAGGCCAAGTCCTCCTTGCAGGGAAGCACTTCCCCTGAAGGGGGAACAGGAAGTCAGCTACCACCCCAGGGCCAGGGAGAGAACTGCTCTTCCTGTGATTGGGGTGGAAGGCCTCCTGTGTGTAGTTGGTACCCTGAGCCTCCACTCTTTGCTGGTTTGGAGCTGGAATGCAGATCCTAGGTGGGTCAGGATCCCCAGCTGAGCAGTGAGCAAAAACTTGATTCCGGGTCTGGGATACCCTGAGGTTTTCTAGGAAGAAGCTAATAAAAACTTTGGTCATGTAGGATTTTTATCAAGTAAAAAGTCTGTGTTGATTAGGAGCTCATGATAGTGATGCCAAGCATGTTCCATCATTCTTCTATGAACTGGACTCAGCAGCATGAGGAAGGGGTGTCCTGAAACCTCAGCCCTGAAGGTTACAGGGCACCTTAAAGGAGTCTATAAAATAATTACAGGCAGAAGGCGTGAAACTCATAACAAGGAGCCAGAATTGAGATAAAAGAATAAGGTTGGAAAAAAACAAACTTCTCAAAATTAACATCGATTGTTTTAAAACTAAAATCTAGTGGGCAAGCTAAGCAGCTGATTAACACATGGAGGAACATAGTGAGTAAGGTGGACCACAGGTCAGAGGGGTGCAGCATCAGAAATGAGAGAGGACAGATGTCACAGGAAAGTTAAGAGACCTGGGTGGAATTAGAAAGTCTCATATTTAACTGGCTGGATGCAGTGGAGAGAACTGGGGAGAGACAGTGTTCAGAGAGACCATGGCTTAGAAATGACCAGAACCAAGGCAAGATGGGAATGTTCAAACTGAGAACATATAAACACAGCAATCAAAGGAATACAAGGAGGGACTCTGCTCCCCTCAAAATGGAATTATCTTCTGGAGGGCAGGCCCCTTGTAGTACAGACTTCCCCCACTAGGTGAGTATACTAGGAAACCATTTGTATCAGTGTACCAGCTGGAATTGTTATGAGAGGCTGTGTTCAGCTTCAGTGAATTTTATTTGAAGATTGATGTGGACTCCAGCCTGCAGGGTCTGTATGTTATGGCTGCAATGAACAAATTCACACAGACTACAGAAGTCCTGTGGAGAAAAAGGGTTGGCATGGCTGCTCTCTAAGTGACAGAGAGGGCCCCCAACTTGTCTGGACAAGTTTTTGTTGTTTTTTCTGGGCACATTACATCAAGGATGGTCCTCATTTAACTATGCACAGGTTCTCTTTAGAAGGTTACCTTTTACAGAAAACAAAGGAAAGGATGTTGCTATGCTTAGAAGAAGGATAAAAGAAGAAGGATATTTGCAAATGCAAAGGAAAAAGTGGTTCAACTGGTTATACTCCATACTTGGGAGGTTTAGCTCAGATTTTAGGAAGTTACTTTAAAGATATGCAGTAAGCATTTGCTGCCTCAATTCAGGGTGATGGAGTTTTAGCAAAGCAAGCCTCATAGCAGCTTAGGTACGATGCAGGCCTGGTTCCCCATGGGAAAACCTATCTATGAGCGTGGATCCTGTGTGCCGACTTTGCTCCCTGTCAGTTTTCCAAATCAGGGGCTGGGCTACATTTCCCTCTGCCACACAGACCGGTGCCATATAGAAGATTCTTTCAATGTGTTTGCCTGTTTCATGAGGGGTGATTTAGGAGCACACCTGCCCACACCTCTCTGAGTGTTCAGTAGTTTTGACCAAAAACAACATGACCACAGTGCCCCACCCTCCCTATTTACCCAATCTCATCGCAAATGACTTTTTTTGTCTCCTCAGATGACAGAAGTCCTCAAAGGGAAACATTTTGCCCATGTGGAAGAGGTGAAACAAAACCTGCAGAAGCACTGAAAGGCATCAAAATCTATGAATTCAAAAACCCTTTTGAGCAGTGGAAAAAATGTCTTGATAGGTGTATATTATCAAATGGAGAGTACTTTGAAGGTGATAGAAGTTTAAACATTAAGAATAAATACACAATTTTTAATAAATAAATTTTGTTTTGGGGGGTTCCCCCCTCATATTGCATTACAGGCTGAGTTTGCTTATTTATTTAGCCCTTTCTGGGCACCTCCAGGCATTGAGCACTGCATATGCAGGGACACTGTGGCCAGGTGTGACGCTGACCCTCCATGACTCTCCAAGGGTTCAGCGCAGGGTGAGCAGCGTGGCGGGCTCAGGGCCAGGTTCGTCTGGGCTCTCCTCCTTGGTCTGCCCTGTTCACTCTGCCCTCCTCTCTTGTTCAGAGGCCTGGAAGACAGAGCCAGTCTCAGGCAAGATGCACAATGCTCTCGAGTACCTGCTCCAAAGGGACATTTCCCACTCCCTGAAGCCCCTTCACATAGCCAGCCCAGAGCTTTGGAGGCTTCCTTTCTAAAGGTGCTTGGGCCCTGCCTGCTCTTGTCTGTCAAGGCCTCTTCTGGGCTTTGAGGTCCTCCCCCGGGCCCTGGGCCCTGTGGGGAGACTTCCCGGGCAACGTCTGTTTGCACTGCAAGTACTGAGCACCGTAGCCTGTGCATGCAGGGCTGCCAGATTAAACGCAGGGTGTCTGGTATACTGAAACACATACTGTTTCAGTATAAGTATGTTCCTAACACTGAAGGGCACCTGAGTTTTGGTTTCCTTCTAGTCTGGTTCCAAAGAGAGACTCTGATGTGGTATAAGGTCCAACTCCCAACATGGGGGCTGTGGGCAGAAGTGCCACCTGGGCAGGTCTGAGGATTGCAGCTGCTGGTGCTTGGCCTTAGCTGAGCAGGCCTGTTCTCTCCAGTGGGCCCAGCCTCTTCCATGGACCCTGCCTCAGGGCTGCTCTTGATGCTCACAGACCACCCACATGCTCACCCTACAAGCTCACAGCATGGGTACCCATCTGGGAGCTCCACCTGGAGCTCTGTGACCTTGTGTCCATCTTTTCTTCTTTGAACAGTCTTTCCTCAGCTATAGAACCTTCCTTCCCACCTCTACTGTAGTTGCTGCTTCCTCAGAGGGAAGCAGGCAAAGCCCAGGGGAGAGACTCTGGTTGCAAAATTCCTCTTTGCAAGAGCAGAAATTCCATCCATCAGTCCTGGTGAAGGCTCTGAACAATGGTCATGGCTCGGCCAGCTGCCTATTTTTCAAGAAGAGGAAGAGGGAACCTTTGCCAGGGTGATATAAGAGAACACTTCCCTAAATGGCCAAGCTCATCCATTACCTGTGTAGCCAGGACAGGTGCGCATCCATTTCAGGCAGCCATGCCTGCTGGGCAGGCAACTCTCTCTCCACAGAGCCCCCAGTGCGTGGGTGACCCATGAATCACTTGGCTGGGGGCAACAGAGGTGGGGAGGGGAAGGAGCTGACAGTGGTAGATCCCAGAGAAGAGGGACAGAGGAGAAGGGAGGTGTCAGGAATGCAGCCAGCATCTGCTCAGAGGCTGCAGTGGGACAGGACCCAGGGGTGCAGGTCAGGCAGAGCACAGGTGTGATCTGTGTTTACCTGTTCCCATGCACACTCATTGGTGTTCATGTGCCAGACCCTGTGCTGGCCACTACCACATGCACTGACTCAATGAATCCTCATAAAACCCTAAAGGAAGCTTATTGTTAGAGTCACAATGTGACTGAATGTCCAGACTAAGACTTGTGAATTGGAAGAGGTGTGACTAACACATGTTGGGACACTAGACGTCCACCATGCTGGTCGTTTGCTGGTTGTCTGCAAATGAGTCATGAGGTCACCACGGGAAACTGGGGCTCAGAGATGCTCACTTGTTTTTCTCAGGGATCAGCGGCAAGCAGATCCAGCAGCAAATGCAAGACTTCCAGAGGGAAGGTCTTAGGCATTCTTACTCCCTTCAGCTGCAGTGAATGGGCTAGAGAAGACCACACTCTGCTCCACTGGGGAAGTGCATAGGGAGGTGGTGACCCCTGAAGGGCAGCTCAGGCAATCGTGGTCTCCACCCCTACGTGTCTGGGTCCCTTGCTCATGGGCAGGCTGGCCTTATTTGCTTTCTAGGGCACGCCTGTCCTGGTGGTCACCTGATGTAGATGGCTGGGATGGCTTTGTTGGAGACTAAAGAAGCTGTTGATCATCCCAGTCTTTGTATCCAGACATTCAGCTCCTTGGTGCTGGCTAGCACTCCTCTGCAGCTCTTTGAAGATTAGTTTGTTTGCCTAATGTCTTTCTCTTTTCAGCATATGACCTGTCTTTTCTTAGAGTGTGACTTCCTGAACAAAAGGATGGTGTCTTGTTGCTGGGGCATCCCCTCTCCACAAACCACACTCACGGCTTGTTGTCTGCTTCTGTTGCAGATGAATTAGAAGAGGAGGCAACATATTTTGTCTTGCTCATTTCTTCATTCACCACCTATTTATTGAAAAACTGCTATGTCCCAGATACAATTATAGGCTTTGAGGATGCAGTAGTTTTAAAAAAATTTTAAAACCCCAAGTCTGATATTTTCCTGGGGGGCAAGCAGCAATAACCAAATAACAAAAAAACATTTTAAACTATCAGGAATTGAGAGGTGCTCTGAAGCCACCTGAATCAGGGCTAAGGGAGGAATGGGTTCAGGAGCATGACTCGACAGTGAGGAACCTGGGGGCCAGCTGAGGGCACCCTGACCAGGCACAGAAGGTATTGGGTGCTTGGAGATGAATGCAGTGATTGGACATCAAGCAATGCAGGGGTTGAGTGTGCACATTGAGGCCTGGGTATCCATGCAGAAATGCTCAGAAAAAATGAACTTTGTAAGGGGTGTGAGAAGCCACCTGAGGTGGAAGGGCACCTGTGTGGAGCCCTGCAGGGGTCATGGGAGCTGGTCAGAAAGGACATGGCCCTTCCAGCCCTCAGGGAACACGTGTCTCTGACCTGCCCCCCTCCGCCTGGTCAGCAGACCCTCTGTGTTTCTACCTGTTAAGCACCTGTGCTCTGCCCGCTTCGCTCTAGGGAGGCAGTCCCTAAACTCTCTGCCCTCCATGTAGCATGTTTACAGTCTGTGTTGGCCATCTCCACTGTTGAGTCACTTACTCCTCAGATCCTTGCAGTCATGAAGCAGCATGAACATGTTCTGAAGTGAACAGACTCTCCCTTCTTCCCTCCCTGCTCCCTGAAAAGACCTTGGGTGGCAATTGCCAGAACAACCATGGTCTGGGAGCTCCAGCACAGCCTCCTCTCCGGGGGTGGCGCTGGGCCCACCTTCTACCCTGGCCACTGCACAGGGGCCTTCCTGAGGAGGGACAACACTGTCAGGATGGCCTCTCCCACAATACTGGGGGCCATGTGGGGCTGACCTCACAGGTGTCACAGGACAATGTGAACCAGCACTGTGTCTAGCACACAGAACATGCTATTGTTAGTTGTTACTCTTGAGTGCATGGTAAGAGCCTGATATTGTTGTAAATGTTTTAGAAACCTTCATCTGATTTAATCTTAAGAAATACCGTATTGGTATATATTGCTATATTGCTCCATTTTTTTTATAAATGAGAAAGCTGAGGTTCAGAGAGGTTGTGGGAAAGCCTTAGGTCATTCAGCAATTACAAGGTGGAGCTGAGGTTCCAGGCCAGGTGTGCATGACCTGGGTGTGTGCTCCTTCCTTTCTGGGCACCATGGCCATTGAGGGGGTGGGGAATGGAGAGCCTTCCCATTATCTCTGCTGACAGAGGGTCTGTCATTCTCCCTTCCATTGGGTTTTTTTCCTGGGAGCTGAGGTAGGGCATGATTCAAGAGGCACCATCTCACAGCAAATCACCAAATTGCATCTGGCAGCAAACAGCCGCCAGCATACAGTTGGATGCAATGAAACAGAGTTTGTGTTGGAATCTGTTATGGTCCCAGCATAAATTAATTATAACCCTTCTGTTGGATAGACGCTTCATATATAATTAACATTTGCTGGAGGGTGATGGAAGCAGCAAGGAGGGGTAGAGGAGCTGCTATTTTAGAGAAGAGCCCAGCAACAGCGGGGTTAAAATCTTTCCACTAGGGTTCAAGCTGGCAGAGACCCTTCCAGTCAGCCTTTATGTCAGTCCTAGAAATCGTGCCTGAGTCTTTCTAGGTGTTAGTCACATTGTATCTGCATTGCCTAGTTTAATTTTCGAAATAGCCTTGTGAAGACCATTAGCCCCATTTTACAGGTGAAGAAACTGAGGTTAACAGACTTGCTTCAGGCAGCACAGCCAATAAGTTCTGCCTATCTCTAATGGTAGTGTGGCCATTTTACCTCCCACTTCTCAGCTTCGGAAGCGATGGTCCCCAGGTAGACTCTCATCATTCTGATCAACTCCCTCCAAGTTCCAGCTGCTTGCTCTGTAAGGAGAGCTAATAAGAAGATCACCTGCTCACAGCGAAGCCTGGAAAATCCAAGGTGGAAATGCACTTTGCTTTCATTCCTGCATCTATTGTGTGAACCTCAAGAACACCCAGAAAGCCTGCCCAGACGTGGGCTTCCCCAGAGATGCTGGTGATGGGCTGTGCTGGCCTTTACAAAGTGCTGACAGCTCAGAGATGGATGAGCACAGATCCGACTGTCAGCCTTGGCTGGGAGGGCCCCTCGTGTTGGCACCATCTGAGCTTGAAGAGCTGTCTAGGGTGCACCCCTGGGGAGGGGTGTCTGGGGCCATGTGATAATAACTGTGAGAGCCAGCCCTCATCTGGGGCTTGTCCTGTGCCAGGCACTGTATCAAGGATTTTCTTCAATGCATGTGAGCACCCCATGTGGTGAGCATCCACATCTCTGAGCACAGAGAGGTTAGGCAGCTTGCCCTAGTTGCACAGCAAATACAATGGCAGAGCTGGGACCTGGGGCAGGCAGTCCCCACCTAGGGACTCACCCAGGTTAAGGTGAACTCAGATACCACTGTCCTGGTGGACTCCCATCTTGGCTCTGGGCCATGTACTGTGGTGTCATCACACTGTGACCTGGCACAGTGAGGTGATCTTTCCCTCCATCCCAAGCCTCTCAGTTCTAGAAGAAACATGCCCTTTCCCTAATGGTCTTCTCACTGTGTAGAGGGACCATGTGAGCACCACAGGAAAAGCATGGGCTCCAGGAACCAGGGAGCCCTGCCCCACACCGCAGTCCTCTGTTTTCTGGCCTAAATTGGTAGACTGCTCTGAGAATGCCCTCACCTGTGAAATGGGAACAATGACACCAACCCCAGGATACCAGGGCCAAGATACAGGAAGTGGACAGTGGCTGGTACCCACAGAGTCCACCTGTGCTGAGGGCAGCTCTGAGTGGGACTTGGGTCAGTGAGTAAAGGCTGCACGCAGGGTATCAGGAGGAGCCAGTGCAGGTGTGTGTGTGCATGCATGTAAACACATGAGTGTACACACATATGTGTGTATGCACGTACAAAAGGTTGTGCTGCAAAGAGGATGAGGTGGTCAGGAGGGTACAGGGGTGCTGAAAGGGCACCAATGGGCTTGGAGCTTAGAGGGTTGGGGTAGAAGAGGAGCCCGAAGCCTGGTTACAAAAAGCTTGGGTGCTGAAATTCCCTCCCTGCCTCCCTCCTCTACTAACTGCACTGTGAACTAAAGCAGAAGCCCACGCCCCCATTCAGTCCCAGCTGCAGGGAGGTTGGCTTTAATTACACAAGGCTAGGCCACTGCCAAATCTGCACTCCCTTCTTTCTTCTCTCCCCTCTGTCCCACCACACAGGGCTGCTCTGGTTTCCATGAGCACCCTGGGGTCAGGCCTGCCAGTACAGACACAGCAGGTCGCGGGCATCCACACAGCTGTGAG
Source organism: Phyllostomus discolor (assembly GCF_004126475.2). NCBI lineage: Eukaryota > Metazoa > Chordata > Mammalia > Chiroptera > Phyllostomidae > Phyllostomus > Phyllostomus discolor. The sequence continues at coordinate 73,607,078 of NC_040915.2, read as the reverse complement.
CAATGACTGTGCGCCTGGGAACCAAGCAGGTCAGAACATGGGCAGCGGCTTCCCCTGTGCTCTGGAAAACTGCAGCTCTCTCAAGTCCTAGGAGGCTGGAAGGGGAGCTCAGAAACATGAAATCTGACCTACTTCTCTCAAAGCACCTTCTCCTCCACTTCTGGGCCTGTTTCATCGGCCTCGTTATCATGTGCCTTGTCTTTGATGGCTGCCAGCTGCTATCTCTCCAGCTGTGAAACCCTCTACCTGCTCTCTTCCAAAACACGACCTTTTCAGAGATGCGGAAACTCAGGCCCAAAGGATTATTTGATGGCTACCGAATAAACTGTATAAATCCCCATGACTGTCCTGATTCTGTCCATCACTGGGTGTTAAATAAAAACAGAAGATAAGACATAGGGTCTGACTTTGAGTACAGAACAGATTGATGGGAAAAAAAACAGTGAATGCAACACTGGATCAGCTACTCTTCATCTTCTCCATTCGGACTTTTGCATGTGCTGGCCCCCCAGCTGAATACAGCCCTCAGTCTCTGCCCAGCTTGTCCACTTCTGTGCCTGGCATCATCTGGGCTGCAGAAGGCTTTCCTGTTCAACCTCACCTCACTTAGTCCCTCCCAGTCTCTTCCACACTGTCTGCTCTCTACCTGGCTGCTCTGGGACCATTGTGATGCTCGTTTAGTGTCTGTCTTCCCCCCAGACTGCAAGTTTTCTGAGAATAAGGACCTGGTTTACCTTGCTTTGAACTTGAGAGTCAGGGCCAGTTGTGGGGTCAGGCACATAGTGGGCACCAGATAAGTGTTTAGTGAGTGAATAAATGAATAAGTAATGAGAGGGTTAATAAAAGCATGTGGCCTTTTGGGATGTCTTCTCCCACGGGAAATGGGAATCTTCAGTTGAAAAAGTCATGCCAAATACTGACCCCCAAGAGGGAAAGGGGGGTGGAAGTAACTTGGCAGTGGGTAGACTTGACCAACACTGCCTCAGGCAGGTGACCAAGTTGATGCCAACAATGACAAGTTGTATCGGTAGTATGTATACTTGCCATGATGTGATTGGTGTGGTGCTTTTCCCCCATGGTTTTCCTTGTAAAGACCTGCTACCCTAGTGTGATAATTAGAAAATTGCAGGTCCAAGGAGATGGCGTAGCCCTAGGTCACACTCATCTCCTCCCAGGACTGAACTGAAATTACAACTAAATGACAGAACAATCAACCTGGGTAACCAACTGAAGGTTGGCTGAAGAGAAGTCTTATAACCAAGGTTTCATGGAAGAAGCCACACTGAGACTGGTACGAAGGGTGGAGACACACAGAGGGCTGGCCCTGCCCCCCATGTCTGGTGGTTGAGAATCAGGAGGGATAATTCAGCTGCAAAGGCTCCTGGTGAGGAGCATGAGGTCTCAACCCCAGGCAGGCTCCCCAGTCTGGGGCACCAGAGCCTGGAAGAGGCATCCACATAACACCCAGCTGTGAAAACCATCAGTGATTCTGTCCTCCAGGGAGAGATGAGAGTCTGCTAGAAACCCAGGCACACTTAAAGGGCCAGTGTACAACATCTCATTTGCAGCCACTCACCCTGGGCTCTGACAGAGAGAGGGCAGCTCGGACTGAACTAGAGTTGTGTGAGGAGAGACTGGGCTGTGTGGCTTCAGGGAGAGAGCTGAAAGGAACAGCTGCCAAGGTCCCTGTGCTGAGTCCCTCTCCCACATACCCATAGATGCCATCTTTCCAAGCACTTGCCTCCAAACTGCACCTTCCTGGGGGGAATGCACTAATTCCACCCCACTGACCTCCTACCACTTTGTCCTGTGGAGCTCTGCTGAGAGGAGTCTGCAGCCTGAGCCTATAAAATAGGCTTTCCTGGAGGGGTCTTGAGGTGAACTCAGGAAAAGTGAGACAGAGAGAACTTTGTGGTTTGGGGGTGGGGGCCATCTCTCCCCCTACCCTTCCCTGCTATGTGCCAGATCAGTGGTCCCCCATGTGAGAAGAGTGGTGTCTTGCCCCCTGCAAGCCAGAGCAGCAGTCCAGCATGCCAGACCAGTGCCACCATTCCTGTGCAGAGCACTGCCTTTACACACCCAACACTTGGTCTGTTTGGGCTTGCTGAACTCTGTTGGACTCCCGTTGATGAATCCCTGAGACTCTGTCCACTACAGAGGCCCTCAGGCACTAGTGGGTGGCAGCTGACCTTGGTGTACCCTGGGACTTTTGCTAAGTGGCCTCAGACCCAGCACTAGTGCCAAGTTTGAATCTGTATTAACCTGGTGAACACCACTTGCCCCTACCTGGTGACTCACTGAGAACCTCCCCAAACAGCTCATGTACTACCAGAGGATCTTTTAGTGACTGAGCCTAACAGGCAGCTATCAGGTGGAGGCAGATCTTGGGAAGTTTTGTGAGTTTTGCTGACCTACCCTTGGGTTCAGTGCTAACGGAAACAAACCTTGGTGCACAGCTTGCCCCACCCCCCATGCACACCTAGGTCCAGCAGCAGCAGCCACAAACTGTGGGTCACTTTGAAGCTCCAAACAGGTAGCCCAGGTCCAGTCACAGGCAGCACCTGACATTGGCCTGCACTGGAGTGTCTCCAGAGTGGTCCCAGAAATAACACAGCCAGTGGTATGATTCAGACCACATCACAACATGGCTCAAAGGGAGATCCTGGCAGGCACCACACCCTGTTGGGGTGAATTCAGCTTTGTGGAGTCAGCCTTCACATAGCAGCTCATACATTGCTCTCAGGGTCCATCCTCACAGGCAGCTGGAGTGGCTACCCCACTGACAGGTGGGCCAACAGCAAGCAATACTCAACAACAGGAGGACTCACATAAACCACCAGGGACAGTCCTTGAGCATCCAGCTCAGATGATCAGGAGACTGCCACTGAGCCCCACAAGACACCTACTATGTAAGACCACCATACAAAAGTGGGGGTCATAGCAATCCTACCTAACACACAGAGACAAAGGCAGAGAGGCAGCCAAAATGGGGAGACACAGACACATGCCCCAAATGAAGGAACGGGAGAAATCTCCAGGAAAAGAACTAAATGAAATGGAGACAAGCAATCTTCTGGGTAGAGTTAAAAACAATGGTTATAAGGACACTCAAAAAATTTAGTGAAAAGTTTAAATGAAGATAGCAAGCATAAAAAAGAACATAGAAACCATAAAGAGAACCAGTCAGAAATAAAGAATATAATGTCTAAAATAAAGAATATACTAGAAGGTATTGACATCAGGCTAGATAAAGCAGAAGATAAAATCAGTGATATAAAAGACAAGGTAGCAGAAAAGACATAATCAAAGCAGCAAAAAGAAAAAAGTGTTTTAAAAAATGAGGATAGTGTGAGTAACTTTTGGGACAATGTGAAGCATAACAACATCCACCTCATAAGGATACCGGAAAGAGAGCAAGGAATCAAGAACTTATTTGAAGAAATAGTGACTAAAAAATTTCCTGACATGGTGAAGAAAAAGACACACAAGTCCAGGAAGGGAGAGTCCAAAACAAGATGAACCCAAAGAGGCCCACGCCATGATACATCACAATTAAAATAGAAAAGGTTAAAGGCAGAGAATATTAAAATCAGCAAGAGGCAGTTAGTTACTTACATAAGAGTTTTCATAAGACTGTCAGATTATTTCTCAACCAAAACATTTTAGGCAAGGAAGGGTTTGCATAAATTATTCAAAGTGACAAAAAAGCAAGGGTATACAAACAAGACTACTCTACTCCACAAAGCTGTTGTTTAAAATTGAAGATGAAATAAAGAGCTTCCCAAACAAGAAAAAGCTAAAAGATTTCATCACCACCAAATCAGTATTACAAGAAATGTTCAAGGGTCTTCTGTAAAAAAGAAAAAAAGAGAGAATAAAATGGCAATAAACACATAACTATCAATGTAAATGTAAATGGCTTAAATGCTCCAATTAAAAGACATAAGATAGCTGAATGGATAAGGAAACAAGACCTAAATATAGATACTGTCTAGAGGACACCCACCTCAGAGCAAGAGATGCACACAGACTGAAAGTGCAGGGATGGAAAAAGATATTTCATGCAAGTGGAAACAATAACAGAAAAGGTGGAGTGATAATACTTGCATCACACAAAATAGACTTAAAGCAAAGGCCATTATAAGAGAAAAAAGACTACATTATTATGATAAAGGAATCAATTGAACAAGAGGACACAACCCTTATAAACATTTATGCACCTCAAAGAGAAGCACCTAAATACATAAAGCAAAGCTAATAAACCTAAAGGGAGAGACTGACAGCAATACAGGCATAGTGGAAAATTTTAACACCCCATTGACATCAATGGATTGATCTTCTAGACAGAAAATCAACAAGGAAATGGTAGCTTTAAAGGACACACTAGACCAGATGGATTTAATTGATATTTTCAGAGTCTACCACCTCCAAAGCAACAGAATATACATTTTTTCAACTGTACATGAAATATTTTCAGAGATACACCACATGTTAGAACACAAAACAAGTCTCAATAAATTTAAGAAAATTGAAATCATATCAAGCATCTTCTCAGACAACTTTGGTATGAAATTAGAAATCAATAATAATTAAAAAAAACTGAAAAAAACAAACAAATGTATAGAGGCTAAATAACATGTTACTAAACAATGAATGGGTAACAGTGAGATCAAAGAAGAAATCAAAAGTTACTTTGAGACAAGTGAAAATGACAACACAACTCAAATCTATGGGACACAGTGAAAGCAGTCCAAAGAGGAAAATTTATAGCAATAAAGGCCTACCTCAAGAAGAAAGATACATTTAAAGTAAACAATCTAAATTTACACTTAGAAGAACCAGAAAAAGAAAAAAAATGAAGCCTAAAGGGAGTGAAGAAAGAAAATAATAACACAAGAGTTATAGTGTGCAAATAAATCAAATAGAGCTTAAAAATACAAAAAAATCAATGAAACCAAGAGCTCCTTTTTTAAAAAAACATAAATAAGATTGATAAGCCTTTCACCAGACTCATTAAGAAAAAATATGAGAAGAGAAAAAGAAATAAAATCAGAAATAAAAGGGGAGAAGTAACAACTGATACCAAAGAAATACAAAGGATAAAAAAAAATAAAAAATATATGCCAACAGATTGGACAATCTGGAAGAAAAGGGATAAATTCCTAGAAACAATCTTCAAAGCTGAATCAAAAAGAAACATGGAACAGACTGACAGGTCTCAGAGGGGAGGAGGGTGGGGGGACTAGATAAAAGAAGGTGAAGAGATTAGCCAAAGACTACATATGTATAGCCTGTGAACACAGATAGCTGTGTGGTGAAGACCAGGGCAGGGATGGGTAGAGGCTGGATGGAGGTGGAAAATGGGGAATAATGGGAACATTTGTAATAGTGTGAATAATAGAAAAAAGAAGATAATCTGAAGAGACTGATAACAAATAATGAAATTGGAGAAGTAATAAAAAATTCTCCCTAAAAACAAAAATCATGGACCAGATGGTTTCACAGGCGAATTTTACTAAACATTCAAAGAAGAACTAACATCATCCTTCTCAAACTATCCCAAAAAATTCAAGAGAAAGGAGGACTTCCACGCTTTTTAAACAGGGGCAGCATTATCCCAATTCTAAAATTAGATAAAGATACTACAAAGGAAGAAATTATTAGGTCAATATCCCTGATGAATATAGAAGCAAAAAAAAATCTCAACAAAATATTACCAAACTGAATCCAGCAATACATTAAAAAGATCATACACCATGATTAAGTGAGACTTATTTTGGGGATACAAGGTTGGTACACTATATGCAAATGAATTCATGTGATACACTCACATATACAAAATGAAGGATAAAAGCACTTGATTATATCAAAAGATGCAGAACAGCATTTGACAAAATCCAGCACCCATTATGATAAAAACTTTCAGCAAAATAAGAATAGAGGAAACATAACTCAACATAATAAAGACCATATATGACAGACACACAGCCAACATCATACTGAATGGGGAAAGACTTACGGCATTTCTCTTAAGATCAATAATAAGACAGGGATGTCTGCTTTCACCACTCTTATTCAGCATAGTACTAGAAATCCTAGCCACAACAAGCATACAAGAAGAGGAAATAAAAGTCATCCAAACTGGAAAGAAAGAAGTAAAAATGTTATTATTTATAGATAGATGATATGATACTGCATATAGAGAACCCTTAAGACTCCCCCCCAAACTACTAGAACACATAAGTGAATTCAATGAAGTAGCCGGATACAAAATGAATATTTAGAAATTGGTTGCCTTTTTATACACCAATCAAAAAGGAAAACTATCAAAAAGGAAAACTAAAAAAAATCCCATGTTACCATTGCATCAAAAAATAAAATACCTAGGCATAAATTAAACCAAGGAGGTAAAAGACTTTCACTCAGAAAATTATAAGATATTGAATAAAAATGGAAAAACATACAAATAAACAGAGAGAAATAGTTAACATCATTAAAATGTCCACACTACACAAAGCAATCTATAGATTCAACACAATGCCTATCAAAATACCAAAGATGTATTTCACAGAACTAGAACAAATAACCCCAAAATTTATATGGAGCCACAAAAGACCTATAATAGTCTCAGTAATATTGAGAAAGAAGATCAATGTTGGAGGTACTATACAACCTGATATCAAATTATACTGGAAGGCCATAGTAATCAAAACAACCTGGTAATGGCAGAAAAACAGGCGTATAGGTCAATGGAACAGAATAGAGAGCCCAGCAATAAACCCACACCTATGTGGTCAATTAATATAAATGACAAAGGAGGCAAGAGCATACAATGGGACAAAGACAGTCTGTTCAATAAATGGTGCTGGAAAAATTGGACAGACACATGCAAAAAACTGAAACTAGACCACCTTCTTACATCATATACAAGAATAAACTCAAAATAGGCTAAACGCTTAAATGTAAGACTCAAAACCATAAATCCCTAGAAGAAAACATAGATAGTAAAATCTCTTACATTTCTTTTAGCAACATTTTCTTTTCCAATATATCTCCTCAGGCAAAGGAAACAAAAGAAAAATAAACAAATAGGACAACATCAAACTAAAATGGTTTTGCACAGCATACAGAACCATCAACAAAACAAAATGACAAGTTACTAAATAGGAGAACATATTTGTTAATGATATATATGATAAAGGGTTAACATTTAAAATTCATAAAGAACTTACACAACAGAACACCAGAAAGAAAGAAAGAAAGAGAGAGAGAGACAGAGAGAGAGAGAGAGAGAGGGAGAAAGGGAGAGAGAAGGAGGGAGGGAGGGAGGAAGGAAGGAAGGAAGGAAGAAGGAGAGAAAGAAAGAAAGGCCTAACAAACCATTCAATGAAAAATGGGTAGAGGACCTGAAGAGATACTTCCCCAGGGAAGACATACAGATGGCCAACAGACATGTGAAAAGATGCTCAATGTCACTAACTGTCAGAGAAATGGAAATTAAAGCCACAGTGAGATATCCCCTCTCACCTGTCAGAATGGCTATCAACAATAAATCCACAGATGACAAGTGTTGGCAAGGATGTGGAGAAAAGGGAGGCTGTGTGCACTGTTGGTGGGAATGCAGATTATTGCAGCCATGGTGGAAAACAGTATGGAGTTTCCTCAAAAAATTAAAAATGGAACTGTCTTATGACTCAACAATTTCATTCTTGGGGATTTATTGGAAGAAACCCAAAGCACTAATTTGAAGGAATATAAGCACTTCTATGTTAATTGCAGCATTGCTTACAATAGCCAGGTTGTGGATAGATGCCCATGAGGAGATGAGTGGGTAAAAACACAGTGGCATATATATACAATGAAATATTACTTGGCCATGAAAGGAAGGAAATCTTACCATTGTGATGGACCTAGAGGGGGTTATGTGCTCAGTGAAATAAGTCAGTCAGAGAATGACCACATAGTTTCACTTGTATGTGTAATCTAAAGGACAAAATAAACCGACTCACAGAAAGTGAGACTGGTTGCTGGAGTGGAAGGGAGTTTGGGGGCTGTGTGAAAGAGGTGAACGGATTAAGAAGTAGAACTCAATAGTTATAACACAATTATGGCATGTAAAGCACTGCCCAGGGGGTATGGTCAATAATATTGCAATAACTGTGTGCAGTGCTGGGTGGGTACTGGAAATATTGGGGGAACACTCTGTTAGGTTTACGACTTTGTAACCACTATGCTGCATACCTGAAACCAATAAAAATAATAATGCAGGAAATTGTAATTGTATTTTTTTGAAAAATTAAAATTAAAAAAAGAAAATCACCAGATAAACTCCAGTTGACTGTCATTATTAAAAACCTGAATGATATTCTTCAAAATTGTCAAGGTAATAAAAAATAAGGAAAGTTTCAGAAGTTATCACAGGCAAGAGGAGCTTAAGGAGAGGTGATGCTGAAATGGGATGTGAGTCTGGAAAAGAGAAAGATCATTAGGAAAAAAGTGAAAAAATATGAATAAACTATGGACTTTAGGTACTAGTAACAATGACATATCAATAGTGGATCATACATTTTGACAAGAGCAGCATACAATATAAGTAAGACATTATAGTAAAAGATGTTAAAAATAGAAAAAAAAAACAACGGTGTGGAGGTATGTGGTCTCTGTCCTCTCCTCACAAGTTATTTGTATATCTAAAACTATTCTAAAACTAAAATATCCTCAAAGCACTTCTGTTTTCTGGTCTATCATGTCAGAAGCTTGGAAATGATAACTTCTGTCCTTGCAAAAAAAAGTTGAACAAACTGAAAATCAACAACTCTTTTAAGATCCATCAGAGTTGAGGGCATAGGGCAAGCGGCTGCTGATTGTGGAAAACCAGACAGGTATGTAAAAAGAGTCCCTTCTGACTGGAGTGGAAACTGGGACTGAGAGTAGAGCAGTGAAACCTAAGCTGGAATTGACCAACTGTTGGAGGCTCTGTGCTGACCCCAAAATTAAAAATCCAGTGGTCCCAGTCTTAGGGGGCACTGAAACTTTTATGACTTTCATATAGGGGGGCCCTACCAGTGAAGGTGGGAGAAAAACTCTCCCATGCTTCTGGCTGGGGGTGGGGGGAAACATAGCCATTTCGAAACACACCCAGAGCACTCTGTCCTCAACAAGGCCTTACCTCAGTGGGAACTGTTTCACCAGAGCCTCACCCACTGGGGTTCCACTGCTAGCCCCAACTCTAACTGACCCAGGGGAAGGGAGATGCAACTTCAGCTCTGCCCCACCTTCCACATGGGGTAGAAAAGTACCCAACTGCAGGAATTTCGCCTTCCTGTCTCATCTGAGGGGACAAAAGAGAATGAAACCAAGAAGCAGTTACGAAGATCACCGTCCAGGGCACAGACCCGCTGAAGGACTGAGACCTCACCACAGGCTGCAGACGCTCCCCCAGGCTGCACATACCCCATCACCACATCAGTAGGTTTCCTGTAGAATAGTAGAAGTTACTGCCGAAGGAGTGACAAAGGTCAGATTCTAGGAAAATCAAAAGAAAACAGAGGGAATTATATAAAAAACCCTAGAGGAATCCTTAGCTTCCAACATTATGGCTATAGAAAACAAGAACTGCTATTTTACCCGTAGCCAGAACAACCTAAAACCTAACCTAAAGGACAGTTTATCTCAGCCCCTTTGCCCAGTACAGCATGCCTAGCTGTTAGCAGAGAGTGACAAGGTGTGCTGAAAGGCAGAGACCAAGTCTGAAGGTACGTGAAAAGCTTCAGACCAGACTTGTACATGGCAGAGATGCTGTGATTATCAAATGAGGAATTTAAAACTAGGAGTAATATGCTAAGAGTTCTAATGCTGTTACCTTGAATAGCATTCCAGAACAGATGGATAATGGAAACATAAATAGGGAAAGTCCAAGAACAAATCCAAAGAGAACACTAGAAATGAAAATCACTGTAAGAGAATGCCTTTGAAGGGCTCATGGATAGACTGGACACCGCTGAGGAAAGAACCAGTGAGCCTGAGGATATGTCAACAGGAATGTCCAGAACTGAAAAAGCAAAGAGAAAAAGGAATGAAAAAGAGCAGAACATCCGAGAACTGTGGGGCAATTACAAACGGTGTGTTATATATGTAATAATAATGCCAGAGTGAGAAAAGAGAAAATAACATAAAAAAAGAAATATTTGAGAAAATAATGACTGAGAAGTTCCCCAAGTTAAGGAAAGACACAAAACCACAGAGCCCAGAAGCTCAGAGAACATCAAGAAGAAAAAATATTTAAAAAAATCTACATTTACGTAAATCATGTGCTAATTTCAGAAAATCAATCAAACATAAAGAAAAAAAATCTTGCATGAAGCCAGAGGAAAAAAATCCAATTTACTTAAAGGGAAGCAAGGATAAGAATAACGTTAAACCTCAGAAATAAGGCAAGAAAAAGAGTGGAGTGAAATATCTAAAGTGATGAAAAAAGAGTAAAAAACAACCTAGAATTCTGCACCCAGTGATATTAACCTTTATTGTTTTAATTAAATGTGAGGGAGAAATATGTTTTCAGACAAAAACTTGAATTTTGTCATCATTAGACTGGATCACAAGAAATGCTAAATGGAATTCTTCAGAAAGAAAGAAAGTGATACAGGCCTGAAAATCAGATCTACATACATAAATGAAGGGAGAGCACTAGAGAAGGAATAAATGAAGGTAAAATAAACATCTTTTAATTTTTATTCTTAATGGATGCAACAGATAACAGTTTGTTCAAAATAATAGTGACAACAATGTATGACTCCACCTATATGACCTTCTGGAAAAGACAAAACTGGACACAGTGGAAGGTTCGTTGGCCTTTGGATGCTTGAGGGGAAGAGGGGAGGCCTGCTGGAGCCCAGGGCGCTTTTGTGGCAGTGAAACTGTTCTGTCTGATGCTTTTGCCAAAATCTGCGCGCTGTACACCACCAAGAGTGACCCCAGTATAAACTATGGACTCTCAGTCAATAATAGGTATCTATTTTAGCTCACCAGTTATAAGAAATATACCACTTCCAGGCAAGGTGTTAACAATAGGACAAACTGGAGACAGGGTGAGGGCATCTATGGGAACTGCCTGTATTTTCTGCCCACTTTTTCTATAAACCTAACAGCTGCTCAAAACATCTACTAATTAAAAAATAAATAAAATAAAAAGTGTTTATTAAAAATGTCAAACCTGCCCATTGGCCTCATCCCCACGCACCCCCACCCCCAGGCCCAGAGGGGAGTGACGAGGAGGATTTCTGTGAACCAGCTGCAGGCTGGGTGTTCTGGGCTCTGCATCACTTCAGCACTTCAAAGCCTCAGCACGGCTGACCAGAGGGGAGCCACATGGCTACGCTGGACTCTGGTCGTGGGTGTGGGTGCTCAGTGCAGCACACGTGTGGCTTCCTCAGGGAGGGGAGGCCTTTGGTGCTGACCTGGACCACAGATGCAGGACGTCTAGGCAGAATGGGGCTTGTAATCTATGACAAGGTTTTCTCTGACAATTAAAAAGAAAGAAATAAACAGTAAACCTGTGCCTCACACAACCAGAGTGCACTCTGGCATGTCCCCTTTAAGTGCCACAGGGACAACAGTGAAGCCTCTGCCACCACTCTGAATGCAGTCAAGAAAAAGTGCAGATCCTGTGCTCCATGACTTATTTGGAATCTGTTTTTACTCACTTTCTTCAACTCTTACTTATCTGTTACTTCTGCTACATGGAAAGCCTCTTTTTTCTTTTCAGCCTTGCCCAGTTTTCTATTCTTGGCTACTTGGTTTGAAGTTGACCACCTGGAGCTGGCCTGCAGTCACTATCCTGCTGCCAACCCCCTGTTGGGCAGCACGTGGCCCGCTACCCCTGCCCTGAGCACAGCGAGGCCCCATTCAGTTCTCCTCACGGTCTGGTCACCCAGGGGCAGGACAGCACAGCGCAGGTTCCAGCAAAGCTCCACACAGGGGGCTTGACACCCGCGGGCTACATGACGGAGGCTTTAACAAGCCTTTGGGTTACTGTGCTGGTGGCAGTTTTGGTCAGTGGATTATAATTGTCATTTGTTTTTTTTTTAATATCATGGGTCTGTAGAGAGGCGAGACCACAGAGACTGAGTTTTGGAGGAACAAATACGTGAGATTTTTAAAAAGCCTATTTGCAGGAGAGTTTTAGGCACCGGGGGAAAGATCAAATACTCAGGATGCTTTGGTGCAAATGCGAGGGCAGGGAAATCAACTCTAATGTGGTCCTTCCAACCCTGATGCCAAACTCTTCCCTGAGGACCACAGACAATCCACGCTAATGAGGACTCTACTCAGGTGATCACACTTCCGCTACCCCTTCTGCAGGTGAAGCAACTGTGGCCCAGAGAATTGAGGGGACTCACCTCAAGGAAGCACAGGCAACTGGAGACACCAGGGCTGGAACAGACTCTCCCAATGCCCACAGCTTCTGCCTGGCCTCTTGGTGTGGTCTGGGGAGGGGAGGCACAGGGCCTGGCTCAGGGCAGGGAAGGCTGGAGGCCAGGATGCCATAGTCGGTAATCCCATGGCCAGGAGTGGGGTTTTATGAAGAAAAATGTGACAATGGCCTCTACTGACCTAAGAACTAACCACGTGAGAGTAGAGCGCAGGGATGGCACAACTCTGGCCAAGGAACTTCAGGATTTTCTGCCCTGAAATATAGTTGATCTTGTGGAAGCCACCAGCAAGGTTAAACACTCAATTAAGTGAAGCTGGGATGTGCTCACGCTTTTGTATAATTTGTCTGAGACGCTCTGCAAACTCAAGCTGCAAACACAGATACAACCAATTCATTATTCCAATCAAATATTGACACAGAATATTATTGGTGGGAAATTCAGTGTATTATTTACTTTTCTGAGGCTTTCTTTGTGAACTGTCAGAGAATTCTGTAGGGCATTTGAAGCTCACAAGGAAGCCAGTTGTGCCTCCACACAGGGCCACTAGAACAGACGTGGTCTCTGATGTCAGGCACCCCATGCCATGAGGTGGCATGGTTGAGCATGGGTTCTGTGTGGTTTCCAGCCTGAAGTTGGCTGTTGGTGCCATCCTGCTGGGAACCAGGGTGGCCTGGATGCCTCCAGCTGACATGTCATTTTCCAGGGAGGATGAGCCAGCCTCTGGACTGAGCCTGGCTGGGGCCTGTCTCCTTGGCTCTGCAAGTTTATGCAGGGCCCCTCAGGGCTTCACAGGGCATGTGGTCTTTTTCAGGGTACCAGCTGGCTCCAGGAGGCATGGGTAGAACTTGTTCTGGAATCCAACGCCTCATGGACCGAGAACCTCAGACAGATATCTGAGGGGTTGTGTAATTTTTCTTATAAAATGTCAATCAACAATGACAACAACCAGATAGGAAGCCTAAAGACGGGCATAACTGGTCTGGCACAGGACTCAGGAGCTGACATGGGAAAATTTCCCTGAAATTTTAATGAGCATCTCGGGTTGCAGATCATTTCTCTCAGAGAATAGAAAAATGAGGGCACCCTGATAAATCTCTAATGCACCCCCACTTCTTGTTCCTATGTCTGTCAGAAGGACTATACATGGAATAGATTTCCAGCCAAGTTCTCTTGCTAAAAGCTGGGATGATGGGATTATGATGTTCAGGTACCGAACCCAAACCGACACAGGCCCTGGGTGAGATGGATGGAACTGTTAATTACACTGGAGTTGTCTCATCGGCTGCCTTGCTGGTTAAGGAAGGTCATCTTGCCTGCAATGTGTTTAACTGTTTTTCATATTATGATACATATTGTGTTCTATTACCATTATTAAATTAAGGCAGATATATTTTTCAACCAAATATTTTGGAAGTAAACAACTATGTATTCTATCAGAGGCCAGTAGAGGAGTCCCTGAATCTGTCTCCATATCCTGCTTTGCTCCCCAGTGATCCAGTGGGGAAACCCAGTAGAGTTGTAGAGGATGATAAAGAGAGGAGAGGAGAGAAAAAGGACTGGTAGAGGAGAGAAAATGGATAGGGTAGCTAAAGAAAGAAGAAAAATAGGGAAGGAGAAATGCAAGATATAAGGAGAAATAGAGGGAGAAAGAAAACTAAAAGAGATAAAATTTAACTTTGATCTAGCCCTTTGCAATTCTGCCCAGTTTCTGACTGTATCTGGCTGTTTAAGGGTGGAAGGGAAACTAAGGTTGTTCCCATAATATTTTTACGAGGAAACTGGAGCTGTGACAGGACATGGCATTATTTCCACGAAGCTTGACTCAGTGGAACACAGGTGAGGGCATTATGTTATCCACAGAACTTGCAGGGGCCTTACAGAGAGAAGGGTAAGATTGTACAAAGATAATCTCCTTTTATACTCACAATAACTGCCTGCAGATGGAGATTATCTCGCAAGGATTAGCAATTATCAGGGAGTGAAAAAGGGAGGCAGGCCAGCCTCAGGGAGTGCCAGGCAGCACGCAGCTGCTGGGATGGGAGAGCCCGCACTCTCATTCCAGCCACTGGGAGACCCGTTTCCCGCCCAGGCAATGAAAGAAATCCCACTCTCATAACAGCTTGTGGGTGGAAGGGACCACGGGCAGAAGCAGTGGGTTCATAGGAGGCTTCACACACTGACTGACAAGCACTTGCTTGCAATGTGTAGCGAAATGCTCAACTTCCAGATGGGACTGTGACCAGAGATGGTTTTCCTCCAGGGCTGGGGCCCTATGCCTCTGAGCAGTGTCACCATGCACTGCTCTGGAGACTTCTATTAGAATCTCAGCAGGGACTAGAGGATGGGTCTTGTGACTTTCTCTCCTTCAGCTGGGTGCTTTTATGAAAGCAAAAAAGAAAAACAAATGGGCAGAGGCTTACATGAAGGAAAACACAGAGGTGGGAGAATGTGTTGAAAAGGAGGAAACACAGGAAGACGCTTGCATGTGGACAGGGCCATCCTCACAGGTGGCCTGTGCTGGTGCCCTTCCCTGCCAGTAAAATATTTGGAATATTCTTTTTGTAAAATTAATTTCGTTGTCCTTTTTTGACTAGGAAATTCCATATAGATACCTCTGGAAGAAATACTACACAAGGAGGAGCTGGTTTAGCAGCTTCTTTCCTCCAAAGAGAGCAAAGTGGTCTGAAAGTACAAGGCTCAAGCTGAAGTGTGTGCGGGGCAAAGCGGGGGTGGGGGGTGGATAGGTGTCATGATGAGGCAAGGAGAGGGGTCCAAAGAGGCATGTTGCCAATTTCTAAGCTTTGCTTCTTGTTAAGATCAAGAAGTAACAGACTAGTTTCTGCTGTGCTGACCCTGACTAAAGCGTGTTCTCCATCAGCTCAGGATCTGAGTCTGTGGTGAGGCTCAGGGGCACTAGCAGAGGGTCTCAGAAGCGGAGGTGGGAAGGAAGAGCTGCAGGCAGCCAGTGCTGCTCATCCCCATGGAGACAAGGCTGTGGGGGCCGACCTTGGCTACTGTGTGTCTTCCTTCAAGTATCCGAAGGACTGTTTTGGAGAGAGGATGGTGAAGAGGTTCCATTTACTTTGTGGATCAAGGACTTTTACCAGACATAGTGAAGAACTTCCCCACTCTGGAAGGATGTGAACATTGGTGTGGTGGCTGCAGATGATGTAGACATGTCCCTTCTGGGATGTAGTCGATGCAGAGAGAGGTCTCAACTTTGTCATATGGCCAGGCTCATCCCTGCCATGGGAAGAAACAGAGATGTGGACAAGATGGCCATTGCCTGGGGAACCTGACACCCTGAACCCTGTCTGGCCCCTCCCATTCTGGCCCCAGCAGCCACAGGGATGAGGTGCCAGGGCCAAAGACCCATTTCTGTGGGATCAGCATAGGAGCAGAGGGACTGACACGCAGCTGGGGAAAGGTGGTCCAGAGCAGGGAACTCAAACTCTGTAGTCAGAAGACATCTGGCTCAGCCACTGCCACTGCTTTGGCTCTGAATTGAAGCACTTTTCAGACCTTTCTGAGATGTTACATCACCTGTCAGGTGGGGGCACAGACGACCCCTTCCACCCAGTGCTGTGGAGAGGACAGAATGCAGTGCCATCTGGAAGCTCCCAGCTCTCAATCTCTGTGGCAGTGCTCCACGGGGCATGGACTTTCCCTCGGCACATGCTGCTTGCCTCTGTCTGGGCTCCCAACCCTGCACCCAGGCCCTTCCACCCTGCCCCAGCTCCCCTGTGCCCCAGGCTGGCCCTACAGTGAGCTTCTGCTGGGTGCAAGTCTCTGTATTGGGCTCCCGAGACAGAGGGACAAGCCCTGGCTCTCTAGTTCCCCTGCCAGCCTTCATCACTTGGTTCCATCACCATGACCCTTCCAGAGCCTGGTTCAGCCCTGGTCACTGCCCCCACTCCTCACCCCTGTGGCTGCCATGGCTGCTTTGCAAGGGGCCCTGGTATGAACCCAACCTGAGCTCCTGAGCACACACTGGTCCATCCTCAGTGCCCCCCTTCCCTGGGCAGCAGAACATGCCTTGTTCTGGTCAGTGCGGCCAACGAAGGCACCATGATCTGGGGAGCCCTCCTTTCTTCATTCTCCTTTCCCCACCCCAAACCACCAGCCTTCAGGAGGCACTAGGTCTTTCTTCCTCCCAAATAAGAGGAAACAGGGGAAGAGGCAGAAGCCCCTCCTCTCTCTGCAGTTGTACTTTCTTTGCCATTCAGGAGTGTGTGAAAATAAAAATAAATTAAATAAATACATGAATGAATGAGTAAATAAATAAATAAAAGACTACCCTTCCGGCCAGTCACCGTTTAGCTACCCTGCAATTAAACAAATCCACAACCCTGCAACACATATTTACATCTCATTAGCAGAAGTCAAATGCAACAACGGCATTAAAATTAAGGAATTAGGCACAATTATCCTGTCGGCAGCAGTTGGGAGAAGTTGTCAAGGGTTGGTTTATTCATTAGTTTGCACAGAAGTTCAGTGGCTTCCTAATTGTGTTCTATTTTTTATTCCCTTCTTCTCTTGCTTAAAAAAATATGTTGGCAGCTTTGTTTCTGTGCAGTGCAGGAGTCTGGGACAGTTGGCCAGGCCAGCCCAGGCAGGCCTGCAGAGGGCCTACTTTCCTTCTGGACTCTGTGTCATCGGGATCCCAGCCGTATGGGCATCCAGGTGCCAGTGACAGGGGTCAGGAAAGCCTGGGCACCTGCCCCACTGCTTGGTCCTTGCAGATGCCTGGATCCCTGGGGACGCTTCCCGTTGACCCAGTGTGCCTCCCCCAGGCTCAGTGCCTTTCCTGCCAGCCCCACAAGTCTGGGACCCACTGGGGCCAGCTGTGTCCAGGAGCACAGCACCCTTCCCCTTGTGCAGGCATCTGTCACAGGTCACAGCTCTCATCCAGTGTCTCTCTGGCTAAAGTGGGCATTTCATGGCTGGGTGAATAAAAAAAAATCTTGACAAAAAATTCTTTATTGCTGGTAAGAGGAATCGCTGGGCCCTGGGCTGGGCCCAGGTGGTGGTCTTGAGCTCTGAGGGTGGGTACGGAGCCCTGGCCAGCTTCAGAGAGAGGCTTTGTCTGGAAGACCTTCCTTTCTGGAAGCTCTTGCTCTGCTCCCTTATGGTGACGCCCTCTCGAGTGCATCTGGGGATGCTGTTGGCTTCCTCTTTCCTGGGGAGTCAGCCCCACCGTTCCATGAACCTTTGGGGGCTGTTGCTGTCTGTCACCCATGCCCTACCTGTGGCCCCTGTGCTGGTGATGGGTATGGCACCTGTTTCTCAGGGCCCACTGCCCTCTGCACTTTGCCCTTTGCTGTCACCCCTCTGTCAGCACGAGCCTGCTGAGTGCCACCCACAGATGGCAAGAACAGGAGTGGAGAAAAACAGGAAGAGACTTGCTGTGGGTCCTTATTCCAGATGAGCCCCGCCATACTTCTCAAAAGACACCAGCACTCTGGTTGATCTCCGCCACTGTGCTCGAGACTGGGGCTGGGGCACAGGGTCCAGGTTGGGAGTAGGGACATCTGGGTGTAATCTCGCAGCAGCTGGTACTCAGATCTCACAGGGCCTCGCTGTCCTCACCTGGCAAGTGGCACCCGGGCACATGGCCCTCCTCCCTCAGAGTGGGACTGTGAGATGTGTCACAAATACGTGAGCCTGTGATACTGTTGCCCATGTCTCTTGGTCCCCATGTTGGTGTGTTCTGCGAGGCAAGAGACTGTCACTGATCTGGCAGCTCCTGGGAACTTCTACCCCTGCCTATTTAGATGGAGCCCTTTCATAGCTTTTCAAGGAACTGAGCTGTGGATTTCCCCAGAGTGTCCTAAATACCCTGGCACAAAGGGTCCAGACAAAGGACTTGTAAATTTCTACTTTATTTAATATTTGTGTTAAATTGGTAGTACTTGCAAACACACATATTTCAAACACAACTAGAAATGAATTATATTAAGATATTAATCAAGAAAACACCAAATTTAACCTTATTTAATGACAATTGTAAGAACTGCAAGAACTCCCTCCCCTCCCCAAACTGCCAGGCACCACATGCAGAGGAGTGCTGCCTTTCAAATGGCTAATGATAAAGGGGCTTTTGCCACTAGCATTTTCTCTATGTTGTTCATTCTTACCCCGAAAACCCATCCATCCATCCATTCACTTTTCATTCATCTAACATTTATTGAGTGTCTACTACTTTCCTGGCACCACAGTCTGGGCTCAGGTTAATCAGAGACCATACTGTATTTGAAGACCTCACAGGACAGTGGCAGACTAAGAGAATGACAATGCAGTGTGCAAAATGCTGAGATGGGGTGAGTGCAGGTGTTGCTGCAGGGCAGCATAGGGAATAGGGCTCTCTGGTGGGCCAGGAAGGGCATCAGAACAAGAGGCAGTCCTGGCCGAGCCCTCCCATCCCCTTCTCCAGGGATCTGTGGTGCACACAGCTGTGCACACTGGCTCTCATCCTGGCCTTTGTGTCTCTGGGTTTGAGTGACCCCTTCCTGCTCTGTCCTGGGGAATGGGCATGGGGCCTGGGCACCACAGGGACTCTAGGATTTTAACATAACTTGAAGGCAGAATTGTGGAAGAGGAAGTTGACCTTAGTCTCTGCATTAGAGAGTACAGTTGTACCAAGAAGGGCCTCTACCCCCTTCACTGTGGCCACACAGTAGCCCATAGCACAGAGCCCATAGCAAAGGTGGCTCTTGACACTAGTACCCCTTATTTATACATAACAACTTTTTAACCCTCTGAAAATCCTGCGAGGGAGATACATTATTATATCTCTTTCGGAACAGGTGAAATGGAGTTCCCGTGAGGCTAAGAAGCTGCCCTCAGTCACAGTAGGAAAGTCTGGGTGGGGGGCTCACACCCAGGTAGCATTGCCCCAGAGCTCCCACCTTCTGCCCCGTGTGTGACCCCCTGCCTCCCAGGGTTCCACACACAGCAGCAGTTCTCCTTGACTTGCCAGGGCCATGTGGTCCCTTGGGTATGTGCTCAAGGGTGTTGAGCCTTCTGTAGGTGACGATTTCTGAAGGGTGCAGGAAGACAGGGTAAAGTGAGGGTGGCTTCAGACCCTGGAAGTGGCCTTTGGTACATTCCTGCTCACAGTCCCAACACACAGTGCAGCTGTACCTCTTTTGCATAGTACAAGGCACTGGGCCCCTTCTCCAGCGACTCTGCAGCCAGATTATTATGTGACATGAGTTCTTCAAGGACAGGGACCATGATTGTTAATCTCTGTGGGAGCCCTATAATGAGGACTCAATATGTTTTAATGTTTTTTTTGGGAACCATCCTGCTGGTTTCAGAAGCTGTAACCCCCCACGGCTAAGGCTGAGTCATGGGGGGCATAAGCCACCAAGGAGATAAAACTTATCCTCCCTGCAGGGTTGCAGCCTCTGCCCCCTTTTACTTCACCCTCTGTGGCCCCTGGAGGATGGCTGGATAGCCAATAATGAGTAAGATTCTTCAAGGGAGGAACAACCTAAGACAGGCACAGACACGAAGGGTCCATCAAGGAAGGGCTTAGGGGACTACAGAAAAGGGGTGATGGACCCTCACCCCTTGGCTTGTCATAGCCTGAGTCCTTATTCTATCTGTAAGAAGTCTCCTAATCTCTTGGCTACCTTACTTCCTCTGCCTGACTTAAACCTGAAACAATGCCAGAGGGCAGTGCAGCCCTAGGCAGGAACAGACAATTCTCCAGGACAATCAGACCTGAGAAGAATGCATAAAATCCTGTGAAACCTGCTTTGCTGAGAATGCCCTCAATTTAAATGATAAGGATCCAAGCATAAAATGAGTTTTTTTCCCCCAAAGTTTTATGGCCCTTTGACATCACTCTATCTATCTAACCCTGAATCAGAATAAGCCCTCATAGTTCTTTGAATATTATCTATTGTTTGATCACTACTGCCTGACAATGATTGATGAGCTTTATGTATATGCCCAGTATTTCTATGCAAACTAAACCCAATAAAAGCCCATTGATAAAGAGGCTCAAGGCCTTTCTCCTCTAAAAGACTGGTCAGCCTTTCCTCCCCAAGCAGATCATGTTTTGATAGATTTATTCTCATCCATGGTGGCTGGGAGAGCTCTGTTGGACAGAGCCCCCCAACAAATGTTTGCAATGAATGATCTAAGGTGGCTTATAAAGGAGACTCCTCATATACTGCTTAAGCCTACTCCTTAGTCTGTGGTAAATGAAGTGGGATAGCCACCATCTTCATAAGCACAGATTGAGCAGTGAAGCACTGCTGAATCTCGTCTTCAGGAAGCTCTCCTCCCATGGATGCACACAGTGTGATGCTATGAGAGATTCCCACACACCTGCATTCCAATCTCAGTTATGTCTGGATTTGACACTTTGGATAAATTAGTTAATATATATGCGTTTCCTTATCAGTAAAATGGGGATGATGATGATGCCTGCTTTGCATGGTTGCTGTGGGTATTAAGGAAGAAGAACTATTTGAGGCACTCAGCATGATATTGTGTAGCCAATGCTTAAAAACTGGTGGAAAAAAATAGATGCGTACAAAACCTTATGGAAGTACAGCAAAAGCAATGACCTGGGAAAGGACCAGCTTCTCAGAAGAGGGGCATGTGTGCCAGGTGTTGAAGCAGGAGGTGGAGAGGGCAGAATCCAGAGAAAGGAATCCACCAATCCACCAATGCCTAGAGGTGTCAAATTCTATGGCTTCTTCAAGTGCTGGAGAGAAACTGCATAGCAAAATACAGGTAGGGGAAGCAGGAAACGAGGCTGGTGATGCTTGTGGGACCCTGCCATGCTGGTAGGGAGCTCATCTTCACACTACTGGCCAAACAGACCCTTCAGGGTTTGGGATTCAGTTCACATGAGATTCCTTGGGGAAAGCATGATGAATAGGTGTGTGTGAGGGGGACAGTGAAGGTCAGTGTGACAGGTTGATGATGAAATATGTGCGGAAACAGAAGACACAGATTTAAGTAGCTCTCAGGTGAGACCTGAGAATCAGGGGCCCATGGGGGTGTTGATGGGTGTCTCTAAGGTTTCTAGTTTGGGTGAATGGTTTAAAAAGAACCAGAGGAGAAGCAGGGTTTGGAGTAGATGAGTCTAATCCTGGATGTGTAGGGTTTGGGAGACCCATAGCACATCTAAGTGGAGACTTCATACCCTATCTCTTCATGTTCTTCCCTTGTGTTCAAACTGACAGTATTGCTAGCAAGAATTATCAGGGGAAGAGTGGGAGAAGGTGGCAGGGAGCTTTACTTGGCTTTGACTACCCAGGAACTAGACTTGGAGCCCCACACTTACCCCTGTAGCTGTTCTTTGACCCCCAGAACCTGTTGACATCAGTGTTTTTGCTCCCCTCCCCCCGGCTGGGGAACTGGACCAAGAGAGACACTCAGCTCCCTTGAGCTAAATCCTTCCTGGGGCTGAACAAAATCCCAGATATGGTCACCACTGGCACTATGATTGAGTCATGTTTCTATGAACATCATAAAGAATTTCCAATATTTCATAGGCAAGGAGGAAGGCCAAAGAAAGCTCTTTCCCCTTCCCAGTTGCCCACAGTCCCTACTCTGCAGCCCTGTCTGGAACAGTCACGTCCCGGGGACTCCCAGCTCCACAGTCGCACCTGCTGCATTTGGCCCTGAATAGAGGGCAGCCCCTCTGAATACCAGGGCTGCTTAGGCATCCTCCTAGATTTTTGGAAGCTAAGGCAGAGAAGGGAAGAAAAGTGAAATTATAGGTTTATACGAGACTTCTCTGGCTCCCCAGTAATCAAGAATCTTACATTTCCCATTTACTTTATTTCAGTTTCTGCCCTGAACTTGGAATCCAGGAAAGTCAACAGAGCCCCCGGATCTGCTCCAGATCCACCCAGCATGTGAGATGTCCAGAACTGTGAGCTTAGGAGAGGGGTCAGAGGCAGAATTTGGCACTTCTATCTTCGTATTTATTTATTTTCCATTGATTTTTAAATATATTGATAATTTTACAAAGTGCATAAGTTTACATTATTAAAATATTAGAAACTATGCATAAGTACATGGTGAAACTATTGTTCACAAGCCCATTTCCCACTACCTTTGGCATTTTGGTATACAGCTTTCCAGAATGTTGACATTTTTAGAATGCTTTAAAATACCTTTTAAATGATACATAAAATACAGTTACCAATAGCAAAGTATACAAACCATAAATATCCATCTTCACAATTTGAACACACCCAGGTAATGAGCCCCCAGATCAAGAAACAGAACATCTTCAGCACTTTATTTACATTTAATGCCATTACTAATTCTGGTGGCCATATACCTACCACATTACTGTTTATATCCTAATTGAACAAATAGCTCTGTGTTCATTATTTCTCTCCTGTCTTGAGTTTCTTTAAATTAGTTTGATACTTTATTACTTTGTTTTTCTATTAATTTATTATGTAAATCTCCTTTTATTATTTTTTATAATTACTATAGATAGTACAACATATAGCTCTGACTTCTCACCATCTGATAAAAATGAAATTCTTATTACTTTTCTGATTTTGCTAGAACTTTAGAATGTTTCAACATATTTACCTTGGCTGACTTTTGCTTTATTATTGTTACTTTTAATTCTACATATATTTGAAACTATAAAAATTAATGTTATTGTTTTCTATAGTTGACATTTATTTAAATTGATGCATATATTTTTACTTTCTGGTTATTTTAATTTATTCATTCAGTTCTGTGTTTTCATCCAGAACATTTCCTTTCAGATGGATTAATTCTTTTTGGTATTTATTGCAGTTACAATTTGCTGGCCATTGTTTTGCTCACATTTTGTTTATTCAAAGGCTTATTTTAAATAATTTTATTTTTACAGGATTGACATTTTTTTCTTTCAATGCTTTAAACATAAAAATATTAACATTCCATTATCTTTTGGTTTCAATCCTTTATCTTGAGTGGCCAGCTCTTACTGTTCTTTCTTTGAAGGAAATTTTTTAAAACCCTGGTTGTTTTAAGACTTTTCCTGCTTTCTTGCTTTTTTTTTTTAGCAGTTTGACTATAGTATGTATAGCAGTATATATTTTTGATATTTATCCTGCCTGAATGTGGCTGAGTTTCTTAAACCTGTGTGCTGTTTCTTTTATTATTTTTCAATTATTATTTATCTGGATATTGCTTCTGCCACATTTCGTCACTCCTACCATTCTGCTACTCATTTTAGTCCTGTCAAGTATGTCCTGCATGTCTCCTAATTTCTGTATGTATTCCTCATTCTTTTCCCTCTGCATACTTTCCTCTGACTTCTCTTACACTTAACTAACCTTGTGTTTCACTACATCCAATGTGATTTTAAATCTATCAATTAAATATTAGTAATTAATCAATACTCAATAATTAGTACTCAGATATTACATTTTCACTTATTTGTAAGTTCCAATGTTATGTGCTAAAATTTCCATCTTTTCATCTGTATCATTGATCTTTTTCACTATTCATAACATTAATAATCAGTTTTATTTATTTTTAATGTATTTTATTGATTATGCTATTACAGTTGTCCCATTTTTTCTCCCCTCTGCCCTGCACCCCGCTCCCACCAGTATTCCTCCACCTTAGTTCGTGTCCATGGGTAGTATATATAAGTTCTTTGGCATCTTCATTTCCCATACTATTCTTAATCTCTACCTGTCTATTTTGCACCTACCATTTATGCTTCTTATTCCATGCATGTTTTCCCCCATTCTCCACTCTCCCCCTCCCCACTGATAACCCTCCAGATGATGTCCATTTCTATAATTCTGGTCCTGTTCTAGTTGTTTGCTTAGTTTTTTTGTTTGTTTGTTTACTTGTTTTTTTAGGTTCAGTTGTTGATAGTTGTGAGTTTGTTGTTATTTTAATGTTCATATTTTTTATCTTTTTCTTAGGTAATTTCCTTCAACATTTCATATAATAAGGGCTTGGTTTTGATGAACTCCTTTAACTTGACCTTATCTGGGAACATTTTATCTGCTCTTCCATTCTAAATGAAAGCTTTGCTGGATAGAGCAATCTTGGATGTAGGTCCTTGCCTTTCATGACTTCAAATACTTCCAGCCCCTTTTTGCCTGCAAGATTTCATTTGAGAAATTAGCTGAAAGCCTTATGGGCACACCTTTGTAGGTAACTGTCTCCTTTTCTCTTGCTGCTTTTAAGATTCTTTCCTATCTTTAATCTTGGATAATGTAATTAAGAGTTTTAAAAGTTTTTGACACTAACTCCAATATCTGAATCATTGGTCTTCTTTTTTTCTTAGTTACTAGCATTTTTTTCTTCTTTGCCTGCCTAGTGGTTTGTTTTCTTTTATTGTGTGCTACATATTGTGTATGAAGGAGCCACATATGGAAACACAGGTCATGTTTTATTCTTGAGCTAGAGCTTTCACTTTCTTCTGTTAGGCTGAAGGCAGAAGAGCTTATCTCTTCAATAATGTAATAAACTGAATTCAGGCTCTTCTGTAGTTAGTAAGATTCAGTTCAAAAATGACTGGGGCAGAGAGACCTACATTGGGAAATGTCAGAAAGCTGTGTGGGGACCATCTCTGAGCTCTTTTTCAAAGGCTGGAATGCTTATAGGCAGAATGAAACTGTTTGAAATCAAAGGAAATCAGGATTGGGTTGGCTATTTGGGGTCTTTTGCGGTTCCATACCAATCTGGTGATTTTGGTTTTATTTTTTAAAAAAATGCCATTGGGATTTTGATGGGGGTTGCATTAAATCTGCATTTGGGTAACTGCTTTGGGTAATGTGTCTGCTTTTAACTATGTTGATTCTTACAATCCATGAATATGGAGCATCTTTTCTTTGTGTCCTATTCAATTTCTTTTAATAATGTCTTGTAGTTTTCAGTATGTAGGTCTCTCCTTTGTAAGTTTATTCTTAGGTGTGTGTGTGTATATATATACTTGTTGCAAATTTAGGTTTGAGATATATATATATATATATATATATATATATATATATATGATGCAATTGCAAAAGGAACAGGTTTTGTTTTTAATTCTTTTCTGAAATTTTATTGTTGGCATGAGGAACACCATGCTTCTTTGTGCATTGATTCTGTATCTTACAGCTTTACTCCAGGTTACTCTAATGCATCTGATCAGCTCTGAAAGACTGTGGAGTGTCCAGCACTCCCCTTCAGAGTTCACACAGCCTTCGGCTCCAACTAGGAACCCAAGAAAACCCAAAACCTAAAAATTTCTTAAAGGACATACTAGCAGTGTTTTTGAGGAAGGCTTTTTTTCCTCTGTTGTGCTTATAGTTGCTAAGTGCAGTGTGATTTCTTCAGGAGACTTCATTTGGACTTGTAGAACCTTGCCCTAAGCTGCTTCCACAGTCTCCATTCCTGACCTCAGCAAATGTCAGTTGTGTTTGAGGCATCTCAAAAATCCAGGTTGTTGCCCCAACCCCATGTAAGTGCTAGAAACTTTGCTAGTCATTCTTTCCTCCAGCAGAGCCACCAAACACTATCATTGTTCCAAGTCCAGAGTCAGCAAATATGCCCATTGGGAAAATAGCCGGTGATCTTCAACTCATCTTCAGGGTTCTTATTTCTCTAGAATTTTAGTGCCTTTAAAAATACAGTACTTGTAATTTACCCTATTCTTTTTTCTAGTTATCCTACATCTTTCATTTATTATGGACATGTTTTCCTGTCATGAGCTACTGTATCAGTGGGCTGAGTGGGGCAGAGTAGGGGCGCTTGTATGAAGGACCCCTGTGCAGTTCACCATAGTACAAGGGGCTGAGAGAGCTTGGGGCTTGGGTAAGTAAGCACACGAGCTGAGGACCTTCACTCACAGTGAAAGGTGAGGTAGGCGGCAGCAGCTCAATGTCACAGAACCCTTCCAGAAGCTTTCAAGGCAAGGGTACGCTGGTAACAAAAATTCTAACATTTAAAGTTTATGTTCCACCCATAATGCCATTCTGCCTGCCTCTTGGATGAGTTCCTAGAAGAGATTTACTACTAGAGAGAAAAGGTTATTTCTTTTTGGTGGAACACACAGTCATCGTGGGATTGTGATTAAAGGACATGGTTTCCATCTGCAGCTCTGCCACTTACTAAGTTGCAGTCTGGAAAAATAGACGTGAACTTTAGTGCCCTCACTTTTCCCAACTGAGAAATGGAAAAAATAGAATTATGCATCTCTCGGGTGTTTTGTGAGGATTAAACAAAATAGATTTTGAAGAGGTATTTGTTAAGTGCAGCCCTGAATGGAGGGAAGGTCTCCCTCCGTTCACTTTTCAAGTACAGAGAGCGCTGTTGCTGGGGCTGATAACTGCAGGAGGCTCAGCCCAGGAAAACGGCAGCGTTGTTCACTTCTTATCCCAAGTCACTATTTGATTTCAGTGTTATTCAGGAAGGGAGTGGGAGGAGCGGCCCTGCAGCCTGGGCTGGGTGAGCCGCAGCCAGTGCAGCCTGGATCGCAGTGCTGACGTGGGCAGCCATCCAGGGATTTTTGTCATGGAAATAAGGTGTCCAATTTCTCCTGCAGTTTCTAGGAAGCTGTTCCTGATGGTTTTATTTTTAAAAAGATTATTCTGCAGGTCATGGCTGGAACGTGCTGAAGGCATCTCCAACAATTTTTCTTCTGACCAAGCTTATCCACTCTCCTCAACCCAAGAAGGTTTGGCTGCATCAAGAGGTAAAGGGCGGCTTCCAGGGGTGGGCTGGACAGGTCTCTGTTGGCCAGGCTGGGTTTCTGTGCCTGGCTCAGGCTCAGAGTCCAACCCAGAACACGCTGATAGAACCGCAACCAAAGCATCCCCACGTCCGCTTGGACCACTCAAGTTGGGGCAGGAGGGGACTTGGCAGCTGCAGATGACAAGACAAACACTGACCCCACGTCATTCTTCCCTCCCTTCTCCTTGTTTACCATTCAGTCTACATGGCCGAGGTGGCTACCCTGGGAAATGGCCCGCTGCCTGGGCCTCTGGTGCTCCAGCGCTCCACTGGGGTCAAAGGCCTGGCTTGAATGCAGTGTTGATTCTAGCCTAGCACTGTGCTGATTTTAAGGCTGAGAGTGTGGGGAGGGGTCGTGAGGGCTGGAGCTGCTTGCAGCACAGAACCGAGTCCCTGTACTTCCTCCAAAGCCAACTGGACAAATTCATAGCCTGACACAGACATTTCAGACTTGTAGGCCATGTGGTCTCTCTCACAGCTACTGAAAATGCTGTTGCAGAAAATGTGGCCATGGGCAGTGCATAAGAGCAGAGGTGAGGCTATGTTCTGGTAACCCTTTCTTCACAAAGACAGGCAGTGGCCAGACGTAGTCTGAGGCTGCCACATGCAGAGCCCAGCTCTACACACTCTTGGCCCCTCGAGGTCCACGTGTGGAGGTTCAGCGGAGGTGACTACCCATGCTGCAAGGAAGACACTGCTGCTCAGGCCTCTGCCACTCAAATGGCCCCAGAAGTGGACAGGTGGCCCACTGGTGCTGTCCTTTGAGAGGGTGAGGACCTACTTTTCTGCACCCTGGCTTGTGACTTGCCACATACCTGGTCACTGCCCAGGGCGCCCGGCCCAGAAGTAGGAGGGCCTGTGGCGAGAAGAGTCTTTCTCCTGCTTGCCACCTGCTTTTGCCCCGTAACTCCTGTCTTGTTGATCACATCCGAAGACTGCATCTTAAATTTTATTTCTTGCTTAAAAACAGTGTCACTTAATATAACATGCATCAGTTAACCCTTGGTGTTGCACTATGCACTGGGCATGGGGTGCAGTCATGAACCAAAAGCAAAGCCTGAGCAGGGATGGAAGGGCAGGATGAGACTCTGCTGGAGGCCCAGAGACAGACAGACCCGAGGTGAGGAGAGGGTTCCAATTCATTTCCCACTGAGTCTCCAGCCACCACAGCTTCTGCTCCCTACAGGTGGGTCAGTGGGTAACCAGGGCTCCTGTGGAGGATCCTACTTACATTGTCCTTGATCCCAAGGCAGCAGGAAAGCTCGTCTGCCAGGGCTGTTCCTCTCCTGATATTGCTTTCACACACACCGCTCTCTTGAGCTGGGCCCAGTTATGTTACTTACCAGTGATGTCCTTGCAAATTCTGCCCATACTCTCTGTGCCCTCATTTTCCCATCTGTTCTGTGGGTGGTAACTCTTGCTTCATAGGTTGTTCTGAGATTAAGTGGAATGATGCTGTGGAGTGCTTACCCACCCCAGGGTGACCCACAGGGCATGGTCATTGCTAGTTCAGCCTGGCCACTCTCTATGGGATCAGCAAAGCACATTTCCCCTCCTTGTTATGGAAGAGTGAATTGAAACTCAAGAATAAAGTGGCTTATCCAAGTTAATAAGTGGCTAATATTCTACCCAAACCTGTTCCATTAATAGAGAGAAATCAGTCCTGTTATATCTGGAGGACAACAGCCTTTACAGCTGTTAAAAAGAAGTGAGTCAAGACTAGCTGTGGAACAATCTCTCAGAGTGCTAAGAGAGCCGGCATCTCAGGGAGCCCATGTTGCAACCCAGTCTGGTGCTGGGGTCTCAGGCCAGACCTTTCCCATGGGCCTGGTTTAGGGGCCATTTTCGGGGCTGCCCCTGGCACAGAGGATAGGAATGGGCTATGTGGGGGCAGTTCTGCTGGGAATGAGGGGAACAGCCTTGAGAACAACCAATTAAACCTAATTCAATCTATGGAAATATTTGATTACCTTTTAATTTATTATGCAAAGTTGCCCTTTCTAACAAACGGAAGCTGCTTCAATAAGTGGGACTGTAAGGAGGAGGGAGGGGTTTCAGCAGACAAACAAACTCAGCTGGGAGTCTGCTGAGGCTCTCTGCTCTGTGCCATGTGCCTGGGGCACAGACTCAGGGAGAACACCTATAGGGGCCCACGACTCTGGGGCCTGGGTCTGAGACGATGCCGTGTGACTTTGGCATGTCTGTCCCTGCCTCTGTCAGCCCACACAGCCCCGTAAGGATGGCACTTACATTTGCTGTGAATTTTAACGTTCACAGGAAACCTTCTCGTCCATAATCCTTTCTGATCCTTGTAAAAACACAAAGTCTAGGAAACTGTTCAGGATAACAAATGTTTCTATGCAAACAGCACCTTCGTATTGTTAAAGCCTTTTCTTGTCTGTGCTCCCGATGGTTCCTCATAGCCTATCTGTGAAATCAGTGAGACAGCGCTCTTGTCCTCATCTGATTGATAAGGTCAGCACAACAGGGACCAAGACCAGGCTTTGGGGGAACTCAGGTGATACTTGGACCTCATGCAACTTTTAAGTCCCTTGAAGAGGAGAAGGGCCACCTTCCTCCACTGGGTGTCATCAGGTTGGGCTTTATCCATGGAGCAGACAGGACACCTTCCCAACTTTCCTGAGTCCTGCTGTTAGAGAGATAATGGCTTTACAGATCATCTTGTGAAAGCTTTGACTTACTGATGAGGAAAATGAGGCCCAGAGAGGTTAATTAACTTGCCCAAGATCACACAGTAGGTTAATAGCAGACCAACAGAGGCAACTCCAGACCTGGGTATCCTGACACCTGGTAAAAGATGACTCTGTTACCCAATTGTTCAGCACCCTCTTTGGCCCTTCCTTCTTCTGGCAGTTAAAGTGCCAGTGGAATTAGAGAGCTGTGAAAGTGCTGGGCAGCTCCGTTCAAGCAGAGATTTCTGATGTAGAGTTTGGAGGATTTGGTGGATAATGGTGTCCATGGTAATGACTTCCATGAGGGCTCGGGGCTCTCTGTGCCCTGAAGACACCCCCGCATGCCCCTGCTCCTAGGACCCCCACACCGCTCTCAGTCTGAACAGCCTGCAGCAGGAACCAGGCCCTGATCCTGGGACAGGAACAGCCCTGTGGAAACCGCTCTGGGTGTTAGAGCAAGAGAGCAAGAGAAGAGCAAGAGAGCGAGCAGCCGCCCCAGGGCTGGAGCAGTGTTCCTTTTGCCTTGAACAGGGAGGGCAGGGAAACTCCTGATGGGTTTGGGGACTGATCAAAGCCCAGTGACTCAATTGTTTTCCAGGCTTTGACTGGTCCCCAAACCCGAGTGACTTACTTGTTTTCCTTCATCTCCAGGTGTTAATGCTTATTTTTTGGCTTATTATCTGATGGTTATTTAATCTATATTTTGTAATTACCTTCATTCTGTCTTTCACTCCAATGGTTGTGCTATTTTCTTCTCAAATGCAAGAGCTGACCTACATTTTCACAGATGTCGATGTCACTTAATGCTGCTAACATTTCAAGTGGTGTGTAATGAGATGGCTTGCTTGTGGTCTGGATGACAGGCCCTCTGCTTTGGCAGCTCTCCCAGTCCTGAGTGTTCCCCATTCCTATCTGCTGGGACTCCAGGAGCCTGGGAGGCCAGGGAAGAGGACAGGCCTTCCTGGGAGGCATCTGGTGGGATGGGTGGTAGGGGGAGAGGGGGCAGCTTGGCAGGCAGGGGGCAAGGGGTGGAGAGGAGCACCCGCTAGGGGTATGGCTCTCCAGTGAAATCCCATGGTGGTCAGAGTAGGAAGTGACCTGATGCACAACACAGGTGTCTGTCTGGCTGTGCCATTACAGGTGGAAGCCATATTCTACAGGTGGGTCTTTTCTGTGGCCCTGACAAGTTCTAGTGTGCTTACAGGCAAAATGGCAAAACAATTTAAAATCAGGGCCACTCAGAAAATCCAGGCCAGGCTGGTGGTATTCTTAGGGAGTCTTGTGGGTTTCTGCAGGGAGCACAAAGGGAGAAAGAATTTTGTGGTTGAGCTCCAGGGCTGGCATTACCATCCACATGCTGTGCATCGCTCAGCAAACCACTCAGCCTCTCTGAACCTGAACAGTTGTAGATTGTGGGGGTGCTTGTCCTCAGAGGATTATTCTGAAGCTCGAACAAACTGAAGTGCAGGTAACCCCTGCTGGCTGAACATCAGACCTACACAGATGAACTGAAAAGACCGTGGTTGATCCCTTTAGAAGCCTGTCCTCTGAGCACTTGCCATCTCTCACTCAAGAAGCTGCATACTCAGATCATGCTGTCCCTTTGTCACCTCAGCTCCCACTGTCTGAGCCAAGGAGTCGAACAGATCTGGGCTGGGAGGGGTATTTGTCTGTGAAAGTGCTCAGCAGACTCAAAGTGCTAACAACTATGGGTTTACCTGTCAGTCAGGTGGCACAGGTCTCTCAGGTCCCTGCTGCAGTGGGAGCTGGAACAAGGGTGAATGAGAGGACCCCAGCTGTCCTGTCATGTGGAGCCCACAGTGGGCAGGGGACAGAACACAGGGTGACAGCTCCCTGACTGAGAGGATGAGTCCAGCAATTGCCTATGTCCAGGACAGGACACCCAACCCAGACTTGGGGGCAGGCTGGAGACATGCGGGTGGACAGAAGCCAAGCATGTGGCATTCCCCAGAGCACATTCATTCATTTGCTTGTTCACTCACTCACTCACTCACTCACTCCACAACAGTTGATTAAAAGCCTGCTGTGTACTGGGTGCCAGATGGATGTGCATTGGGTGCCAGATGGATGTGCATTGGGTGCTGGATGGATGGGGTGGTGCAAGGCTGAAGCTGTTTCTGTGGTCATGCAGCAGCTTTCTGGTTACAGGACTGTATGAGTTCAGGTAACACTAGGCGATCTACAGATACCCAATGTTTCAGAGCCTTGAAGCTACATAAATTCATTTCTTTATTACATGAAGTTCAAAATCTGTCCATTGAGGTCATCTGCATGACGATGGCAGAAAAGGGAAAGGAGAGTGCAGGATGGGGCTAGGAAGCGATACCTGGCACCTGAGCCGAACACACCTGCCTGTGAGGGCTGGGAAGAAGACAAAAGCGATTTGGTGAACATCTCCACCTTAGAAAGAGAAATGGAAATCAAGGCAATTAACATAATTTCAGCTTAGTAAGAACTGCTGTGAAGAAAAGAATGAGTGGCAGCAAGTGAATGCGTGCATCCACGTGACTGTCATTTGTACATGTCTTTTTGTGTGACCATGTGACTGTGGGTCTGTGTCTTTGTTCCAAAGTGTGTCTCTGTGTGTGACAGCATGACTGTGCCTGAAGGTGATGCTGCCACCTGCTTCTAGATGAGTCAGAAAGCACAGCTGTGTGCCTGAAGGTCCCTTGGCATAGAGCTGGAGTAAACTGCACTGCCATGGCCCAGGTGGGTTTGGGGAAATGAAGACTTTTTACTGAGTCTGATGGGCATTTGTCTCACTCAGAAATCTAGTCTCCACCACCTGTATCCCTAAACTGTGCCACGTGGATGCTGCCTTGTTCCTTGTCCTGGGAAATCCCTGGAACAGCCCGGGTGCCATCACCTGGGGCAGAGGGCCAGTCTGGTGCGCTGGGAGAGAAGGGAGGTGACAGTAATGTGGGCTCCCCGTGCCTCCTGCAAGGCTGGGCACAGCACCCTGTACCCACTCACCGGTGTCCCCTTTCTAGTCAACATTGTGCTGAGAGAGTCATGAGGGTCTCGCTGAAATCATCCATTCTGAGCATAAATTAGATAAATTACCCTTGACAGGGTAGGAGTGGTGATGGCACCAAATCCAATTCTATCTGTTAACATTCAGAGAGCTGGAGGCGATTTCAGTCTGAGGTGGATGACACTCGAGAAGCCCACTCCCGATGCTGACTCACACAGCACTGTATTTGGAGCCTTGAGGATGATAGATGAACGATCTAGAAAATGCAACCCCTCTTCAGTTAACCAGACAGGCACATGCACTTTCCCAGACTGCAGAGAGTGAGCACCAACATTTCAATTAGGTTTTTACACCCCACTACTTTTTACAGTTGTGAGTAATTAGGCTGGAACACAGCCCCCACACACGCACAGCATTGCCTACAATAGAAGCAGACCTTGTAGAAGCCACGCAGCAGCTGAATGATCCCTTGCAGCAGAAACTGCGGGAGGTGGGAAGAGCTCACTGGGGTGTGGCATGCTACAAGCAGGTGTGGAAGGTGGAAAGGCGGTTTGTGCAGCCAGGCCCAATGTGGCAGAGGTGGCAAGTCTCCACAGTCACTGCTCAGGCCTGTGGAGACCCTGTGGGCGGTAGTATGAGTCACAGCAGAGAGCCTGGAGATTGCCACTCTTTCCCCACAGAGAGCAGACCCAGGGCTCTTGTGATGCTGCTTGCTATTTTATCTCTGGTGAGGGATGTGTGGATCCTGTCAGGTTCTGGGGTGCCACTCACTGGCAGGGAGGGTGCTGGATCACCTGACTTGGTGTCTGAAGATTTCAGCCCAGACCCAGCTCTGCTGTGCTCAACACAGTGTCATTTCTCAGTCTCAGTGGGGGTCCCTATCCTGATATGGGCATACGAGTCCCTACTGCCTCTCTCTGAGGGCTCTTGTGTGCATCACCTGAAATTGTGGCAGTACTAATGCTTTGTAAGTACCCAGGTAGTATTTCTCAAGGGAGGCTCCTTGGCTACCTGCAGTAGACTCATCTGGGGTGGCTGCACCCCAGACACTGAGTCAGAATCTCTGCAGGGAGGCCCAAGGCTTCCCTTACCAAATTCCTTGATGGCTCTTCCTCAAGCATGGTGAGCAGGATGATGGCCCAAGACTGTTTTCTCCTTAACCTCCAGAACCTCTGAGTATGCTGCCATGCATAGCACAGGGGGCCTTGTAGATGTGTTGACAGTTACAAATATGGAGGGTATCATGGATCATCAGGTGGAACAATC
Source organism: Phyllostomus discolor (assembly GCF_004126475.2). Lineage (NCBI taxonomy): Eukaryota > Metazoa > Chordata > Mammalia > Chiroptera > Phyllostomidae > Phyllostomus > Phyllostomus discolor. The sequence continues at coordinate 73,572,975 of NC_040915.2, read as the reverse complement.
TAATCATATGCATCTTTAAAATCAGAGACCTTTCCCCAGCTATGGTTAGAGAGTTAGGTGAGACAAAGGAAAAAGGATCGGAGAGGTATATCAAATATGGGTCAGCCTACCATGGATGGCTTTGTGGGTGTAGGTAGTTAGCAAGTTATTGATAAAGGAAAGGAGCAAAGGAATGAGACATCATTACACATAATCAACTAGGGAGCATAAGCCTGCTTATTTCACCAGGAAGTTACTGCTTCCATACACTCCCCAGGGAACCATGAGTCTATTTCCCACAGATCACTAACGGGAGCGATAGAACAATAGAGAGGGTGTACATGCACAACAGGAGCCAGGATGTCAACCTTAGAGACCTGTCTAACCTGGGGAAAGAATGAGTTGGATAAGAAACACAGCCCTGAAAGATCTAGGGAATAGATTGGTGAGGGGGTGGACCCATCAGAAGCCCATGAAAGTTTGGAAAGTTTATCCGTTATTTTGACAAAGGGCCTAGTCCTTCCTAAGCCTGAGGTAATATAACCCAGCTAACAAAGATCTCTCTCTCCCTCTCTCTCTCTCTCTCTCTCTCTCTCTCTCTCTCTCTCTCTCTCTCTCTGTAACACCCACTGGCCCCGTGAGTTTCTTAGCAACCATGTGGCTTTAGCAGCCTCCGGGCAGGTAGCTGCATGGACTCCAACTGCAAGTTCCTAGTGGGAGCAGCACAGCATCAGATCAGAGCCAGAAACACAAGCTAAGCTAGCTGGATGGTGGGAAAGGCTGGACTGGACTAGCATTGTGCAAAATGTTTGGACACTGGACCTATTTTTGGGCTGATTCAGGCAAGATTGGACTTTTTCCATGCGGGATGAACAGAGATGGGACATGCACATACTTTAGGGTATTTGCTGTCCTTCATAATTGTGTCCTTGGTTTTCTGAAATAATTAAGAACCAGAGAGACAAATATGAAATTTAGCCTTAACAACACATGATTTGAAGTTTGATATTTCCAAGTCTTAAGCTTACCTGTAGAGTGACTTGACCCCGGTCACAGTGCTGAGGCCAACCAAGACTGTTTTCTGACATCAGCCACCTCTGTGGCTTGTCAGGTGAAGTGTCACTGGGAGAGTCCATGTCTTGTGATGCCAAATGAGACTAGATACATGGGCAGTCAGGGCCAGGGCCTGTCAGCCTGGGGCACGGGGCAGGAGTGACATTGAAAGGGCTCCGCCTCCTCACTGGCATCACCTGGACGCATAGCTCCACAGCTGGGACTGAGGATAAGGTGGGAATGTTTCTTGCTCCCCTTCTTCCCCATTTCCCACTTTGTTTCTTGCCAGGATCCTGATATAAAGTAGTTGAGGTTGGCTCTACCTATAGCCAAGGGCTCTTTGTATCTTGCTGAGTACTCCCATTAAATAAAGCAGTTTTTCCTCTACACCCTTAGAATTCCTTCTCCATGGCCCTCAGGTTTTCCTTCTCTCTTGGATAGTTTGCTTTTTTTTTTTTTTTACTTTTCCTCCCTTGCCAAACAGAATGTTTCTCTTTGTCACCCACACTCTGCACCTGGTGAGAGCTACTCTGCCCAGAGGTGGTGGCCGGTTGACATTGGTTAGCTCTTCCTGATGGCCAGCAGGCCTCTGGAAACCTGGGGACACTTTTCCTCTGCCTTCCTGGAGTCCTTGTCATTCCTGAGCTCTGTGACCTTGACAAAACCAACTTTGTGGTTCTTAATACATACTTTAGATTCACTTTGTCCTCTCACAGGGAAAATCCCACCACAGAGGTGTGTGTGGACTTGTAGGGTAATGTACAGGAATGTCCTATGACCTGGGGAACACAATACAAATGTGGAGCTTTATACTCTGCAGGAAGAGCAGAAAGAACAGAGCTCTTTGGCAGTTTTGGGAGAAGAAAGGAAACCAGTTGATTTGTACATTGTTTTATCTGTGTGCATGATGCTGCCATGCTGAAAGGGCCCCATATCTGGTAATCAGGACTCTTCCACTCCTCTTCTCGGCCCTTTGACCATAAACAGTGCCTCTGGGGGTCCCAGAAGCAGAGAGCAGAGCAGCTTCTCTGTGCTAGCCCTGCTATAATTGTGTCCCAGGCACTGATGTGTTTATTGCTCCTGGCAGCCCATGGGTCCACACCACCATCATCTCTAGTCTGCACATGGGGGCACAGGAAGGAGAGGGATGCTCCTGTCTAAGCTGTGCAGCCAGCTATGGGGTGAGGGATGGGTCCTGGGAAAGACAGAGAATGCAGACACCTGGAGAAGGCAGAGAACCGGGCAGGGAGAGGTGCCACCTGGGTCACCAGGGGCATGAGAGCTGCCAGAAGAGCAGAGGTTGATGTTCCAGGGGTGGTGGGCTTCCTGTTCACCCGCACACTGCCACTTTGGAGGAAATTCCAAAGAATGGCTCTGACATCCTGGGTGTTTGGGGACAATGGCTGGTCCTGCAGGAAAGTTGTGGAAGACCAGTTCTGGGGGTTTGTCAGGTTCAGAAGTCAGACAGCTGTGTGCCTGTGGGCCAGTTTCTGAGAGGCAGCCTGGGAAAGGAGGGTACACCAGACAAGGGAGAAGGAGCCCTGCATCCCTGGCTGCCTGTGGAGTGGGGCACTGACCTGAACTCAGTGGCTCTAATTACTGTTGCCTCCAGTGAAGGTTTTGGTTGGATGTGATGGGCAATGAACACATGACCCAATTCCTCAAAATAGATCTGTCTCTGTCAATTGCCATTCTGCTGGTTCTGCTGCTCTGCAAGCCATCAGGCTCAGGGGGTCCTGCAAAGGCAGGCAATAGGGCCCTGCAGACTTCACTGCCCACAGTGTGGCATGTGCTCTGTGAGTGCCCCCCTGAGGGGACCCTCTATCTCCCTGAGACCTTCCAGCTCCCTGCTTCCCAGCAGCCGAACCTCTCCAGAGGTCTGTTAGGAATAGGCAAACAAGTGGGAAGATCTCTGGCTACATGCTCCCCTGTGGCTGGTTGATTCTCTTCCAGGAAGTGCAGGACTTAGAGTAAGAACACAAATGTCTCGGTCCTTTTAGCTGCTAAAACATATTGCAGATTGGTAGTTCAAAATCAGGGTCCAGCACGGCTAGGTTCTGGTGAGGTTGGTCTTCCACACTGCAGAGTGAAAACTTACATCTCATGTAGAGAGGGCTGAGTGAGCTCTCTGGATCTCTTAGAACAGAGCACTAATCTCACTCATGATCCAGTCACCTTCCCAAGGCCCACCTCAAAATATTATCATATCAGGAGGTAGGATTTCATGTGTGGAGCTGGGGACACACATATTCAGACCATCGCATGTACTTCAGAGAACTCACTATATGGTGTTCTCACGCTTAGCTCATTGGAGCCCCAATGATTCCAGTGAGAGGCCCCAGATGAGTAAGGGAGAGGCTGTGTGTGAGCGTGTGTGCATGTATGTGTGTGAGTGTGTGAGTCTGTATGTGTGTATGAATTCATGTGAGTGTGTGCATGTCTTTGAATGTACATGCACATATGTGTGTGTTGGTGTGCGTGGGGGTATTTGTATGTGCTAGTGCATGCATGTGTGTGCATTAATGGCTCTCCACATCCCTGCTTCCAACAAAGCAGCTCTGTTTTTATTAGTTTGGCCTACAGGGACAAAGTTTTACCTTTTTAAAAGATGATATCCAGGTTCTTATACCTCTGGGCATTCGAATAATGAGAAAGAAAGTTGTGAATACTGGCCACAGGGCTTGTCCTTCAGCAGCCAGTGCCTGCTGGAGAAATGGTCCTATCATTCACAGGGACATCCTGTGTGGCTGTCACTGGGACCACGGCAGTGAGTAAGGCAGACCTGGCCAAAGACCTGTGAGGCTGGTAATCTAACTGGGGAAGAAATAAGAAACAAGAAACAGATATTGGGTATGGTAATTATAGACTGTGAAAAGTGCTAGGAAGGAAATAAAAGTGTAACAACCTAGCCTTAGCTGGTGTGGCTCATTGAATTGAGCACTGGCCTGTGAACCAATGGGTTGCAGATCCAATTCCCAGTCAGGTCACATGCTTGGGTTGTGAGCCAGGTCCCCAGGGGGCGTGCTCAAGAGACAACCACACATTGATGTTTCTCTCTCTCTCATTCTCCCTCCCTTCCCCTCTCTCTAAAAATAAATAAATAAAATCTTTAAAAAGAAATTTTTTAAAAAGCTTAACAACCTAGAGAATAACACAGGGAAAGGGGTTCTTTTGGATGGGGAAGTCTGGGAGTCCTCTCTGCAGGGGTGGGTTTTGAACTGAGAATTGAATGATGAAAAGATGGTGGTTGTTCAAATAGCACTAGCTGGGGATAGTGCATGTGAATGTGAGAGTGTGTGTTTGGGGGAAGTGGCAGAGGACACAGATAGTGCAAAGGCCCAGAGGTACTTTTGTGTGGCTTATTTGAGGCCCAGGATGGAAGCTGATGTAAATGGAGCTATGAGTGGAGGAAAGCCTTGTCAAAAATGAGGTGGGAGATGCTGTGGAGTCAGAGGGGTTAGAAGAGAGGGGCCAGTGGGAGAAGGTAGCCTTTGTTCAGAAGGAGCATCTCAGGGCAGAACAGGCAGCCAGGGAGCGGGCAGGGATGCACAGAAGGAAAGGAACACACGGGGCCCACTTGCAGAAGCTTCTGACTTTGAAGATAGAGGAGAGGCATGCTGGGTGAAGAAGGGTGGGGAGAGGGCCCTGAAGACTCTTGAAAGCAGCCAGTGGGTCTGGAGACGGGGGCAGTGCTGGGTGGAGGTTGGGAGGGGTTGCAGGGCAGGCTGAAGAAGTCGGCATCTGACCTTGAATACAGTTCGAAAGAGTTCGGACTTGATACTGGAAGGGACGAGAATGCCGGGAGGTTTTGGGTGGCCAGGACTCTTCTACGACCAGCAGGCCACTGGGCAGGCTGTCACCTCCTTGAGCAGCTGGTGTGGGCAGGGTCAGCTGGGAGCATTGCCCCGATACACCAAGGAATCAATCAATGAATGCATAAGTGGAACAATAAGTTGATGTTTTTCTCTCTCCATCTTCCTTTCTCTCTCTAAAGTCAAAAACAGGGGGAAAAAAAGCCAGATCTCTGAAGTCAGAGTGGGATTCCGCGATTTAACCTTATAGATCATGTTGTTTCTGCAGAGGAATTAGACTAATTTTAAAAAGTAGTTTTGCCTATAACCATGGTGTTTCTACCTTGATTTACCTCAGGCCTGGAAACGGAATCAAGATTCAAAAAAAAGAATTTGCATCTGGTGGTTTAAGCCTCCCCTGACTTCTGCTTCAGGGGTGTGGGGACCTGGCCTGGCCCTGCCGCCCTGCAGCCCTCACCTGGGGACACAGCTGGCTGCTGCTCCTGGGACTTGAACTGACCCTCAAGAGACCACCCCCACTGGTGTAGGTTGGTGCTTTAAAGGAAAAGGCTTTGCACCAACTTCTGCCCCAGTTCTCCTAGGAAATCTGTCACACTGATCCTCACCCAGGAAGAATGCTGCTCTACATTTCCTACTTCAGTTTCAAAAAGAGGATGGTAGTGCATTTTCTTAACTCTAACTGTACTTTCATCCCTGGCTACTGAAACCCATTTTGCCACTCAGGTCTCAGCAAATAAAAGGTCACATGGTTTTATTTGTCCCAATACAGGGCCATGCCTCCCCCCAATGGCCTCTTTGTCAATTACTTCTCCAGCTTACACGTTGTTGCTGTTAATAAGCTTCACCTAGGTATAATTTGCATTCAATAAGAATTACCAATTTTAAATGTATAATTTGATAAATTTTGACAAATTTAGTGTATAGGAGTGTATCTATCACCACCGATTTCCCTTCTGCCCCATTTCTGTGCATTCCTCCCCAGACCCTGGGGTCTGGCAGCCATGGACCTTCCTGTCACTGTGTTCTTTCTTTGCTGGAACTCACGCAAGCTGAGTTGTGCACCATGCAATCTCTCATGTCCTTCCTTTCTTTAGCGTAAGGTTTTTGAGATTTGTTTATATTGTTGCATGAAAAGGATTGGTCATCCTTTTTCATTGTTGAGTGATGTTTCCTTGCATAGGTATATGACAATTTGGTTATTCTGTTTCTTTACAATTGGGGGTTATTATAGATAATGCTGCTATAAATATTATAGTAGAAGTGTTTGTATGAATATCCACTTTAACATCTCTTGGATAAATATGTAGGACTGCTGGGTCATTTAGTAACTGTGTATTTAACATCTATTATAGAAAACTGCCAAATAGTTTTCAAAGTACTTGTGCCATTTTGTATTCCCATCAATAATGTTTGAAAGTTCTAGTTGCTCCACATTCTCGCAAAAACTTGGTATAGTCAGTTTTTTACATTTCAGCCATTCTATTGATGTATAGAAGTTTTTTATCATGGTTTTATTTTTTTTATTTTTTTATTATTTTTTATCATGGTTTTAATGTACATTTCTCTAATGAGTAATGATGTCGAGATAAATGATATTTCTTTGTCATTTATGTATCTTAATAGATAAATATTTAGTGTTTTCTCATCTTATTGTGTTATTTGTATTCTTACTGAGTTGTGAAAATGTTTTAAAATATTATAAAATTAAGTATATATTTTGCAATTATTTTTTCAGCCTGTGTTTCCCTGTTTCTTTTCTTAAAAATGTTTTTAAGGGCAAAAGTTTTAATTTTTATGAACTTTATAAAAATTTATATGTGTATTTCATGTTTTTATGAAATCTTTGCCTAACAAAAGATCACACTTTTTCCTAAAATTTTTATAAATTTAGCTCTTGCAGTTAGCTCTATGACCCATTTTTAAATTTTTTATTGTTGACACTATTATAGATGTCCCTATTTTCTCCACTTTGCCCACCTCCGCCCAATCCCCACCCCTGCCTTTACCACACTGACTGCACTGTTCTCTGTGTCCACAGGCTTTGCATTTATGTATATGTGTTCTTTGGCTATTCTCTTCTAGTCCTCTGCTCCCCACACATCCACCTCCTGTTTGAGATCTGTCAGTCTGTTTCATGTATCTATGCCTCTGGTTTTATTTTGTTTGTCAGTTTATTTTGTTCATTAGAATTCACATATGAATGAGATCATATGGTATTTGTCTTTCTCTGACTGATTATTTGCTAAGCATAATATTTTTCTGTGTCCATCCATACAGTCACAAAGGGTAAGAGTTCCTTCTTTTTCGGAGCTGTGTAGAATTCAATTGCATAAATGTACCGCAGCTTTTTTTACCCATTCATCTACTGATGGGCACTTGGGTTGTTTCCAGATCTTGGCTATTGTAAATAATGCTAGAAACTATCAACAAAATGGGAGAACAAATTTGCCAGTGATACATCTGATAAGGGGTTAATCTCTAAAATGTATAAAGAACTCACACAACTCAACACAAGGAAGGCAAACAACCCAATTAAAAAATGGGCAAAGGACTTGAAAAGATATGAAAAAATGTTCAACTTCACCAATCATCAAAGAGATGCAAATTGAACTAAAATGAGGTATCACCTCACTCCTGCCAGAATGGCTGTCATCAATAAATCAACAGACAACAAGTGCTAGCAAGGATGTGGAGAAAGGGGAACCCCTGTGCACTGTTCCCCTGTTGGTGGGAATGCAGACTGGTACAGACACTGTGGAAAACTATGGAGGTTCCCCCAAAAACTAAGAATAGAGCTGCTGTTTGACCCATTTTAATTTATTTTTGTACATGGTGTGACATAAAGGTAAAATTTTTTGCTTGTGTTTGCATATAGAGGTCCATATGTGGATCTTATAGCACCATTTGTGGAAATGTCCATGACCAGTGGAATTACCTTAGCACCTTCATAAAACCAACTGAGAATCTGAATATGTTTCTGTTCTGGATTCTATTCTGTTTCACTGATGCAAACCACACTGCCTTTTTTTCACAAAATTTTATATTGTTTCTTGTTTTTCATGTTTTATTTTTCAGTTGCAGCTTACATTTGGTATTTTTTATATTACAATAGTTTCAGGTGTGTACTGAAAGTATCAGGGGACACATTCTGTAAAATGTCACCCTGTCTGGATCACTGTAGATTTAGAATGAGTCTTGAAATCAGTTAATAAAAGATCTTCATCTTTGTGTTTTATTTAAGATCGTTTTAGCTACATTAGGTCTTTGAGCTTCCATATTTTAAAAACAGCATTATCAGGACATAACACACGACCACAAAGTTTGCCCATCTGAAGTGCACATTCAGTGGCCTTAGTGTGTTCCCCGAGCTGAGCAGCTGTCCATCACTCTCTGACTCCAGGGTATTGTCATCAGCCCCCACAGAAATCCCATGTTCACTAACATTCACCCAGCATTTTCTCCTGCCTGACCCTGGAAACCAGTAATCTACCTTCTATTACTATAGATTTGCTTATTCTGAATGTCCCATGTAAGTGTGATTATACAATATGTGGGCTTGTGACTGGCTTAATTCACTTCAGGTATTGTTTTCAGGGTTCATCTATTCTGTAGCATGTATCAGTACTTCATTATATTGTATTAATAAATAATATTTCAGTGAATGCTTAGATCACTTTCGTTTATTCAATCATCAGTTGATGGACATTTGCATTGTTTCTACTTTTTGGCTTTTATAACTAATGGTTCTATAACATTTTTGTGTGGAAATATGTTTTCATTTCTTTTGGATGGATAGCTAGATAGACAGAGTGTCATATACATATCATGCGATCCAGATACTCTACATATATAGCTGGATCATATGGCAACTACATGTTTAACAATTTGAGGAACTGCCAAACTCTTTCTGTAGCACTGCGTCATTTCACATTCCCACCAGCAATACATGGGGATTTGAATTTCTCCTTGTAGAGACTTTAATTGTCTGTCTTTTTTTACCTCAATGTATCTAAGGTAGCACTTGGTTGTAATTTGGATTTGAATTTCTCTTGTGACTAATGATATAGATCAGTGGTCCCCAACCTTTTTGGTACCTGGACCAGTTCCACTGAAGATAATTTTTTTCCATGGACTGAGGGTGAGAGGATGGTTTTGGGGTGATTGAAGTGCATTACATTCAAGCTCACCTCCCGCTGTGTAGCCCTGTTCCAAACAGGCCTGGACTGGAACCGGTCTGCAGTCCAGAGGTTGGGGACCCCTGGTGTAGAGCATCTTTTCATGTGCCATTGGCCTTTTGTATATCTTCTTTGGAGAAATGTCTATTCAGTTGCTGTACTCATTTTCATTTTTATTTTTTGGTCTTTTTATTATTCAGTTGTAAATATTCTTTATATGGTCTGGATACAAGTCCCCTATCAGATATATGAATTAGAAATATTTTCTCTCATTATATGGGTTGTCATTTCATTTCCTTCCTTTTTTAAAAAATATATTTTATTGATTATGCTATTACAGTTGTCCCATTTCCCCCCTTCACTCCCCTTCAATCTGCACACCCCTTCCCACCCACATTCCCCTTCTTTAGTTCATGTCCATGTGTCATACTTATAAGTGCTTTGGCTTCTACATTTCCCATACTATTCTTACCCTCCCTCTGTCTATTTTCTACCTACCACCTATGCTACTATTCTCTGTACATTTACCCCCTCCCACTCTCCTATTGATAACCATCTATGTGATCTCTGTTTCTGTGGTTCTGTTCCTGTTCTAGTTGTTTGCTTAGTTGGTTTTTGTTTTTGTTCTAGGTGTAGTTGTTAATAAATGTGAGTTTGCTGTCATTTTACTATACATCATGATTTTTATCTTCTTTTTCTTAGATAAATCCCTTTAACATTTCATATAATAAGGGCTTGGTGATGATGAACTTCTTTAACTTGACCTTATCTAAGAAGCACTTTATCTACCCTTGTATTCTAAATGAAAACTTTGATGGATAAATCAGTCTTGGATGTAGGTTCTTGCCTTTCATGGCTTGGAATACTTCTTTCCAGCCCCTTCTTGCCTGTAAGGACTCTTGAGAAATCAGCTGACAATCTTATGGGAACTCCTTTGTAGGTAACTCTCTCCTTTTGTCTTGCAGCTTTTAAGATTTTCTCCTTATCTTTAATCTTAGGTAATATAATTATGATGTGCCTTGGTGTGTTCCTCCTTGGGTCTAACTTCTTTGGGACTCTCTGAGCTTCCTGGACTTCCTGGAAATCTATTTCCTTTGCCAGATTGGGGAAGTTCTCCTTCATTATTTATTCAAATAACAAATAACTTTTCTACTAGTTTCTCTACCTCTTCTCTTCCTGGTACCCCTATAATTCAGATGTTGGAACATTTAAAGATGTCCCGGAGGATCCTAAGCCTCTTCTCATTTGTTCAAATTCTTGATTCTTCATTCTTTTCTGATTGGATGTTTCTTTCTTCCTTCTGGTCCACTCCATTGATTTGAGTCCCAGTTTCCTTCCCATCATTATTGGTTCTCTGTACATTTTCCTTTATTTCACTTAGTGTAGCCTTTATTTTTTAATCGAATTTGCAACCAAATTCAACCGATTCTGTGAGTATCTCGATTACCAGTGTTTTGAACTGTGCATATGATAGGTTGGCTATCTCTTCATGGCTTAGTTGTATTTTTTCTGGAGCTTTGATCTGTTCTTTCCTTTGGGCCATTTTATTGTCTTGTTGTGCCTGTTACATATGAGGGGCGGAGCCTTAGGTGTTCACCAGGATGGGGCAACCCAGTTGCTGGGTTGTGATGCTATCTGTGGGGCAGGGGTCTGAGAGGGAACAATGGCACTTGCTCCACTCTCTACTGGATTTCAGTCACTTCCCCTGCTTCCCCCAAGCAAAGTGGGCCCTTCTGGTGCTGATTCCCATGTGGGTGGGTTTGTGTATATTCAAGGACCCTGTGGGTCTCTCCAGTGAACTCTTCTGTGAGGCTGGGAGTTTCTCCCGTCACCTTAACCCCCACAGGTGTTTTCAATCGGTGTTTTGAGGCTTTATTTCCCTACACTGGGACCCTGGGTTGCATGGTCTGTCTTGTTCCCCAGTTTTGCCTGGTTTATTTGTGTGCGAATGTGGGACAGCCTGGTCTACCAGTTGCCTTGTGCCCTGAGCCCTGCTCCACAATTCACCACCTCGCTGGGTCTGCCAGCCACCACCTTGCTTGTCCGGGGTCTTCCAGCCTCTGCTTTGCCATGACCCCTTTCCATCCAGGCTGCCCAATTCTGCCCCTCCTACTGGTCCGGATGGATGTGTCTACTTCAATTCCTTGGTTGTCAGATTTCCATACAGTTCAATTTTCTGTCAGTACTGCTTGTTTTTTTGTTTCTAAATTGCTGTTGTCCTTATTTTGGTTGTGCGAGGAGGCACAGTGTGTCTATCTACATGTCCATCTTTGCTGGAAGTCTCATTTTCTTGTTAGTGTCCTTTAACACACAGAAATTGGTGGCATTTTAAAATACCAATAATGAACTATTAGAAAGATAAACTAAGAAAACAAGTCCATTTACTATTGAAACAACAACAAAAAATTAGGTACCTAAGAATAAATTTAACCAAGGGGGTAAAAGACCTGTACTCAGAAAATTATAAGACACTGAAGAAAGAAATTAAGGAAGATACAAATAAGTGGAAGCATATACCATGTTCATGGATAGGAAAAATTAACATCATTAAAATGTCCATATTATTCAACAATCTACAGATTCAATGCAATTCTTATGAAAATTCCAAAGACATAGCTCACAGATCTGGAACAAATATTTCAAAAATTTATATGGAACCAAAAGAGACCCCAAATATCCTCAGTAATCTTGAGGGAAAAAAAACAAAACTGGAGGAATCACATTATCTGATACCATAAGGCCATGGTAATCAAAAACAGCGTGGTAATGGCACAAGAGCGGGCATACAGACCAATGGAATAGGAGAGAGAATGCAGAAATAAGCCCATGCCTTTATGGTCAGTTAATATTTGACAAAGCAGGCAACAACACACATTGGGGTAATGAAAGTCTCTCCAAAAAATAGTGTTGGGAAAATTGGTCAGGTGCACACACACAACCAACCAGACTGCCAAATTAAACCATACACAAGAATAAATTCAAAATGGATCAACTACTTAAATGTAAGTCACAAAACCATAAATATCCTAGAGAAAAACATAGGCAGTAAAATTTTAGACATTTTTCATAAAAGTATTTTGCTAATATATCTCCTAGGAAAGGGAAACAAAAGAAAAATTAAACAAGTAGGACTACTTCAAACTAAAAAGCTTTGCACAGATAAAGGAATAATCATCAAAATGAAAAGGGAACCCACTGAATAGAAGAACATATTTTCCAATGATACATCTGATAAGGGGTTAATTTCTAAAATACATAAAGAACTTATACTACTCAACATCAAGAAGACAAACAACCCAATTAAAAATACAGGACAAATTCAGGACACAGGACCTGAATAGACACTTCTCCAAAGAAGACATATAGATGGCCAATACACATATGAAAAAATACTCAATATTGCTAGTCATCTGACAGATAAAATTAAAACCACAATGAGATATTACCTCATGCCTGTCACAATGGCCACCATCAATAAATCAATAAGCAACAAGTGCTGGCGAGGATATAGAGAGAGAATAACACTTTTGCACTGTTGTTGGGAATGCAGACTGGTGTAGCCATTTAGAGATCATTATACTAAGTAAAATAAGCCAGTCAGAGAAGGACAAATACTATATGATCTCACTTATATGTGGAATCTGATAAAGAAAATAAACTGATGAACAAAATAGAAATATTGGCATGAATACACGGAACAAACTGACAGCTGTCAGAGGAAATGGGGGTTGGGGGGCAGGATGAAAGAATGTGAAGGAATTAAGCAAAACCATATATATTATATATTATACCATATATAATATATAATATGCAACATTATATAGAATATAATTTTATTATATAAATGATAACTATAATTATATTATATAAATATACATTTAATATATAATTACATATTTAAAGCATACATTTATATATAATTATATATTTTATATATTAAATATACATATATTTTTTTGGTCTGTATGGAAAAAGTCTAGCCATTGTTAATACAATGAGAATGGTTTGCATGACATGGATGTAACCTGGAAGCTAAGCAGTGTGGACTGGAATGCACGTGCATGAACAATGAAGACTTCACTGTGCTAGTCAGTGGGGGAGGCAGATGCTATTAGGTGAGCATGTGTGCTGTGTTCAAAATGACTGAGCAGAGAGAACAACAAATCTGCATCAGATTTTGCATTAAGATTGAACATTTCTCCACAAAAACTATTCAGATGATTCAGAAGGCTGTAGCTATGGGCAACTGGTGATTGGCAGCTTCATCACAACAACATGCCTGCTCACCTATCATGTCTCATGCCGAGTTTTTTGGTGAAACATCAAATCATCCAAGTGACTCAGCTCCCTTCACCCCAGATTTGGTGCTCTGTAACTTCTGGCTTTTTCTCAAACTAAAGTCACCTTTGAAAGGGAAGAGATTTTAGACCATTGATGAAATTCAGGAAAATATGATGGGGCAGTGGATGGCAACTGGGAGAACTGTGTGAGGTCTTGAGGTGCCTACTTTGAAGGGGACTGAGGTGTCATTGTCCTATGTACAATGTTTCTTGTATCTTGTATCTTCAATAAATGTTTCTATTTTTCATATTACCTGGCTGGATACATTCTGGACAGGTGTGTGTGTGTGTGTGTGTGTGTGTGTGTGTGTGTGTGTGGTGTGAGATATAGACTCAGTGATATGTCAGCTAAGGAGAAAAGGAAGTGGGAGGTAGGTGGGTGAGGGCAAGGTTGGGGAAAATGGGGATGGAAAGGGATTTTGTTTAGGGAGATGGGCACATGATACAGTGTGCAGATGATGTTTTGTTGAGTTGTACACTTGAAACCTGTATGGTTTTGTGAATCAATATCACCCCAATAAATTAACAAATTCAATTTGTAAAAAACATTCAATTTTTTTGGTTGCTTGTGCTTTTCGTATTGTATCTAAGAAACAATTGCCTAATTGAATGTCAGGAAGATTAACACCAATGTCTTTTTCTGAGAGTTTCAAAGCTCTTATATTTATGTCTTTCATTCATTTTGAGGCGACTTTTTAAAATATGTTTGTAGGTAGGGGGTCCAGCTTCATTCTTTTGCATGTGACTGTCCAAGTGGCCCAGCACCATTAGTAAAATGGTTATTCTTTCCACATTGAATTATGTTAACACTCCTGTTGAAAATCAACTGACCAGAAATGTAAGGGTTTATATCTAGACTCTCCATTCTATTACATTGATATATTGTTTATCCTTTTACTAGTGCCACATAATCTTGATTACTCTAGACTTTTAACATATTTTGTAATTTGGAGTTTCACATGCACTCTGTTGGTGAAGGGGGATCCTCAACCTTAAAGGATGTGATGTTTGAACATGACCTCCAGCACTGGACAGTGAAGGTAAGCAGCAGTTTATTAGTCACATAAACTAAAAGCCTGTTAGAGGAGCACACCATAAGCCATACAAAGCCACAGGGAGGTTGCATTTGGGAGCAGAGTGAACCAGTGATGGTTTTGGGAGGCAGGCTTTGTAGTAAGAGAATGTTGAGTATTCCTGCTTCCCACAGGACAATGCAATCGGCTTGTTTGAATGATTTTATGGGCTGGTAGGGAACTGAAACTCCTTCAGTTGAGGAATTGATGGGGTCCAACTGGTCCAGCTGATAGATGGAGCTAGTCAAGTGGACATGCTTTCCTGCTTGGTTGGGGAGCACCCCTGGTGAGAGCAGGGGAGCCCACGGGGCTGTGGGCAGCTCTGAGATGCCAAGGCAGCACCTGCATTTTTGGGTCTGACAGTGCAGAAAGTTTGACTTTTCCAGTCTCGCTCCTCTTTTTCCAAAGCATATGGCTATTCTGGGTTCCCAGCATATCTATTTGAATTCTAAGATCAACTTCTTAATTTTTTCAAAAAAGTAAACTGAGATTTTATACAATAGTTTGGGGTTATTGCCATTTTAACAATACTCAGATCCATGAATATGGGATAAATTTCCATTTATATGGACTTTAATTTCAACAATTTACAGAGTATAAGTCCTGAACTATTTTTGTTAAATATGCTATATTGTATTCTTTTTGATGTTATTATAAGGAAAATTGTTTTATTCATGTCTTATTTTTAGTTTTTTTTTTGCTTAGTGAATAGAAATACAACTGATTGTTGAACATTGACCTTTCGTTACATAGCTTACTGAACTCACTTACTAGTTATAATAGTTTTTATTTTGTGTGGACTCCTCAGAATTTTCTATATACAAATAATGTCAACTTTAAATAGAGATAGTTTTATTGCTTCCTTTCCAAACTTTTCTTCTTCTCATAATTTTCATAGTTAGAGCTTCTAGTATAATATTGAATAATAGTAGACAAAGCAGACCGCCTTGATTTATCCCTAATCTCAGAGGAAAAGCATTCAGCCTTTGACATTTAGTATGATGTTTGCCATGACGTTTTTGCAGAGGCCTGTATCAGGTTGGTGGAGTTTTATTCTCTTTATAATTCGTTGATTGTTTTTTATCATGAAAATGTATTGGATTTTGTCATATGCCTTTTCTGCATCTATTGAGATAATAATGTGGTTCAACCTTTTATTCACATGGTGTATTACATTGATTGATTTCCTGATGTTAAATCTGCCTTGCATTATTGGGATTAATCTCACTTGGCCATGGTTAATAGTCCTCTTTATGTGTTGCTGGATTTGGTTCGCTATTATCAGGTTGATGATTTTTGCATCTCTTTATATGAGATGGTAGTGTGTAGTTTTCTTGTTCTCTTCTTCATGGGTCATATTCACCCGCTTCCTTGCATGTATAGTTAGTTTAAATTGGGTGGCAGATATATGCTACACTGTGTCTGGATGTATCATCTTCCTTTAAAAAAAGAGAAAGACTTTTTGTTTTACAGAGTGTCAAGTTGTCAAGCATTGGTGTGGTTTCTTTGAGGCCTGGCAATATGCTTTCCTTGGATGGGTCTCCAGGATCCTACAGTCCAGGCAAAGTTCAGTTCTGCTAGTAAGGCACATCTTTCCCTCATACCCACTAAATATCAACATTCCATGGAATGTTGGGTTTTCAATGAAGACTCTTCATTGTGGCTGGTTGGACTGCACTATGGACTGCACATTGTATGTTGAAAGCTAGAGTGTGATTAAATTAGGAGGTGGGAACTTTGGGGGATAACTAGTTCATGGGGGTAGAGTCCTCAGGATGAGACTATAAGATACACGAGAGGTCTTGCTTCCTCTTTTCTCCCTGTGAGGACACCATGAAAAAAAGTAGCTGTTTGCAAACTAAAGATACTGGATCTCCTCAAAAGATGTTGAATCTGCCATCACCTTGATAATGGACCTCCTGGCTTCTAGAACTGTAAGAAATAAATATTTGTTGTTTAAGCCACCTAATCCATAGTAACTTACTATAGCAGCCCAAACTGGCCAAGAGAGAATAGAACTTCTCCCTACCCTGTATGGACTCTGGGCATTTGCAGCTTGTAACTCTACGACCATTTTCAATCAGCCTTGTGGAGAGTCATTCCAAACATTCACATCTTAATACTTGACAAAGTCTCAAGGGTGCTCTATGCAGATTTCTGGAATTCTTCACCTATGTAGTTTTGGGTGAATCTACCTCTTTAAACTCTGATCTCTGTGTTCTCAATTCACTGGAGACAATAGGCTCTGTTTGGATTTCCCCTCCCTCACTGAATCTTGAAATTCTTTCCAGACAGAATTCTGTACAAACACTGGACTCATCACATATGTTTCTGTCCTCTCAGGTCTCACCAGCTTGGCAATCACTCTGATCCAGTCTCAAAACAGTTGTTTCATGTATTTTGTGCAGTTGTTTGTGGCAGGAGGTTAAATCTGTTTCTTGTTATGCCACCATTGCCAGAAATTGATAGTGTTTCTTAATTGAAGTTCTTATAAAAATAATGCAAAAACAGCCTTGGAAAGTAAAAGGGAAATTTCTGAGTACCCAGGGAGAGGAAACCTCTATATTTCAGGTCTGGCAGAGTTGTTACTGAGAATGTGTGGATTTGATAAATAAAAGACTAATTCCAATACTATTTTTTTTCTGTTTTTTCCTTGTGAATGTGGTAACTGATTAGGTTACCTAAGAGATAGGTGAACAGAAGAGAAGAACAAAGGCAGAATCTTACTTATAGCTTCAAAGCATAATGAAGATGGGCTTCCTTATTCTTTTATTGGTAGCATGCTCCATTAATATTAACAGAATGTGTAGAAGAACAAGCAAATAATTGAATGCATAACTGTGTTATGAGCTTGAACCCCACAGTAAAGAAAACTTTGTACTTTAGAAAGTCAACAGACTGAGGGAAAGCTGTCAGAGGGGAGGAGCATTGTAGGAGTGATTGAAAAGGTGAAAGGATTAAGCAAAAAAAAAAAAAAACAAAACTGCATAGACATAGACAACAGTATAGTGATTACCAGAGGGAAAGGAGGTAGGAAGGTAGAAAAGAGTATAATGGACATAAACGGTGATGGAAGGAGACTTGACTTGTGTGGATGATACGGTCCTGCAGTATCCATCTCGGCTGCGGATGTTCGTTGAAACATGAGAAAAAACATACACAGAGACAACCAGGTCCTGTGGGGGAAGAGGAACAGAAGGGCCACTCCTCACATGGGGAGCACCTTGGCCACCCTCTCTCCTGCAGGGTGCCCCATGTCCATACCCAAGCAGATTTTTTATTGAGAAAACGACTTAGTTTGTGGATTCACAGTCTGGCAGAAAAGATAAAAAGATGTAGGCAACTTACAAAGGTGGGGATAGAACTGCTGAGATTCTGGGCAAGGGTTGTGGTCTTTAACATATGAAAGGGCTAGTTTTGGTTTCCTGTCTGTGCCTTCAAATTCTAATCTAACAACATCCTCCAGCAAACAGATCTCACAGGATCTTGCATATTCTATGTCCCAGGCCTGATTATCCCGGGGGCCCACCATTTCTGGTCTGGCCTGCACTGCCCCTGCAGGCCTGAGAAGGGAAGAAGACAGAGGCAGCCAGGAGACTTGGATTTCTCATATTTAAGAACAAATACTCAGGCTTTGACAAAGCCAAGGGGGCAGGGGTTGATGTCCATCACCCCTTCATTTCCACAGCCCCAGGTCTCTTCCCAGAAGCCTCCATGTGATCATGCCTGTCTTAAGTGTTTCCCTCTGTGGAAATCTTACCCATTATTGGCTAACTGATCAAGCTAGGAGGTTTTGGCACAGAACAGGCAGTGTTCATGCCAGGGAAATGAGTTTTTGTCTCCTTAGTGGCTCCTGATCCGGAGGTCTTTCACTCAGCCTAAGTTACGGGGGGGTTACAGCTTCCTGAGACCAGGCAGGGCAGTCCCCAACAGACTTGGGGTGGTGAACACACAATACACTGTACAAATGATGTGTTATAGAATTGTACACCTGAAACCTATATAATTTTATTAATCAGTGTCACCCCAATATATTTAATAATAAAGAAAAAAGTTACAAACCCTACAATGACAGGTGGCTTAAGATTGGGACTTTACTATTGATGGTACTCTAAATAATTTATTTTGTCCATTGCTATTATCTTATAAATAGGAAGGTTAAGTGGCTTGCCCAAGGACACATGCTTATTAGTGAAAAATCAAGACTTACCCCCAAGTCTTTTGATGCCAATTTGAATGCTCTTTCCAGTACATCAGCTTTTAAAGCTCTTCCAGGTTGGAGCCAACACTGAGAGTCTCCAGGGAGAGCACAGACTGAAGATCAATGTCACAGAGTCAGGGTCTGCTCTATCCTGGTTAAAGCACTGTCACTATTCCATGAAAAATACTCCTTTTCTTGCCACTCCTCATGCTGTGATGAAGCCAAATCATCCTTGCAGACAGAGGTCCTTTGTGATGATCTCTTCTATTTTTCATAGAAGTCCTCTGCTGCCTGTGTGTCCTATTTCTACATTTGTAATGTGAATTTATGACCTTCTGTAATCTTTGAACAGAAAAAAATGAGGGTCACTGCTGCCAAACCCCTCTATTCTCCTGCTGCCTTGCATCTTATGTATAAGGGCAACGATGCTCTGACCTGTGGTGCCAGGTATCCCACTGGGAGGGGATAATAAATTATATATTAAATGGATCTGTATAAGAATAAAAATTCATCTTACTCAGGAGGTTGAGCAACCAAAATTTATTGCCTACGCTAAGATTTTTTTCTCCAAGGTACCTTCATTCTTGTTTTCGTTCAGCCAGCATCACCAAATAAGAAACATTGAACTAGATAGAGAAGTCTGAAATTAATAGTGAAAATATATAGGTAAGATTCTAGTCCCTGATTTCCTACTGCTCCGTGAGCTTCTGGGGTGGCATACGGCTTCTTATGTTACCAGTCCAGGGCCTGGCCTCATCAAGGACATCCCTAAAACAGCTTAGACCAGGTTAGCAACTTCCAGGAAGTGTTAGATCAAGTGTTCATTTTTTTACACCTTAGGTTTGGGGTTGGGGAGTTCAGGCAAGCCGACTAGAATTGGCCACCAGTAAGAGGGGGAATGAGGCCCTCTAAGAGTCCCTTACAATGTACATGTCCTTAGCAGTTGTCTCAAGACCAGTCCTTATTCTCAGTTAAAATATTAGCCATTGCTCTGCTGTCACTTAACCCTTAAGGATTGGAGGGAAATGGGAGCCAGGAATGGGAACAAGGATGGACTAAGTGTGACCCAATAGGACTATCATATTGGAGGACTGGGCAAGAGGAAAAGAATCATGGCAACTTGAGTGTAGACCCCCAGACAGAGTTTGCCTTCTCATTATTTAGTATTCTGCTTAGAGCTGGCTCTGCTCACCAACATGTTTCTAGACAACCAATTTGTGCTCCTCAGTATTGTTGGATTCCACATCTGCGCCTAATCGAGCCTTGTCTTAGACAGTCAGTCTCTTGTTCATGTTTGAAAACCAGAATTCAGATTCCCCAGTACATTCTGTTCTACAATTTAATAGCCTCTCATCTATGAAAGTCCTTCCTTCCTTCCTTCCTTCCTTCCTTCCTTCCTTCCTTCCTTCCTTCCTTCCTTCCTTCCTTCCTTCCATCCTTCCTTCCTTCCTTTCCTCCTCCCTTCCTTTCCTACCTTCCTTCCTTCCTTCCTTCCTTCCTTCCTTCCTTCCTTCCTTCCTTCCTCCCTTCCTTTCTTCCTCCCCCCCCCCTTCTTTCCCGAATCTCCCTAAAGGTAAGTTTGCTGCAAATGGCTATAAGCAGAGGCCTGAGAATAATACTTAACCTCTCTGTGCTCTTGATGGGTTTCAAAGTCAGCATGTCAAGGTTCAGATTCTGGCTTTGCTCTTTATGTACCCTGTCTATCTGTTAGTTGAATTGCAACTATCAGGATACAATGAAAGATAGAGTATGTTTACTGTACCCCACAGGAAGGAAAGCCAGAGAATACATGAGGCAGCAGAGCACCCCATACAACCTGACAACGTAAGTTGGTCTTTCTCTCATGCAGGATGGATGGGTGGGCTGCACAGGTTCATTCTTTTTTTCTTCTTTCCTCTCTTTTTCTTATCTTTTCTCCCCCTCATCTTTTTCTGTCTTCTTCTATTTCTTCTCCTTCTCCTTCTCCTCTTCCTTCTTTACTTCTTCCCCTTCCTCCTTATTCTCCTTTTATACAGTGAAGCATCTCTAGGAGACACTGGCCTATCTAGAACACTAGGGGTTCATGAAGGCTCTATATTTGGCAGATGATGGTTCCCAATCAGGTTCTATCAGGTTCCAATCCTGAAATTTTTCTTCATCTTTTATGTTACCTCTCAGAGAGGCCCTTCCTCTCTCACAGGTTTCCATTTTACTGCATGTCTTCTGCTCAAAAGGGCAACACTTGATTCCAGAATGGAAAAGAGATATGACATCCCTGAACATTTTAAACATAAGGGAAACTATCTTGGTGTCCAAGAACATTTTGGTTTTTGTGCAGTGTCACTTGCTCTCCTTATAGGTTCATAGGAAACTTTGTCTATAGGTGATAATATTTATTGGAAAGTCCTTGTACCTCATTTAGTGGCCAAATAGAAAAAAATCATGTTTTCATCCTGATGTGCCTTGAGCTTCTAACACATGTTCCCATCTACTTTGCACTTATTTTCTCTACCTGAGTTGACATCTCAGCCAGGTCTCTGCTCACAGGGTACTTCCTACAAGTTTGTACCCAATGTCTTTCTGATGCCTTGGCCTCCCTGTCACCTTCTTTCCCTCTCTTCACCTGGCTTTTCTTCCTACTGGACTTTTAATTGTATGTTTATTGTCTTCCTCTCCCCATCAGAATATAATCTCTGGGGAGACAGGGCTCCTGTTTGTTCACAGTGTGTTTGGAGGTGACAGAGGTCACCCATGCCCCTCTTCATCCTTTCTCCACTCCGCTCCCCTCTGTTCTGTGAAGCAGGAGGTTGAGTTATTCTAAGACAACCATAGGGGCTCCCAGCCTCGGGCTTTAGTCAGCTCCAGCACAGAGCTCTGGGTGAAGAGTGGAGGTTCTTTGTTCTCATGGATCCTAGCCATACCCCTTTGGGCCCAGTGGTCCTATCATTCCCCCCACACTGCTATCCCCTGGAGATGGCACTCTCCCTTGTTGGTTTCCCTGACCCTGACCACACATTTGTACATACCTCCTTTATTAATCTTACTTCGTATTACTCCTCAAACTGTCCTTCTGTTTCATGTGTGAAAACTGACTGACTGTGACAACTTTCTTGGCCTATAACAGGAGCTCAAATTCAATACTGAGTGAATGTTTTCAATTGATTGGAAGCCAGGGAGAGCAAATATACTTATTCCACGATACCATTAACAACACTTTCTGAAGTTATGAAAGATTCCTGTAGTGTCTACTAGCATATAAATGTGAAAGGTCACCTTAGTATTTTAGAATTTAGAAAAAGCTGGTTTCTAACTAATTATGTTTCTTGTATTTTAATCAGTTAGAACAGAGGTTACATTTATAAATGAGCCTCATTTAAATCTCTGAACTCTAAGACCTTTTTTTTTTTTTTTGGTGTTTTTGCTGCTACTTTTACAATTTGTTTTTCATTTTTATTCTGTCTTCTCTAACCCCTAAAAGCCCCAAACACAGATGCCCTCATCCAATTCCTCAAGAAGAGAAATTAATACCTGTTTTTTTACCATTAAATCTTGTTATCTGGGAGGATGCAGAATGAAGTGTCCTTCACTTTTGAGTTTCTCGAATGTTGTCTTGTTCTTGATTGACAGCTAACCAAGCTGTGCAGGGTAATGTGCTAGTTGTTGTCCTGGAATTAGAATTTACAAGTACAGTCTCTACAATCTCCAGTAAACAACTTTCCAAGCTGGCTTCCCCAGGCCCTGTTGGGGAGAGGTAGTTTGGAAATTTTAATAGGGAAGAAGGCTTAGAAGACAGAAAGCATTTTTCTTCCCACCCCACCTGGGATGTGCCAAATTCTAAAACCTTAAGGAAATGAAAACAGATACTCCTGAAAGAATTTTATAAAACTGTTACTGCAGCTATAACTTACAATGTTGAATATTCCTGAAACCACTCATGAAAATATATAGGATAGAGAAACCAGAAATGTAAGATAATATGCAGCAACAATAACTGACGAGTCATCACTTAGAACCCCAAAATACAAGTGAGAAGGGAAAGTTTGGACTGTTCCAAGTCCAGGATGAAAGAGGGAAGCAAGTGTGTCCAAAGAACCTAACAGGAGAACACAAGCTGCCAAAGGATAGATACTGGTAAACATGATGGGGCTGTGTGAGAAGAGCAGGTGGAGCGCAGTGGGTCTGGCCCACTGGAATGCAAGGGGCCTTCTGTGATATTCTAAGGACTTGAGCAACTTGGGCCTCATGAACTGTGACATCTATCAGCTGAAGAGCCCTTCCAAGACAAAGTTCCATACTGCCAATAGAGCCTGCTTGGAACAGAAGTCAAAGCAAGCACAGCCAACGGAGCAAAGAAGTGGTACCAGTCGGGAGGACACAGAGGGAGTTGATCACAGAAAGTTCCAGCCTATGGTTTTTGCCCATTTTACTGCAACAACAGAAGAAGAAGCTGTAGATGTGAAGCTCTATCTCTCCTGATCTCACCTTTCTAAAAGTCTAGGAACACTACCTTCAGATCCAAATGAGCAACAGAAAAGAGTGATGGATCTTTTCTGAGGTTTACGTTTTTATGAGACAAGTGACAGGAAGGAACAGAATAATATCCTTACAGTCAGCATCAAAAACACATGCTACAAAACTGGCAAAAGCTAAACCAAGTCTTTCTAAACAAGATCTAAATATTTAAGAGAATAATATGACATATAAATACTCATAAAAAGAAATTATAAAAGCAGAGAAAGGAGGGAGTATAACTGAAAAAGGAAGTAGGTAAATTTTAAAATGAAGAATATGCTGGAAGGAACCTATGAATCAACCAACCCAACAGATTGTGCTTTAAGAAAATGAAAGATGAAAAAGAGAAGAAATTAATATTAACCTTTAATATGCTCAATAAACTAATAATAATTTCCAAAATTTTAGATTTAAATGTGAAAAGTAAAACAACAAAGTTTTAACATGTAACATAGGAAAGTATTTTCATGAACTCAGGTGGGAAGGCATAAAACATGGAACAAAACCTGAGAAATTGTGCTGCTTCTTTTACACATTGTTTTTCATTTTTATTTTGTTCTTCTGTTGAAACAAACTCTTTCTGTTCATTCAAAGAGGTCACCATGAAAATTAAAAGAAAGTCCAAGGTATAGAAGAAATTTACGTTTCTTGTATTAAGCAAAGACTCTTTATCCCGAATATGCAAAGAAGTTTCCAAATCAATAGAAGAGAAAAAGATTGAAGTACTTAAACAGGCATTTCACAAAACAGATTATCCAAAAAGAAAATAAATACATAAAAAGGCACTCAAACTAGTTGATCATCAGGGGAGTGCAAATTAAAAACCACAATGAGATCACACTGTATGTTTATGGGGAAGGTTTCACTAGAAAAGCTGGCACCATTGGGTTTTGGAGAACACGTGGAAGGTAATAGAAAAATACACAATGCTGGAAGGAAACTGCTGCCACACCCACCCACAGGGCTGTGTATCGAAAGAAAATGCCAAGCAAAAAAGCCAGACACAAAAGGGTGCATCCTGCTCTACTTAAAATCAGAAACAGCCGAAACAGATGGAGAGCATCGGAAGTCAGGACAGTGTGACCTTTGGCATAGACGTCAGCGGTGACGGCCACAGGCGGGGGTACTCCACTCATCGCCCTGGAAGGTGGTGGCCCCACGGCGTGTTCACTTTGAGAAACTCACCATATACACTCATATTTGCATACTTCTATGTAAATATGCTATTCATCAATGTAAGAGTTTGTGTAAAATCATGAATATTAAAATATCCATATCTCTGTGACACATAATCATATACTATATTGTGAATAAGATTTATAGGAGAATACACAAGTGAGAAGAGTATAATGAAAAATGCTTTTACTGTTGATTTTCTCATGTACAAATGCACTTATTCATTTAAAATCAGATTCTTCCTCATAGTATGATTATCTGCTGCTCAGTGTGGACCAGCAAATGGGTACTATCATTTTAAAAAAAACCTGTTAGGATTCTATTATCAGTCTTCATTAGAATTTAAGCATGTATGAGACAGGCATCCATTAAGAAATGTTTTAGATGAAAGTTTCAAGGTGTTAATTGATCCCTCACGGGCATTTGAAGTTTCTTTCCTTTTGTAGTTTCTTTGAAGGTTTGATTGGCTTCAACAAAGAGGCAAGGAGCCCCTGATCTAATTGTCAGAACACATAAAAGATCTTAGAGAATATGCACGAAATGAGATTGACCTGAATTTCATGGCCTTCACAAAGTCTTCCTGTTTCTGATATTGACAGATGTCCTTTAATCTGCGAATATTTCCTCAAGTCTGCTGGGCACGTTTGGTCGGAGAGCTGGCTACTGGATTGGATAACGGAAAAAGCTTCCAGTGACCTCAGAAGCCGGCGCTCCGCCACAGATCAGCGCGGCCATCTAATGTGCTCTCGTACAGACTCGGGGTGGGTAGGAGGGTCCTCTCCCGTGTGACCCCACACTTGGGTTGTGTCAGGAGTGATGTGCACTCCAGAGCTGGGTAAAGGCCATGCTCAGTTTCCCAAGGGCCTGTGAATATAATGCCTGAAGGATGTTAGTTCTACAGTCCCATCTCAGAGGTCAAATAAGTTACACACATTCAGTAATCAGAAACACCTCAATGCCCTTTTATAAGCCAAGTCTTTGCCAGGTGCCCGTGATACCAAAGGGACGGATCTTGCCCACAAAATGAGTTCCAAACCCTGCAGGCAAGACAGACAAGCAAATGCTCCGCTGGAGCCCCACTGAGTGAAGGCCACCACTGCGCTGTCCACAGTTCCAGTGCTGACTGCCTGGCATCCCTTGACATCTCAGCAACACAGAAATTCCCGCCATTTACCAGGTGAGACGGAGCAGGGGTGGCCTGGCCTACCAGAAACCCTCTGTTTCAACCCCTGGCAACTCAGAAATTTGCCAGCCCGAACTACAAACCATGGGCTCTCCTCTCAGAGCCGATACAAGGGGCGTGTTGCTAAAAATAGTCCAACAAGCTTGCACTGTGTTTATTGAGCCAGCTCTATCTTACATAAGGATGCCGGCGTACATGAGTGTGTGGGTAAACTTATATCACAACACTGAGTATTCATTCTAAATGCCTTTACATGAATTCTTCTGGTTGTATGTTCATAATCATTTTGTTCATAGGTAAAGTTTATTTTCTTTTTTCCAGTAAGTATTCTTGTATTCTATTTCTGTTTCTCGTCTTAGGTACCAGCTAGAACCTCCAGGACAGCATTGAACAACAGCAATAAAAATATGTATTCTTAAAAAAATATGCATTCTTCTTTTTGAATAACTCACTCTTTTTGGCGGGGGTTTAGACCTACAAGAATGGCAATTTCATATGATTCAACAAAATTGATAATAATTTGTAAGATTAATCATGTTTCCTTCTACTTCTAACTTATTATTAAGATTTTTTCATCATGAGTAAAATCAATCAGATGCCTTAAAATTTATTAAAATGTCATGCAACTTTCTCCCTTTTTGGTTAACATTTTGGATTACATTGACACTACCCTACCTAGAAATGAATTTCGTTATGAAACTTTTAAAATTTTGTTTTGTTTTGTTTTCATTAATAAACTTAAAGTTTTAGATTTACCAAGAAAATTGAGCAGAAAGTATAGAGAGTTCCCCTATGTCCTCACACTCCTCCTCCCTCAGTATCTTGCAGAATGAACTTGTTGCTTCAGTGTGGCACAGTTGTTACAATCGATGCATCAGTATGATACACCATTGTTAATGGAAGTCCATAGTTTACATCAGGGCTCACTCTTCTGTTGTGCAGTTCTATGAGTTTTGAGAAACACACAGTGTCATGTAGCCAACATGACAGTGTCATACAGAATAGTTTCATTGCCCCCCAAATCACCTGTGCACTTTTTATCCCTCCCTCCCTCACCTGGCACCCCTGGCAACCACTGATTTTTTTTTACTCTCTTCAGTGTTTTTCCATTTTCAGAGTATTATGTGATTTGAATTGTACAGTAGTAGCATTCTTGAGTTGGCATCTTTCACTTAACAATATGCATTTGAGTCCCCTTCATCGCCAGGGTGCTTATGGCTGATTTCATCATATTGTTGAATGACAATCATATCAATGTGCAATTGTTTATTACCTACTAACTGGCATGGTGGTTGCTTCCAAGTTTCTGCAGGTTTGAATAAAACTGCTACAGATATCCATGTGCTGGCTTTTGTGTGGACATACATTTTCAGTTCTTTTGGAGCACATGATCGGTGTATGTGGTTTTTTAATAAACTGCCAAACTGTCATCCAAAGTTGCTGTAATGGTTTGCATTCCGGCCAGCAGTGTAAGAGAGGTGCTGTTGCTCCACAGCCTCATCAGCATTTGGTGTTGTCAGTATTTTCCATTTTAGCCATTCAAGTAGGTATCTTATTATTTTTTCCATTTGCATTCCTCTGATGACACACTATTTTTAGCAACTTTTCATATCCTTATTTGCTATCTTCATATCTTTTTAGTGAGATGTGTGTTTAAGTCTTTTGCTCATTTTTAATTGAGGCACTTACTTTCTTGTTGTTCAATAAAAAGTTCCTTGCATAGTTTGGATATCAGTTATTTCTCAGACATGCATTTTGCAAGTATTTTCTCCCAGTCTGTGGTCTGTCTCTTCATTCTTTTAAACAGTGTCTTTCACAGAGCAGAGTTTTTATTTTAATGTTGTCCAATTTATCAATTTTTACTTTCATGGATTCAATTTTTACTTTCATGGATTGTTATTTTTGTATCTAATAAGTCATCACCCAAACCAAATTCACCTAGATTTTCTCCTGTGTTATCTTGCAGAAGTTTTATGGTTTTGCATTTCACATTTAGGTCTTTGATTCTTTTGAGTTAGTGTGTATGAGAGTTATAAGTTCTGTGTCTAGATTCTTTTTTTTTTTTTTTTGCATGTGGATGTCCTGCAAACACTATCCTGTCTTTACTGAATTGCCTTTGATCCTGTGTAATAATCAGTTGTCTTCACTTTAACTCTGAAGCGGGTCACATTGAGCTTCCAGCAGTTCACCACCTGCCATTGAAGTGCCCCTCCCAGTGCCAGCTTCAGTGTGGCTCCTGGTCCCGGTCTGCTGGGGTTCTCTGCACCTGCTTTCTCTCCAGTTATTGAGCAGCCTTTTGCCTGCAACCTCAGTGATCTGACACATCTAAGAAGAGTTGGTGTTCTTCAGTTTGTCTGGCTCTTTCTTTTCTTGATAAGAGTAAAGTTGCGATAGCTTCCCAACGTCCCACATGTTGGCATAGCTGTGGCATTTTGGACTTGCCTTTTCTAAGTTATTTTCAAAGGCATTCTGTTCCAAATTTCTGTTAGCATGGTGAACATAATGATTATTTTTTATGTAGAGGAGAAAGAAACTGTCATAAAGTAGGGGTACAGTCATGTCTCAACTTCATCTTCAATGGCTGGGCAATGACCCTTCACCCTTTGAAAGGGTGCTTGGGGAGTGTGAAGGTTACAGGCAGGTTTTACGCTTCCTCTGAGGCCTTTCGCATATTTGGGTAGAGTTTTTCTAACTTATTAAGCAAACCTATCTTGTTGTTTTCTTTCAATGCACAAGAAAACTTAGGATTTTTCTAATGAGTCTCTTCTTATTCTCTCTTCCCATCCACATGCAGTCAATCCTTCCACCAAAGAAACTTTTAGAAACCTGGCCCTCACCCATCACCTGCCCTGGCAGTTTGGAGATTTGAGTTCTGATGCTCAGAATGCTGGCAGAGTTCAAACAGAAGGAAGCCCTGCCCTGTAAGCCTCAGCTGCAAGCACAGCAGCAGCCCAGGTTACCCAAGGGGAAATGTGAAAGAGCAAAATACACCTGTCCTGCCATGACTTTGAAGCCTTCTTGTTCTCAGCACCTGGGCTTGGTGCCGCTTCCCTGTGACTCTACCTTTGACCTGTCTTCCCTGATCCTGCTGGACTTGAACCATTTTCCAATGGTGAGCTAGCATGAGGCAGACTGTCTGCCCTCTGGTTTCCGTTGGGCCCCTGGTGTGGCAGTGACTGAACCCCACCCTCAGATATGAAATTGAGGCACATCGTGCTTAAGCAAAGAGGTCACTACTCATAGGCAGGGTGGCCACACTCACGTTGCTCAGTATTTGCCCCTAATCTCACCTGGTTATGTGCCCCTAATAATAATACGGCTGCATATCTTAACCCTTGCTAAGTGTCAGCCACTGTTCTGAGCCACTTATATACCTCTTCTAGTTAAATTATCCCAATTCCCTTCTGTTAGAGGTATTACTTGTAGTTTATCTCTTAAAATAATAGCAATAGCAACAACAATAATCAATCTGAAGCTTAGCAACGGTAAGTAACTTGCCCAGTGTTACTCAGCCATAAGTGGTGGAGTCTGACTTTATGTTAGCTGGCTTGATTCAGGGGGGCATCTGCCTCGACCGCAGAGTCTACTGCCCAGAGGAGAACTTAGAGGCATCAGGTCTCCCCCCATGTCACACACACTCGCCTTTCCTCCCATTTCTGGAATGTGTCTCCCATTCTCATCACAGGCACATTGTAAGATTTCATTCTTTCTATGGCAGAGTCATAGTCTATTGTATAAATGTAACACATCATTTTATCCAATCATCTATTGATGGGAATGCATCCTATATCCTGGTTATTGTAAATAATGCTGCAGTAAACATAGGGGTGCATATATCTTTTTGAATTAGTGTTTTAGATCTCTTTGAAAAAATACCTACTCAGAAGTGGAATCACTGGGTCTATTAGGTGGTTCTGTTTTTAATTTTGTGAGGAACCTCCAACTGTTCTCCATAATGGTTGCATCAATTTACAGTCCCCCCAACACTGCACGAGGATTCTTTTTCCTTCACATCCTTGCCAACATTTGTTTGTTAATTGATTGATGATAGCCATTGTGACAGGTGTGATGATCTCCTTCTCTTATTATGTGGTCACAGCAGTTTCTGAAGTCTCTGTTATTCTGCATGTTTATGGAAATGGTCCCTTTGTCTATTCCTCCTTGCTGTGTGGTGCTCAGAACCATAGGCCCATTTTTTAATGTTTGTCCTGGAGTAACTAAACTTTCTATTAATACAGACTCAGATTCATTTCTGGAAACTACATCACAGTGTTGACTGTTGTCCACCTATTCCCAAGTACAATCTCCTCATTCACACCTTAAGTTGGGTTAATCAGCCCATGCTTCTATAGTTGATGTGGACTTAGAGCTAAATGCAGAACACTGACAGAAGTACATTTTTTTTTAGTTTCACACATTAAGGGCTTTCTGAATTCTGTATCTTTCATTGGCATGCCAGCTAGATGACTGCAGTAACTTAGTAAAATTCACTTTGGCACTCCATCCAGATTATTGGTAAAAACACTTACTATCCACACATATATGGTATACAAGGCTTTCTTTTTCATCTTTAAGAGCTTTCAGGGAAGCAGAGGCCCATGCTCCTCCTTGTAGTCAATACCGGCTAAGCTCCGGCAGCCAGAATATAAAAGTGTAAGGTGTGAGATACCTGCTGTGAAGGCCAACACATTAGCCAGAGAGATGGTCACATATGAAAAATCCCAATCTGCAGTGTTAAATGGGAAATGAGGAGTGAATGTCATAGTTATTGCACCTTGAGTTTTAGAGGAGGGCAGATTTTTCTCACCTGCTTATTGGGAGCTGGACCAGAACATGTGGGTTCTGAGGCAAGCTTTGGATATTAGGCTGTATTTGAAGACACAAAAGAGAGGCCTGGGTGAGCTTTGTAGGCAGAGATGAGTGAGGAGATTAGGAGATGTGGATTATATCTAGGAGGGAGCATGGGCCAATGTGGCAGAGGTGGAAGTCAGTGGAGGTTTCTGAATTTAATATTGGCAGTTCCTGGTCTCAAAGAATGAGAAATCTTTGGGGTAGACTTTGTCATGGTCCTCTCCTGGTGAGACCCAGGCCTGCCAGTCCTGTAGGGACTCTGCATGGCCTAGGGGAAGTGGGAGAGAAGGGTGGCAACCTCAGGGCCTGCAGGGGCTCACCTGTGTGTCAAGGACAAACATCCCCATCTTACCACATGGCCACTGCCCTCTAGGCTGTTTAGGCTTCTCCCCATTGCACACTCAGCCCCTCTGTCCCTAGCAGTGGTGGTAGAAAGGGAGGGGCTCAGGCTTGCTCTAGACCCTGGAGGCCTGAACAGCAGTACTGACATATTTTTTCTGCAAACATATGTTCATGAGCTGTCTAAGTGGCTCTTTAGTGACATCTGTCTCAGACAGTGTGTCTGGACAGACATGGTGTTTCAGAAGCAAGGCCAGTGTCCATGCTGCATCTGTCTAGCAACCTGGAGACCCATTGTACATGGAACCCAGTTTCACATCCCAGGAGACAGGCAAACCTACAGGAGCATCAGCCCAACATCATTTTGGGATGATGTTACCCATTTTCTTTTCATTAAGAACCCAAGGAGTCCCAGACACTTTGAAGGCATTTTCTGATTTTCTGAGCCTTCCTTCAGAAAACCTCCCACATACCCTTGGGTCCAGCACAGGGTTCTATCAACACTCTCCAGAGAATTGCTGTCCTCTCGGCTGCATCCTCTCACTAGACTGAGATCTCTGAGGACAAGCAATGGGTCTGTGCCAGACCTAGAATAGGTTATTAATAGATCTTTGTATATATTGACTCTTTACAACAACTCTGAGTCATAGGTGTTATTTATTCTATTCTGAGGCTTTCTTTTTTGTTGTTGTTTTGGGGGATCCAGGATGTCTGACTCAAAAGCTCAGACACATTCCTTTGCTCTGTGGTTCTCTTGATAGGAAGAAGTATCTGGTCTGGAAAGGAGAGAAGCCTGAGGATACATATGGTCTCGTGATTGGAGAGAGTGGTTTGCTGGCTGCTCAGGGCCTGGGAAGACAAACACATTAAGATTGAACAAGAAGAACTAGGGAACAATCATGTGGATGGACATACAATGGATGGTGTGGAGTTGGGTAGCGTATTAACGCCCACCAAAGAGCATTTGCCCAGAAGAGGACAAGACAGAAGTAGATGGAATAGTCACTCCAGTTGACATCAACCAGCCTCTGTCACTGGCCACTCCAGGGCCAGGAGGATGGGGGCCTCAGTAGAGTCATGAGAATGCAGGGATGGAGGCTGCAGGAGCCCAAAGCATGGGCTTCCAGTCACCCAGGCAGATGTGGTCACCACCCCTGGATGGTTTATACCCTCTTTGAGGTTTTACATAGTATTTGACCTACCAACACTGATTTCTGTGATGTGACACAACCAGTTGGCCAAGGAGACCTGCTTTGGGCAGGAGCAGGAAACAGGGACATCACCCTGGCTGGAGCAATGGCTCCTCGTTAGGAATTAGGTGTCACCCAACAGGGACAATGAGGTCACATTTGACATCTTCATGACTAATAGGGGTGTGTCTTGATATGTCCTTAATGACCTCTACAGTAAGCAGGCAAATGCCGCAGCCATGGACTAGGAAAGACTCGGGGATTAGAAGCTGATGTCCCTCAGGAATGTGGGCCTGATCACTGCACTAGGTAAGCCTTTCTGAGAGCAGAGGTACCAGCGAAAGAGGAGGGGCCTCTCAAATGGGAAGCAGAGGAGGGAGAAGATGAGTGCCAGTTGTAGGCTAAAAACCGGTTGTGGTCCTGGGGGTCATGGGAGGGCTGTAGTCATTCTACTGATCTTCTCCGTGTTTGTTTTCTAGAAAAGTTACCAGCCTGAGAAGCTATATCCAGAGGGGACAAACTCATTCCATGAAGCAAGTGGGCCCAGGGACAAAAGAGGTGAATTGCAGTGGACACTGTGATGTAATGCCAAATCCCACTTGGGACCAGGCAATGCTCAGTGGGTGCCTCACAGCCAAGTCCCACTCTCGAAATGACTCACAGCTGATTGAGTGTACCTTGCCCAAATCAGATTGGGTCATTGGGTGCAGCTTGTGCCCAATGACTGCTCACACCAGGTCCAAAATGTGGCTCTTTTGCCTCAATGGGAAGAACTCCAAACAGTCAGCCCAGCTCCTGCAGTGAAAATCACCTCAGTTTTCTGGGGAGTGAGGATCTTCCTGGGGTGCAGGGCTTCAGGTGCTAAAATTAGGACCTCAAAGCCTGGGCAAATTGGGACAAGGTGGGCGTCCAACATGCTCCAGAGCCCCTGTGGGACCTGCTGAGGTCTCTGCTGTGGCCACTTCACAGCTCGGTCTTCTCTTCTGCCCAATCTGGCTTCCCTTGCCCCTCACAGATGTTGTTCCTGACACGTTTCCCAAAGACGGTAGCCTTATTTTAGAATCTTTTTCCTGGGGACACATCTATGACACCTTTCTTCTGTCCTCTCAGTGTCACAGAGAGATTCTGAGATTGGACAAGACCCCACAGGAAAGTGGCTGTGCTGTCAGTGAAAGAATGATCACCAGCCACACTGGACTAAATTCTTGGGCAGATGGGCAGATGACAGGTTTTTTAGTGGTTTGTTTCAGAAGCTTAACAGGCTTTGCTCCTTTTCCCAAATTTTTGTCATTGTAGAGAGGGGAACTGCCTGGCCAGATGGTTTCATTGGGGTGGAGTGGGAATGGTGCAAAAAGACTTGTTTCAGATGGTGGCTACTGATAGATTGGAGATTTACAGCTGAGGGGGAAAGGCTGACCAATCAAAAACAATGAAAGGGGCAAATATACAGGCCTCCTGCTCCTTGCCTGGCCCAGGAAGGAAGGCTGTTGAGGTGGATAGCTGGCTCCACCCTTGCATTTTCAGCCTGCAGTTCAGCCTGCAGCTTTTCTACCTGCTGGGGCTTGCGGTGGTTCTTTGAAGTCTCAATGGCCAGTGCATCACTTCTCTTTCATCGGGCTGTGAGCACTCTGGGGATAGGAACTGGAGTTCCCTCCAGTGTTTTCGGTAAATCCCTCAGCTACCAGGGCAGTGTGGCATTCTGGACCCCTCCCTGTTCTCCCCACACCAGCTGGCTCCCTGCAGTGAGCCCAGGGTTATCAGAGTGCTTGGCACAGAGAGGGTGTCAATAAGTGTGTGCTAATAGCAGGGTGCAGTGTTGGGGACATAGGCTTGCAGCTGACAGAAATGCAGCCCTGGCCACAGGGAGTGGCCAGCCCTCTGGCCCTGGGCTGCCCCAGTGTGCAGCTGCCCCTGGAAAACCTTGATCAGAAGGAGGGGAGGTTTCACCTCCACCACAGTACTCCCGCTGACAGGCTGCATGGCTGTGCAAGCCTCACTGTTCTTTGACCCTGGCTCCTTCCCCTCCTTGTGCTCCATGCACACTGTATCTTCTGTCTTAGTAAGGAGATGAATCCAGTCAGGCACTTTAGTCTGCCCTGCAGCGATGACCACACAGTGTTTGGGGTCCACATCTGTACTTTGAGGTGGATGTGTGTGTGGGGTGGATCCTCAGACAGGACTCAGTGTGTCCTGTCCAAGGCTGTCTGCTCTTTCAGGGGGTCCCAGGCTGAATCTTTCATTTCTAAGGAATTCTGGGTCCACTCTGGCCTTTTCTCAGAGCCCTTTCTCTCCATTGGTTTAGTGGCACCCGGGTTTGCTTCTTCCTCCTGCTCCTGGAGGTCCTGGGCTCACTCTGCTCATGGGCACTCTCTCTCCCTCTTCTCCTCGGCAGGTTGATCTTGAGTAGGTGGGAGAGCAGAGGTGGGTCCTTCCAGTCTCATTCATCTCTCAGGTGTGAACTCCTGAGCCTTGTAGAGACCCCACCACTAATGTTAGCTGCAGTGTGCTCTTGGGGAGGGTCTGAAGGAGTGGGGTCTCACACCCGTGGTCTTTCCCACCTGCTGTGGGGCTTTCTGGACACTGTCTGCATGTTGCCCAAGCAGAAGAGCTGTACAAATGGGGAATGAAATAAGGAAGAGCAGCATTATGCCATCACTGTGGGGAGGGTGGTAGGGGGCGTGGCAGGTCCTACAAAACCTGGCATGGCAGGGCACACCCTGGGATGGGAAGTTCCCTGAGGACTGGCATCCAGCCTGAGCTCAGGGTACCAGCTCAGAGAAGAGTCTCAATTGTGTGACTTAAATGATCCTCTTAGAAAGCATTGCTGGACATGTGCTCAGAGACAGTGAAGGCAGAGACAAACACTGGGTTGTCACCTCTGAAGGGCAGCTACTTGGTAGGAGAGAAGAGAGGTCATTGGACTCTACTAAAGCAGTGAGCAGCAGGATGACAGGGGTTAGCCTTGCTGCTGCTGTCCCAGGAGAAGCAGGCCTGTGGGGCAGGATGCACCATCCTCCTTCTGTGTCATTATGTCTCATCTAGTCATTCAGTTAACAGAAATGTGTAAGATACCTGTTTGGGTCCAGGGACACAAAGTGGAATAGTAAACCGTGTCCCTTCCCTCTAGAGTTTACCATGTGGAGAGGAAGAAAGCCACGTGGGCTCTGTTCAGGGAGAGAGGGCGGGGAGGCGCTCTCAGTCTCTCCCTGTGGTGTGGACTCATGGGAGGCTGCAGGAACTCACAGTGCCACTGTCATGGTACCCATGCAGTGGCTTAAGTGAAGCCAGTCTGGGGTTGTCCACTTCTCTTAAATGTTGTTGAAGGCTCAAAGAAATACCTCCACTCCCACATTTATTGCAGCCTTATTAGCAATAGTTAAGATTTAGAAACAACCTAAGTGTCCATTGACAGATGGATGAATAAAGAAAATATAGTAGATATATTGTACATACAAGAGTAAACCATTTAGCCTTAATAAAAAGGAGAATTCTGTCATTTGTAACAACATGGATGAACTTGCTAAGTATAAGTCAGACACAGAAGAACCAATACAACATGATTCTAGTTATATCAGGAATTAAAAATAGTCAAACTTATCAAAGCAGAGAATAGAATTGTGGCTGCCAAGGATTCTGGGAAGAGAAAATTGGGGAAGTGTCAGTCAAAGACTACACAGTTGCAGTTAGGCAAGATAAATACGTTACAGGGATTCCTTTTATAGCATAGTGCACCTAGTACTGTGTTGTATCCTTAAAATTTGTTAAGGAGGTAGATCTTTTGTTTTTATCAAAATAAAAAAGAGAGGGGGGAAATTTTAGAACTCTTAGATGTGATAATTTATGACAACTTAGGAATGTGATAGTTTAAGGATATACAATTATCTTAAAATGCATCAAGATTTATACATTAAATATGTACAGCTCTTTTGTATGTCAACCATACCTTAATTAAAAACCAAACAAACACAAAATAAAAAAAGGCAAAGAAAGCTGTGGTTTCTTTCTTTAACAAACAAACAAACAGACCCACGTGCTAAACCTAGTTCTATCTCAAACCCTTCTCACCAATATTTCAGTTATGTGTTTCCTCCTGCCTCTCCCCACCACTTCTAGAAGTGATGTAGGACTGACCATCACCTTGCTTGCTTTGAGCTGTTAGCACAGCACCTCTGGCTTCATTGCTTAGGGTGGCTGTCTGGTTCTCTCCTCGTCCACACTCACAAGCACAGCTGCACATCTGCACAGCCACACATCTGCACAGCTGTAGTGGGCCTCTGGGGCTGCCTGGGATGGTGGCAGCTGTGAGAGTGCAATCAGAGAAACTCAAAATGGGGGACAGAGTCAATGGGCCATTTAAAATAATTTATTTGGAAATAATTTCAAAATTACAGTTACCATAGGAAAGAATTACATCTACATCCTTTATCTGGATTCACCCATTTTTTATAATATTTTCTCATTTGCTGTCTCTTCAGATGTAATACTCTGTATATTTTCCTTTTAACTAAACATTTATTTGATAATAAATTACATATATCCCTACTGCCTATCCTTAAACTATTTCTGTTTGTATGTCTAAGGGAAGAAATATTATCAATTACACTGACAGTATTATTAACTTCAGTAAATTGATTATTAATACAGAACTTAAGTCTAATTTACCATCTGTATTTCAATTTTTTCAATTTCTGTCTTTTTTATTGCATTTTTTCTCTTATAGTAAAAGATTGATCACATACTGTATTGCGATGCCATAGCTCTTTGTCTTCTTTAATCTGTAAAAGTTCCTGTTTTTTTTAATCTATTATGACTTTGAAATTTTTGAAGACAACAGTTGACCAACCATATTTATAAACTCTTCCACCACCTGGAAATTGTCATTCTGGAGCTTATCTTTGCTTGAACTTTGAATAGTGATTTTGTTAGTGCAGGTAGCTAGATATTAATAATGGAAAAAGCAAAGAAAATCAAACATTAAGAAGCAAAATAATCTGAGAAGCATAAACCTGTTTGTTTTGCTAGGAAGTTACAGCTTTACACACTCTCCAGGGAACCACCTGTCATTCTCACCCCCACCCTGCCTCCCTTGCGAATCACTGGAGGGAGGGATAGAAAGGTTAAGGGGAAGGTGAGAACACACACAATAGGAGCCAAGATGGCAACCATAGAGGCCTGTCTATCAGCCTAGGGAAAGAATGGATTGGATAAGGGACACAAAATCCCAGAAAATGTAGGAAATGAATTGGTTGGGGTGGAGGGTGGACCCATCAGAAGCTTACGAAAGCATGGGAAGTTGATTGGTTAGTTTCAAGAAGCACCTTCCCAAGCCCCAGATAATATAACCAGCTAGCAAAGAGCTTGTCCCCCCCACCCCGCCCTGCCATAACACATGCTCATCCTGTTTGTTTCCACTTTCTGTAGAATCCTTGTGGGACTATCAGCCACCTGCAGCCACAGTGGCCATGTGGATGCCAATACTGCCCCCATCGAAGTGCAGCAGGGAACACAAACTAAACTAGCCAAATGCAGAGAAATGCAGGACTGGACTAGCCTTGGCAGGGCACAGAATCTCTGGTCACTGGCCCTATTTCTTGGTGAAGGCAAGACTGGGCTTTTTCCATGGTAGAGCAGACAAAGGTAAAACACTGGAAACCCAGGGACATGCCTTTGATTTTGCACCTGGTGCCACAAATAAATTTTATTACCAGACCTCATCCTCCCTTGTGGGTCCCGGAAAATGCTTTTCCTGTGAAATTGCAAGAATCCCACTTCCACTGGCAACAATTTTGCATATGATATTCTTGTAGCCTTTAGAGCCGGAATCAGGCCCTAATGACAGAGATAGCAGGCTGTGCAGAGAGAATTTTCTCAACAGAAGCGGGGCCTGGTGGGAGGAGCTTAAGATGGTTGGAGGTAAGGGACCATAGGCAAGCTTTTGTTGCAAAGGAAACACACAAAGAGAGTAAAAGACAGAGGTGGTGGGTCATCAGTGGGGCCCTACCCATTCATTAGAATTAGCCAAACATTGAGGAAGTAAAAGAAAAGAAGAGATACAGTGATGAATTTCAGCAGTTTATACATTTAACATGAAATTGCAAGTATTTCAGCTCTATTGTGTGCCTGCCTAACATGGGGAGATACATTTAAATCTATCTATCTATCTATCTATCTATCTATCTATCTATCTATCTATCTATTATCTATCTATCTATCATCTATCTCTATCATGTGTCTATACCATTACTTTTAAGAGTGACTGAAATCAAGCAGTGTAAATTGGTAGTTACAGAATAGTCACAGAGATGTAGATTACAGTCTAGGGAATATAGTAAACAATATTGTGATGACTATGTATAGACCCAGGTGGGAACTTAAAGCATGAGGGGACCACTCTGTAAGGTACATGATTTTCTAACCACTCTGCCGTACATCTGGAACTAGTGCAGAATAATACTGAATGTGAACTGTACTTGAAAAATAAAAACAAAAGAATTATCGAGAGTTCAGCAGGGAGTTTGGTGAAAAAGCTAGAAAGTAGAATGGAAACTTGGATACTCCTTCACCATAGGTATAATTCTGAGGAAGGATAGTAAGAAGCCAGGAAAATTCCTTGACAAGTGGAATGGGGAAACTGAGACAAATAGTTCATTCAAGGCGGCCTCATCCCACACCCTGACTCACCTCCTCCTTCTCCCTTGTATGACCACTCCCTTAAGCATTAAGCCCTTAGGACAGTGAGGTTCTAACCCACATCAAATAATCTTAGGAACAAAGACTCAGGTCTGTTGACCACAGAGACACAGTTTTGGTCAAGCTAGAGGTAACATCTAGGCCTTAGTTGTGTTTCAGCTCCAGGTCCAGAAAAGCAGCAAAACCAGACAAAGAGATGCCATGGCTAGCATCAGGACCAGACGCAATGACCAATGGCAGTCTACTTTAGCACTGACCAATTGGTAGAGACCATGAGCCTGACCGTATACACTCATTTTGATGAATCAGCATATTAAAGGACACACCTCAAAAGCTGATGAATATTCTATTGAGATCCTACCCTGAGACCTGTCCTAAAATTCCTGCCTTTAGAAAACAGGTAAAAACCCTTAAGACAAAGGTCCAAGTGCATGCTCTCTCTCTAGAGCATGCTGGAGCCTTCTTTTTTCATGTGTGTATCTTTGCTTTCTTTCTCCTAAGCCCTAAGGGTCCCCATGAGACTTGCAACCAGGGAACATCAGACAGCAGTAGCTTGTCCTGGGATAACCCCCTGAACTTGTCTCCAAGAGCACTCCTTTCGCCTTTGTAACTTGTTTGGTGAATCCATGCAGCCCAGCTGGCTCACTTCTGCCTCTGTGACTTTCTTTCTAAAGGGCCAAGGCAGCTCTCTGAGCAACCCATGTGAATCTTGTCTTCTAGTTTGCTTTTGCTTTGCATGCTGAACAAACTTCCTTTTGCAATAAAATTCTTGGCTCTGAATTCTTTCTTTGCCAAACTCAAGAAACAAGACCCGATGTCACAGCCAACAATTCAAACTATAAAGATATTGCTGGATATAGCTACAACTCACTCTTCAGGGTTTGGATTATGCTTACACAGGAGATTTCTCATCCATTCTTCAAATATGGATGGGTCAAGTGTGCCAGCTGTGGCAGGGAGTGAGAGAACAAAATTGCTCTGAAAAAACATGGGAGAAGAAAGTAAAATGATATGTTGGCCAGGAATCTGGGTGAGAGAAGAGCTGGATCCTCAAGTGGGTACTGTGTGAATCAAACAGGGTGATTTAAGAGAGCTCAGGAGCAGAGTAGCCCTTAAGGTCTTAGGAAGGAAAACAGTTACAGAGAAGTATTTTTTAATAATTATTTGCCATAGGTGGACTACCACCTCTGGCCTATTATTCTTTCATTATTAAAAAAGGATACATTGCCCTGGCTGGTATAGCTCAGTAGATTGAGCATGGATCTGGGAACCAAGGGGTCACTGGTTCAATTCCCAGTCAGGGCACATACCTGGGTTGCAGGTCAGTTCCCTAGTAGGGGCATGTGAGAGGCAACCACACATTAATGTTTCTCTCCCTTTCTCTCTCCTTCTCTTCCCCTCTCTCTAAAAATAAATAAAAAATTTTAAAAATCTCACTTTTAAAAAAGTAAATAAATAAGGATACATTATTCCCTAACTCTTTTCTGTGAAAGTGGATTTTTTAGGGGGTAACTTGAAAGGGTATTGAGTTCTATGTCTGGGTTTGTCCTAGAGAGGCTGAAGGCAAGGACAGAGGGCTTCCTGGCAGTGCTGAAAATTAGCAAAAATTTCTAGAGGGAGGCCAGACTTTCTAGGCTGCAAAACTGATGGAGTCAAAGCTAGGATCCCTAAGGGTAAAAACTGAACCCATCTAATATTTAGTATGAAATAATTACAGAGTATATAAATGAAATGCTGAAAGATTAGAGGTGGGGAAAAAAAGGCCCAGAGAAACCTGGAAAGATAAAACTGGCTCAAGGTGATGGTGTAGTAAATCTGTCAGGCAGACAGGAGAGGGACTGTGGTTCACATTATTTTCTCCCCCATGAGAAGACTTGTGACTGTCCAGTGTTCACAGGTCTGGAACTCTAGTCTAGAGCCTCATTCTCAGTGCCTGGATGCCTGAGACAGCAGTGAGCTTCAGAGAATGAAAGGAAAAAATCTCTTTCTCTGAGAATCCTTTGTGCTCTATTGGTTGAGCTCAACTTCAAACTCATGTAATACTTTATCTACTTTTTGTTTATTCTATTATGTGGAGCCCCTTTTCTTTACATACTATCTCTGGAAAGATCTATTTTTCTTCATATGTCTGGAAACAGAGATGAAAACTAAGGGAGAGAACCCTAGACCCCACCCTCAGCATTCACTGACTCCTGTCTTTCTTGTTCCTCTTTCCAACTTACTAATATTGATGTTGCTTGCACAGGGAGACACCTATATTAGGAACTCTCAGGAAAGATGAAAGCATCATGATTTGTAAAGTGATCAACTTGAACTGGTTTACGCATGACTTGACTGTTTAGCACTGAAATTTCCACATCCTGGGAAACCCTCAGTCCTGGTCAAACTAGGAGATCCCCTACTTCTAGGGAAACATTTTGGGAAGAACACAAGCTAGGGTGGGGACTAGGGTTTCCACATAAAGTTCCCAAGCAAACCTCTCTGGGTATGATAGAGGCTTCTAGGCTGTAGCTTCAAACACTGGGATCCAGTGCCCTGGAGTGTAGGATATCTCTAGGAGAGAGAGTCCCCACATTCTTTTATCTGTGGTCTTCCTTCTTATATCTGCTGTGCTTGGGCTGGCCTGTAGAGCAATGCTGGATTGGGGTGTGGAGTCCCAGCTGAAGCACACGGGCACCTGTGGGTCTGAGATTTTGCACCTGCATTCAACAGAGATCGACCAAGGATCACAAATACAATGACTTTCTTTGAATTTTTTAAAAAGAAACATTAAAGCTTGTTTGACCCCCTTCTAAGAGT
This sequence comes from Phyllostomus discolor, assembly GCF_004126475.2. Taxonomy (NCBI): domain Eukaryota; kingdom Metazoa; phylum Chordata; class Mammalia; order Chiroptera; family Phyllostomidae; genus Phyllostomus; species Phyllostomus discolor. The sequence goes on along the minus strand of NC_040915.2, from coordinate 73,531,623 downwards.
GAAAACAAGGAGGTAGCATAGAGTTCCATGATTCCAAAGTAGAAAATAGTAGTATTCCCAATAATGACTGTCTGCAGACTGTCCAGAAGGAAGAGAGAGACAGTGGGACTTGAGCCTCTCATTGTTTTTCCATCTTTTAGCACCAATATGTGAGCAAGAGGCAGATGCCCTCACCTGACACCGTGCACTCTCAGGAGAGCAATGTTCCCCCAAAATAAACCCACATGGACCCTACTGATTCGGGTCTCTGTTGACTTGACCACCAGCACTCTTGACTGACCAGACATGAGTCTTCTCCTCCTGAACATCATCCTGTGAGCTTATCTCTGGAAAGCTCTTACTGGTTGGAATCTTCTGCCCCTGTGTTCTCAGGTGTGGCCACTCAGTATCCTACTAGAGGCAGACCAGCCATCTAAAAAGACTTCTCCTCCCCAGATCTTCACACTGTGTTCTCCATCAAGTGTTCTTTCTCTCCAGATGATGTGGCCTATGGGAAACCCCTGCAAGCAGACATGTGGAGGCTGGTAGCATCTCCTTTTTTAGGATTGACATCCAAGAGCACCTGCAGAGGTGAGACATGAAAAGAGTGTATTTCCAGATGTGCTTGGAGAAAGAATAGGTGGGATCATTTCCAAAATAACAGAGGCCAGACTTAAGTTAAATTCTCTGCATACCTTAGTCACTTGTTATGGAGAAAAACACTTGACTCCCTCAGGGTTTTGGTTTTTGGTGTGTGTGTGTGTGTGTGTGTGTGTGTGTATTTTAATGAGCCCTGAAGGCATACAAAAGCCATCAGAAAGCAACTACTAGGTCTCAAATCCACATACTTGACCATAAGTGCTGTAGGAGTGAAGCCAGATCTTCTGGGTCCTTGCTAGGTACAGCAAGTTCATGACCCCTACAGTCCTAGACTCTGGTAGATATTCCTTCTTAGGGGTTTCCCTTATTTTATTTGAAGTATTTTAATGTCCCAAAGCTCAGTGCAGTCTAAAGAATCCCCACTCCTTCCCAGCCCTAGCCTTCTCCAACATAAGATACATCCCAGGCATTCCCTGAAGTGCTGTCCCAAGTCCAGTCCTTACATCTAAGAATGTTGGGACAGAAGATGCCAACCTACAGTGGCTCAGACACAATCCCAGGCCAACTGCAATCCATTCTTCCATGCTAACAACTGTTCCAAGCCAGGTTAGGGACCTGTGGAATGCCCCTCCACAGAACCCAGAATTAGGTGTAGTTTGTCACCCCAGATGAAATTCCAAGCCTTAGATGGCACATGTGGCAGAAGTAACTGGTGAGTTTGGGGGTTTATTTTCGAAGGTCCAAAGCAAAGACCATGTTCTTCATCAAGAGTTTCTTTCTCTCCATATGACATAGCCCATAGGAAACCCTGGCAACCAGGCTTGTGGAGAAGCAAGAATTCCAGGCTCAGGGCAGCTGGTAGTTGGACATCCCTATGATTACAGGGCTCCCTCTTTCCTTGAGCAAAGCAGAGTGATTGATTTTTAGAGAGCCATCCTTTGATACAGCCATACCAGACAAGAATAACCCTCAATATTATAGTATGCAGTAATAATCATATACATATATTGTTACTTTTGCCATAAATATTAAAAACATCTGTCTCCTTGAAATTATATATTCTATACTATTTGATTTTTGGTTCTAATAAATGCTATTATTTAAACAATAATAGGACTAGTAACATTTTTATATTTCTTTCTGTTCTCTGATATAGTTTTTATAACTTTTTATTGGAAATTTACATTTTGTAGACTATCCTATTCTGTATTCTTAAGACACATAAGTGTGAGGTCTTTAAAAGAGCACATAAATATAATAGGATGAATTAAATACATATTAAACATAGGTCATATTGAATATTTAAAAAAACAGTAGATAGGTTTTTTCCTTCTCATGACATTTTTGCTCTTTCTGTCTTATTTCCAGTATTTTTTGGACTGCCTGTAGTTCTAGGACAGTTCTCTTTTCTTTCCTGAGGGGGTGAGCCTGAACACAGTCAAACATAAACTTTGCTTTTGCCTACAGGTCTGCTCTTATCAAGGGGCCAGTTCAATGTGAGAACAGAAAGCTAAATATCTTCTCAACAAAAGAGTGTAAACATGGAATTCTTAGGATTTTACTTACCAGCAACAGGAGGAGTTTACACAGGTAGGAGTTAGTTTCTAGCTCTGAAAAAGTGTCTCTCCACTTTGGGCCTGCGTGACTGTTTTATCACACAGGCTATTCCTGTCTAGACTGTGTATGAAAACTTGAAGGCACCTTGGACACCATCAAAAGTTAATCTATTTTTATCAGAAAAGATTTTTAAGCACAGAGTATAACTTGTGAAATTAAAGTTGAGTTTAAAACAAACTAAAGGTTTAGTAAAGCAATTGAGAAAGCTCTGGTTAAGTTGGCTACTTTTTTCTGGTGACATTATTTTGAATAAGAAAGCAGTCTTATAATCAAATAGTGAGCCATTTGTCATTGGTTTTTGTTGAAACATACACATAACATCCAACAACTCAGGTGAAGTCTGTTTACCTTTTCCTTGACTCTTCATGATCTTTCTGAGATCTCCAGTTGTAAAGAAAGAGTATACAGTTTTTAAAATTTTACTGTAATCCGTTCCTTTATTCTCTTTTCCAATATATTTCCAAATTAGACAAGGACATGCTTTGGCTCTGAACTTGGAAAATATGAGTTAATGGCAGGAAAGTAACTCAGTCTCACAGGGAAGCCAACTGCCCTCACTGAAGCAGTGTTGTATTTGAAGTGTAAATCCTACTCATTTTCTTTGGTAAGAAGTTTACTGACTGAATTAATTTAAAAAAATTTGTATTTACATTGTCTTCTGAATATGCAGACATAGGAACAAAGACTAGTTTATGTTTGATGAGAAATCAATACTTTTTAAATGTCTTATTTGGTTTTATTAAAATCTTCATAGAAATCAAAATGATTGCAAACTCTTTTTTTCTTCAAATCAAAGTGGAATTTGGGAACACTGTTTGGTTGATACTGTACAAAGCATGATAGTTGGTAAAATCTGACAGAAAGGCTCTACATTGTAAGGACTGAGACATCTGCTATCACATTTCCCTTCTGTTCCCTGCAGGGCGTTTTAGTTGCGACTTCCGTTGTGGAAATATAACTTCACTCAATCTTATAGTGCAATCAGAGGAGGATACAAGAGAATGACAACACACATTCGTTCATGCAGTAAGTACAAGTTAATTAAGCATCACTATTTAAGGCTGAGCTTTGGCATGTTTTGGGGAGATGAGAACTTTTTTGTTAATCTTTATTGTACTTTTTCCCATGACCATTTAGTTCTCTTACATCCCCTCCCCCCAGCAATCACCACATTGTTGTCTGTGTCCATGAGTCGTTTTTCCTTTTTGCTCAATTCATCCACCCCCAACCCCCGCCACCACCACTAGCCATCATCCTGCTCTCCATCTATGAGTTTGTCCCCATTTTTCTTGTTAGTTCATTTTGTTCATTAGATTTCACATATGAGTGAGATCATATGGTACTTATCTTTCTCTGCTTATTTCACTTAGCATAATGTTCTCCAGGTCAATCCATCGCAAAGGGTAACATTTGTTTTCTTTTTTTTTACAGACAAGTAGAATTCTATGGTGTAAATGTCCCATAGTTGCTTTACTCACTCAGAGATGAGAACCTTTAATTGATTTACAAGTACTTCCCTGGATTCAGCCTGGACTAAAGAGATCCAGTCTCCATGGGTGCTTTCCCAACCCCGTCTCCACCATGCCCAATCCCCTATCACTTTCTGTGTCTTGTGCAGGGTGTTCTGTTTGGTTACTTACCTTCCTAGTCAAGCTGTATGTGTCTACCTGTCATTAAAGCAACATATCCTCTAGTCTTCTTTCTCAGTGATGTCTGAATCATATTACTGTTGCTGTCATAATCACTCTCATTTTCAATATTTAAACTTTTAGGAAACATGGTCACAATAGTCACCATGTTAAAAGTCAGTATCATCTTTATAGAAAGCACAATAATTAATCCACAGGCAACACGAAAAGTGGACCATTACTGCTCACCAGCCCACCACAGTCATATGATAAGTCACAGGTGGACTATCATTGCTCACCAGCTCACCACAGTCACATGATAAGTCACAGGTGAACCATCAGTGCTCACCAGCCCACCGCAGTCACACAATAAGTCACAGGCAGACCGTTACTGCTCACCAGCCTACTGCAATTGCACGGTAAGTCATATCACTTCAAGAGCTGCAGCAATGCATGCAACTTTATGTGAGCTGAAGATCACAGCTGCCAAGACCAGCAGGAAAGCTGCAGTGTGTATGCAACAGCTGCTCTGTGCCATACCATTCTATGCAAAGAAGAGTGTTGCTTCGAGCCCCTCGTTTAGAGGGTCGCTGTATGACTTTTGTGCATTTCCCCTACATTTATGTATCCACTTCCCAAAACCAGTACTTTTGCCTCCTGGTGCAAGGTTTCCAATGAGGCAGAATTTTCAGTACTAAAACCAGAATAGCCCTGGAGTAGCAAGGATTGCCTGTCACCCTAGCAGATCTCCCAATCAAAGCTCGTCTCTTTTTCTTCATGCCCTGTCTGCAGCAGTTCCATGCCCTCATAAGGAAGGGATGGGCACCTGAGCAAAGGGCTGTAACTCATTCTGGGCACTGCTGGCTCACAGCTGCTCAGCAGAATGTTGTCAGCATTTGGACTATAGGAGGTGTTACAGGCTGAATATGTATTTATTGAAATATCTCTGTCCTCCAGTATTTTTATTGTTTTCTTTTCATTTTCAGGTATGACTTCTGCAGCTTTGCCATTGAATGAGAGAAGAACTTAGAATAATTTTCTTCCAAGTCACAAGAGACTGGCAGGCTGGCTGGGCCTGGCAAACTGCTGAGCCCAGAGTCAGCCTGGTGTGGATGGCAGTATGTCCAGATTTTCCCCTGCTCTGTGCACAAAGCTATGTGACGCTGAGCAAGGCATTCAACCTCTCTGGTTCTCATTTGCAAAGCTCATAGCAGAATAACCCAATTAAAAACTGGTAAAAGACTTGAATGAACATTTCTCCAAAGAAAATATAGAAATGGCCAGTAAGCACATGAAAAGGCATTCAATGTCACTGGTCATCAAGGAAATGCAAATGAAAACCACAGTGCAGTATCACCTGGCACCTGTGAAGATGACTGTAATAAAAAAACCCCTAAAAGATGATAAGCATTGGTGGTTGTGCAGAAATTAGAACCCTCGTTGGTGGGAAATGCAACATGGTGAAACTTGCTATGGAAATAGTATAAAGTTTCCTCAAAAATTTGAAAATAAAACTGGTTAATGATTCGGCAACCCACCTCTGGATATTTACCTAACATAATTGACATTAGGACCTCAGAGATAGGTTTGCATCCCCTTGCTGATGGCAGCATTTTTCACAGGAGTCAAGCTGTGAAAACAACGTAAGTGTCCATCAGTGGATGAGTGAATAAAGACATTGTGGCATAGGTGTACAATAGAATGTGAGTCTGCCTTCAAAATGAAGGAAATCCTGCCATTGGAAACGTCATGGAAGAACCTAGATGATATCATGCTGGTGAAATACAGTGATCACAGAAAAACAAACACTGCATGATCCCACTTATATGAGGATCTAAAATAGTCAAACTCATGGAAACAGAGCAGAATGATGGTTGCCAGGGGCTGGGGAGGGACAAATGTAGAGCTGCTAATCAACAGGTATGAGGTTATAGTTATGCAAGCTGAATGAACGCTAGAGCTCTGCTTCACAACAGAGAGTTAACAGTCTTTTTAGCACATTTAAAAATTGGTTACAAGGGCATATCTCAGGATAAGTGTCATTATTACAATGAATAAAAAATAAAACTCTCTAAAAAATAAAAAACTCTGAAAGAATGCCTTTGACATTCTTTCACCAAGCTTTGCTGGGTGCTCTTATATGTTAAGCACTCTGTTAAGTGCACTGATGAGCTGTCCAGTGGTGACCACACAGACAGGACTCTTGTCCATTTGAAGACCCGTGATGCACTTACACAGGGGAGGAGAGGTTGGCAGCTGTGCCCTCAGTATTCTGTGTCATCTATGAGTCCTGGTCCTGATCTTAGGTGCCAGTTGTTGGCTGAGTTTTCTGCTGTCACCACTTGCCCTTCAGATGTTCAGACATTGGCTACGTTGGCTCCAAGAGTCCCGCCAGCCTGAAAATTGGGAGAGCTGTCTCCACATGTGACTCTGAACGAGCTCTCAGCCTCTCAAAATCCCTTCATTAACATGGGGTCATAACGAAGTTGTGCTAGGATGTAATGAAGTTGTGCCCCCACCTAGTAAGTCCTCATTGAATTTGTCCTGTAGTCTGGTACAGCAAAGAAGCCTGCACTCCCAGGGATGTTTCCCTCCACACTCTGTGCCTGTCTCAGGAGCCCCAGCTTGCTGCCAGGAGATGGTTATTCTAGCTTCCAGTCACTCTCTGCAGCATCACCTGCTGTCCCTGCCTCCTTCCTGTAAGTTGTTTCTGTTTTTAAGCCAAATCCCACCTGCAGACACTTTGGTTACTTTTCCTCTTGCTTCCCCCCAGCACTTCTAGAAATAAGGTAGAACTGCCAGCACCCTTTCTGTATAGCATCCAAGGTTCTCTGGTGGTTAACCCGACCGCAGCTCCCCCCAGAGGGGGAGTCTGTCCTGGACCTCCACGGCCATGCTTGTGCATGCCACCAGTGTCCTGGTCACTCTTCCCTGTGTGTTTAACTTGTCTTCCAGTCTCACACTCAGACCAGAAGGCTCCAGACCAGGTCTGTGTCCCTCTCCTTGCGCTCCTAATTTAGTATTGCTTTAGGCCTCTTTACTTTTTAAAACCCACTATTCTACTTGATCTTCACAACAGACATACAAAAACCTGTGAGCTCTACAATGAGAGTTTCATCCCTCCCACCTGAAAGACCAAGATGCTGAGTTCCAGAGAACTTTCAAGTGGTTACAAGGCACAGGTGGAAGGACGGGCTTATAGCCGAGGGTCTCGGGTTCCCCAAGAGAGAGTCTTCTGTCTGCACAGGCAGCTTTGACTCACCCACATTTTGGCTCTGGGGTCTGGCTGATTCCTTCCTGGGCTGGCTGGCCTTGTGCCACCCAGCTCTGTAACTGCACCCACAGCTAAGGGACACTTTAGGGTGATTCATCCCTGATGGCTGCCAACTGGTGGGTCCCAGTAAACTTCTTCCATGTGCTCCCTGCAGCTTTCTGCTTGCAGATGTACACAGGGGAGTGTGTCTGGGTGTGTGTGCACACCTTTGTGATTCTTGAGTGAGGAAGGATAGCACCTCTGGGAAGAGTTCCTACTTCCCCTGAGGCCTCCGGAGGGGTGGCTTGTATGCTCCACCCTCACATCAGACTATACTAGCCCCCGGGACAGTTCACTGGAAACCCCTCAGGGGAAGCCCATGCCAGGTGGCACTGTCCTTCCCAGGACTTCAGACCAGGAGCCCTGTCAGGGACCTCTGTTGCCAGAGTCATGTCTCCATGTTTGGCTCTCTCCCTCAGCCTCCTTTCTTTCATGCAGACAAACCCAGAATTATTAGGGAACTGGCTGCCAATTCCTGAGTCTCACCAAGAGGGGCAAAGACAGCCATGACACTCCAATGTCATTCTGTAGAGGCAAAAGAGAGGAGACTGTTTGCAAGTGTGCAGGTATCTGCAGAGGCAGCAGGCAGGGGTGGGGTGGGTGGGCAGCCTGTCTCTCCATAGGCCTGGCAGGCTGCATGCGCCTCCCTGAGTCCTGAGGCCACACTGAAGGCCAGCCATCACTGAGCTTCCAGCTTGCTGCACAGTCACTTGAATGTCTGCTTTACAAAATACCAGAACTTCCTATTAATAACATTTATACAGCAATTTGTAAGCCTGACTTTTCTTTTGTCTTCTTTTTTCTGATTTCTTTCTTCCCCATTTTGTTCTTCATTTTCTCCCCGATGAGTCCAGTGGAATTTGCTTTCCACGCTCTGTTTGGATCTGGAATCACAAGACTTCGAAGAAGTTTGGAATCTGTGGTGGCTTTTTTCATGGCTTCTCTGGAGGACAGGTGCAGGGCTCCCAGGGTCCTGCATTCGACAGTCTGGGCTCTTTTTGTTTCAGCCACAACAACATAGACTGTGGTCTTGGCAGATCATATAGCCTCTCTGGGTCTCCTTGTCTTGTTTATAAAATGAAGATAACAGCATTTGGAAAATCAGATACTGTAAGTGGTAAAGCAATATGTCCATGTATTTGCCCATTAATTTGTTCATCTCATTTGTTCATTTGTTCATTCATTCATTCATTCATTCATTTGTAGGCTACACATTGAGGATGCAATTATGAACAAGAGAGATGGCTGTGGAGTTTGCATTCTAGTAAGGAATCCAGACAACAAAACTGTCTACCAGTGAGGAAGTAGTCTCTGTGGGTAGAGATGTGGGATCTTGTTGTGGAGAAACCTGTGTGTGCTAGTTACATAGTCACGCCAAGCACACTGACGCTTACTGAGCTCAGCACACGGGACTGGGAGGAAGGCTCTCAGTTCTGCATGACTGACCCTCTTGGATGTGTGGGATTTGGGTGGCCTCAGGCAAGGCCCTCTGGAGAGAAATGTGCTCCAAAGGAACTAGAGTTGAGGTAGTTCTGAGCAGGAAATCTGGTGTCAGAGCACCGCTATGCACTAATTGTATAATCTTGGGTAAGTTACTTAACATTTCCAGGCCTCAGTTTCCTTATCTGTTAAACAGAGACGATGTTACCTAATGTCATAATACATGTGAAACTCTGCAAAGTTTCTGGATGTAGTCAATATTCAATAAATGTTACTATCTCTTACTATTATTATTATTAGTAGTAGTAGTAGTAGCATTAGAAAGTGAAATTCTACTAAAGTGCCCCTTTTTTAGGTTTACATTAAGGTTCATTACTGGTGTGTATCCTATGGATCTGGACAAATTTGTAATGACATCGATCTACTATCAGTATGATACAGCATAGCTTCACTGCCCTGGAGGTCCTTTCTGCTCCACCGTCCATCCTTCCATCCCCCCAAACCCTGGCAACCACCGATCCTTTTACTGTCTCCATATTTTTACCTTTTCCTGATTGTCATATGGTTAGAATCATACAGTAGGTAGCCTTTTCTGATCGGCTTCATTGACTTAATAATACATATTTCAGTTTCCTCCATAATTTTTAATGGCTTGATAGCTTATATCTTTTTAACACCAAATAATATTCCATTGTCTAATGAGCTGCAGTGTACTTGTCCACCCACCCACTGAAAGGCATCTTGCTTGCTTCCACATTTTGGCAATCACAAATAAAGCTGCTATAAGCATCATGTCCAGGCTTTTGTGTGGACATAAGCTTTCAACTTCTTTTTAAATACCAAAGAGCAATAACATCCTTCTTTGATCACCTAATTCTTCTAACTGATCTATCAACAGAAAAAAAATTCTAACTTATTTTTAAAATACAATTGACCTATTAATTCATAACTATTCACTACTTCTTCAGAATTATTGACTTCAAATGGAGTTGGCATTTCATTTGTTCATTAATTCAGCCAGTACTTATAAAGCGTCTTACCAAGTACTGAACCTGGAGCTTGGGGTAGAGAGACACAGTGCTCTCATCTCTAAGACTCACAAGGAAGAAGAAAAGGAGTACAACATGAGGCTGTCCTAAAGGAATGTGTGCAGAATGCAGTGGCCAGTTCTACAGGGTGAGGTTGCTTTAGGAAAAGGTTTGTAAAGAAGACAAATGGGACCCCGTCTCTACCTTGAGCCTCCTTTCATGTCTCCCCCAACCACCTCCAGTTAAGGGCTTACTTCACTCTCCTGATCTATTTAGTATATTCATAAATATGTGCTATAAAAACTTATCAGTGAAGGCAATTCACTCAAGAGCAGGGTGAAGGGAAACAAATGCATGCATCAATGGGGATTTTGCATGTAGAATCATTAGGAGTTAATGACTAAGAAGGTATAGTAACAAGACTGAGAGGAAAGAAGACTAACTCCTAGAGCAAGCCTGGGATGTGGAGGGGCACTTGTGTGCAGACATGCAAATAAATGCATGTACGTGGACTTGGGTTTGATGTCATGAGTCTTGGCCTTGATGAGAATTTGATGTGATTGTGGCCATGAGTTTTGATCAGGTGAATGAAGTTGACATGATTCTCCCTGGCTCATTGGTCAGGTGAGCATTTCTTACTCTATTGGGGATAAGATGAGTTGCTTGTGATACTCTTAGCATTCAACATGACCTTTCATTGTGGCTTCTCTGAGCAGCCCTTTGCCATCTCCTCACTCACCTGATCAAACTTGACAGCAAACAGGACTTAGTGTACCTGCCATGTAAATCCAGAGGAATCATTTTCCTTTTTTTTCTGCTTCACTCAGAACAAAATCCTCTGATTGAGCTGAGTGCCTTGGCTCAGGACCTATTCACAGCTCCATCTAGTGTAACTGATTTGTGATTTCTGTCTACAAATGTGCTGATTACTTAAATTGAGTCTTCATGCTCAGGCATTTAGAGGAAGCTTCAAATGCAAAATTGTTTACAAATTTCTTGAATCTGAGCTCTGAATATAAGAAATGTATTTGCATAAATTTGTGAGTGCAAAAGGCAGGCACAGATCCCATTAAATACTCATCAGGTCAGCTTCTTGCACGCTATGAGCATGCTGGAGTTGCTAGACACTTAGTAGATGGAGTCTGGGTAATTTCTCATTACGGACATTGCTATGCCAGGGTGAGCTGGATACATATTGGATTCCCTCTTCACAATCTCTGCATTCCCTCTTCACAATCTCCTAAGGGCCCACTGTTCCTATACTTTGAATCACTTCTTTAACCTACTCCCTGTCCCTCCCCAGACAAGGCCCTGGATGTTTTACTGCTTACACAAAACCTCCCTGTCTCACTCTAGCCAACAGTGGTCATAATAGACACATCTTGTGTACTTCCTCATATTTCCTCAGCTTTGCCTGCCTTCCAGTTTCATAGGCTTTTCCTATGTCTCAGCTGCTACCACAACCAGTCTATTATGCTTGGGACATTGAGGTTCTATTATGTGGTGCTGACAGATGTGTTGCCTTGATTTTTGGGCTTCTCACTGGCTGTTACCATGAAACTATGCCTCCTAGTCTCTCACTAAGTCAATGGTTTTCTTGATTATGTCCAGATTTGGATGAGCTGTCATGTCATAATTAGAAACTGGCTGTCCAAGTGTTAGCCTAGGTAGCTAGATATTAATTCAGGAAAGGAGCAAAGGGAATCAGATATTATTGCTTCATCATGAAGTTACAGCTTCACACACTCCCCAGGGAACCACCAATAATGTTCCCCACAGATAACTGAGGGGAGGGTAGAACAATAAAGGGGGAGGGGACCACATGTGCTGTAGGCACCAAGATGGCAACCATAGAGGCCTGTCAGTGTAGCCTGGGGAAAAGATGCGATAAGAGACAGAAAACTCTAGAAGACCTAGGAAATGTATTAGTTAGGGGGTGGACCCATCAGAAGCCCACAAAATCTTGGGGAGTTGATTGGTTAGTTTGAAGAAGAGCCTGGTCCTTCCCAAGCTCAAGGTAATATAATCAGGTTAACAAAGTGCTCTCTCTTGCTGGGTAACACAATCTTGCACTGTTCTTCAAGCATTTTCTCCCCAGCAACCATGTGGCCCTAGTAGCCCCACAGATGGCAGCCACGTAAACTCCAAACACAGGCTCCAGGTGGGAGCCCGGGTGCAGCAGCGCACCAATGGATCACAGCTGGAAACAGTCAGTGCTCAGCTACCTGTGTGGGGACTGAGGCTGCTTATGCTTGACCGATAACACAGAACTTTTGGACCTTGGCCTTTGTTTGGGGCTTGATAAAGACAATATTGGGCTTTCCCACGGTGAAATGGACAAAGATGAGACACCAGGAACCCAGGGGCAGCCTTCTATTTCCACCCAAATAAACATTCCCACCAGACCAAGCCTCCCGTATGGGTCCCAAGATGCTTTTCTCACAATTCCATGAAAGAGCTCACTTTCATCCCCAGCACAAGCAGCTGCCAAGGGGCTAGATGGCAAAACCCAACCGAGGGGGAATTAACTTTCCAGAAGTCCAATTGGGCAAATGGAAACCAGGATACAAGATGAACACAGGAAGTACAACTCCTTTTCACCTCACTGTCCCATGGACCACTTCACAGTGTGCCTTTTCCTATATCTTATATAAAGAAATCCCATGAAAATAAATATATAAATAGGCAAATAACTGATTGTGTTTCTCCATATCTCATCACAAAATAAAGACCAGCATTGAATCACATAATCTTAAATAACTTCTCATTGTTCTTTTATCTACCATTTCTCTTACTCTAATATTAGGATTGTATCTTCTAAATATAAATATACGTTTAAATCCGTATATCAGCATCCCCTCCCCAGAGACACTGGGCTAATTAATTGCACCAAGAACAGTTCTAGAAAGCCAGCAATCAGGGTGGGGTTTGGGGATTGGATTACAGTGAGACTTTTTTAAATCAACATTTGTTAAGTAGAACACTGGGTGCCAGATGGTGAGTCATGGTTCAACAGCAAGAGAAATTGAAGTAGAGACATTTATTACTCACAGGCCCTGGAGGAAGTACACAGCATGCCTTGAGGGGCCACATGCAGAAGTCAAAGCACAGAGTAGGCAGAGAGTGTGACAGGACCTGATGAGGCATGTGCCTTTACTAGGGTCCATAGGTGGGGTGCTTTGGGGTTCTGGGACTAAGGCCAACTTGGACAATTCAAATCAAAAGAGCAGGGTTTTGGTAAGCTTCTCAGTGGGCTTGTCTCTGGGGGACAAGCCTTGTCCTAAGGCCCTGGGAGGGGGAGAGACTGCTGACTAGAGGGCTGCAGTGAAGTCATCTTGGGAGCTCGTAGTTGCTTGTGACTATGGGCTGCTACGTACTTTTACCAGGGGACTAGTGTTAGTTAAGGTCCATGAAGGTGACTTGGCTAAACAAAAAGGATGTCAGGGCACATGAGTAACATGTGTAAGAAACTCTGTGTAACACTGCAGAGTTTCTTAGTTCAGCTTGCTTGAGGACAATTAGAATCATATTGATGACAGTAAGTGATACAGTAATAATCCCTAGTATGCAGAATATCAATTTCTTCTTTTGTTCCCTTTGAAAGTAGAGCTTAAAAGAAGTTGTTGGGTGCAGGTAATTTCATGAAGCAGAAGTGAGGAAGAAGGGAGAAAAATAAAAATAATGAAGAAAAGCCAATATAAATATGTGTTATTAAGATAACCCTTATGAGGAAAAAAAGACTAAATTTTGCTGGATCTTTGATACAGAATGCCTCCCAGAATCTTCCACCTGAAGATAGTGAGGATGAAGCATTTAGTCAGAGTCCCACTTCACATTGTTTGAGAATTGTTTTCAGAGGTGTTCACTCCCCAGTGCTCCTACACTTCAGAGGAGCTTGTTCTGGCAAGGGACTGGCCAGCATCACATACCAGGATCTCAAGGACCAAGTATGCACACACTGGCTGTGGTAGCAGGTGGCTATGGGAGGGGTAAGAAAGACAAGGCAGAAAGTAGAATGAAATAACATTTGCTGCCTGCAGGGAATCTGAACTTACACAGAATGTCTCACAGGCATGACTAAAATTGGAGGAGGGCTAAAGAAATACTGTGGGAAACGAAAGACTTATGCTGTAGTCTGTCCTTGCATCATTCATACAAGCTGTGCCTCCAGTTATCAATTTTAAATCCACCTTTCTGGCCTCAGAAAATGCCAATGGGACCATAGCAGTGGAGGGAGTACTCCCATGAACTTAACTAGGGAAGCTCTTATCACAGCTACGATTCTGGATTTGTTATCATTAATGAAATAGATAACAACTATGTGGTAATTATCATTTTATGGCCTGTTGGCCCCAAATGCATCTTTCTTTGGCTGGCTTTATGGTACCAAAGTGGTACCCTATAGACATTTTTCCTCTGCTGGCAGCTGCAATGTGGTGCTTTATCAATAACAGGCCCTGGAGGGAGGCTCTGAGGCCTAGCAGAGTTTGGGGCTGCTAGTCCTGATTCTGGTTGGTCTGTTTTCCTACTACAGAGAGGCAGGCTGCTGGAGGCCCACGAAAGCCCCAGTGCTGCTCCAATGAGGCTCTGGCACTGTGGAAGGTGGCTTCCTGAGGACCAGTTTCAGCCCATGAGTGCCCCAGAGAACTTCTCATCCACACAGTGGGCCGTGGGTGTGAGGTCTGATGCTTGGCTTTGGGGCTGAGTCCCCTTCCTTCTTTGGCTGCTCCCCTTCCATTCCAGAGGTAGTAGCTACTCCCTGCATCATGACTCTATTCCTTGGAGTTCTTTAATAGTAAATCACATTTGACTAGTAAACAATTACATTAACTTTTCTCTGTTCAGTTTACTTGAGTAGTTCCTGTCTTCTGACTGGGCCCTAACTGACTATAACTGTCATAAAGTCTCTAACTCTTAATTCACAGCTACTTATTATTAGTATTTTTAAATCCTCACCTAAGGATATGTTTTACTGATTTTAGAGAAAGAGGGAGGGAAATAAAAAAGAGAAACATCTATATGACAGAGAAACATTAATTGGTTGCATCTTATACTCTTCCTGAATAGGGCTCAAACCCACAACCTAGGTGTGTGCCTGACTTGGAATCGAATCCACAGACTTTCAGTGCATGAAATTACACTCCAACCAACTAAGCCATCTGGACAGGGCAATCGCTACTTATATGATGAATAGTGTTTTTCAACAGTTCTCATAATGAGGCAGAGCCCAAGTTGTTCACCTTTGCACAGCAAGGACAGGAGTGTACTTTTTCTTTTTCACATCACAGCTATGTTAACTCTCTTGATTTCTTATCATAATACGGTCCAGAGGAATCTGATTGCCTTGAGATTTTATGGCTCATCATGTTGGTCCAGTAGAGGACATCATGCTGATTAGAATTGGAGAGCAAGTACAAGTATTCTAATACCCTGCTGCGAGTAGGCAGCCAGAAAATGACAGATAAAACCATGACACTCCATTCACCTTCATGAAACTTTTAAGGGTCTAAGGGCCTAAGACATGATAGTGCATTCCCTCAAGATAAAGAATCAGTTGCTGCGTCTCATGCTTTCTATAACAAAAAAGAGGACCGTAGGCCTCTTTGTACTTTCAGGGTGCTGTTCATTGCATTTGGAAATGCGTCACTGACCACCAGTCCTTCCTGCTGCAGTTCTTCCCGTCCTGCTCTTGTCCTGCTCTTCTCTGTTCCAGATTCCTGACTGCTGGCCCTGAGGCTTGCCCACTGTTCAGATACTGACCCTGGTCTCTGAGTTGGATCTCAGATTTCCCCAGAAATGTTGGCTTTGTCATGTCTTTGGACCTCAGCACCATTGAAGCCTACAGAAAACACTCTAATGCAGCTCTCTAGCCCCAGGCCTGTTTCCTGTGAAGGCCAGCAAACTTTCTGTGAAGTGCAGTCCCATCCACATGGCGATGGACAAAGTTCAGTGCTGGGTGCTGGACTTAACAAGGTCCTCCCTGGGAAGGAGGGTATTACGAGCAGAGCACTCAGATGCTTAGGTGAGGGGGTGTTTTGTGGGTAGAAGTCAGAAATAGTGTGGGGCCCTGCAGCCAGCACAGGAACTGCTACACCATGTGGTGGGGGGTATGGACTTGATGAGAAACAAAAATTGCCTCCAGGCTGACAGGAGAGACCTATGATGCTGGGAAATGGCCTGGTTCTGGGAGGGCAGTAAAGCATCAGGCTCTCCCACAGACAGGGCTTCAATCCAAGTTCACCTAGGAGCTCAGAGGGTAAACTTATATGACATCTGACTTAACTAAACATTTATGAGCAATCAGGTCACATTACTACCCAGCACTTCCAGTCCTAAGTTCGAATGCATCATGAGCGCCTTTCCCCTTCTAAGCCCAGGGGTCCAGACAAGCTCCCTGAATCCCAGCTTTTAGGGCAGTTCCTATACCCATAATTTGCTGTGGGGAGGACGGACTCTTTATCACCATTTGAACTTCAGGAGAGAGGAGCCACTGCTATAGGGGAGATTTTTCTCCCTAATTGATTGTAGATTGTGCTCTAACCTATGTCCACAGTGAGAGGAGGATGTGTCACATGAGAGGAACCTGGGATAAGAAGGAAAAATCCACACACAGAGGTCATCATGGTGTACACAGGGGAAAGGTGGTGGAGGTGCTGAGAATCCGATTGTGCAGGGAGAGTGCTGGGAGTGTGAGCACAAAGAGTTAAAAAAAATAGGGCCTCTTTAAAGCAGAGTAAAGCTATGTTCCAAGACCAGCTCCCATCCCAGGACATGATTTGTGTTGAGGGGATAGTACAGTTTCTACAGTGGGGCTCCGGGCAGCACGCTGAAGCTAGAGGCAGGCGGGCCACCAGGGTGGGCATAGGCTCTGGAGACTGAAATCCCACCTAAGGCTGTTGTCTGTGTGAACTGAGGCACATGAGTCAGCTCTTTAAGTATTAGCTTTCTCATCTACAGCACGGGGGTGATGATTGCACCTATTTCATAGAACTGCTGGTGAGAATAAAATAATGTAAAACACAGTAAGATTTAGTCAGGTCACCACCTGGCTGATGTGGCTCAGTGGGTTGGGTGTTGTCCAGTGACCTGAAAGTTCACTGCTTTGATTCCTGGTCAGGTCCCATGCCTGTGTTGTGGGTTCTCTCCCTGGTTGGGGCATGTGTGAGACACAACCAATCAATCAATGTTTTTCTATCACTTTGATGTTTTTCTCCCTCTCTGCCCCCCTCCCTTCCAACATTTCCTTGGATGAGAATTAAAAAAAAGATTTAGTCAGGTGCCTGACACTGAGCAAGTGCTCAAGAGTTGTGAACAATCATTATCATAGCTCTAGGGCAAGGTGGGGCGAGCATGTTGGAGGGGAAGAGCCCTGACCCAAGCCTCAGAGCTAGTTCTCCTCACCCTGCTGTCTGTGGGGACAGTGTGCAGAAGTGACAACAGGGTCCAAATGACATTGAGCAGCTGGATTCTGCCACTCCTTTGCCAGGTGACTTGTTTGAACTTCTTACCTCTTTCCCTCTGGGCCTCACTCTCCCCGTGTACAAAGTGGGCCATCGATTCTGACATCATGAATGTGTGGGGGGCTTTAAGTGACATGAATATGGGCGACTCACAGGAGGGCAGGGTGGCAGGTGGAACAGGCAGGAAGGAGGAACATTCAAACAGCAATACGTTCTCCAGCTGAGTAGAACTAGGAACAAGCTATATTCACTCTGAGGCTGGGGGCATGTTTCCTAGCCTCCTCAGTCACTGGATCTTCCCCCCACCCCCTTCCCCCTGCCATGGCTACAGGCTTCCATCCCTCCATTCCAGCTCCAACACTCGGCCTGGTTGAACACTAATTCAGAGTCCTCTTGTTCTGAGAATGGGTTGACTTACTGCCTGAGATGTAGATTTCTCCTTCCTCCAGGGTGGGGCCTCGGACTGTCAGGAGCCTTAGGCAGCCAGGAACCACCCAATCAGTTGGTCCTATTGTGCCTTAACAATACCGCCAGACCCCATGTATGTCTGTTCTGAAGAGAATGGGACAGGGAACCATCACTCCTATGCACAGCACACCACACACACACCTGCTCTGGCACAGAGTCATTCCTAAAGAGGGCATGACAGCCTTCCTCGTCGCCTCTCTCCTTTGGGAGCCCAGGCTTGGGGTGCCCCGTCTACCTCTCTCCTTCCTGTTCCCCCAAGTCACTGGATGGGATGTCCGCTTACACCAAAGTCACCAAACCCTACAGGAGGTGGGAGAACCTGGGTTTGGGGATGAGAACAATATGGGCTCAGACTCCAGCTTTGTCATGTGCTAGCCGTGTGCGCTGGGGATGTCACTAAATCAGTCCCTCTGCTCATCGACTTGCTTCTCTGTAAAATGAGGATGGACGTGAATTAAAACAGGTTTAAGAAGCATTTGGAAAAGTGCATGGCACAAGAACCTTCACTACATACTTACTACTATTATTACTGTATTGTTATCATTGTCATCATTATTATAATCACCCAGATTTTGCTATCATCTGAAACCCCCTATTTAGATGCATCACTTTGAAGAAATCAGGCACAATGCAGTAAGGACACAGAACCATCGATGATCCTGCAAGACAACAGACTAGAATCTAATCAAGCCTCGATATTTAAGCATCCAGGTTACATTTAAGTTAAATATTCCACTGAGTTAAATATAGAATGTGGGAAATTCTACCAGAACAGATGACCCAGTTTCTTCTACAAAATAAGTGGCATGGGCAGAGGAGAATTCGGGAAATATGTGGCAACTTCCCGGAGAAGGACTGCGACTCAGAGCCCAGCGTGGACGCCGACTCAGACGCCCTCTGCTGCAAGGCTCTCCTGCTGTGTTTGCTGCAGACAGCCAAGGAATTCAGACAAGAGCCAGTATTAGTTGATGTTAAAGAGTTGTTAGATGGTTTGTTAGATCTAATTGCAGAAGGGCTGTTATGAGCTAAAATGTTTAGTTATTATAAACAAGTGCTGAAGCCCTCTCAGGTAAAACTATCATAATGCTGGGATTATCTGTCCTATCTCCTGGGTGGGAAGATGAGAAAAGGTGGGCTTGAGCAGATACTGTGAAGCTGGGAGAGGCAGGCATAAAGGGGTAAGTTGCCCATCTTTACTATTCTTTCTACTTTCACGCAGATTTTAAAGTTTCCCTAATGAAATAACTATAAAAGTAAACATAGTTTCCCCGGGTATAGCACTGCTGCATCTACTCTGGGGAGGGGACCCCAGCCCACCCAGGAATCAGGGAACCAGCTTCTGCCCATTCACAACCCCCAGGCCCCCACCAGCAGTCCCTGCTGTTTGGGCCTCTGCTCTGCCTTCCTAGGCCTAGGCTGTCTCAGCCACCACCTAGGTGGGCTTGACCTCTGACCAGTGACCTAACTTCTCTGAGCCTCAGACTCTCATCTCAAAGCTGGGAAGGATGACGTCAGCCTTGAAGTCCGAGCCCTCAAAATACTACTTTCTCCTCTTCTTCCCGTTCTTGGTATCTCTTGGTTTAGCTGAGCTGCAGCTGGCTGGGACAGCCAGCCCCTGTGAGCCTGTGGTATGGCTGCTGGCTGTGGGCGTGAGGTAGGGACACAGCCTTGGCATGTGGAGCACAGCTCCAGGCCAAGCCTCCTCCTCCTCCTTCCTGCACATCTCTGGGAATCATAGCTCCTGGCTATTAAACTAAAAATGCACCTTTCACTGTCAAGAAGCAAGCAGCTCTGCATAAATTCATGCATTCTTAGCTATGAAAGTTTGAGATCTTGGCCTAGAAATGGGAAATCTGAGCCAACTTAATATCTTCCCTCAAGAATCGGCAGGCATCAATGCCAAGGACGCCTCACCAGCTGTCCCCAGCTCTGGTGAGAAATGAGCCAGAGGGTCCCCTGGAGCCATATTCAACCTGCTGTGGGTTCAGATTCCACTGCCGGCATGGAGCCCAAAGGCAGGCACGAGCCAGGGCTGGTGCCTGCTGTCAGCCATTAGCTCAGTAGAAGGGCTTCCAGTGGATGACCTACCTGCGGGGGCCCAGGCAGGTAGCAGTGGGCCATGAAGGCAATGGCTAGTATTTAGGTTTGTATTTAAAAGAATGAAGAAACTTTGGAGAGTGATGGAATCTAATTTTCATTTATAAAACGACCAGAACTAAACTCCTACCTTTTGTTAGCTACACTTAGGTTATCATGAAACAAACAAATGGTAAAGCCTTAGGACCAAGTGACTTCGATGATGGGCTTGCACCTGGGAGACGTGTTCCAGCCACAGAGACCAGCGGCGACTGAGGCAGGCTGTTCTCCAGCTGCTCACTGAGAGGGGGGGAGGCCCACGGGGCAGCCTGACTACACCAGGCAGGCATCCCCACGTTGCTCCAGCAAATTGCAGCTCAGCACACCTGCACGTGTCTCGTTCACCTCCTCTTCTCCAGGATCTGCAAAGAGTCGTTTAGTTTACATTGCTCAGTTGTATAGTATGTGATAGTTGGGCGAGTCCAGCTCACCCACCAGGGCCTGAAGCAGAACTGCTGGGACACCCTCTCCTTCCTCCTGGTCCCATCCACTCTACCAGACAGGTCCTGGCTGGAGACCTCCCTGCCCGCTGGGCCCCAGCCTGGCGGGGTAGCCCCCCTCTGTGGGGGCCTTTGTGCTTGGGATCTCATGCAAGTCCCCTCCAGAGCTGGCAGCCGCTTGTTCTGGCCTACAGTGACTAAGGGAAAGCTCATCGTCCCCACCCCAGGTCACCCATCACCTGTGTCAGGCTTGTCGGTCACCACCCAGGGTTTGTGTCTGCAGCCTGTGTGCATCCCATTGAGGCCCTCCTCCCAATCTTCCATGCCAGAGGCTCTTCCTCTGATTGAACTGTCTGGAGCCACTGGTGGTGGGTGTGTCTGAGTGCCTCCTGTTTGCACTTCATCACCAATGAGTACACCTCTGGCTTCCTCAGAGGCAAAGTTTTACTATGAACTCTTACAATACATTTAGAAAGATCAGCATGATCATTATAATGCATTATTCAGTTTGTTAAATGTGCTTTAAAGAAACCACCATGAAATATATTTTCATTGTAGGGCATCTGTTGTTTCTAGCAAACGATTAGCTGTCACTGAATCATCAATTTCACTTTGCTGTGTGGCCAAGACTAAGTTTTCTAATTAAAGTCCAGGCATGAAGCTAAGCTTACTTGCCTCATTCTGTAGAACAGAGATTTCAGTCCTGCCCTGTCTGACAACCCTAAATGTGTAGGATGAGCCATCCCCCCAGAGTGTTAAGTCCCAAGCTTGTGGACAGGGGTGTGAGGGTGCTGTGATCTCTAGCCCAGCCTTGCAGGGACAGGCAGCTCAGCAGGACCCCTGAGGCACCATAGGCATGAGTCCAGCCTGAGTCCCCCACTCCATCTGGTGCAGCTGTGATTCAGGGGCAAGGACCACCTGCTGAGAGGGAGCCTGGAGCTCCCAGTCCTGCTGCTGCTGGCTTGGGCTGGCTCAGGGGAGACACAGGGACTCTGTGATATGTCCCTCACATCCTGGGCAGGTGGGCAGCGCAGGCCACAGAAAACAGGGGCTGAGAATGAGGAGGCTCCTGAGACTGGGTTTCCTCCCTGAGGCCTGTTTCTCTGGGAGATTTGTTCTCACCCTGTGAGGCTCTGCTCCCAGGTCTCAGAGCACAGACAGGTGGGTGGGACATTGCTGACTGAGATAGTGGGGCTGTGGGGAGAGGAAGAGGAAGGGAGGGAGGGAAAGGGAATGAATGTTTATGAAGAGACCTCTATGTAATAAGAGGTATTTATAGAAAATAAAGCAAGGAAAGCTGAGTTAAAATGATAGAGAGAGGATATAAGATGGTTTTCTGATCTTTCCTCTGGACATGTCAAATCTACTGAGCATAAAATTTGAAAAATAAAAGTAAAAGTGAAATTATTCTTCTCATATTCTAAAACTAACACTTTACATGGCTGTGTTTGGTCTCAGCCTTATACTACAGACTCATCCCTACCCCTCTACGCACCCTCACAGCCCCCTGCAGAGGAACCTTCAGTGAAGTATCCCATTCCGCCCCATTCCCCATTCAAGGGGCCCTTTTTCTGCTACCTTACAGATTCTGGGACCCTACTCTGCTGCCAGCTCTGGCAGCCTGACCTTTCCTTAGGGATTTTTAATTCTTTGAGGGTGATTCAGAAAAGGCTCAAACCTAAACAACCTGTTAGAACATAGACCAATTATAAAATGGTTAGGTGATTTGGCAACCATTTTAGCACTCACAAATCCTAACACTGTGAGCAGTGTGTGTGTATGTGTGTGTGTGTGTGTGTGTGTGTGTGTGTGAGGGAGAGAGAGGCCAAAGGAGAGAGGGAAAGAAAATAACCACAGTGCTCTGCAGGACCTCCACACTCAGGGTGCTGCTGTTCTGGAGGGTGTGACCCCGGGAGTGCTGCACTTCCACATAATTAGGAGAAACAACATCCATGTGTTCTGCATATGAAGTGGAAAATGTGTTCAGTGAGGACTCACAGACACCTAGCATGTAATGCCCATTCTTTTTTTATGTTTGGTGTGGGGACACAATGATATGAGTGTGGTTCTTATACAGAGAGATCTGAATCAGGCAACAGATCACTGGGCAGAAGAGGTGCAGGGGAAACATAGGAGTTTGCTGAGGCTGCTGTGGGCAGTCTAGGGCATAATGGGAAGGAACTCCTGGCACAACCTAGGATGGGGCTGGCCTGGCAAGAGGGTGGCAGGTTTATTCTTTGGACATTCTAGAGGGAACAGGCTCTGATGCAGAAGCCTGCCATTCTTCCAAAATTGTGAAGGTTTTGTATATTATATTGTTTTTAGTTTGTAATCTAACCCTGTAGAACAAGATAACTAAAAACAGGGAAAAGGTAGAACTCAGGTTTTAGGGTTTAGCCTTAATTGATAGGCTTAAGTGATTAAACCTGTGCCTTGATAGGCTTAATAACTGCTTTTTTAAATATTTCTTTTTTATAACCTTTATTATATATTTTCCCATCATCATTTAGTCCCCTTACTCCTTTCCTTTATCACCAAAACTCTGCCTCTGGAATTTTGGCCTAGAGGGTGGTGGCGGGCAGCAGGACCCCAAGTTTTCCACCTTCTCCTTGTTTACCCCCTAGTGTAGTCGAGAACAGGGACACTTCACGGTGTTCAGGCTCTAGTCTGCTTGGGGATGGAAGGCAAACACAGGCCTTCGGTTTCTCTAGAATGTGACCCGTCCCAGCAGTGCCCAGAGGTGAAGTCCCCAGGGGGCTAAGGGACAGTGGGAGAAAGAGGAGGGAGGAGTGAGGAAACTGATATGTCTCCTCTGGGGCTGAGCCGTGGTTTTGAGATGTGGTACTTCAGGTGATCTCTGTCTTGGTCCCCCTGAGTGCTCCCCCTCCTTTGCTAATTCATTACCCCTACTTCCAGGAGTGTTTGCATTAGTGAAGTAGGACCACATAATCTTTTTGTTTGTTTTTAATTTGACTCCATATTTTGAGATAATTGTAGTTTCCCATGTCATTGAAAGAAATAGTGTAGAGAGATCCTTCTACCTCTTATTTACTTTCCTCCATAACAACATCATGCAAAACTAGTACAACGTCACAACCAGGACAGTGGCTTTAATGCATCAAGATACAGCAATTCCATCACTCAAGAATAGCTTATGTCACCCTTTTATAGGTGTGCCTTCTTCTATCCTGTCCCTCCCCTCCCTCCTCTGGCAATTGCTAACCTGTCCTCCACTTCTATAGTTCTGTCATTGCAAGAATGTCATGTAGGTAAAACTAAATGGTATGTAACTTATTGGGATTGGTGGTTTTTTCCTGGGCATGATTCTCTGGAGATTCAGCAGTGTTGTTGTGCATATTGATTGCTTGTTCCTTTTAATTGCCAGACACAGTTTGTTAAATCTTTTACCCATGGAAGGGCATTTACATTATTTCCAATTTTGGGCTAT
Source organism: Phyllostomus discolor (assembly GCF_004126475.2). Taxonomy (NCBI): domain Eukaryota; kingdom Metazoa; phylum Chordata; class Mammalia; order Chiroptera; family Phyllostomidae; genus Phyllostomus; species Phyllostomus discolor. The sequence continues at coordinate 73,508,066 of NC_040915.2, read as the reverse complement.
TGTGAATAACATTGCCATGGGCATGTGTGTGAAGGCTTTTGTGTAAACATAAGTTTTTATCTCTCTGTCTTAAATGCCCACAGATGCAATTTCTGGGCTGTGTGGTAGTGGCATGCCCAGTTTATTGAGAAAATGCCAAACTGTTTTCCAACGGGGTTACACCAGTTTACATTTCCACAGACTCACATTCCCAAGGTATGATTAACCCAGTGTCTCTGCACCCTCGCCGGCATATGGTGCCATACTGCCTTAAATTTTAGGCAATCTAATAGGTGCAGAGTGATTTCTTATGATTTTACTTTGCATTGACCTAATGGCTAATGATGTTAAACATTTTTCCATGGGTTTATTTATCACTTGTGTGTTCTTTTCAATGAAATATCTCTTTATATGCTTTTTTCCATTTAATTGGATTATTATTTTGAGTTTTGAGAGTTTTTTAATAGGTTTTAAGTATTAGTCTTTTATTGGATATATGGGTTGTCAATATTTTCTCCCAGTTAGGAACTTATTTTATCTTTTTAATTTTTATTTAACGGAGCAGTTTGCAGAGCAAAAGCTTTTAATTTTGATGAAGTCCGATTTATCACTTTTCCTTTATAGATTGTGCTTTTGGCATCAAATCTATCTCTAAGTCTTAAAGATTTTTCTCCTACTTTAAACAAGTTTTATAGCTTTATATTTTATACTTAAGTTAGTAATCCATTTTGAATTGATTTTTTGGACAAAGTGCAAGGCTTAGGCCAATGTTATTTTTTAATTTTCAAATTTTTTGCCCATAGATGTCCAATTGCTACAGCAGCATTTGTTGAAAAGACTGTTTTCATTGAATTGCTTTTGCACTTTGGGTGAACTGAGCTGGATACATTTGTAGGGCCTGTTTCTGGGCTCCGATTTCTGTTCCATCAGTCCATGTGTCTCTACCTCCACCAACATCACGCACTTTTGGTTGCTATCGTTAAGTCTTAAAATATGGTAGAGTTATATGTCCTACACATTTCTCCCACTTTCTTTTTTATTTTTTCAAAATTGTTTGAGCTTTTCTAGCTCCTCTCCCCAATGTAACTTTTAGAATAATGTTGTTGTATTTATTAAAAAATTATGGGGATTTTGATAAGAATTGCCTTAAACCTGAATACCATTTTGGGGAATGATCGACATTTCACTATGCTGAGTGACTCAACCCTTGATCTCTTTATTTATTTAGATCTCTCTTATTTCTTTCATTAGGATTTTTTCATTTTTAACATACAAGTTCTATACATGTTTGTTAGACTTACTCCTAAGTATATTTCATTGTTTAAAGTGATTTTAATTGGTAATTTTAATTTTATATTCATGTATTCATTGCTATTATATAGAAATAGGATTGGTTTTTGCAGGCTTATCTTATGTGGTAATCTGTTGAACTCACTTATCAATTCTAGATTTTATTTTGAGGATTCCAAGTGGTTTCCTACATAGACAGTTACACTATCTGCAAATAGAGTTCTCTTAGTCATTCCTTTATAATCTGAGATCTTTTATTGCCTTAATGTTCCAGGTAAAACTTCAAGTGTTGTGTTGAGTATGAGTTGTGGGAATGAACATTGTTATCTTCTGCCACATAACAGAGAAAAAGCATTGAGTCTCTAATCATTAAGCATAGTGTTAGCTATGGACTTTTTCCTAGATAGTCTTTATTAAATTGAGACACTTATCCCTATCCCCAGTTTTCTGAGAATTTAAAGAAAACAAGGCCTTTAAAAAAAGTCTGACCAAGTCCGCTTACCTGTGGTGCTGTGTCGTGTGCTGCAGATGCCACGCCTGGCTGTTAGTCCAGTCATGCTCTCTTCTAAGAGATTATTTTACTTTTAACTTTACATTTAGTTGTGTTTTCCATTTTGAATTAAGTTTGTATATGGTGTGAGAAAGGGGTCTAACCTCACACTTTCACCTGTGGACATCCAGTGGCACCAGCATCATTTGTTAAAAAAAAAACAAAAAACCTCTTCTTTCTCCACTGAACTGCTTTGGAATCCTTGCTGAAAATCAATTTTCCATAACTGCACGAGTTTATTATATTTATTCTATAAATGTAGGTGGGTATATATGGACTCTCAATTCTATTCCATTGATCTATATGCCTATCTTATTACTAATTCCACACAATCTTGATTACCATAGTTTGTAATAAGTTTTGAAATTGAGATATGTGAGCCTTCCGATTTTGTTAGTCTCTTTCAAGATTGTTTTGCTACTCATTGTCCCTTAAATTTCCATATGAATTTCAGCATAAGCTTTTCTATTTCTGAAAAACATCTGAGATTTTAATAATAATCATGTGGAATCTATAAATCATTTTAGGGAGTGTTGCCATTTTAACAATATCATTTCTTATAATCCATAAATACAGTATGTCTTCCCACTTACCTGCATATTATTTAATCAATTTCAACAATTTTTGTAGTTTTCAGTGTTGAATTCTTATACTTTATATTCTTAAATTTATTTCTTAAAATTATCCTTAAGTATTTTATTATTTTGTTGTTTTGTATACTGAATCATTTTTTGTAATTTCATTCTCAGATAGTTTATTGCTAAGTTATAGAAATAAAATTTGTTTTTGTATGCTGATCTTGTATTCCACAACTTTGCTGACTTCATTTATTGGTTCCAATAGTTCTTTACAAGATTCCTTGGAATTTTTTATATATAAGATTATGTCATTTCTTGATAGAGATGGTTTTACTTCTTTTTCAGGCTTCATGCTTTGTATTTCTTTTTCTTGATTATTAGCCTTGGTTAGAACCCTCAATACAACATTGAATGAAAGTGTAGGCAGTCTTGCTTGTCCTGTTCCTAACTACTGGGGAAAATTTTCATCTGTTACCATTGAGCATGTAAAAGCTGGATTTTTCACAGCTGTCCTTTGTCAGGTCACAGAAGTTCTCATGTACTCCTAGTTTATTGAGAGTTTTTATCATAAAATAATGTTGGATTTTGTTAAAAATTTTTTCTGTGTCTATTGGGGTAAGTATGTGATGTTTTCTTTATTCTGTGCTCTGCCTTATATGCCTCAAAATAAGATTTTAGGAACCACGCTGCTGTTAGTGAGTGGGGTTGTATATGCTGTCATAAAAATTCTAAGGCTTTTGTATCTGCATGAGATGCAGTTAGAAGTTGAGCATCTGAAATATGAATAGTGATGGTACTTGATTTATAGTGTGCAATGATGAATATAAAGATGTAGTATTTGTCTGACATTTATTGGGGCATCTGAAGCCTTGTAGAAGGAAAATAATGGGCCCATGTTATCAAATTCCTGTCCACATGCAACTATATCTCACTGCTTATCTCCTAAGCTGGAAGATATAATTTTTTCCCGTGAGAGGTAATCAACTAACTGCCAAATGCATTGCAGGATCTGGCTTACATGTGCCAGTAGAAAGTTGGGGGACAATCATGAAAATCATCTGAAAGGGTGTTTCAGAAAATCCTTGAGGCTTGAAAATGACAGCAGTATATAGTAAATGAAAAAAGATGTTGGAGCTTCGTTGGTATAATAGTGAGGAAGGAGCCAGAAGGCGCAGGGACTTAGATATGTTAGAACAGAGTTGCTAAGTCAGACCTGAGAATGTATTTTCTGACCATACTTCCTTGAAGGGATAGTAGGAGACTTTTTCCACTAAGGCAAGAAGGTAGGTAATAGTGAAAGGGGCATTGGAATATTTGAGAAAATGAGTGAAGGAGAAACTCTGAAGACCAGTGACTGTGATGAAGAATGTTGCAATAATATTGTGTTTTGTAACATCAGTGAGAATTGTGAGATTCTAGAATGGGAGAGTGGAAGTCAGATCTTAAGTTTAGAAGAAAGGTAGATCAGTATATTTGACACACAGGGGTTCATGGCAATGGCTAACAGACTGTCATGTATCTGGGGACCAAAAGTATCATCAGGAGCTTAGAGTATTGCTCAGTTTATATAGTGATGATGCAGGCTGGGGCTTCCTGCATGGGCAGGCATGTAGGCAGTGGGGAGCTCTTTGCATTGTAAGCTCCATTCAAGATCTGTGTTATGCATGCCACATACCCCATAGTAAAATACAGATACCTGCCAGTGGTTGACGTGGGCTATGCTCTTTCCTTTGCTCCTAATGTAAGACAGGGTGCAGAAGGAAAGCCTTGGGCTTATTGTAAACTGGCCTGCTCACAGGGGGGTCTTAGAGGTTGTGAAAAAAAAGGCAGAAATTACTTTGGTAGCTCCTTCCTTCCTTCCTTCCTTCCTTCCTTCCTTCCTTCCTTCCCTCCTCCCTTCCTTCTTTCCTTCCTTCCCTCCTTTTAAATCAAATAACTCTTGGTAAACTTTAGGACTTAACAAAGAGGACATACTTCTCTCTCTTTCTGTATCACTGGGGGTAACCCGGTTGATGCCAACTGCTGCTCCAAGTCACTGTCAGGTTTCACAGTGCTTCCCCATCCTTCGTGAAAGAAATAAACCTCAGATTGGATACAACAAACTGAGTCATCCTTGGATGATAAGAAAACCTCATGGCTGGAATTCCAGCCAGGACTGGAGCGCCTGGGGGGACTGGTTACCTGTCCCTGATGCTGTGACAAGAGCCTCCTCTGGCCCTCTTTGTGGTGCCCCCAGATGACCTGGGCCTGTAGGCCCCACAGACCAGCTTGTGGGCCCTGAAGACCTTCTCTCTCTCCTGGCCCAGAAGGTCTGCTCTGCTTCTTTGTTATAAACAATCTCTCAAAAATGCAGGGGACCTCAGTACAGAGGTCATCCAGAGTATGGGAAGGGGATTATTGGTTTTCTGTGATTCTCATAGCTATGTAGGGGCGTGGTTTTGTAATGTACCAAGTCTCCTAGTATTTTCATGGGCCTTGGCCATTTGTCTCCAGTCAGTCTGTGACCCATGCACTATTCTGCTCCCCACAGAGGGGACACAATCAGTCCTTGGCACCTAAATGTGCTTTCTTCAACAATGCTGTGACTTTGGAAGCTGCCTAGATGCTCCAGGTAGTCTGGCTTCATGTAACCCCATGAACAACCCCTGCCCTTGCTGGAAGTTGGAGGAGCAGGCAGGTACTGAGCATCTCCCCAGCTCAGGACTCCAAGTAGGCTGCTGTGAGCTTGTGGCTCTGCCAGCATGGAGGAGGAGGGAGTGGGTCCATCTCCTCTGGGGTGGAAAAACTGTCCTAGTCTGAGAGATAAGCAAATCCCAAGACTTAACCACAGTATGTTCTTTTCCAAGAACCAAAAGCACTGACTATAATGCAGCTCAGGTCCCATAGGGAAATGCCACAGAGAAAGAAATACAGAGGAAGGTTGGAAAAAGTGGAAAGAGAAAGGGAGAGAGGGGGAGGAGAAAGGGTTGAGAGAGAGAGAGAGGGAAGAGGGAGAAGGAGAAGGGCATGAGGAAGGAGTGGAGGGGGAAGGGGAAGGAAAGGATGATAGGAAGGTGGTATGCAGGTGGCCTCTAGCTTCTATGAGAACCTCTTTAACAGGGCCCTAGGAATGTCATATGAGCAGATCTGTCAGGTGGTAATGGTTCCTCTAATGAAAGTGAAAGTGAGGAGGTACCTGTCGCCTGCTGTCCACTCAGGTTGTAACCAGGACCACTTAGTGGCTGAGCCAGCTGAGATCTGAGATGTTTGGAGAAAACACTTCCCGTCTGAAGGTGAAGCAGGCTGGGAGTGGCAGGAGAGCCCTGGGTGAGGGGACTCACCGGAAAAACCTAACCTGAGCAGGGTGCTGGTGCTGGGGGTGAGTGTGGCTGTGCTGTCATGTCTGTGAGGCAGAGGAGGACAGGTGCAGCCTCATGGGAACATCAGCCTGTCCAGTTGGCATCAAAATGAGCCCACATTTACTGAGTTCCTACTATGTGGAAGGCTCTAAGCTGGGCCAGGGGACCTCCAGCCCCTCAGGGGTTTGCATCCTGTACTCAGGACTGTTGAGGAGTTTGAATCTGAGTTGTGCTGTCTCAGAGGGATCTTCAGCATCTGCATAAGAGGCAGGCAGGGACATTTCCTAGAGTAGGTGAGACGTGACTGGGCAGTCAAGGATGGATTTGACCTTGACACATGGGAAGGGTGGAGACAGAATGGTGGCCTTCAGGATCTAGGGCAGGTTTTGGCTGAGCCCTCCCACCCTCTGGAGAGTTCAAGGTGTGCTAAAACAGTAGGAGTGGTCAGAAGCGTTTTGGGGAATGGAATTCCATCTGCAGCATTATAGCATCCCCATTGAAATAAACCCAGTCATAATGGAAGAGTCTTGCTTAGGGAGAAAAAGATACCATGGAAAAGAGACCTCAAATGCAAGAGTTAAAATCAAAGTCCTTCAACTGTGCCCTGAGTGTTGAATGTAAAACAGAGAGCAGACATATCTCTGTTAGTGTGATATTTCCTCCTGGTTCTGACTCTGAGCTTTCATTTTTGTTGCCCAGTTCTTGTCTTCTTTATTCTTTTTTCTCCCCCCACCCCCGCCCCATGATTGAGCTAACCTGGCCCAGGAGAAGCCCTGGACATTCTCAGGCAGCAAGGAAAGGAAGTACCCACTCCTTTTTTTCCCAGTCTTTGAGGAGCACAATCCTGAGGCCAGGCAAGGATGGCTCTTCCAATCAGGAGCCTGAACAGCAGTAGCACATCCTGCCCTATGGAGGAGGGTCAGTTTTCACACATGGCATGATCACATGGAGCCTGCTCATCTCAGAGACCAGGAGCAAAGCTGCAGAGTCTTGGGTAATTGCCATCTTTGGCTGTTCACATTCTCCTGGTGTGTGCATGCAAGTGGCTGTGTGCACTGGCAGTTGCCTGTTACACCAGTGAAATGTCATATGAGGGGACCTCTTCTTCAATCCCTCCTCCCCTCTCATCCTCTCTGTATCTCGACACTGGTATTTGAGTGGTGGACTTTTGAAACAAAAGTGGTCTTTAACAGTCAGACTCAGAAAGGGGTGTAGAAGATTTTTCTTTCTCATGGATGTGACAGCTGAAGATTTCTGGAGATAGATGGGCCCCAGAGGGCCAGGCTCTGAGGATTCTGGAGTCAATGTGGGAGGCTGGCCATGCTGAGGGAGTGGAGGTCTCACACCAGAGGCAGTGAGGGGAAGACTTCCATAGCATCTCTAGTGTACTTCTGCTTGCTTTTGCTTCTGCGGGCCACATCTCACCACCTGGGTTGTGGGAGCTGAGGGTATCCTCAGGCCCTCGAGAAGTTGATACTGGTGTGTGCATGTGTGTGCACGCACACAGCCACTCCCAGTTTTGTGACTCTCTAAGGTGTGAAAAGCCTGACCAATCTGCTTCATTGTAATTGATGAGCACCTCTAGTTCATCTAGAGCTGTGCTTGGTATTTTGAGCAACAATATAACAGATACAGTATCCACTCTCAAGAAACTTTTATTCTAGCCAGGGAGAGAGATGATGAAGGAGTGAAAACTAACATTTAATTAGGAGTTGTGGCACCTGAGGCGAAGGAAACAGCAGGGTGCTGAGAGAGAGAAGCACAAGGTAGGTTTAATTTATGTGCAAAGAGTAGGTGACAGAAAAATGGCCTCTCTGAGCACGAATTTTATTCATTTATTTAATCAACATTCAACATATATCTGCTAAGTTAGGTGTTGAGCAACACACAATGAATAAAACAGAGCACTCCATGTTCTGCAATGAGTTTGTCATTTCCTGTGAGCAGTGATGGACATGCTAAAGACATAAGGAAGTGTTAATGTGTGCTAATAAGGGATGAGTACTAGGGAGGAAATGTGAACAGGGAGTGATGGCCAAGGGTTGAGCTTTCTACAGGGCTATGGGGTCAAGCTCTGCTGCACAGGCACTGTGTGTGGTAAGGTTGGAATGAGTACTTTGCAAGCCCCTCAGGTATGGGGTGTGAGGGTGGGGGAGGGTGGGAAGAAGAGCCTTCCAGGCTGAGCCAAGAGCAGCTGCCCTGAGGCAGGAATGTGTTCTGTTTCTTCAGTGTGGCTGGAGCTCAGTTAAGTAAGTGGAGAATGGGAAGGAAGAAGAGCCTGTGTGCAGGTGCAGGGCCTCACCATGCACCACAAAGATGCTGGCTTTGACTCTGAGTAAGATGAGGAGCCCCTAAGGAGCAGAGCAGGACAATGACATGATCTGACTTCAGTTTCACAGGACCTTGGGCTGCTATGAGACCACGGAGGCTAAAAGAATCAGAGGTTTATCGGGAGATTTGGGAAGGGAAGCAGACACACCTGTTATGTCCCCATCGCTGGGCTCAGGCCTGGGACAGGAGAACTGGGATCCCCTCTGAGTCCCACCTTAGGAGACTGGAGGGCATGAATAAACAGCCAAGGACTGAGAAACCCTGAGTTGTGCCTATTGGTGACAGGTTGGGGTTGTTATTCTGTGTTTGTACTGGGTTTCCTAGAGTGGGGAAGCCCATTGACTTTGGAGCCAGGATGCCAAGGCTGATGTCCTAGTTCAGCTGGGCACCACTGGCCAAGTGGCCTGGAGTCTCTGGGTTCAGAATATCTCTGTGGTGAATGTGGGTCCCAGCACCTGTCTCATTCAACAGGCCTGTTGAGCAAAAGAGAAGATTGCAAAGATGCTTCAGAAAATTTGAGTGCAGTACAAATCTAAATGTAAAAATAAATCTAAATTCTCATTCTTGTTTTAGTCCCACTCTCTCAAGCTTCCAGATTGGATAGCATTGGAAACTTTCTCCTTAAAGTTTCTGAGCCAAAGGAAAACATTTCCTTTTCTATTAATGTCATTAATTTTTTTCTTGGAATAATTTTAGATTTATAAGAAGTTGCAAAGTGAATACAGAGATTTTCCGTATTCCCTTTACTCAGTTTCTCCCAATGTTATATTTTAAATGACTATGGTACATTTGCTAAAATTAAAAGATTAGCTCTGGCAAATTACTAGGAACTGAATTCTAGACTTGATTTGCATTTCATTATTTTCTCACTGCTGCTATTTCTGCTTCTGGTATTCAGTCCAGGATACTGCATTTCATGTTAGAGCATGTTCTTTGACAGAGACGTGTGTGGTCTAGGGAAGAGAGGGTAGGGCTGGCTGATGGTTAGAGGTGTTGAAGATGATGCCAACAGGCTCAGGTAGAAACAAATGCTCAACTCCTCTTTTCGTGGAGATTAAACTTAAAAGGGACAAGTTTTAACTTCAGCAAGATATATTTAGTTATAAGTTAGATAATAAAAAAGTACATCTTAAATAAGGGCTGACCAAGGCCCTGGGGGAGATAATCAAGGCAGCTTGTGAAGTTCCCTTCTTCATAGCACATTTGCAGAAGATAACAAGTAGTTTCTCTGGGACAGAAGGAAAGAAACTACTGCCCATATCTGACCCATGGATTCCCAAAGCAATGGAAGCAAATGAACAGGGCATGTAGAGTCATTTAGCAGCTAAGAGACTCATTTCCATTTATGGTGGGAAAGGAAGGCCTGCACATTGCTTATTCAAAATGACATGGGCTCAAGATAGTGAGAAAAATGTAGGTTGAAACTGGGTTCCTCACAGATGCGTGCCTGACCTATGGTTTTCTGGGAGGGGGAGAAGGGCTTCTGCCCACCTGTGGGCCTTGTCCTGACAGACTGGGCTCTAGGACAGTGTGGGCAGTGAGCCCCCCACCAGTATTGATTCTGTTCTTCCTGTTGAATAATCTTCCCCTGGGAACTGAGCCTCAGGTTGGAGCTCATGACTGACTTTTCAAAAGTGTTTTAAAGGAAACTCTTTGCTTTCTGAGGGATTTCTCAAAGGGGTAGGCATCAGGGAGCCTCCTTAAAATTGTTACATGTTGACATCTTGGAAGTTCATCCTAAGACCCACGTAAGTCCCGACACATGGCCTTGGAAGTGACTTCCTCCCTGAGGTGGGACAGGTATTCCACTGGTCAGTGTTGTGAGGGGAGCTGCAGAATCCAACCTTACACAGAGGAAGCAGCAAGGCCAAAGTGCAGTCTCTTCTGGAAGGTGATGCATTTATAGGAATGGCTCAGGTATTGGGCCTGGAGGCTGGAAGGATGCGCTCAGAGTGGCAGACTCTGGTTCATGTGGTAAGGACAGGTTGTTGATTCTTCTGTGGAGTCTCCATTTATTTCACAGAGAGGCACAATTTATTGTTGATCAGATAGTGCATTTAAGCAATTCCAATAAAGAGTAGAAGATGAATTGAAGGAGATATTGGAGATGGCATTTATGAATTGAACAGAGAAAGTTATCCAGATGATTGCTAAGGCATCTCATAACCCAATATTTTGTGACTCTATGGTTTTTAACTGAAATGACATATGAGCTGAAGTAGGTGATTCACACTTTTGGCGTCCCAGGTTGAGGTCCAAATAACACTGGCTATGAACTCAGAAAAGTCTGCACTATTAAACAGCTCCAATGTTACCCAGTCGATCCTTCTGCAGATGTATTACTCATTGACTCACCTTCTTAGAGACAATTAGTTGTCCCCACGCTCTCATCTGGTGGTTTTCACTCTCTGCTATACAGTGGAGCTGTGTGTGAATGCTGTGAACTACAGATAGTGTTTCTCAGCCCTAGAACTACCAAGTCAGCATCTCTCAGGTTGGAGCCAAGGATCTAATTCACTGTACTGTGCACCCGAAACTAATATAATATGGAATGTGAACTGTAAGTGGGAATTTTTTCAAGTGTAAATTATATATCTCTACAGAAGGTCTCAGTGCACCAAGATTGGTAACCCCCCTGCCATCTACATCCCTTCCCGGGCAATGCCACACCAAGATGCACTCGAGCCCACTGCTGTGATGTGTCTAGACAAGGTCTTGATGTCCTTCCCCAGCTGCCTGTCACCTCTAATGCCATGGAGCTGTCTAATACATGTCACAGGCCTGGTATCCAGGGATTCAGTTGAAGGGGAGGTGGCCCCTAAGGCTAACTGGCTGTGTGTGCCAGAAACAAAGGGTGCTGGAGCACAGTGCAGGGAGCAAAGACAAGGAAGCAAAGTTCAGGGTTTAGTTCAGCTTTGGTCTCTGCTTTATTTAACTTATACCTGAAAAAAGTATACATACTGTTTTGAATCAAGTTTGAAGTTGAATTTACAGATTCATTCTGTCTGGTACCACACTTTTTAAACTGATGGACAGGGATAGCCACTCTTTTGAAATGGAAACCCTCTCCTTTATCACAATGTGACCAAGGCTGAGATGTGAGGTGCAGTTTGGGGGAGGTGGTGGGTGGAGGCAACTGTGCTAATTTTGGTCTGAAGTGTCATGGAGCAGCAAGCCTGTTCTCACCCACCCACATGAAAGTGGAGAGTGCTGCAAAAGTCAATTGCAGATGCTAAGAACACAGCTTCTGGTGAGTTGTAAGCCCAGAATTAAAGGCCTCATTGGAAATACCAGAGAAAAATAGTTTGTGAAGACTGTCTGAATGCCAGGTTATTCAAAGATGGGTTCTAGATACACTCTAAGTCCAAGAAGGGATTGCAGATGGTTATTCATCTTTCTTTAATAGAGAAATAGTTCTGCTTTGAACAGTTTATAAGATTTCATCTTATTAAACCTAGAATTTCACATTTCTTTTCAATTTATGATATCTCATTTAAAAAAAAAGTTTTATGTAGAGAAGACATGCTATTGGATGTTTTGTTAATATGTATTCTTAAAGGGTATGCTTCACACCTTTACTGTCACACCCTGAACACTGGCATTGGAGACCGCATCCAGAACTCTGCTGCCTATTCACCCATGAGGGGGTCCAGGGCCCCACGGGTGGGGTGTCACAACCCCAGCCTGTGAGAGGATCTCAGCTCTCCCACATCACAGTGCAGAGCTCTGCAGGGTTTTCAGAGCCCAGCCCCAGGGTGCTCTTCCCTGCACCCTGAAGAGACTACCTTCCCTGGTGCTGGGCACTGTACAATATCATATCTGTTGGTGCATGCCTGAATGCTGGGACCCTCTCCAGTGGCAGGTCTAGGTTCCAGGGAGGACCCCTAGCCATCTAGAGACACAGCAAGTGTTGTCTGAGAAGAGGATAGTGACAACGTGACTTTAAATCCTGGGTCTCAAGAGTCTCTATGAAAAGAGGAGTGTCTGGGAGCAGAAGTCCTGCCAAGGCCTGCTAAGGGTATATTTTAATTGAAGAGAATAAACCTGATAACCTCTCTTCTCCTGCAGGCTCATCTCCCCAACCCAGGTTGGGGACCAAGGTAGGCTCTGTCACCAGGGAGGCAGGTATAGGGATGTCCTGCCCAGGGTGCTGGGCCTGGTCCAGGACAGGCTTGGAACCATCACTGTGGGAGGTGGGAGAAGGGAGAGGGACAGTACCCTGGGGTAGGAAATGGGGTCAGGGCCTCATCGCCGAGATTGGGAAACCAAGGTCCAGAGAGGCTGGGGTTTGCTCTGGTCACAGAATGGCCCTGGAGTCCAGGCTCCTGACCCTCCCACAGTTCTGTCCCCAACATCATGGGCAGCTCATAAGCCACAGTTTGCCACCTTCAGGACAAGCATACCACCCTCCTTTGGCCAAGCCTGGGGACTGCATCATTGCTGCCCCAGTTTCTTTTCATTTGAAAGAAGATGTGCTTTGTCCCTTCACTTTCAGTGTGTGCATGTCTTTCCTTCTGAAATGTGTCTCTTTTAGGCAGCATTGTATGGTTCATTTTTAAGTTCATGCAACCATCTTATGTGTTTTGATCAGAGCTGTTACTCTATTTCATTTAACATAATTATTGATGCTTATTGCCATTTCATTCATTGTTTTCTGGTTGTTTCTGCAGTTTTTCTTTGTTCCTTTCTTCTATTGCTCTCTTGTGATTTACTGGTTTTCTTCAATGTTATGTTTGGATTTCTTTCTATTTATTTGCTTTGTATCTGTTATAGGTTTTTGGTTTGTGGTTACCATGAGACTCATCTATAATAACCTATGTATATCACAGTCTACTTTATGTTGATGGTCAAGTTTGAATGGATTCTGAAAACACTACACTTTTACTCCCCTCCGATATGTTTTATGTTTCTGATGTCACATTTTACATCCTTAGTGCATGTGTGTGTGCATCCCTTAACCAATTATTGTAGATAGAGGTGACTTTATTATGCCTGTTAACCTTCATACTAGTTTTGTAAGTGAATGATCTACTACCTTTACACAGAGGGATTTTTTTTTCTTTCATGTATTTTTTTATCTGTAGTTTTGACCTTTCCTTTTAAAGTTAAAGAAGTCCCTTCAACATTCTTTGTAATGCCAGTTTAGAAGTTAACCTTTGACATTTTAATTATGATGTGTTTTGGTGTTAGTCTCTTCAGGTTCATTTTTTTCTTGTTTTTCAAGTTTAGGGAAGTTTACAGCCATTATTTCTTCAAATGGGTCTTCTGTTCCTATTTCTCTCTCTTTTCTTCTGGGCCCCATATAATCCAAAGTTAGTGTACTTTATGTTTTCCCAATTTCCTTAAACCATCCTCAGTTTTTAAAATTCCTTTGTCTTTGTTGTTTTGATTGGGTGATTTCCTCTACCATGTCTTTCAGATTGCTGATTTATTTTGTAAATCATCCAGTCTGCTGTTGATCCCCAATAGTGTGTGTTTTGCATGTCAGTTGTTTTCTATAGTCTGGTTGATTCTTTTATATATTTTTATCACTTTTGTTGAAGTTCTCTCTGTGTTTATCCATTCTCTCCTGACTTTGGTGAGCAGCTGGATGACCATTCCATTGCATTGCTTATCTGGTAGACTGCTTAACTCCATTTTATTTAGTTCTTTTATGTGGTTTGTCTTATTCTTTAATTTAGAACATATTTCTTTGTCTCCTCATTTTGCCTGACTCTCTGTTGGTTTTATGTATTAGGTAAATCAGTTACATCTCCTGGTTTTGAAGGATTGGCCTATATAGAAGGGGTCCTGTGCCCTGTGGTGTAATTCCTTCTGGCCACCAGAACCTAGTGCTCTAGAGGTGACTTCAATGTGGGGGTACCTGTGCCCTCCTGTAGTAGTTGGGCCATGACTGTGGTGGACTCACTGTTTTCTTGGTTTTACAATAGCTGTTGTGGGCACACTAGTGTATCCTGGGTGGCTCCCCAGGCAGGAGTCCCTTTGGAGGGGTACCAATTGCAGCCTAGGTTGCCTGCCGGGTTTATCAACACTGGGGCTACTTGGTAGGGTGATGGACTCTGGTGCAGGTTGAGGCTGCCTGATGGGAGTGGCTGAGGCATCTTAGAAAATTATCGTGTTGGAGTTTCTTTTTCCTAAAATAGCAGAAATAATTTAGAACTTGAAAGCAGCCACCAACATAGCCAATCAGGTACACTAAACAAGCTTTTGACATTTTATTTGCTCCATTTCTGAGGCATTATACCTGGGCCTGGGATCTCTGATCATTTGTCCTTATTGGATCGCTACCACCTCTTTGTGGGCAAAATATTCAGCTTCTGTTGGCAGCATCCACAATGCACCTACTACCAAGATTCAAAGAGATCCCTCAAAACCCACCTCCAGAGTCAATGAATACCACGGAATTAGTGAAAACCCATAATAGAAGATTACAAAAGTCAGGATCTCGTTATTTCATGTACTAATCTCTATAATGGTCCTACTTTATCTGCGAGAAAACCCAAGCATTGTGGATGGAGGTTTGTCCAGAACCTTTGAGCAATAAATAACATTTTATTCCCTGACATCCTGTTTTTGTAACCCTTATAATGCTACTAACATCTATCCCACAGAAAGAAAATTCCTTACTATAATTGTTTTATGCAATACATTCTTTAGCATTCCAGTTGATGAAGCTAGCCAATACCTTTTTTTCTTCATTTGGGAAGGAAACAATTCACCTAGACAATAATGATAGGGTTTTACTGAGAGTTCTTTTAATTTCTCAAAATCCTGAAGACTAATGTGGATGATACAAAATTCATTAGGAGATTCTACTTTGTTGCAATATATGTGTGGCTTGTTTTTTCCCTCTTCCACCTAAGTCTTCTTGCAGGAAGACTGCATTCATTTGCAAAAGCTTTTAGCCTTTATAAGTTCCCAAGAAAAAAAATGCAGTTTCCCCAAACTCAGGTTCGATATTTAGGGCATTTGATGGCAGAATAAGGGTTGTAACTAGATCCAGGTAGGCTTCACGGGGCCCTAAATTTCCCCAAACCCAAAAAGCACCAACTGCAAGGTGTTCTGGGCTAGTTGGTTAATATTAAAATTGTATGGTAAATCTCTCTTTTATGGCCTCTGTGTGTTTTACTAAAGTAAAACAATCTTGACCCAGTTCCAAGGGAAGAACAAGACACATGAACCCACTTGTCCCTGGACACCCCAACCATCAGATCCCTTTTATAGTTTTGTATGTTAAAAGGAAGAAAATTGGGTCCCTTGGGGTACTTACCCAAAAACATAAAGGCCACAATCGACTCATTGGGTATTATAGACAACAAGTGGACACTGCCCAAGAGCCAGTACGATGCTGCCTTTCCGATGGGATCCCCTTTAATGATTTTGGCACCCCATGCAGTAGGAGCCCTCACAAATTCTTCTCATACTCAACATTTTTTATTGGCCTCCTCTTCTGCTCTTTTGTTAACCTCTCCTCACACAACTCTTTCATGTTTTGATAACCTGGTTCTCTTGTCCTCTCCATTATCAACAAAACCCCTCTTGACTGTTTAGCACTGATATATCACCACCTGGCCCTTCATGATGATGTGCAGAAAACCTCTTGAGTAATGTTAGGTTCTCATGATTCCTTATGGGTTTCATTTAAAAGGTGACAGTAGCAAATATTGTGCTAAATGTGCAATATTATCACCCTTTGGTGTAATTGAAGCAGCACCTTTGCCTTTGGCTGCTACAGACCAACCAGCCGAATTCTATAGGCTCATGTGCGTCTGCACCCCAGTCAAAGGCAAGACTCTCAGAGTCTGTACTCGACAGGCTTTGGAGCAGCTCATGATTTTGGAATGTTGTGCAAGCAACATGGCTTCCTTTCTTCCAGCAGGAAAAATAATTTCAAATGGCCCATATGTTCCATATATTACAAAAATAGAAACCAGGAATTTCAGATGGTATACTTTTACTTGTTGGTTTAACCATTATCAAGATCCCATGGAATTCTAAACTTGATTCTCTGGAAGCTAAGGTAAGTCAACTTGCTGACACTTTCACAGGGAATGCTGCCCTTAAAGAACCAATGGCGGTTCAACCTCTGTTATAGTCCAAAGGGCTATTTCCCCAAACGATAACTTAGGAAAAAATTTGCAAAACATGTTCAACATTTGGCCTCAGAGGAGAAAACATGATTGGAAATTCAACAATTGCTGTTTTGATAAAAAAAGTTTTTATTCCTAACTATTGTATATGCAATAAGCCATTGGTCCACTGACAAAATTATAGCATTCGTAAATCAATATTGGTGGGGAAATATTAATAAGGCCACGAAGAGTGGCTGCCTCACTTTTCCCACTTGTCCAAGGTACAACCTGGGAAAGCCTGTTCCCACTGTTCCTAGACATTTTCAATTGCCTGATGGACCATTTGAGCTTTGGCAAACAGATTACATTTAGTTTTCCCCATCTCATGGATATAAATGTATTCTGGTTGTGGTCTCTCTGCTGCTTCTCTGGACTGAAGATTTCACTTGTAGATAGGCTACTGTCCTTTTTGTGGATAAAGTTTTTTTGGAAAAGATTTTCCCCACCTGAGGAAATCCTCAGAATCTACAGTGAGAGAGGACCCACTTTACTGGTCAGGTGCTTTGAAAAGTCTGTGCCATTTGGCTGGTTTCAAAACACTTTCCCTGTGCTAACCACCCTCAATCTTTGGTTTAGTTAAATACACTAACAGCAGCATTATTAACACTCAATTGGTAAAATTTGTAGAGATGCTTCAAATATTAATAGCTTGGCCGAAAGCATCACTGTTGGTCTTTCTAAAATTTAGGTCTGCTTCCTTGGGAACTTGTAAGCTTTCAGTCTATAAGGTTCTCACAGAGCACTTAATGCACTTAGCTCCTGCATCTCCTGGTCCAGAGCTGATAAAAAGAGATGCACTTCAATATTGTAAGGGCCTAATTGCTTCTATGAAAATGAAGCATGTTCTGGTGGGGCACCTTTTCTCAGTGTCCTCAGGGACACAAAGACCTTAAACGTTATTGCTTAATTTTGTTGCCTGAAAATTTTGTCTCTTTGTAAAGACACCTCCAGAAAGACTCACTTCAATCTCACTTCAAAGGCCTCTATCAGCTTCTGCTAATCAACCCTTGTGCAACCAAACTCAACAGAACAGACTCCTGGCTTCACGTGACACGTTCAGATAAAGCACCGAACCCTGACTGGGCGGAGCATCATCTGGTCACCTGAGGTGAAGATTTTCCAAAATTGAAGAAGATAGCACCTAATGAGAAACCTTTCCCAAAATGTTCAGACCGGGTCAGTTAGAAGGTTTACAATTCATTGATGTCTCTTTCATCGACTATTAACTGACTGGATTGCTATGCAGATTTGTAGTCTCTGAATTCTCCACCTATGGGCTGTATTGTTGATAAAACATTCTGTTCCAAATAGTTTCTTTTGAAATTATGATACTGGTTAATTGCTTACTGTTATATCCTCCATTGTGTCTTCCTATAGAGCCTGTTTAATCCCCTCAGTTTGGAGTGTGCCTTGGCCATCTGCACGTGCAGACACAGACTTCGGGTGGGAAATACAGAGAGGTGTCCCCACCCCTCCTTGGTGCTCCAATGTGGCCACAGTAGGTTTTTAATCTGCTCACTTTCTCTTCAGCGTGGAACGTGACACCCAGCAAATGTCCCTGCTGGCGTGAAGGGACAGTAGGCCACAATATCAAGGAAAACCTGTCTCTTGATCAGTGATGTTTTCAGGGAAAGGCCTTGATCAAAAAGGGGAAGTGTGAAGATGAGTAATCAGCAACCTCCGGGTGAATCGGGGGAGGGCCTGTAGGGGGCGCTCTCGCCACCCATTGTCAATCACTTCAGCCAGGAAGAGGGAAGAGAGCATGGCCCCCTTCAGCAGGAAAAGCCTCCGACTATCCTGCTCCTCCAGGAAGAAGGGGGAGGGTCTTCTCCTTGCATCGCCACCTCTCAGCTAGTGAAGTGCTGCTACAACTCAGCCGCTTAAAAGCCACACTTTCCATTCCCAGTCTCCTCCAGGGATCACTTTATTTACAACGGCCTCCCTGACCTTCCCCTTCCTCTGAGGAAGAACATTCCTCCCCTATCCTCTCTGGACTTGGGCATGGTTGTTCATCAGATTGCATGTCTGGATTCCAATGTGTTTTTTTTCCCTGAATAAACCCATTTTGCTAGAGAACTATCTGGCTGTCAAAAGGTCTACGTAAGGGTTTTTGAGGGTACATATGGGGGTGTCTGCATGAAGGTTTATATGAGAGTGTGTGGAGGTGTGTGTGGGGGGTGGTGTGTGTATGAGGGTGCATGTGTGAGGGTGTACATGTGTGAGGGTGTGCTTGTGTGAGGGTGTGTGTAGGGGTGGTGTGTGTGGGAGGGTGTTTGTGTGAGGGTGCGTGTGTGAGAGAGTGTGTGTGGGTGTGTGGGGGGAATGGTGTGTGTATATGAGGGTATGTGTGGGGTGGTGTGTGTGGGAGGATATCTGTGTGAGGGTGTGTGTATGGGTGTGTGTGGGGGGTGGTATGTGTATGAGGGTATGTGTGGGTGTTTGTGGGGGAGGGTGTGTATGTATGAGGGTATGTGTGGGGTGGTGTGTGTGAATAGGCAGGTGGGTGTGGGTGTGAGTTTCTGGGGGGATGGGGTAGACTAGGCCAGCCCCTACACTCAGGAAGCCCACTTGGCATCCGGGCAGGAACAGCCACAGTAACTCGCTGCTATGAGTGCTGCTTCCAGGAACTGGGCACAGATGACAAAGGGACAGTTCCATCTTAGGAGTGAGGTCAGGGCAGCATGTGGAAGAGGCAACACTGACCCAGGTCACTGGGCCAAGAAGAAGCATTGCCAGCTATTGGTATTTCAGATTTTTTTAGCCATTATAGCAGTTTGCAGCACTCTCATATTGCTGTTCAGTTTACAACTCCCAGTGACAACTGGAGTGGAGCACCTTTTTGTGTACCCTCAGTGACATGCATCTGGGGCAGAGACACAGAAGTTCAAGTCTGTGCTGTCTTTGGGGAGCAGTAGGTGTCTCAGTGCAGCTGGGGGTGCTAAGTGGCTAGAGATGAAGCTGAAAGTACTTACTGGGCTCAGATTGTGAATAGGCTAAAAGTTGTTTGGGATTTTCAACTTTAGTTCTCAGGAAATGAGCAGCCTCCAGAGTGGGCTGCTGTGGTCCCGGGCTGTGGAAAGTAGGCACGTGTAATGCCCCCTGCGGAGCCCGTGTCTCTGCCATGTTACTGAAGGCTCAGGTGTGAAGGAAAATGAAACGACTACAGCCGATGCTCCCAGGGTCTGGGATGCACGTGTCCAGGGGCCCCGAGCGAGATCAGCAACCCCTGGATCAGTCAGCCCTGGGCCAAAGTCTCTGCCCTGGCAGCCCAGAGATGGGGGAGAAGGACAGGCTTCCCCACCTCCTGCACCCGGGAGAAGGCACACTGGAGTGAAGGCCAGGGGGTGAGAGGCTTTCCTGCAAAGTGGAAGAACATGATTTCAGGGTAAATTTCCTCCAACAATTATATTTTACTTCAGAGCCATTAAGATAATATTGCTATTTGTTCCATGTCAGTGGTATTGCTGCCTTATTTGCATTTTTCTGTGAGCATCTCTGTTCTTGGGCCGGGAAATGCCTGGGTGCTGTTTCCAGAAATGAAACGCTGTTTTCAAGGGGTGGGCACAAAGCCATCTGCCAAGGGCAGGCCGTCCATCTCCTGCTGCCTCATCCTCATTCAGAAGAGCCTTCTTAGGAAACAGATGTCCCCTCCCCATCCTGGACACCTCCAGGACAGAAACCCACACCCACTTCCGTGTGAGGAAGGGACATTTGTTGCCCTGACTCACCATCAGACAAGACAGAGACGGCAGGTGCAGTGCTGAGCATGCTGGGGTGCCAGTCCCCCTGAACAACTGCAGAGGCTCCGTCAGGCATAGGCCTCCCAAGCTGGGCCCTCAGAGGAAACAGCCTGACTCCTGTCTTTGGGGTCAGGTACAGACAGAATTGGGTTCACATCCTACCTCTGATGTTCCCTGTGTGACCCTGGACAACATACTGTAAAGCCTCTGATCCTTGGTTTCCTCATCCGAAATGTAGAGTTGATAGCCCTGACCATGTTATAGTGTGGAGCAAGTAGAATTATAAAGGTTATAGTACTTTATAAATGTTAAAGCACACACAAATGTCAGTTATTGAAAGGAAGGGTAGCTCAGCAGTTCCAAGCACTGCCAGTGATCATCCCTGTGCTCTTTGGTAAATTGCTGAGTTTCCTTTACCACACCTGTAAAAGGCACTGTGCTGCCCACCTCCAGGGAAGGACTTCCTGCCCTGCCTCCTGGGGTGTGGTCATCATACAGCCTCCAGCCCTCAGTGATAGCCTGGGCTGCAGGGAGGCCCCTCGCCTGTGGTCATGGCTTTCTGTGGGCAGCCCCTGCAAAGCCAGAGCCGTGCGGGGTGTGAGGCCTAATCACCTTGCCCAGTGTGCGCAGCTCTGGAGGGCAACACTTGCCCCGGAGATCCCCATCCATTTGGCAAGGCTTTACTGTGGTGCTTTGCAGCCAGGATTTTTCTTCTGTCCAGTCCTTCTCCCCCACTTTTACAGATGTGGGTCCTCAACAACCATTTTGCATCCTCAACTCCCTCAACTCAGCATCTGCTTCCAGAGAACTGTATAGGTCATAAGAAAAACAGCATCAGTGCAGAAGTATATCGTGATAGAGATATGAGTTAGTTCCTATAAATCCTAAGGACTTTGAATTATATCTGGCACATGATGTTACTATTATTATTTGTTGCTATTAATTTAACTTCCAAGTCTTGAGCAGTATGATTATCACATTGTCCTGTCCTCTGGTACCTACAGTCTCTGCAGCAATCTCAGGAGTGCAATTCTATGCCTCCCCTTCCCAGTAGATTATTGAAGCCACAAATGTTCCCACTACCTCCAGGCAGGACTGCAGATGTGCCCTCTGCACAACTGCTGTGCATTGAGTGTCCACTCCATGCCATGCTCTGCCATGCCAGACCCTTAACCCCATCTCTAATCCTCATAATGAACTCATAGGTACATCATGTTACCCCCACTTGACACTTGTGAGGAACTCAGACCTCAGGGAGGTTCAGTGACTCCCCCATTTTCAAGTTCTAGTGGGTGGCAGAGCTGGGACCCCATGTCACACAACTTTTTCATGTACACACAAACTGATTGCCAGGTAGGAACTAATTTACCCTGTGACTAGAAGAAGCTGGAGTTCCTGACTCCCATCAGCTCAGCAGGCTTTGTGCTGTTCCATGCTGCTTCCTCATGCTCTGGGTTATCTAAATGCTTAAATGAAGGAAAATGCAAAGTCAATAACCAATTCCTCTTTTCATTAGAGCTCTTGACTTGCTCCTTTGTGGTTTATCTTGGTCTATGTCTATAATTCATCACCCTCACCTCTCAAAAGCCCTTGGTTGTTCCAGGGGAAGCTGGATCAATAACTTGCTTGGTGTGCAGAGGTGCTGGTTGCAGAGCTGAGTGGAGAAGACCCGAGGAGGGCTGAAGCTGCATCTGTCTACAGCTTGGATGACCCTTGAGACTAAGTCCTCTCCAAGGACTGGAATCTTTGGGCTCATGGAGAAGCACATTGGCAATAGTGAAACGTGGGGCTGCTGGTGATCTGACATTTTAGTTCTTGGTCTCTCAGATAATCAAGAGTAAAAACCTTGATCATGACAAGACTGGTAGCCTTGCCCTTGTTAAGTTCTGTTCAGAAGGGGAACACTAGTGCCCACCTAGGAACTCTGGTTCTGTTTGGCCCAGGTAAAATTAATCATTCATACAACTTTGGTCTGTGTAGATTTGCCCCGTCTGTACATTTAGTGGAAATGGAATTATATACTGTGACTTTCATGTCTGCGTGCTTCTCTCATCTAGTGTGTTTTTGAGATTAAATCATGTTGTGGCATATAGTGGTACTTTGATCCGTTTTATTGCCAAATAGTATTTCTAGGGCTAATTGCATGTATTTTCTAATTTTCTTTTAAAGTTTTAGAATAGATTTATATAAAAGTTAGAAAGATATTACAGACACTTTTTATATAGTCAGTTTCTCTTTTTATTTACATCTTACATTAGTATGTTACATCTGTTACAAGTAATGAATCAATATTGATATATCACTATTAACTAAAATCCATAATTTATTTGATTCCTTAGTTTTTACCTAATGTCATTTCTCTGTTCCAGGGTCCCATTAGGACTCCACATGACATTTAGTCACTGTGTTCCCCTAGTCTGTTCTTGGCAAGTTTCTCAGACTTCCCCCATTTTGGATGACGGTGGCAGTTCTGAGACACTAGCCTGGAAATTTGTAAAATGCTTCTCAGGTGGTACTTGCTGGATGTTTCTCTGATGATTAGATGGGATTATGGACCCTTGAGAGGAAGGCTGGATGATAAAGTGTCATTCTCACTGAGTCAAGTCAAGGGTTTCCGCTCTCAGCAGGACAGTGGTTCTGGCAGCATAGCAGAAGGAATAAGTGTTTGTCAGGTCTCTCCAATGCCAGGTACATTTTCCCTTCTCTGTCCTGGACTTTTTGTAGAAGAGTTATTACATACAGCTCACTCTTGAGAAGAGGAGAGTTGTGCCTCTCTGAGGGCAAAATATCTCCATAAACTGTTTCAAATTCTTCTGTATGGAGGATTTGTCTCCTCCCTGTTTATTTATTTATTTTAAAATTTGTACATATCAAAGTGCTACAAAAGTTATCTGGGTTTTGAGAAATGCATAGTATTATGCTTTCACTATTTCAGTATTGGGCACATAGTTACACTGCCCCAAAGTAACCCCAATGCTTCATCTATTTATGGACATATAACTATTTTCTATTTTTTATTGTTATCCAGTACTGCTTAACTTATTTTGTTACTCAGATTATTCTAGCTTTGAACATTAGGGTCTCTTTCCATTGGCTCTGGTTTCCACTCTACATACCTTATTATGTGTGTGCACGTGTTTGTGTGTGGTTGAAATTGACCATTTCTCTAAGAAAGACTGGATTCCTTCATTAGAAAATGATATTAAAAACCAAAATTTGGGTGCAAGGCATGCTGTTTACCATTGGGTTATTATTGCTTCTAGGCTCCCTTAATTATCAGAGTAAGAAATATATGGATATATACACACATTTATCTGCATTTATATTAAGGAAACAAATTTATGTTGATGCATGTAACTCTAATCGAGTAACAAACACATTCTAGTCTCATCCTCATGCTTGTCTGGAACCTCTCACTCATTAGTGAGAACCAGGGTCCTACGATCTACCATCCATTTGCTTGTTTTATATGTGTGTGTGTGTGTGTGTGTCTGTGTGTGTAAACAGGTATACACACACACACACACACACACACGAGAGATGAGGTCTATGTGGAAAAAGCCGAGCCGTTATTATATAATGAGAGCAGTTTGTGTGACATCTATGTAACCTGGCAGCAAAGGAGAGTGGACTGAAATGGATATGTGTGAACAATGATGACTTCACTGTACTAGTCAGGGGGTTGGTAGACACCAATGAGTGAGCACATGTACTGTGTGGCTGCCAAAACATTCAAAAAGACTGAGTGAGTAGAGCGATGAACCTGCATTAAAATTGTGTGTAAAACTTGAAGAACCCTCCTTGGAAACTATTTGGATGATTCAGAAGGCTGCAGCCATGGGCGACTAGTGATTGGCAGCTTCCTCATGACAATGAGACTGTTCACACATCATATCTTGTGCAGTGTTTTTTGGCAAAACATCAAATCACACAGGTGACTCAGCCCCACTACAACCCAGATGTGCCCTGTGACTTCTGGCTTTTCCCAGAACTGAAATCACCTTTGGAAGAAAAGAGACTTCAGACTGTTGATGAGATTCAGGAAAATATGACAGGGCAGCTGATGGTGATTGAGAGAACTGTGTGAGGTCCCAAGGTATACACTTTGAAGAGGACTGAGACATCTTTGTCCTATGTACATGTTTCTTGTATCTTCTTCAATAAATACCTCTATTTTTCATATTACATGGTTCAATGCCTTTTGGAAAGACCATACACATACACACATGTGTATATATGTATATAGTAGTTTCATACCACCATACATTTTATGAGGTATTAGCTCATATCCTCATAGAAAACAACTTTATCAGCTAAGGTACAGTTCTTATGTACAATTCTGTGTTTGTTTGTTTGTTTGTTTTTTTAGTTTGATAGACCCCACCCAATTCCAAAGTTACTTAGGCTGGTACCTCCACCCTGCACTCAAATCTCCTTTCAAAGATTATTTCAAATGTTTTTAATATTTATGAGGAAAGACCAAAACTCTGAAATTATATTCTGGAGGGCAGGCCCCTGGTAGTACAGGTTTCCCTCATTAGGTGAGTCTTCTGGGAACCCATCTGTATCAGTGTACCAGCTGGAGTTGTTGTGAGAGACTGCATTCTGCTTCACTGAATTTTTTTGAAGACTCCTTCAACATGTTTACCCATTTCATGATGCGTGATTAATGAGTGCACCTGCCTACACCATGCTGAGTTTTCAGCAGTTTTTGATCAAGAATGGCATGACCTCCGTGCCCCACCCTCCCCATTTACCCAGTCTCATCCTGAACAACATTTTTTCCCAGATGTAAAAAGTCCTCAAAGGGAAATGTTTTGCCCATGTGGAAGAGTTGGAAAAAAATGGGCAGAAGTACTAAAAGGCATCAAAATTGACAAGTTCAAAAACTGCTTGAGCCATGGAAAAAACATCTCAGTAAATGTACTGCATCAAAGGGAGTGTCCTTTGGAGGTGGACTGAAGTTTAAACATATAAGAATAAACATACAACTTTTTATAAATAAATTCCAGGCCTTCTGGTCTCCCCTCATATAGCCAGATACTTTTTCTACAGTCTGCAAATCCTGTGATGCCTGACTTCCTAAATAACCTTTTAAGTTTGCATATATTAAGTGTTAAAATGTTCTCTGCACTTTGACACATGTGTAGTAATTTGTATTCACAATTTGGGTATCAAACTAATGTCACTACCTCAAAAGATCCTCAGTGTTTCATGTATTCATCTTTTTCCCCTACCTGAACTCCTGGAAACCACTAATCTGTTCACCAATTGTGTAGTTACATTTTCTGGAATGGCATATAGCTGACCTCATATAGTATCTAGTAGCCTTTTCAAACTGGCTTCTTTCACTTAGCAATATGCACTTGTACTTCACCCATATCTTTGTATGTCTTGATAGTTCCTTCTTATTTTTTACTGAATACTCTTCCACTGTATGGGTGTACTACTGTGTTTTAATTCATTCGCCTATTAAAGGGCATGGAAGTTGCTTTTCATTTTTGACAATTATAAATCAATCTGCTATAAACATCATGTGCTGAGTTTTTTTAAAATTAAATTTATTGGGGTAACATTGGTTAATAAAATCATGTATGTTTTAAGTGAACATTTCCATGGTACATCATCTATATATTGCATTGTGTGCTCACCAGCCAAAGTCAAGTCTTCCATCAGCATACGCTTGACTCCCTTCACCACCCCACCCCCTTTCCTCTTGTAACCACTGTACTATTGTCTGTATCTATGAGTTTTGTCTGCTTTTTCTTGTTTGTTTGTTGCTTTCAGTTGTGTATCCCACATGTGAGTGAAATCACGTGGCTGTTGACCATTTCTAACTTATTTCACATAGCATTATATTCTTAAGACCCATCTATGTTGTCGCAAACAGCAGTATTTTAACTTATGGCTGAGTAGTAGTCCATCATACCACGCCTTCTTTATCCAGTCCTCTATCAAAGACCACTTTGGTTGTTTTCACATCTTAGTGATCATGATAGTGCTGCAATGAACAAAGAGGTGTGTATACCTTTGTGACTAAATGTTTTCAAATTTTTTTAGTAGATACCCAGGGGTTGGGTTGCTGAGTCATATGGTAACTCTATTCTTAATTTTTTGAGGAATTCTTTTTTAAATGGTATTATTGCATTTCTTTTCACATTTTTTAAAGGTTTTATTCATTTTTTAAATTTGTTTTTAGAGAGGGAATGGAGGGAGAAAGAGAGAGAGAGAGAAACAGCAATGTGAGGTTGCTGGGGGCTGTGGCCTGCAACCCAGGCATGTGCCCTGACTGGGAATCAAACCTGTGATGCTTTGGTTTGCAGGCTGTGCTCAATCCACTGAGCTACGGCAGCCAGGGCATTGAGGAATTCTTTATACTGTTTTCCATAGTGGCTTACATTCCTACCAACAGTGAATGAGGGTTCCTTTTTCTCCACAACCTCTCCAAGGCTTGTTATTACTAGTCTTGTTGATAATATCCTTTATAACAAGTGTGAGGTGGTATCTTATTGTGGTTTTGGTTTGCATTTCCATAGTAGCTATTGAAGTTGAGCAGCTTTTTATACAGGGACCAGCACAAAAATGCCCCTTTTTTATTATAAAATCTTTTTTTACAAAACCATAAGCATGTAATTCTGTAACATAACAATATCATACTCAAACACACCATATGACATTGTTAGATGAATTGTTCAAATTAAAACTATAAATTATTATCCCATGTTACTACCTTTCTAACCACACTTGCAGGAGCAACTTCTGCTGAACCTTGTATATCTGTGGGCCATTTGTATGTCTTCTTAGAAGTAAGTATCTGTCCAGGGCCTCTGCTCATTTTTTAAAATTGGATTTTTTGTTTGTTTGCTGTTGACTTGTGTGAGTTCTTCATGTATTTTAGGTAGTAACCCCTTATTGAAGGTGTTGTTTACAAGTACCTTCTTCTATTTGGTTGTTGCCTTTTTGTTTTAATGCTTGTTTCTTTTTCTGTGCAGGAGGTGTTTAGTTAGACATAGCCCCATTCATTTATATTTGTCTTTATTTCCCTTGCCTTTGTGGTCAAATTCCTAAAATCCTCTCTAAGACCAAGGTCCATAAATTTAGTCCCTATGTTTTCTCCTGTGTGACTTTTTGTGTCAGGTCTTATACTTAGGTCTTTCATTCACTTTGAGTTAATTTTTGCATATGGGGACAAAAAACAGTCTAGTTTAATTCTTTTGCATGTGGCTTTTTAATTTCCCCCAGCATTAAATGAGGAGGCTTTCTTTTCTCCATTGTATTTTTAGTATTTTGTCAAAAATTATTGTCCATATAATGTACATTTATTTCTGGGCTCTCAATTCTGTCCATTGGTCTGTGATTCTGTTTTTCTGTTATTATGTTGTTTTGATTTTTGTCCCTCTCTGGCAGAATTTGAAGTCAGGGAGTGTAATACTTCCAGATTTACTCTTTTTCTCAGGATTGCTTTGACTATTTGGGGGCTTTTGTGGTTCCATAAAAATCTGATGATATTCTATTTTAGTTCTCTAAAGAAATGCCATTGGGATTTTGATGGGGACTTCATTAAATAAGTAAATTCCTTTGGGTAATATGGCCATCTTAACAATGTTGAGTTTTCTAGTCCATGAACATTAAATATCTTTCCATGTCTTTGTGTCTTCTTCAAATCTCTTTTAACAATGCTTTGTAGTTTTCAGTGTGTTAAGTGTATTCCTAAGCACAGTAAATTATTCTTTTGTTTGCAGCTACAAAAGCATTTGTTTTTTCACTTATTTTTCTGAAATTTCATTGTCAGTACACAGGAATGCAGTGGGTTGTTGTACATTATTTCGTGTCCTGAAATTTCACTATGTGTGTTTGTTGTTTCAGTTTTTTTGTTTTTTCAGTTTTTTGTTTCAGCATTTGGTACCAAATGCTTTGGTACCAAGCATTTGGTGATCTTTAGGTTTTTCTCTGTAAAGAATCATATCATCCCCAATTTGGATGCCGTTTTGTGCAGGTTTTTGTGTAAACATAATTTTTTGTATGAACATAATTTTTCAAGTTAGTTGAGCAAATACTTAGGAGTGTGTTAAGCTGAAACATATGGTAAAACTATGTTTAGCTTTGTAAGAAACTCAACTGTTTTCTGAAGTAGCTATATCATTTTACATTCTCACCAGCAATCAATGGGAGTTCCTATTGCTCCACTCTCTTCCATTATTGAAGTTTTGTGTTTTTAAAGCCATTACAATAGTTTGCATTGCTATCACATTGTTGTTGTTGTTGTTATTATTATTAATCCTCACTGGAGGATATGTTTTTATTAATTTTAGAGAGAAACAGGGATGGAGAAAGAGAGGAGACAGAGAGGAAAACATGGATGTGAGAGAGGAAACATCAATTGCCTGCCTCCTGTGTGAGCCCCAATGGGGGATCAAACCCACAACTTTTTGCTGTACAGGGTGATGCTCCAACCAACTGAGCCACTCAGCCAGGGCACATTATTGTTTAATTTGCAATTCCCTAATGGGAAAAGATGTTGAACATATTTTTGTGTACTTATTGCCATATGTATATTTTCTGTGCTGAGGTATCTATTTAGATAATTTGCTCATTTATAATTGGATTGCTTGTTTTCTTTTAATTGAGTTTTAAAAATTCTTCATATATATTTTTATTTTTTATTTAATTGTTGTTTAAGTACAGTTTTCTGTCTTTTACTCCCATCCCAGCCAATGCCCCCAGCCTCCCCCTTTCCCCCCCATTTCCCCCCCCCCCCCCCCCCCCCCCCCTAGTTTTTGTCCATGTGTCCTTTATACTTGTTCCTATAAACCCTTTCCCTTTCCCCTGAAATTCCTCCCTTCTCCCCTCTGGTCACTCTCAGCCTGTTCTCTGTTTCAGTGTCTTTGGTTATATTTTGCTTGTTTGTTTGTTTTGTTGTTTAGGTTCCTGTTAGAGGTGAGATCATGTGGTATTTGTCTTTCACTGCCTGGCTTATTTTACTTAGCATAATGCTCTCCAGTTCCATCCATGCCATTCAAAGGGTAGGAGCTCCTTCTTTCTTTCTTGCTGCATAGAATTCCATCCTGTTGATCCATTCATTTACTGATGTATATAAGTCCTTTATTAGATATGTATTCTGGCAGTATTTTTGCCAGTTTGTAGTTTGTCTTTTTTTCTCTTATCTATTATGAAGTGAAAGTTTTTAATTTTAATAATTCCAGTTTATCAAACTTTTCTCTTATGAATCACTCTTTTTGTGTTGTAGTTAAACCATCTTTACTGAGTCAGGTGATGTAGATTTTCACTTGTTTTCTTTTAGAGTTTTACAGTTTTGCATTTTACCCTGAGTTCTATGATAAAGTTTGAGTTACTATTTGTGTTAAGATATCAGGTCTATGTAGAGGGATTTTATTTAATGAAAATATTACTGTAGTGAAAAGGTTATAACAAGTGATATATCATTTAATTCTTTCTACGTATATGGTTTAGTATATCATTAGTATACTAAATGTATTATATTAGCAAAATACATAGCTAGGCTCATTCTTTTGACAAAGTGTATAAAATTTTTTGGTACCACTTTTACCTAAAAGACTATCCTTTCTTCACTTAATTGGCTTGGGCCCTTGTCAAAAATCAGTGACAATATTTATTTGGCTCTTTTTCTAGTTCTCTGCTCCATTACCCTACGTGTCTATTCTTTCACAAATATCATGATGCTATGATTATGTGACTTCACAGTAAGTCTTGAAGTTCTGTTTTGTTATAATAAGCTTAGATTTTCTCCTCTATGTATAGGGACCCTAATCGTATGAACAATGATTAATTTTTGTGAGATTGGTACATCAGATTCCCTTGGAAAGAGTCCATAAGGCATATTGGAGAAGAGTAAGACTGGGCAGAGATAATTCAGGTGCCTAATAATGGAGGTGGTATCAGTGAAACTGGAGAGGAACAAGGTAAGGCAGGTAGGGAGGACTTTCCTTCAAATATTCTGAAAGCACTAGCTAGTAGGCAAAGGAAGTCACACTCACTTCCAAATTATGATAGTGGACTCTGCCTTGCCATCCTTTTCGATAGTCCAGTCCCTTGCAAGACTTACTCCTTGGCACATTTTTTGATGTCTAGAGGCACACAGCAAACGTAATAAACTGATGTCCAGCCCCCTATACTTTACCACTTTGTACCATGAGATTTGAAACATGGAAACACTTTCTCAGACTTGAATTAGCCAAGGATAGCTACAATAAAATGTAACTGGCTACCTTTAGGGGGACATTTTTTTTTAAGATTTTATTTATTTATTTTTAGAGAGGGAAGGGAGGGAGGGGGAGAGAGAGAGAGAGATTCAATGTGCCGTTGCTGGGGGTTCTGGCCTGCAACCCAGGAATGTACCCTGGCTGGGAATTGAACCTGGGACACTTTGACACTTTGGTTCCCAGCCCGCGCTCAATCCACTGAGCTATGCCAGCCAGGGCAGGGGACATTTTTTTTTATCGCTGCAGAGAGATGTAGGCAGCTGCCTTTACTTTCCATCCTCCACACACATGAACACATTCATTTCCACCAGGTCTGATATTTTATTTGTAACTAACACTGTGACAGAAAACTCGAAGTCAAGAGGAGCAGACCAGGGAATTGCAACAATCTTGCCCTGACAGCATTAATGAACTCAAACAAAGCCTAGGAGCCAACGACCCTCAGATTTCTAATTGTATGAGGAAAGCAATTCCATATTTTTAGGCTGTGCATGGCCAGCTCTTTTGTTATTGTCTACTGAAAGCTTCCTAAAACTATGCACCTGCCTCCTCAGCGCCGTCTTCACCGCTGCTCTGGAGTGGAGGGACTACACTGTGGAGGGGCTGCCCACACTGCTCACCTGGTCCGGCCTTGCCTGCTGGCTCCTGTATCTTTATCACCCAGGGTGGACTCTTCCCAGATCTTTGGGGACAGTGAGGCACTTACAGAACACAGCAGAGAATATTTTCACCTCTGTGTGTTGCTACTGGGGAGGGTGGATCACAGGACAGGGAGGCCTGTGAACTGAAATGTCTTTGGACAGCTCTTCCAGGTTGCCCACAGTCATTTTTCTCAGTATACACACACCCTGTAAAAAACCTGGGTCATTACAGGTAATTAAGTGAAATCTGCTGGAAACCATCATTCTTCCTCAACCATAAGGCCATGTTTCTAAGTCTGGTAAAAGTTCTTCCCCACTCACAGGGCCCCCCATCTCTCCCCTGGCTCACATCACTGTATGCACAGATCCTCATGCCTGTCTGAGTCTGTCTGAATTTCTCCTGTGGCATGGATCAATTTTTCCAAGAATCACCTCATGCCCTTGAACAGCAAGGATGGGCATACCTCAGTGCATCCCTGACCGTCATTAAATGGACTTACCCAAAACTCAACTCTGGTCCCTCCAGGACATTTTGCTTGTGATTTTCTGCTTGTGCATCTGTTTCTCCTGCAGCCCATGAGATTCTGGAGCTCCATCAGATCACTTATCTGATGCTTAATATATACTGGTTAAATAAAACAAAGAATGAAGAAACCTGGTAGCATTCATACACTTATTAAAATACTTCTGCACGTTCCAGAAATGATGGAAAGGCTGAGCAGTAGAGCAATGGCTTTCAGCAAGGTGTAGGGCAGCCAGGGCAGTAATTTATGCACAAGAGAGTGGGCTCATGGAGGAAAGTGAGAGAGAGTACCCACATAAAACACTCATGTAAAAAGGTCTGAAAGACCACAAATGTAGAATTGCCACATAAAAGGAGGAAGTCTCTAGAATGCTGACTAGGTGCTGATAGGATTCTCTTCAAAGAAGCAGAGAGACAGCTTCTCTCTCTCTCTCTCTCTTCCTCTCTCTCTAGAAACAATCAATAATAAAAAAGGAAAAGAAAGCAGCAGGAGCTGCCAGGCAGATATTAGGATAAGAAAGCTCTAGACCCCCACAGTATCACCAACACCAGGATAAGGGCTGGAAAGCCTCTTTTCACTGTGCCCCCAGGGGAAGGGAGGTGGGGTGTATAAGTAAATCCCCCAGATTTATACCATCATGCAGGCTCCCAAGACACTGAAAATCTGGTTGCATTGGTTCAGAGCTCAGTAAAACAAGGCAGCTGCTGATTCATGACCCTGAGACAGATTTTCTGGTCCCTGGGAAATATGGCTCCAGGAGCAAGTGGGGTTTGGTTTTAAGAGAAGAGTTTTAGCTCATGCTTTCTACAGCCCTCGCATCTTCCCCCAGTCACAGTCTTGAACAGGCCAGTTTATCCAAAAGGAATAGCATGAGCCTGATTGGCAGAAAGTCTGGATTTAAATTCAGATAGCTGCACTGTGGTACAGCATTGTGATAACGGCATTGTGGATGACTTCTGAAATCATCCACACTGGCTTGAAATCTGAAATCTTCTCATGTTATTTGGGGGAAGTCATTTCTGTTTTCTGTGCCTCAGTTCTTTGTCTGCTAAAATGAAGTTTGTATTAATACTGACCCTACAGGGGTATTGTGACAGTTACCCAAGAAGGTCCCTGCAAAGTGTTTAGTGCTCCCCAGGAAGTCTTGAAGAATAGTTACTATTATTGTCATTACTGTTACAATGTGACCTTGGACAGTCACTCACTCTGTCTTACTTCTCTTTCTTTGTATCTGCAACAATGATGAACTTGCCCTCCATGGTGTTCACTGTGATGATATACCACCCAGCTCTCCCGTCAAATGAATCACTTCCCCAACTACTTTGGCAACAGCTTTTAGCTCTTAGTCCTTTTAGGAATCTTGTCAACTGCACTGAGTAGAAGTGGCTCCTCCAGGGTCCTGTGTTATTTCAGTCCCACATTCACAACAGGAGGGATGGGCCTGTATGGCCTTCCCTGCTCAGTCCAACTTGGGACAACTCTGAAGGACCGTGGTCCCTCTGTTCCAGTGGAAATTGTTGTCCAGGCCATCTGTGGCAACTCCCATTCTCTCTCTGTCGATATTTCTTCATGTTCCTTCGTTTCACAGGTCTTGCTCCCAAAGATATTTCTCAAGCATTTACTTTCCAAACTTTATCTCAGAACCAATTGCCTTAGGAATGCAAGCAGTATGACTAACTTTAGAGAATTGTTGCCAAGTCAGAAACATAAAATGTATAATATTTAGCAATATTACTGGACAATATGTTTCCTTACCCCCCATTCTTTACAACATCACACACTGAATTTTGGAGTGTACCCTCTCCTATGTACGCTATATGCCTCTACCTGAAACAATGGCTCCTTGATCAACCTAAATCAAAATGATTTCAAAATGATCCCTTAGGCCAGTCTCAGTTAACTGAGTTTTGTGTTAGGGGTAGAGATTCACAGCCATAGATGATAACAGAGACACAGGTTCAGCTGGTTTAATGAATCCGATGATTTCTATCCCTAAAACAAGGTTGTAGGTTAAGTTAAGATCATGTATCTCCAGGAAATGCCTGTTCAGCATAGAGTTCCTGCTTTCTTACTCCAGCTTTCTCATCCCCCAGACTGAACGCACAAGTTTATTCATAATTCTAGTTGTTGCTTTTCCAGAAACCTTACTTAATGACATTAGACAAGGCACTAATTTGCATAGGGACTGTCAAAGCCCTTTGCAAAGCAAAGAAGTGCATATTATTAAACAGTTACAACAATATTACTGATGCTGATAATCCAAGACCACTTTTAAGTGTGTTGCTTGGGGAAATCTCAGTAAATGAATCTTGCTCTTAACTTCACACCTGATTTTCTTTGTGGCAAAGATCCAGAGACATTTGGGCATGTATAAATAATAAAAAATGATATTGAAAGGAGGCAAGGCCATCAACATCATTTGAAAATCTCCCTCGTTATATGCTAACAAGTAATCACTGGACCTTGGACTAGAGAAGTGATGCTGGAAACAGAGACACAGAGAGAGATTTTGTTTGGGGCTTCATCAGCATGAACATCAAGCAGGTACACATGAGTTTTGCTTGAGTGATGATCCTTCAGATCAGCTCAAAACCCTTGGGACCTTTATTCACCATCTGCCAAAGTAGTTGGAGGTTTATGGATTAAATAATTTCTCATTTACAGGTAAATACTCTCGGTAGAAAGAAAATTATAATAATATTATCTTAAACCTATAACCTGCTCCCCCATAGTACTGACAGTGAGTGAGACAAAGCAATGCCATGTAGATAAAAGCAAGTTTATTCTTGATTGAGATATAATGCAGAAGTAACTAAGCAAGGCTATAGGATCATTTATAAGGGGCATTATGGGTTGAATTCTGCCCTCCAAAGAAGGTATGATGAAGTTCTAAATTCCCAGCAAGTTTACTGTGACCTTATTTGGAAAGAGAGTCTTTTCAGATTTCACTGAATTAAAATAAAGCCATGAGGGTTGGACTCTAATTCACTGTGAGTTGTGTCTTTATAGAGCGGGGATAATTTGGACACAGACCTGCACAGAGGGAAGACAGTATGAAGACAGAAAGCCACCAGAAGCCAACGAACACAGAAGCCACCGAAGCCAGGACAGGGGCATGAACTGTGCCTTCTCCAGAGTTGTTAGAGAGCAGGGCCCTGCCAACACCTGATTTCAGACTGCTGGCCTCGTGAATAGTAAGACATTAACCTTGTGTTGTCTGTGGTGCTTTGTTACAACAGCTCTAGCAAACTAATACAGTGGGTTTTAGACAATTCTATCAGTAGGGCTCTAAGTTTGAAAGGTATTATTGTTTTACCGCTTTCTGTTTCTCAGTCATTTTTTCCATTCAGCTTAAGCTCTAGTACAAACCTTACGTGAGATCAGTACAGTAAAGAATATGGTAGTGAATTTTTGTTTATGGGTGGCAGAAAGGTTTCATAAGAGAAGGGGGAGGATAGTGGGGATGTGGAGGGACTGAGGGAGGCAGCAGTGACTGAGGTGCAGCAAGCATCTGTGGTGGCGAGGAGGAGGGTGAGGGGACATGCACCAGTTGCTGCGTGTCAGCCTCTGCTGTTTGCTTCCGCATGCCTTCAATACCTTATGTGCTAAGCAATCATTATCCATTTCACTAGCTCAGAGAGTTGAATAACATGCCCACTAGCAATTTAATAAAAGAAACAAAAACCACTTTGCCTATAGTGTCTAAAAGCAAATAAAGTTTAGGTTTTTCCAAAACAGAAACCTCAGGGTAGAAGGATGTTGGCAGTGACCCAGCAGCACTCAGAGCATTTCCAGACTGATACCCTGCTGCAATGTCCAATTGTTTTTCTCAAGCCCGAGGCCACGTGGTCTCAATAAAGCAGCCATAGCACCAGACCTTATGTCTGAAGTTAAGGCAGGGGAAAAGGAAATGGTTAGCAACAGTTAATTAATCCTTCTTATGTTAGAAAAATTCTTAGGAAACCTCTAAAAGTATGTATATTGTATTTCCTTGAACTGTATCTCATAGTCACACCTAGAGATCAGTTTGTGGAAAAAGTGAAGAATAGGAAAAAGTGGCACAATGAGAACATGAAGCTTAGCCTCCTGGCTGTGAGTATTATGTTCTTTCTCCCACAAAACCTTATTATGGTGACGCAACCAGCCTGTTTTCTGCAAGCTTCTGTTCCCTAGGACCTGATCCCTCCAAGAAAGCTTTGCCTTTAGGTTAGGTTGCTATGGTATTCTGCTCAGTTTTCTCTGCATAGAGCTGATGTGGTATAAAGGAACTATTCAGTCTCAGGAGACAATTGACCTGGATTCTAGTCCTAATTTTGTTGTAAATTCCCAAGTGTTTTTCCTCTACTCCTTGGAGTAAAATTGAAACAATTAACCCTACTATCTTTTATCCCACATAATTTTCTGATGCACTCAATATTAATTTGGGAGTTTTTGACTGGATTAATAGAAATAATATAACAAAATACCATTTTCAAAGTGCTTTATAGCTTAAAATTAGTTTTAAAAGTCCATTATCTCATTTGGGCTCCATAATAGTCATCACAAAGTGGACATAACGAGAGTCATTGAAGAATAAAAGTTGCATATGTAGTCAAGTGTCTGCCACCCTCCAAACATTGCAATGATTCCAATAGGGATATTTAAATATCCCAAAGTGATTTTAATGCATATCCATTTTATAGCAGAGTTTACAAGTCCATTTACATCCACTGCTTTTCTGTGACTGTCCATCACCCTCTTGCTACAAATTTTAGGTAGTTATTGGTTTGATACCACAGTCCCTGATCCTTACCTGACCTCTCCCAGTGGACTACATTCAGTGGGACATGCTTAAAGTCCCCCTGAATGTCACCACATATGTTACATATGTCACATATGTGGTGGACATATGGAGCCAAAGGGCCCTGTGTTCTTTCCTGGGATGGGCAGGCTGAGTTGGGCAATAAGTTTAGGAGTATGTCAAGAGTGGTTCTAATTATCTGCCTCTTATCAGGTATTGTCATTTAACTGACTTTTGGTGACAAATACTTGAATCCAGAAGACAGAACTTTCTTTATTAAAATGCCCAGCCTAAACTCAGATGCTTGACTGAGGCTCAGCAAAACTGCTGATATTCATTCCATCCAGGGAAATGGCCTCTTTCATTTGTGGGAAGAGATGGACCACAAGGACAGCTAAAGGGCCCAGATGGCCTCTGGAAAGGTGACTGTGCTAAATCATAGGGGCAGGCTGGGGAGGGGAGGGTGCCAAGGGGGAGGAGACAGAAAACTCCCCACCTTCTCAGCTTCCTGCTCCACTTCTCTGTGTGCAGAGTCAGGCTTGTTCTAAGGTGGATGCTGATATTTGTGAAACTGAGGGCTCAGTGCTTCTTGGCCGTATACCCAGAGAGTTGCTGAGTTGCTTTGGGAAGACAGGCTCATCTTGGCTACTGCCAACATGTCTCTAAAATGACTAATTCTCTTTTCATTTTAGGTCTTCTCAGCCACCCAAAAATCAATTTTCAATGTTGCAAACAAAGCCTCTAAGAACCCAACTTTCAGAACATTTCTCCCAGTAGTTCTGCCCTTCGAAAACAGGATCAGCTTGCATAGCGCACCCATAAAGAAAGAGTATCTTTGTCATTAAATGTATTGGTGTAATGTTGGTTAATGACATCACATAAATTCAGGTGAACACCTTCATAACACTACATCTGCATACTCCATCATGTGCTCCCCACTGAAGTCTCTTCTCTTCCCATTGCCCTCTATTTGACCCCTTGACCCTCTTCCTTCTCTCCCAATCCTCATTCCCTCTGACAACCACATTCTGTTGTCTGTATCGACAAGATTCTTTGTTTATTCATTGCCTTTTGTTTTATATTCCACATATAAGTAAAATATGGTTCTTGTTATTTTTCATCTGACTTATTTCACTCAAGATAATGTGCTCAAGATTTATCCAGGCTGTTTGCAAATAGAAGTATTTCATCTTTTTACGGCTGACTATATTGCATTGAACACATGTATCACATCTAATTTTCCAATCATCCATCAAAGGATACTTGGGTTGTTTTAATGTCTTGGATATTATAAAGAATGTTGTAGTAAACATACAGATACATTTATATTTACAAATATGAGTTTTCATATTTCTGGAGGGGGTGATAAGAACCAGAAGAGAGGTTGCTGGGTCATATGGCAGATCTATTTCTAACTTTTTGAGGAATCTCCACATTGTTTTTTACAGTGTCTGCACCAATTTACATTCCTATAAGCAGTGTACAAGGATTCTCCTTTGTCCACATCCTCTCCAGCACATCTTATTTTTATTATTGGTAATAGACCTTCTAACAAGTGTGAGGTGGTATTTCATTGTAGTTTTGATAGCTACTGATGTTGAGCATTTTTTCATAGATCTGTTAGCTATCTGTATATCCTTACTTGAAAAAAATGTCTATTCAGCTTCTCTGCCCATTTATGAAATCAGATTGTTTATTTATTCTTGTTGAGTTGTATGAGTTATTTGTATATTTGGATATTAGCTCTTCATCAAAGGCATCAAAGGCATATAGGCAATTTGCCTATATCTTCTCCCATTTGTTTAGTTGCCTTTTTGTTTTTTCAATAGTTTCTTTTCCAGTGCAGAAGCTTTTTAGTTTGATTTAGTTAGTCCTATTTATTTATTTTTGTTTTTATTTTCCTTGCATTGAGGTCAAGTTCATAAATACCCCTCTGAGGCAAGGTTCAAAAATGCAGTGCCTATGTTTTCTTCTATGTGTATTTTATTGTTTCAAGGTTTATACTCAAGTCTTTAATCTATTTTGAGGTAATTTTTTCAGGTAGCGCTCTAGTTTTATTGTTTTGCATGTGGCTTGTCAGTTTCCCCACCATTTATTGAAGAGACTTTCCTTCATCCATTGTATGTTTTATCTCCTTGGTTGGAAATGAGTTTCCCATGTATATGTAGGTTTATCTCTGGATTCTCAGTTCTGTGTCATTGGTCCATGTGTCAGTTTTTATGACAATAGAATACTGTTTTGATCACCGGAGCTCTATGGTATAGTTTGAAGTCAGGGAGTGGTATAACTCCAGCTTTGTTCTTTTTCTCAGGATTGCTTTGGCTATTAAGGATCTTTTGTGTTTCCATATAAATTTAAAGATTTATTTTTTACTATTTCTGTGAGAAATGGTGTTGAGATTTTGATAGGAATTGCATTAAATCTATATATTGCTTTAGGTAATATGGCCATTGAACACTGTTAATTCATCCAGTCCATGAACATGGAATATCTTTTTATTTCTTTATATCTTCTTTAATTTTTAAACAATGTCTTATAGTTATCAGTGTACAGGTCTTTCACCTTTTTTACTAAGTTCAGTCCTAGATAATTTATCCTTTCTGTTATGATTATAAATAGAATTGTTTTTTTCATTTCGCGTTCTTGTAGGTACATAAGAACGCGATAGATTTTTTACACTAATTTTGTGTGAAACTTTATTGTTTGTTTCTTATAGTTTTTTTTTTTTGGTGTGGTCTTTATAGTTTTCTATATATAGAATCACATTGTATGAAAGCAGTGAGTTTTACTTATTCATTCCCAATTTGGGTAACTTTTTTTTTTTTTTGTTCTGCTCTGGTTAAGACTTCAGTACTAAGTTGAGTAACAGTGGTGAGTGTGGGCATCCTTGTCTTATTTCTGATTTTAGAAAAAAAAAGTTGTAGCTTTTAACCATTGGGTATGATGTTAGCTGAGGGTTTTTCATATGTAGCCTTTATTATGTTGAGATACTTTCCTTCTATACCCATTTTACTGAACGTTTTTTAAATCATAATGGATGTTGAGTCTTGTCAAGTGTCTTTTTTGCATTTGGTAATATGATTGAATACTTTTATTTTTATTTTTTAATGTGGTCTGTCATACTGATTGATTTGCATATGTTGAACTATCCTTGCATACCTGGAATGAACCCCACTTCATCATCATGTGTTATATTTTTAATGTATTGTTACATTCAATTTGTTAGTGTCTTGTTAAGGATTTTTGTCTATGTTTATCAGAGATATTGGCCTGCCATTGTGTGTGTGTGTGTGTGTGTGTGTATGTGTGTGTGTGTGCGCCTTGCCTGGTTTTGGTGTCAGGAAAGGTATTAATTCTTCTCTGAATTACTGGCAGAGTTACTGGTGAAACTATCTGGTGCTGTACTTTTATTTTGGGGGAGGTTTTTGATCACTGTTTTAATTTTCTTACTAGTGATGTGTCTATTTAGGTTTTCTAATTCTTTACCGTTCAGTTAGGAAGGTTGTATATATCTAAGTATTATCCATTTACTCTAGGTTATTGAATGTGGTGGCATGTAACCATTTACTGAACTCTTGCGGAGCCCTCTGTATTTCTGTGGTATGTGTTGTAATTTCTCTTTTATTAATGATTTTATTTATTTGTCTTCTTTTTAGTGAGTCTAGCTAGAGTTTTGCCAATATTATTTACACAGGGTAGGGAAAAATAGGTTTATAGTTGTTCATATGGAAAAATAATATAATAAATAATAAATAATAATACAAGAATAAACTCTGTGTTTCACTTACTCACAACTATAAACCTACTTTTCCCAACCCTGTGTTTTCAAAGAAACTGACTATGTCTTATTAATTCTTCAATAGTCTTTTTGTTCATATTTCATTTATTTCTCTTTAATTTTTATTACTTTTTTCTTCTACTGACTTTGGCCTTCATTTGTTTTTCCTTTTCTAGTTCTTTAAAGTGTATTATTAAATTATGTATTTGAAATTTTTCTTGTTTCTTTTTCTTTTTTCTGGTAAATTATTTATTTGTGTTAATATTTAAAAGTTAAACAATGCATTTGACCAGGATAACCAATTGAGCTATGTTGATCATGGCTTTGCCTTATACATTGATTTTATTTTTTGAGGGAGGTAGGCCTGTAATGCTATATACTCCCCTATTAGTTCTGCTTTTGCTGCATCTGTACATTTTTGGTGTGTTGTGTTGTATTGTCATTTTGATTTGTTGCTACATATCTTTTGATCTTTAATCTCTCCATATTTGTTTTTTTTTTTTTTTGTAAAAGGTTCTCTGTCACAGTCTACATTGCATACTGGTTTTCACTGATGGCATTTACCACTATCTGATATTTATTTTTATTCTCTATTTTCTACTATTAGACTTTAAGCTACAAAAGAACAAGTAACTTTGTGCTTGATTTAACAATGTATCTCCAAACAGTAGAACAGTGTTTGGAGTGTAGCTGCCACTAAGTAAATATTTGTCGAATGCATTAATGCTAGAATGGATGAGTAGATAAATAAAGGAAAGATTCCTGGATGGCTGCTACTCACCCTGAAGTATGCTCCACACAGTTTTTCACATGAGGAGCAGCTTCATCCCAAATTCAGTCTTAAAATCTGGAGATTTTTCTCTCATTACAGTAATAGAGGCTCTTACATTTAGAAACACAGAGGTAGTGTGAGGAAATCAGTGGTATCACTAGACCATCTTGCAGTCTCTTTTCAGCTACTCCAGAGGGTTTTTGCCTACTCTCTAGGTATGGGGAAGCATTAGGTTTGGTTTTCAGAAGAGAAGAAACACTCCTATCTTGTGAACGAATATTTTTCTTCTTTTTTTTGTTTTATATGACTGAATTATTCTGTCACTCTTATTTGATCTTTATATAATTATCATTTTAAGACTTTCTTAATTTTTAAAGAACTCATAAGATTATAAATAAATACAAATTTTTAAATATATAAATAAAATTCAATTTTTAAAAATATTTCATGTCATGTTTATTTTTACTTGTATTTTTTCTTTTATATGTACTTACTTATTTACTTATTTATTAAATTAATTTATTATTGTTCTATTACAGTTGTCTGCATTTTCTCCTCACCACTCCCTCCCACGCCACCCAAAGCTACCTCCCTCCATCGCTTCCACCCTCCTCCTTGGTTTTGTCCATGTGTCCTTTATAGTAGTTCCTGAAAACCCTTCTCCTCTCTGTCCCCTCCCCCTCCCCTCTGGCTATTGTTAGATTGTTCTTAATTTTAATGTCTCTGGTTATATTTTGTTTTCATTTTTCTTTTGTTGACTATGTTCCAGTTAAAGGTGAGGTCATATGGTATTTGTCCCTCACTTCCTGGCTTATTTCATTTAGCATGATGCTGTCCAGTTCTATCCATGCTGTCTCGAAGGGTAGGAGCTCCTTTCTCCGTGTTGCATAGAATTCCATTGTGTAAATATACCAGTTTTTTGTTCCCCTAATTTTCTGATGGGCATTTAAGTTGCTTCCAGCATTTGGCTATTGTAAATTGTGCTGCTGTGAACACTGGGGTGCATGTTTTGTTATCTCTCTCTTTTTTTTTTAACCTTTCTTCTTGTGGTTAATTTCCAGCTTCATAGTGTTGTGGTCAGAAAATATGCTTGGTATGATGCTATTATTTCAATTTTCTTAAATTTGTTGAGCCTAGTTTTATGACCTGACATGTAGTCTGTCCTTGAGACTGTTCCTGTGCACTTGAGAAGAGTGTGTAGTGTGCTGTTTTTGGAATGGAAAGTTCTGTAAATATTGATTATGTCCATTTGGTTTACTATGTTATTCAAGGCCAGTATTTCCTTGTTAACATTCTGTTTGGATGATCTGTCAATGCCAATGGGGTATTCAAGTCTGCTATTAGATTGAATTTGGTGCCAGTTTTTCCCATTAGGTCTGTTAGTAATTGTTTTATATACTGGTACTCCCAGGTTGGGTGCATATATATTATGGATCCTTGATAATTGTCCTCTTTATATTTATTAACTGTCTGTCTTTGTTTCTTGTTTCTTTTTATCTTGAAATATATTCTGTCTTATATAGGTGTGGCTATACCTTCTTTTATCCGGATGCAGTTTGTTTGAATATTATCTTCCACCCCTTCTCTCTGAACCTGTTTGTCTTTGGACTTGAAATGGGTCTTTTGAAGGCAACCTATAGCTGGGTTTTGTTTTTTACCCACCCCACTACTCCGTGCTTTTTGATTGGTAAAATCAGTCCACTTTCATTCAGGGTAATTATTGGCACATGAGGACTTACTAAAGCTATTTTAACTTTTGTTTTCTGGTTGCTCTGTGTCTCCATTGTTTTTCCCCCTGTGCTTCTGTCTGCTCTTTTAGTTTGATGGATTTTTTAAATGATTTCTTCCCTTTGTCTTCTATTTTTTCTCCTTTGTTATGTGTCTCAGCATTAGAGTTTTGTTTTGTGGTTACTATTAACTTTATGTAAGAAAAGCATTATACCTAAAATAATCCTTTTCTGGTTCTTCTAGTTACATCTTCATTCGCCTTTTCAAGTTCAGTCCTTTTTCTTCTCCACTTTGATGTTCATTCTATGTGTTTGTTTCAAAACTGCAGAGGTTATGGCCTTTTAAAAAATGTTTTCCCCTTTAACCTTTATGCTATAGTTTAGTGTTTAATACCATATTTTGAAATAGAGTTATGATTTCCTGCTTCTGTCTCTTTTTAGTAACCTTACTCAGTTCTGTATACTTTTATCTTTTTGTTGTGGTGATAAATTCCCCCATCTTTTGTTTATCTTGGAAAGCATTTATTTCTCCTTCATATCTAAAGGATATATTAGCCTTGGGTAGTAGTTTCTGTTTTTCAATATTTTGCATATTTCATTATACACTTTCCTGGCTTATAGAGTTTCCACTGAAAAATCTGATGATGATCTAATGGGGTTTCATTGGTAGGTTATAGTCTTTCCATCTCCCACTCTCTGGATGTCTTGATAATTTTTTTTCATCATTAACTTTTGACAGTTTGAATAAAATGTGTCCTGGAGGAAGTCTTTTCACACTGAGATAATTAGATGTCTTGTTAGTGTCTTGAATCTGGAGGTCAGGTTCTTTCCATAGTTTGGGAAGTTCTCATTATTTGTTTGAATGAGCTCTCTGTGCCCTCCTCCCTCTCTTATCCTGATGGTAAACCTATTATCCTTATGTTGCTCTTTCTAATGGAGTCAGATAGTTCTCATAGAGTTCTTTAATTTTTTATTACTCTTAGTTTATTATCTTCTTTCTCTTGGGTCATTTCTACCTTTGAGCTCACTAATTCTCACTTCCATCTGGTCTGCTCTGTTTTCAATGCTTTCTAATGATTTTCTTATCTCATTTTTTTTCAGTTACCCAGCTTCAGAATTTCTGTTTGGTTCTTTTTTATACATTCAATCATTTTCATAAAGCATTCCTTTTGGTCATTAATTTTCTTCCTGAGCTCATTGAATTGCCTTTCTGAATTCTCTTTGATCTCACTGACTTTCTGTCATTTAAATCAGAGGCTAATATGATTTGAGTCTGGTTTCTGGAGACATTTCACTTTCTGTGCTTCCATTTACCTTGGTTGTTCATGATATTTGATAGATTGTTTCTCTACCTGTACATTGAAGGCATTAAACTCTTTTTGTGTTTAGATACTGTTTTTTTCTTAACAATTCAGCAGGTTAATAGGTAGGGTACTTCCTTTTATTTTCTAATGTATGGTG
This sequence comes from Phyllostomus discolor, assembly GCF_004126475.2. Taxonomy (NCBI): domain Eukaryota; kingdom Metazoa; phylum Chordata; class Mammalia; order Chiroptera; family Phyllostomidae; genus Phyllostomus; species Phyllostomus discolor. The sequence continues at coordinate 73,464,204 of NC_040915.2, read as the reverse complement.
TTATAGTGTAATTACTTTGTTTTCTCTTACACTCACAACTTGTGCCTTGGTATCACAGTGTAGTGTCACTGCTGTGATAGGAAATTGTCATGCACCTACTGTGGTGATGATCATCCCCTCTGTGACTGGTCCACCTCAATATGGGGCATTACACTATGGTGCGAGAAAGTGGTTTCTACTGGAGTAACAGTGCTGTGTGCTCCTAGGGCTACTCCTTTTTCCTAGTGGTTTCTGTCTCCACTGGTTTTTTAAAAATTCTCACCTGAGAATATGTGTACTGATTTTTTAGAGACCAAGTAAGGGCTAGTGAGGGAGAGAGAGAGAGAGAGACTGAGTGAGAGAGAAACACCGATTTGTTGTCTCCTGTATGCACCCCAGGGGTGGAATGGAACCTACAACCTAGGTATGTGCCTTGACCAAGAATCAAACCTACAGTCTTTTGGTGTACAGGGTAACACTCCAACTAACTGAGCCACCTGGCCAGGGCCCTTCTGTGTTTTTTTGAGGCATCTCTACTGCCTTAATGGGGCTTTGGTGGGATGAGAAGGGATGGGGTAAATTTTATAAGTTTGTAGTCCTATTGTACAGAAATCCTTTCATCTGGATTACTCGGGCCCCCAATTTATGTGCTGCCCATGTCTGCCTCTGAGATATTGGCTTCTCAGCCTTTCTTTACCATGCTCTGCAGGGATGAGTGGTGCTAGGGAGGCAAGTTCAAGATCAGTAGCTCCACCTCCCCTTTTAGTGATGGCTGTCTTCCATGATGCAGTTTATAAAATTTTCCCAACCACTTCTACCAGGGCCTTCCATGATGAGGAGGGAAAAAAGAGGTTGTTTTTTTTTCAGGGGACTACTGCTTCTGTGCCTGTCACAGTCCATACTGTAGGGTGAGGGCTTTAGCCAGACTCCTTCCTCACTACTGCACTCCTTAGGGGCATGGTTGTCACTGAACTGCATCTGCAGCAACTGTTTCTGTCCTTCCCTGTGTTCTTCCTCAGCTACTCTTTCCAATCTGGCCACCTTCAGATGTTCCCATGTGTGATGTTGTAGTTGTGTTTGTGTGTTGAGTATGGGGTCCCTTGTTGTGTTATAGTTGTCTGACTTGCTATGAATTTAAGGGGGCAAACAAAGGAGACATCTTAGTCCACCATGATTCTGACCAAGAAAGAGCATGCTGACAAGGACCTCAATATCTCAGTGGCAGACATGGACAGCACATAAACGGGGGGCCTGAGTAATCCAGATGAAAGGATTTGTGTAAGGGGAGCCACATGAAGTTCTGGAAGCAGCTAGGGAAGAAAAAAGCAGGCCATACTTACAACTGATTTTGTGCTCATGGTCCACACACCTGGTACATCCCCATGCACCATGTGCCTGGCTGTGAGACGGGGAAGGATAACTTGTGGATAGTTCCTCATAGAAACCTGAAATTATAGTCAGTGGGAACTGAGAAGGTAATACTTTCTGGAATCTGAGCTGTCTCAAATTTTTTATCAAATCCTTTCATGGCTTTCCCTTTTGCTTCCTTTTCTGAGAATTTAAGAGCTGGGTTGACAGTGCCCAGATCATGAAAAACTGTATGAGGCCAATAAGAGTCATTTCTATTCAAGATCAGTATTTTCAGACTTTTCCAGAAATGCTACAATAGGAGGTAGTTTCTAGAATGCAAATGGAGACAGCTTGAGATGTTCAAGGTACATGTAGGTGCCATCAGTCAAGCTTATTTCCCAGGAACTTAGAGATGCAGGAGGAAGGAAGCTTCAAACAGTGCTATGACATAAATATTTTACATCATTACATTTTTTGAAAAAAGTCAGCAACAAAAATGTTTTGGATAAATGAGTCCTGTATGAAATGTATATTCCACAATAGAGAGGAAAGGAGAGAGAAAGAAATGTCCATGTGAGAAAGAAGCATTGATCAACTGCCTTTTCATATACACCCCGACCAGGGAACAAGCCTGCATCCTGGTATGTGCCCTGACTGGGAATTGACCCACTGACCTTTTAGTCTACAGGACAATGCTCTAACCAACTGAGCCACACTGGCCAGGGCCTGAGATGTATCTTATTCAATCCATGACACTACCTGTTACAGAAACCTAGTTTCAAAATACAAATTTGCAGTATGGTCCTAGACTTTCTTATTCATTAGAAGCAAAGAACTAGCTATTATCTGTTTTTCTTTATCCCTTTTCTTCCTGTTCTTCTTTCCTCCTGGTTCTCTTCCTTTAGCTCCCCTTCTCTTGAATTCTCTGAATCCTCCCCCTCTCTCGTGCTTTCATTGTCTAACTTCCTATTTTTAGCTGTGTAACAGAACTGGATATGGTATTTGTATTTTACAGTCATGATACAGCTATGTGTTTGAGTCTAAAGAGAAGAGCTTCTAGAATTGGAAATAGTTCAAGGGTACGAAAAGGTTAGAAATAAACTCCAAGAGGCTGATTCTATCAGGAGCTTCTGGGATTTCCCAGTATGGAAGATTCATTATTTTGTGAGATGATAACTGATTGTGTTTGAAGTAGCATCAGAGGGTGATTTAAATTATGTCCATTCCCTGTCAGCAGAAATATCTCAGGCAGAACTGTAACATAAATCAATGTAGTGGTGCCATTATTCAGCTTTCCATTTCATCTTGGTCACAGAAAATTTAATGGCCAATGTTAAATATTATATATTTTATTTTATTTTTCTTTTTCACTTTATTTATTTAATTTTATTAATTTTCCTTTTTATTGAATGTATAATTTAGTTAATAAAATGATACAGGTTTCAGGTGCTCAATTCTACATTATCTGTGTACCCCATGCTGTGTGTTCACCACCCCAAGCCAAGTCCTCATCTATCACCATTTATCCCCCCGTGCCCTCCTCCACCTTCCACCAGGCCCCAGCAATCACCACACTGTTGTCCATGCCCATGAGTTTTTCACTCTCTCTCTCTCTTTTTTTTTTGGGGAGGGGGTGCTATAACTCTTCACCCCTCCCATCCAGTACCCCCAACAGCTGTCAGCCTGCTCTCTGTCTATGAGTCTGTTACTATTTTGTTTCTTAGTTCATTTTGTTCATTAGATGCCATATATGAGTGAAATTTTATGGTACATCTTTTTCTCTGGCTTATTTACACAATGGAATACTATTTGGCCACATAAAACAAGGGAATCTTACCCTTTGTGACAGAATAGATGAACCTGGAAAGCATAATTTTATTTTTTTATTACAGTTTACATTCAATATTATTTTATATTAGTTTCAGGTAGACAGCATAGTGGTTGGACAATCATATACTTTACAAAGTGATCCACCTGATAATTCTAGTACCGAACTAACACCATTCATAGTTATTAGAATATTATTGACTATTTCCTATGCTGTATGGATTCATGACTATTTTGTAACTACCAATCAACACCATACTGTTTATTTTAAGGTCATAATTTATCTTAACTGTTTATTAAATTAGATAAATGTTGATGATTTTTGTACCCAAAAAGATATGATACCTAAAAAGACAATATTCTGAGTTCTATCACCATAGATTAGATTTGCTCGCTCTTCAATTTCATGGAAGTGGAATCATACGGGATGTGCCCTTTTGCATCTGTCTTATTTCACTCAGAATAATGTTTCTGAGATTCAACTATGTTGTTCAGTTTATCAATAGGTTATTTTTTGTTGCTAAGTAATATTCCATTATATGAATATTCTATGATTTGTTAATTATTTGATGTACATTTTAATTATCTCAGTTTCCAGATGTTATTAACAAGGCTGATGTATAGAGAATATAGTCAATAATATTGTACCCCCTTACCCCCAGCAATCACCACACTGTTGTTCATGTGCATGAGTCTTTTTTTCCTTTTTGCCCAATCCCTCCACTCCCTAAACTTCCTCCAACCACTATCTGTCATCTTGTTCTACATCTATAAGTTGGTCCCCATTTTCCATGTTCAGCTTGTTCATTAGATTCCACATATGAGTGAAATCATATCACATTTGTCTTTCTCTAACTGGTTTATTTCACTTTGCCTAATGTTCTCTAAGTTCATCCATGCTGTCGCAAAGGGTAAAATTTTTTTCTTTTTTACTTCCGAGTAGAATGCCATTGTGTAAATGTCCCATAGTTGTTTTATCCAGTCCTCTACTGATGGAACTTGGGCTCCTTCCATGTCTTGGCAATTGTAAATAACACTGCAATGAATATAGGGGTGCTTATGTTCTTTTGAATTAGTGTTTTGGGTTCCTTCAGATATATTCCCAGAAGTGGGATTGCTGGGTCAAAGGGAAGATCCATTTTTAATTTTTTGAGGTATCTCCATACTGCTTTCCACAGTGGCTACACCAGTCTGCATTCCCACCAACAGTGGAAAAGGGTTCCCCCCCTCCACATCCTCACCAGCACTTGTTGTTCATTGATGTATTGATGATAGCCATTCTGACAGGTGTGAGATGATATCTCATTGTGGTTTTATTTTGCATTTCTCTGACGATTAATGATGTTGAGCATCTTTTCATATGTCTATTGGCCATTTATTTGTATGTCCTCTTTGGAGAGATGTCCACACTATATTTTGTTGTATTGTCCATCCTTATTCCAATGTCACACCATCTTTAACTTTATAGTAAGCCTTGAAATCAAAGTATATAAGTTTTCCAAATGTGTTTTCACATTTTAAAATATTTGGCAATTCTAGATCACTTACATATTCATACACATTTTAGAATTTGCTTCTCATTTGTTTCCACAGACACTCTGATGTCCCCTCTGACCTCAAACATAGTCATGAATTGTCTTGACATTAGCCTTGATTTATGTAGGTAGATATGTGCCCTGTCTCACACTTCTGAATTTCAAAAGTGTAAGGAGCTAGGATAAATGGAAGAAATCTATTAATTTTGATACAAATGAGCTATACCTGGCTGCAAAAATAATTTTATTTTAACAAAATCATATGCCAGGGAGGTGGGACACTTGGATGTCAATCACAATTACATATGATGGTCCATTTCAGATTGCCTGTACCTGCTAACTCAAATAAACCTACAATCATTACTGGAAAATTGCTGATGTATGTATTTAAGTAATTTCTGGTTTTTTTGTAAAAATGTATCATTAGATTATTGCTTCTCATTAGCAATGAGAGAAATAAAATCCATTATTTTTTGTGAACACAGCTGAAACTTGGTGTTTATGTTGAACTGCCCACTTTTAAAGAACTTCACTCCCATTTATGTGCATGTTCCACCTGATGTCACTGACCTGGAACACAGCCCTGCATTTCTCTTATCTGGTGTGGACCAAAATTCCTAGAAGCAGGCAGGTTGCATATCCCTTCTCTCTTTCCTAGAATGCCCTCTGACCTCCCAACCTACTCATTAGCCTCTTGTAGCTCAAATATCATTTATTTTCTGGGAAATAACTTTTAGCCTCCATGCCTTTGTGACTGCCCATCCAACCCACCTCACCTGGCTTTGTGAATAATCTCCCTGTCACAAAAGAAAAAATAAAATACTTGCCCTGAGATAGTGCAAGTATTTGCACTATGCCCTGATAGACTTGCCCTGAAACTCCTAAAGAAGTTTCAATGTAAATTCTTGGATTTATGATATTATTAGTGATATTATTGATATGATAATATTGATATGATATTAATGATATTATCAAATGTTGTGTGCTTGTTTTATTTGTTTGTTTTAGTAGGAATGGACCAGTATGAGTGAACTTTCTAAATAAACATAGTTGATTTTTATGTTCCTGTCCATTAGTTCACTACAGAGTCATGCACAAACATTTATAAATACAAATAATCTATTGCTTTAATTTAACTTAAAAAGAAAATTCTGCCCTGACCAGGTGGCTCAGTTGGTTGGAACATCATCCTGTATATCCAAGGGCTGTGGGTTTGATTTCTGATCAGGACATATGCCTAAGTTGTGGGTTTGATTCCTGGTCGGGGTGTGTACAGGACACAACCAGTTGATGTTTCTCTCTCTCCCCACCCTTTTCCTCTCTCTCTAACATAAATAAACATATCCTCAGGTGAGGATTTAAAAAAAAAAGCAAAACCTGTGGCACCTGCTGCACATTTGCCCACCAGACATAACTGACCAAATCCTAAGGCTGAGGCCAACCTGTGTCTCCACTTTATTTTATAATTGCTCCTGGTCTCCTGGTTTCTTCCTTCAAGCTGGAAGGTGCTTTCATGTAAAAAATAATACAGTATGGTAAAATGGGAAGATCTATGTCTCTGTCACAAAATGACTAAGACTGTTTATGACCTCAGGTGAGTCATTTCACCTCTGTAGGCCTCAGTTTCTTCTTCAATAACATGAAACCCTGGCTGTCAATCAGGGTTTGCCTCAGAATCAGCACAGCATTTTGTGCATCTCACAGGTGCCCTGGCCACACAGCCAGACACCTGCTTTAATGCTTTAGATCAGAGATTCCCACCGTTAGTGTTCATGAAAATCCCTGCAGGGTTTGTGAAACTGCCAAGAGCTAGGCCTCACTGTTAGAGCTTCTGACCCCAGATCCAGAGAAAACTTGGAAATTTGTAACAAGTTTACAGGTGTTGCTTGATGCTGCTTTCCTGGGAACTGCACACTGAGAACTACTGCTATAAATCAGGGGCTCTCACCAGTATGTTCCAGTTCCTCGGGTGCGTGGGAAACACAGCCAGTGTAGGGACCTGCCAGTTTAAGGTTTTTCAGCTGCTAATTCCCTGATGGTGTGACATGACAGCATTGTAGGCTAATGATCAGCCCCAGAGAGCAACCAGCAAGAATCAGAGTCTCTCTGGTAGTAAAATCTGAGTTTTAGGAAAAAGTAGACTACCAAGCTTTAGGTTCTGTTCTTTAAATTTGCAATGGACCAATTTAAAATAAAAATCCCCATGTGGTTCAACGTGTGCCTGAACTGGAGCTTAGAAACAAATCATTAACTATAAAAAATAATTTCTATGCTTCTATCTGCTCTGAATCTGTGTGTGTGTGTTACATTGAATATCTGGACATCTAATGGGGAGGAAAGATCAATAAGAATGTAATATATATAATACACACAATATATTACGTGTAATTGTATTTTAGAATTTTAAAATGCCATCTTAATAACTTTCTTGTTGTAACCAACTTCCCAAACTCTCGACAGATGATATTGTGTGGAATAAGGGGCTTCCTTGCAAATTACACTAATTATACTCAGTTGTTTCCATTTGGCAGTTCTCACATAAGAACCAAGCTTGTGCTATTTTGAGAGTGTGTTTTTCCTTGTAGACACTGAAATCAGAGATGTTTAGCTGGAAAGTAATCCAATGAATGACTTTTCCAGGGTAACAAAGGTATAGCTCTTGAGATTTTTTTTTCAATTTTTAGAGGAAAAACAAATAAGATTCAGTCTTCCTGTTGCTATATGAGATGGGATTTTAATATCCCATTCAATGAATAGAAAAGCACCTGGAACAAATATTAATTTATGAAAATAAGAAGCAGCTTCAAAATGCAGGAGTTGAAAATCACAAAGAAAGCATAAAGTTGGCAGGGCAGAAACGCAGCTCACCCCTTGGGAAGCAGAGGAATTGTCCACTGGAGAGGCACTGGGCCTCTTCCAGACACATTTCTGGACCTTGTTGGGGCTAACAGACAAGCCAGTCAGGACACCTCACTTGCCATCTGTGTCCATTGAACCTTGCATTTGGGCAAGGCCAGCAGTGGTGCTGGGCTCCTGCTGTCCCTGGGAGGTGCTGCCTGCTTCGAGGAGCAGAGTGACTGGACGGCTTCTCATCCAGAATGCAGGCACACCCCTCAGTGCCTGGTACCCCCAGTCTCACATTCCGAGGCACAATGTACAGTTGAAGGAAGAATGGAACAGTAGCTGAGGGCACTGCCTGCTTCTACAGTGCTAGAGAACATAGGAAGTGGATACATTGGGAACATGGGCAAAGGGAGGAAATAGACACATGTCTTCCAAATCCCCACCATACTTTGGAATATGGCTTTCCAACTATCAAAGAAATAGCACCAAATAAAGTAATCCAACTTAATTATTTCATTAAATAAATCACCATTATAATAGTCAAATTATAAAGAGAAAAGAAGGGCTTCTGGTTTTTCAACACGTGAAGAGCTCAGAAGTCAAAACTCTCATTTTGGCAAATAAAAAGCTGAACAAATTTGGTAAAAGCAGCCCTTTCCTATTCCATTTGAAGACTGATCTCCACCCTGGTTGTGTGGCTTAGTTGGCTACAGTGTCATCCCATGTGGCGATAGGTTGTGGGTTTGATTGCTGGTCAGGGCACATACCAAGGTCGTGGGTTTGATTCCCTGTCAGTATGTATGGGAGGCAACCGATCCATCTTTCAATCTCACATTGATGTTTCTCTCTTTTTCTCTCTCTCTCTTCCTCTGTTTCTAAAATCAATAAACATGTCCTTGGGTGAAGATTAAATTTTTTTTAAAAAGGAGTGAAAACTGATATCAGAGGCAAAGCCTCTGAAAGCCAAAGCCAGAGAAGATGCAGTCACTTCCTACCAAAAGCAGAAGCCTGAAGGAAAAAGCAAGCTCAGAGCAGTGCAGGCAGGAGCACTGAAAATGGATTAATTTGTGAATTTCTGTACACTCAGAGTGCACTAGCTTTAGTGTTACATGCTCTGGGGGGACCAGCCTTGGAAAAACCATACTTTCGTGAGCTTTAAATCCAGGAACCCTCCTGGTTCTCACTGTGAAGAGCAGAGGCAAAGCTCCCTGTGCTTCCAGCAGGAAGAGACAACAGTGAGCATTTCTGAAATGCTGCACCCAAAGCATGCTGCTTTTTATTCTAGTGTCTGCAGTGAGAGCCACACACTCAGGGTGAACCGCTCTATAGAAGCCTTGTTCGATATGGGAAGGGCAGCTCCCTAGTTTCAGCTGTCTGAGGATCCCACAGCTTTCCTGCCTCATCTAAGGCAGAAAACAAGTCTAACCAGCACTGGTGAAAGTCATGGTCCAGAGACACAGGCCCATTAAGGCTGAGAACAGTCATAAGACTGCAGAGTAGCTCTGCCTCCCACACACCTTATTAGCTAGTCAGCGATGCCTCTGCATAACAACAGAACATTGCAGTTGAACAAACTGCAATGGCAGACTCTATTTAGGAAGTTTCCAGAAAAATCCAAAGACTGCAGAGAAGACAAAAATAAGGACACCAGAAAAAATTGAAATCTTAGACTCCTATAGCTATAGCAAACAGTAAATGCAATATAACTCTTCGCCAGATCAATGAAAACTCTCATACTACGGGCTTACAAAATCTCAGTGATTATTACCCAAAGCATCATGTCTAGCTTTTGAAATATTACCTGGTAAATGCAAGAAGAAACATAGTCTAAAGAAATAAAGTGAATATCAGAACCAGCCCCAGATATGATAGAGTTCTTAGAATCACCAGACCAGGAATTTAAGGTAAATGTGATTAATGTAAAGAGGCTACTTAAGGGAAACATGGGCCACATGCAAGAACAGATGAGAAATATGAGTGGAGACATTGAAACTAAGAATAAAAAAAGCCAGAAATTTGTTTTAAATGTAGTAGATTGGATATTGTCAGCATAAGACTCAGTAAGCTTGAAGTTATATTAGTAGAAACTTCCCAAATTAAAATAAAAGTAGAGCCCTGGCTGGTGTGGCTCAGTGGACTGAGCATGGGCTGAGAACCAAAGAGTCACTCACCAGTTCAACTCCCAGTCTAGGATATATGCCTGGATTGCAGGCCAGGTCCCCCGTGGGAGGTGTGTGAGAGATAACCACACGTTGATGTTTCTCTCCCTCTCTTTCTCCCTCCCTTCCCCTCTCTAAAAATAAATAAATAGAGTCTTTAAAAAAATGAAAGCAGAAAAAAAGTATTAAACACAAAGAAAAGAAAAATCTTTTCTAAGATTTGTCCACTATCCACTTGTCCACTATCTAAGGACAGTGGGCAATTACAAAAGATAATATCTACCTAGTGAAAATCTCAGGAGAAGAATGAGGAAAAGAAGCTGAAGAACCATTTAAAGTAAAGAAGGCTGAAATTTTTCCAAAATTAATTTAGACACCACACCCCAGATTCACATCTAGGAGGTAGGGTAGCACAAAACAATAAATGGCAAAAAGTCCAAATTAAGGCATATCATATTCCAACTTCATAATACTAAAGGCAAACAGAAAATTTTAAAATAAACTAGGAGTGTGGGAAGAGATATTTTAAGTCGTATTTATTTTCCCCTGGGAGAGGGGCTGGTAGATTGAGTATCCTCTCTTATTACCTTTATTTTCTAACTAATTCCCTAGCTTCAAACTCTTCTTCCCTTACTTTCTGTATTACTGACAATTTTCTTCTTTCCTCTCAAAGTCCTTTATTTTTAGATTTTTCTTTTTTATAATATTTTTAATTTTAAATTACATTTGACATCCAGTATTATATTGTTTCAGGAGTACAATACAGTGATTAGATATTTCTATAACTGATGAATTTATTACCTGATAAATCTGGTAACTGACACCGTATGCAGTTGTTACAATATTATTGACCATATTCCCTATGCTGTCCCCATGACTATTTTGTAACTACCAATTTATACATCTTAATTCCTTCCCCTTTTTCACCTAGCCCCCACATTTTGACAGTGTGGCAACTGGCAACTGTCAAACTGTTCCCTGTATCCATGAGTTTTTTTTTTTAAGATTTTATCTATCCATTTTTAGAGAGGGAAGGGAGGGAGAGAGAGAGAGAGAAACATCAATGTGCGGTTGCTGGGGGTTATGGCCTGCAACCCAGGAATGTACCCTGGCTGGGAATCGAGCCTGTGACACTGGTTCGCAGCCCGTGCTCAATCCACTGAGCTATGCCAGCCAGGTCCATGAGTTTGTTTTTGTTTCATCATTTATTTTGTTTTTTAGATCCCACATACAAGGGAAGTCAGTCATACAGTGCTTGTCTTTCTCTGTCTGACTTGTTTTGCTCAGCACAGTACCTTCCAGGTCCATCCTTGTTGTGGCAGATGCAAGATTTCATTCTTTTGTTATGGCTGAGTCATATTCCATTGTGTATATGCACCACTTTTTCTTTATTTACTCATCTATTGATGCACACTCAGGTTTCTTCCATATTTCAGCTACTGTAAATAACACTGAAATGAACATATGAGTGTACGTCTTTTAGTGTTTGAGTGCGAATTTGTGTTTTGGATTCCTTCAGATAAAAACCTAGAAGTGCAATTGCTAGGTTCTTCCTTGTTTGCCTTTGTTTTAAAGCCTGTTTTGTCTGGTATACATATTGCTACCTCGGTACTATGTTTTCATGAAATATATTGTTTCCATCCCTTTACTTTTAGTCCATGTGTGTCTTTTTTAAAATTGTTATTCTATTACAGCTGTCTCAGTTCTTTTCCCCTTGCTCTCCTCTGCCCAGCCCTCCCCCACTCTCACAGTCAATTCTCACACCTCTGTCCATGTCCATGTGTCACTCATGCATGTTTTTTGTCTGACCCCTTCTTTCCCCCATCCCCTCCGCCTCTCCTCTGGCAGTTGTCAGTGTGTTCCATGTTTCCATGTCTCTGGTTCTATTTTTCTCATTACTTTATTTTATGTATTACATTCCTCTTATAATTGAGATCATTTGGTATTTATCTTTCACCACCTGGCTTATTTCACTTGGCATAATACTCTCCAGTTCCATTGATGCTGTCATGAAGGGTAGGAGCTGCATAATATTCCATTGTGTACATGCACCACAGATTTTTGGTCCACTCATTTACTGATGGGCATTTAGACTGTTTCCAGCACTTGACTATTGTAAAGTATGCTGCAATGAACATAGGGCTGCATGGGTTCTTGTGAATTGGTGTTTCAGTGTTCTTAGTGTATATTCCCAGCAGCAGAATCACTGGGTCAAAAGGCAATTACACTTTTAATTTTTTGAGGAGATCCCTTACTGTTTTCCACAGTGGTTGTACCGGTCTGTATTCCACCAGCAGTGCATCAGGGTTCCCTTTTCTCCACATCCTCTCCAACACTTGTTTGTTGATTTGTTAATGATGGCCATTCTGATAGGTGTGAAGTGATATCTCATTGTGGTTTTAACTTGCATCTCCCTGATGGCTAGTGTTATTGAGAATTTTTTCATATGCCTGTGGGCCCTCTGTATGTCCTCCTTGGAGAAATGTCTATTCAGGTTCTTCACCCATTTTTTAATTGGATTGCTTGTTTTCCTGGTGTTGAGTTGTATGAGTTCTTTATGTATTTTGGAGATTAAACCCTTGTCTGATGTATCATTGGCAAATAATGTTCTCCAATACAGTTGGTTCCCTTTTCATTTTGGTGATGGTCTCGTTAGCTGTGTAGAAGCTTTTTAACTTGATGTAGTCCTGTTTGTTTATTTTTTCCTTTATTTCCCTTGTCCTAGAGATATATCAGAAAAAATATGGCTATGTGGGATGTCTGAAATTTTACTGCCTACGTTTTCTTCTAGAACTTTTATGTTATCATGACATATTTATTTTTTATCCATTTTGAGTATATTCTGGTGCATAGTATAAGTTGGTAGTCTAGTTTCATTTTTTTTGCACACACCAGTCCAGTTCTCCTAACACCATTTGTTGAAGAGATTATTTTCACTTCATTTTATGCTTCTGCCCCCTTTGTCAAATACCAATTGACCACAGAGACATGGGTTTATTTCTAGACTCTCAATTCTGTTTCATTGATCTATGTGTCTGTTCTTATGCCAGTACCAGGCTGTTTTTATTACAGTAACCTTGTAGTATAATTTGATATCAGGTATTGTGATCCCTCCAACTTTATTCTTCTTTCTCAAGATTGCTGAGGATATTTGGGGTCTTTTTGGTTCCATATAAATTTTTGAAATTTTTTTTCTAGATTTGTGAAATGTGCCATTGGCATTTCAACAGAAACTGCATTAACTCTGTAGATTGCTTTGGGTAATATGGGCATTTAAATGATGTTAATTCTTCCAATCCATGAACATGGTATATGCTTCCATTTATTTGTATTTTCCTCAATGTCTTTCTTCAGTGTTCTATAGTTTTCTGAGTATTTCTGAGTATGATGGAAAACTTCCCTAACCTGGTGAATAAAATAGACATAGGTCTGTGAGTGTAGCTCTGACATTTTTGTACACCAACAATGAACTATCAGGAAGAGAATCTAGAAAACTTCCCATTTACTATAGCAGCAAGGAAAAGAAAGTACCTAAGAGTTATTTAGCCAAGGAGGTAAAAGACCTATGTGTGTCTTTCTATTTGAAGTGAGTCTATTATAGGCAGCATATGTAAGGCTGCCTATAATATGGTATGGCCTGAAGCAGGCCTCTGGGTGTGTTGGTTCTGGGGCATCTTGGAAGAGGCTCTGGTGCAGGCCAAGTCAGCACTGCCTATACCCTGCCCAGAGCCACAACAAAGTGATCTGTAGATATTCGCCACTTGTTCTGGGCTTGGGGGTGCCATGGAGAGGCTAAGTGGCGAACTGAGGCTGGCTGCAGCTTGTGCCAGGCTTGGGGCTGCTTAGTCAGAGGTGTAGGGCACACTGGGGGTGCTGCTGCTTGTTTGAGGTTTGTGAACCTTTGAGAGATTTTAGGAAATTTGTAGCACATGCCGAGGCAGGTCATTTGTATGGAAAAGTCACTGGAAGCACCTTTTGTGAGCCTAAAAGTTGGGTGGGTTAGGATATCATGGAATCATCAGGGTGGGGTGAACAGTGTTAGCTAGGTAGATGTGGAATTAGATAAGGTCTGTCTGTGTGTGCAGTCTGGTTGGGGAGAGGGCTCAACAAAGGAACAGTTGTCTCTTCCAGTGCTGTTTTGGGGAGAAAGTTGCTTTTCTAGGCTTTGCCCTCGAGCCAGAAAACTCAGTTCCTTCCAGTATGTCCTTGACTCCTTTAAAGCTACTGTCTCAACACTAAAGACCAGAGTGAGTCCATCATCAAATAAGTCCATGCACAGGTCTTTTAAGAGGAATGCCTGGGACTCCTGAAGCCCTGTCTTACTCAGCCAAAATCTTTGCTGGTTTTCATAGCTAGAAGTTATGGGGACTTCTCTTTCTGGCCCTGGAATCCTGGACTGGGGAGCCTGATGTGGGGCTGGAACTGCTTACTCCTCAGGGGGGACCTCTGAAGCTGAGATATCCCTCCTGATTTTTAACCACCATACACAGTGTGGGACCAGCTTGTTGTCTGCACTTCCTACCAGTCTCAACATGGCTTCTTCTGTTTATCCTTAGTTAAAGGACTTCTGTTCAGCTAGACTTTGTGCAGTTCTCACTTATTGCTGTTCTGTAGTTTCGTTGTAATTCTGATGTGGCTGTGGGAGGAGGCAAGCACAGCATTTACCTTCTCTGCTTTCTTGACTGGTTGCCCTCAAAGTTCTTGATGGCACTTTAGAAAACATCTCTCTGGTCACAAACTGACTTTGGAGCTCAAAACATTATCAATAGGCAAGCATGGTACTTCCAGTCTATCTTGGGGATGGTTGAACTTCCTGGAAAATGGGACAAATAACTCTTGCTGTAGAAAAAAGAGGAGTTCACATTGTTAAAAAGCATGCCACAGCACACATAAAAGTAAGCATTTGCACATACTTTCTATTGTTTTAGATGGAAGCAGAAAGCAAAGCCTGATTTCTCTGGAGAGAGAAAACCTGAGTTTAAATTTGGGCTCTGCCACTTTTCAACCTATTTCTTTGGGCAAGTCACTTTATCACTCTGAACACTGGGTTCTTCTATTATAAATAAGAATAATAACATTCCACCCACCCAGTCAGGATTAGTCTATACATGTCATATAATTCTGAGTGCAGAACTCGTTTGTGGAATCCATATAAAATCATGGTACCCTTCTGTGATTTTTGCCATTGGAATAGTATTGCCTACTCTATTTTTTCAAAAGGATGCCCATAATACAAGTAAATAATAATATCTACAAACTGACAACAACCAGGGGGGAGTGGGGAGAGGGATAATTGGGGAAAATAGGGGAAGGACCATCAAGGAACATGGAGAAAGGACACATGGAAAAAGCCAAAGGAGGGAGGTTTGAGGGTGTGGGTGGGGCTGGGGGGCATGGTGTAGTGAAAATGGAGACAACTGTACTTGAACATCAATAAAAATAAATAAACAAATAAAAGTATTTGCTTATAGTAAAAAAATAACATATAATATTTACTAGACACATGTAATCAGCTGGGTTGTTTATACATATTATCCTTAATTTTTGGTAGTGGGTGTTAAACATGAACATCTACTGCCAGAGCTCTCTTCAGGAACAATTATTCCACAGCTGTGGACAGTGAGGTCAGCAGACAGCTTCCCACTCTTCTTTCCTCTGTGGTCTGCCACAGCAGAAGGCAAGCTGGTTCCAGCCATATCCTTTCCTGGGGCAGACCATATCCAGTGACTCAGAGATGTGGAAATATTGAGGTCTGACACTTATCGCATCACATAAGATAATTCTAGTCAACAGTATTCCTTCCAGAGCTCTGAGCTGGGAGGTCTGAGACTGCTGGTTGCATCACAGTCCAGTCTGGCTTTCTCCTCCCTCTTTCACAAGTGCTGATTCCTGATAACCATCATGTACTCCCAGCTCATCTCATATCCTGCTCCTGGGGAACATAAACAGAGACAGTTGGTACTTGGAGATGAGATCTGGGAGGCGGGTCACTCACCACACTGTGGGCAATGAGGACTCACCACTGGTTGTTGGTTGACCACAAACAGCCCCTGGCACCAGATGCTAGTCAGGTGTTAAAACGTTCACAAGTGGTGAAATGGGGGTGTTGTACTCATGGGAAAGGTGTAGGACAAACGAAGAGAGTAGTAGTTCTTTGCTGAAGAGATTTTATGCTGTTTCTGAGTGCTGCCTTCACACTGGAGAGATTAGGAACAGCTGGTGTTAACAGCCAATGGAAAACCAGGAGTGACAGAAGAGGGACTTTTTTACTGCAAACAAAAGTGCTCTCATAGCCTACGAAGTAGCCCCTGCAAAGCCAAGGACCAAGCCCAGGACTAATAGTGTGTAAAGTGCTAACCAAGGGAGGTCTACTATACTGATGCCAGGGATCTGGTTGGGAAAACCTGGCATCCCACACCTGAGCTGGAGAAACTGGCAGAGCCAGAGAACCAATGATTATCATTGCTATTGTTATAGTTATTAATCACTACATGCTGACTCTGTGCTGCAATAGGCCTATGGAAAGCTGCTGTGCCAGATTATAGAACGTTTTTGTAAATAAGAGATACAAACAGGTACAATGAGGGGGTGCACACACTCCCAAATACACACATGTGCGTAGTTCAGTAGACTTATGAGTATTTACCAGAAACAACCTTCTCTTTGGGTACAGAATATTGTGTCTCTTTCTGCTCTTCCTTTTTCTCCTTTTGTTTCCTTTCCTTCTTTTCCTTTCCTTTTTATTTTCCTTCCTTCCTTCCTTGTTTAGTTCCTTTCTTCTTTCCTCTCTTCTTCCCTCACCCCCTTTCTGCCTTCCCTCCCACTTTACCTTTTCTATTTTCTTTTCATTTTACTTTGTTTCTTTTCTTCTGTGTGTCTACAGGAACATTTTGAGGTGACAACTATAGGCTATGGGAAGGAGATCATCTGAAAAAGGCTAATCTGGGAAAATGCTGGTTAATATGGGAAAATCTGGAACATGACTGGACAGAGATTCCAACTAGGCTCCCAAAACTGTGAGAAAATATGTTTCTGTTTTTTAATGATTTAGTGTGTGGTATTTTGTTATGACAGCCTGAACAGAGTCATACGAACCTTGAAAACAACATAGCAAGTGAAAGAAGACAGACACAAAAGGTCACATATTGAATAACCTCTTATATATATATAAAATCATTGAAAAACACTAAAAACTGTTTTAAATGAGAAAAAATTCAAATACTGTATCTGGTTTAAGAAATTAATTTTTAATAAAACATCTTAAAAACTAAATTCCAGACTCAGATGATTTCATTAGTAAACTTTATACAAGATTAAAAAATGTAACAATCTTTTTTCTTTTTTATTGAATTTATTGGGATGACAAAGGTTAATAAAGTTATATATGTTTCAGGTGTACAATTTTATAAATATAAATATATTTAAATATAAAATATGTAAAACATAAAAAATATATAGTATATAAAATCTGTATATGTATTGTGTATTCACTACACCAAGCCAAGTATTCTTCCATCAACATTCACCCCCTCACTATATGTTTTCTGTGCAAAAAAGTAAAGGGCAGAATGCTTTCTAACTCATTTTATGAGTCCAGCATAAATCTAACACTAGAAGTTAACAAATATTTTACAAGAAAAAATGTAAATATTCCTCATAACCATAGAAGCAAAAGTGTACAAATTACTGACTAGCTGCCAACAATATATACAAATAGTGATATGTCATTATTTTAAAACTTGCTTTACACACAGGCACATACACACATGGGCACACATACACACACAGGCACAAACACATACACACACGTGCACACAGGCATACACACACACAAACACAGGCACACACATGGAAATGCACAGATCCACGTGTGGACATATGCACACAGACACATGTGTAAACACACAGACACACAATTACACATAGACACACAAGTGGATACATGCATATATATACACAAGCATATACACATGCAAACAGGCACATACATATATGTACACACACATAGGCACACAGGTACATATACATATGGGCACATACACACACAGGTACACGCATCCACAGCAGCACATACACACACCCCGAGTGCCTGGATTCACAGCCCACATCTACCACTCACTTAAACTGCAACACTGTGAACATGACCTAGCCTCTCTCATCTTCAGTTTCCTCAAATCTAAATGGAGGCAAGAGTAACACCTACTTCACGAAATTATGTAAGCTTTAAATTAAATGATAAAAAAATAGGTTGCAAAAGTTGCCTTTGCAACAAAGCATAGTGAATTGGAGATAACAACAAATGAAGGCTGTAGCTTTTCCATAGTTTTGGGCGGCGGCTGATCCCGAGGCTTTGAGGGATTTGGTGCCTAAGCCAGGGGTGCTGTATCTCAATTTTCCTGGATACAGTCTTTGTCGTCACAGCTCCACCTTGAGATCTGACTCTCCAGGGTGACAACACTGAAGACAAGCTGTGGTTGCAGCAGGGACTGTTGAGAGACCAGTGGGACAGCTGGAAGGGACAGAGGGAAACACAGACAAAATGAACTTATAGGTCCCAGGGCAATTTTCTTACATGCTGAGGAGGAGGAGGGAGAGCAGGAAGGAGGCAAGTGTTCAGACAAGTGACCAAAGGGGAAAGGAGATGTGCAACCAACCTCCTAGGCCATGTGGAGGTGGAAACTTCTGATGGAAAAGGAAGACTTAAAACATTCTCAGAGGTCAACAGAGAGACCAAGTGAGTCATACTGTGGGGTATGAGAGTTTTCCAGACAAGGATATGGTAGGGATAACAGGAAGAAGAAAGGTGGAGGTAAGAATTTGCTAGGGCCCCTGGAAGTTCTGGTCCCAAAAAGGATGCTGTGCATTCTGAGATCCACCGGGTGTTGGCAGAAAGCCTCTCAGTTATCTTACAAGGCAGTGCCTGTTGCTTCACAGGATCCTTTAACTCCTCACTGCAAGCAGAGGCTGGGCTGGACATGCACATTGGGGCTGTGGCCAGGCAGTTCATTCAGTGCTTCTGAATGGGTCAGAGCAGGATCATGGGGCGAGACCGGGTCCAGGAGTCTGACAACTGCAGTGACCAACCAGAGAGCAATCAGTGTATTCCTCCAGGGAGGCTACTGTGGAAAGGAGTGACAATTTCATTTTAGGTGGTTCTGACATGGGCTCATCACCAAAGAGCACAGATAAGACCCTGGTCTCCCTCTGGATCAGAGGTCCGAGTCACAGGCCTGCGGAGGCCACCTTCTCCCCCCCGAGCAAGACCATCACCAGGCAGAGGCTCTGGGAAATGTGTGCAGTGCCTCTGCATTGCAGAACTTCTCTTTCACACTCAGGTTAGTATTGCAAGGTGGTGTTTGAAATCAGAAGACTTAAGTTCAACTCCACATTACTTCACTGGTAGGGTTGAACAGCCTGTGTTCAAGTCTGTCTCTGTCCCTATTTACTAGCTGTGTGCTTTTGACCTATAAGTTAGGAAACTTAAGGCTGGGCAAGAAATGAGTTCCGAGTTGTGCACAGATTAAGGGATTTGGTGGGATAAATGCAACAGTTGTTTGGCTTTTCCAGTTGATTGGTTGTCTAGTGCTCTTCTGTCTTATTTGGATCAGAGTAGCTGAGTCTGGGGAGGAGGGAAGTTCGGGGACGATGTAAACAGACGTACCATTTGGGTGCAGTCTAGGGTCCTCCACCAATTTCGGAAAAGGGCCATAAATCCCTGTGAGGTCAGGCTAAGCTTCCTTTATGCACCTATGTTGACTGTTTCCATTTTGTCCCTGACATAGTGACTGCATTTTAGTTTGGTTTTATAGAAGCAATTACTCTTTCTTCTGGATTCAGTTTCATAATCTTGAAAATGGGAACAATTAAAACACCTGCCTCAGAGCGTTGGTGGAAGGATTAAAAGTGGAGATTGACCTATCTATCTACTTATCTATCTATAAATATCATTAAGGCATGTATAGTCACATATCTGTAAAGGTAATTGTAGCCATATGTATGTGCATGTGTGCAAAGTGCTTACACAGTGCTGTGCACATGAAATACTCAATAAACAGTAAATGTTGTTTGAGAGAAGAAGGATAAACACTGAGCTTCTGCCTATTCACCTCTGTGAGCCTGCGCCTTAATGCCTTTGTGTAAGGTAGGTTCTGGGTAGGGATGTTTGACTAAATGTTTATCTTTTTACTTTTTAATTTACAGCATAAATGTACTAGACCACATTCATGCTCTGGTATCCAAAACGCAAGCAGCAAGTGAGATTGTTCATCTACCATGGTAGTGCTTCCCCAGTGGCCTGGAGAAATTCCACATTTCTCAAAACCCTCCACTTAAGAAAATGTTTCCTTTCATTGATCCCATACTGGGGCTAGGTAACTATTTAGCTAAAAGAGACCCAAGATCTTCAAAATGTCAGATCAGCTTTTTGCTTTTCTCAGAGGAATTTTGAGCTGAGAATATATGATACTTTAATAATTGGGATTTTTCTTTCAAATGATCAATAAAAAAGTCATAAAGCTCAAATAAATTCAGCAGATTAATTGGTGATACATAATATAATGATTTATTGAAGAGACAGTTTCCTTTTAACCTTGCAAAAAATTTAAGGCAATTAAACATGAGTGGGGAAATTATATTTGTAAAATGAGGCAGCAAGAAGAATACATTTTACATTTTATTAGTTGAGAATGCTTCCTGAAGTTATCATGAAACTTGTATATTAGGCGCAATAAACACAAAATACAAATGAGGCTGTATAGGGAAGACAAAGGCCGTGGCTCAGTGGGAGATAGAACTATTGAGGCTGCCTGTAGTGAGACATTTGCGCCTGCCTGCCATCCTCCACCACTCAAGTGCTGACCCTCTGACACTCCCCCTACTGGCACTCAGGTGTTCCTGCACTCTGCCTTCTTCAGCATCCCCTGACTTTGGGTCTCTCCTCCGCATTCATGAAAGACATGCACACTGCCTCATATTCTCTGTGTCCACCCCTACACCTGCTATCATCCTTGAAGTGTTTACAGCCCACACATTGCCCAGCCTGAGCCTCTCAGGCCATAACCTCCCTACCTCTAGTGACCTTCCCCTTTCTGTGGCAGATACCACCTGCAGGGCCTTACACTGGAACTTGTCATTTTCAAGAACCACAAGACAATCCATGCAAACCGCCCACTCTGACCTCAGCCTCATTCCACCAGTGTACCCTGCCTTCCCATTATTCACCCTCATTACGGCCTCTAATCTACTCCACTATGTGATCCTTCCATGACTTTTGTATGCCTCTCTCATTTTCTCTCACAAATTCATGGGCCATTATTATAATTGCATCCTTAAATATATGTTAATTCCTCTCCCTTCCCTGTGGGTATTTTCCTAAACTTGAACCCAGAAGAAGCCCATCACCTGCTTTTTTCCTGTCTGACATGAGGGTAACAGCTTTGCTGAAGAAGCAACACCACTGGGCTGACCTGTATCATTTTATATTTATAACAGTCTGTCTTACTGTGGGCAGGAAGCTTCCATGTTTCTCAAACACACTCATTCTACCACTCCCTCTTCTGACTTGTAATGGATTTTACATTTTATCCAGATGCTGAGAATGTACCTCACTTCCAGAGTCAGGTTACTATCCCTTTTCATACCCTATTTAGAAAACAGAAAACATCAAACAGAAACTCCCTCAAAGTCAGCTCTCCCTCCAAAACACCATTTCCTTTTCACTTTATTTATCTTCTTCATCCCAACAAAACAGAGGAGCCAAATTGTACCCTCTTTAGAAAATATTTAATATTAAATCTTTTCTATGCATCAGTCACTGCACACCTACTATCAAAACAATCACCTCAACAAATTTATGGGGAAGTCATTGCTATACTCCCCCTTTTTCCAGATGAGAAAACTGAGATACAAGAGGTTAAGTTTCTTCAAGGTTATACAAATATTAAACAGTGCAGATGGGGTTGGAAGCTGGAAAACTTGGCACCAGACTACGTTATCAGCCCCTGCTCTGGTGCTCTTGACCTTGCCTTGTTTTGCTTTTCCAAAGGTTTTGCTTCCCTAGTCATTCCCACATCTCATGTACTGTTTTCCTTTTCTACTCGATCATTTCCATCGGTCCTCAGACTTATCGTGTAGCTCTCATCCAAAAGTGAAAAAACCAAGAACAAAACAAAAATCCCTTGACCTCTATCATGTAATTGAGCTACTCTGTATAGCAGATCAGTCAGTGTCATTTGCTGCACCAAAATTGTGAGGCTCCATTAAAATACTAGACAATAAATTTAAATAAATATAAGACTAAAACAAGGGCTACATGGCCATAAGTAATATAATGTTTTAACAAGTTTCTGGAAGACAGGAAACATTTGGAAGCTCATTCACTGATAGTGATTGGGGAAGGCGCAGTGTAGAGGAAGCACAGGGTGTAGACTCAGCCTAACGGAGCCCCGGAGAGGCAGGCCTTGCTGTCAACAGAAATGGCAGATGAGGGGACCAAGGAGAAGACAGAAGGGTTAAATGAAGGTGTGTATCCTGGACAGTTAACCTCTACCATTTATCCATTTCCTTGTAGGTAGCATGTGATTCAATACTAGGCAAAAGTGTCTGGAAGCTATTTTCTAAAAAATGTATCAAGCGTGTGGATAAAATTAGAGCAGGTAATTGTCACCCCAGAGCTTAAACTTCTAGATCTGACTTTGCTGATTTTCTCTCAGTTTCTGCCTCAGTTTTTGATCATGTTGTTACCTATGCTTAGAAATTCTTCCCTCAATTTCTTCCTAACTTCTCACCAACTCTCCTTCAGAAATCAGCTTAAAGACTTTTTTCTAGAGAAGTTTTCTTTGTCCTCTCTATTTAATTTATTTTTCTGACCACTGCTATTTATTTCCATTGCAACATGTATTGCAAAATGGAACTGATTTTCAAATTTAGTTGTTTATTGTCCATCTCCTTCAACATACTCAAGCCTCCATGAAAGCAGGTCTATGTCTGTTTTATTTTTCCACTGTGATCCTGGAACCTGGAATGGTACCTGAACACATAGTTAAAAGTAAGGTTAGAAATAAGGAAACTGAGAGAGTATTCTCTAGAGAAGAGAGAGGAGAGAGAGGAGATAAAGATAGAGGCTCCTTATTATGCATATTGATTTCCCCATATTATTACTCACTGTGTGATCAGTATTCTTAACTATATGCTCCTTCCTCTGGGGAAAGTGTGAAGACTGGGGGGCAGAGCAGCTTATTCCTCATGCTTGGGGTTAGTGTCGAAGAAATAAGTTGGAAAGTGATAGAGAAATAGTAAAAGAAGCATGATTCTATTATAAGGGAATATAAAAGACTGCAGAGGAGGGAGGAAGAGCTAGGCCCTGGCACCAAGACAGACATTCAGGTGACCAGGGAGAAGGTAAGGTAAGATATATAAATGTAAACAAAGAGTCAAGAAAAAAAAGCAGTAATAACATTAAATTTGCTCAGTTAGCCAATATTTACCTTTCAATCAAGCATGTTCTAAACAAAATCAAGAAGTAATTTATGCACAGTTACTAGCTCCTAGCCTGAAGCTTCTTAACTCCTCTGATGATAAACACTGCACTTCTAAAGTCGAGGACAGGACTGAAATAGCAGGCAGTAATAAAATGCTTACAATAGTCTCTCAGCGAGCCTTGGGCAGTGGCTCAGACTGTTCTTCATCTACTTTCAATGCTAGAATTTTGGGTTGACCCACTGCAGAGAGATAGTGCCCCTGTGTTTCTCTAGTCTGTCTTATAGTTGGTCTGGTGCCATGTGACTCACTGTGGCCAATGGGCTGTGGGTGTCAGCCCCACATAGGGCTGAGGCATTGAAGAGCTGATGTGCCACCTGCATTCTCCTTCCCTTTGTTTTGTGACTGCAGAGGCCACACATTGAGGAGAGTGGGACACACATCAAAATAGCCTGGGCCCCTGAGTGGTGTCAAGGAGGAAAAAAGAGCTTCCCTGCAGGAAATGAGCTTCCCAAACCATGTCACAGTTTGCAGGAGTGAAAAAAAAATGCCATTTTTGGGTTAATCTACTGAGATTTTGTAGTTTGCCTGTGGTGGTAATTATCCTGATTCATGTACTTCCTTGAGAAATGCCCTAGAGTGTGTCTCTCACTGCTTCAACTACACAGTGATAGTCACGGTCTTAGACTCTTTCTGATGGTGGTTGGAAAAGCTGGAGTTCAATAGAATGTGAAGAAGCAAGACCTTTATTCATTTTATGTGGTGACAAGGGCAGAGGATTCCTTGCCAGGCTGGGCTGAAAGACTGTTCCTTCATTCTTGAGCTGCTTGTAGGTAGCTCTGCAGGTAAGTTCAAGTGTCCCTTAGGAGACAAAGGACCCACGCCTGACACTCACAGAAGCTGTTTCCCTCTCTTCTATTCATTCAAAATGAGGAGGGTGGAGCACTTGGTGAGATAAGAAGGTAGCTGTGGTCTCCCTCCTCCTCTGTTCCAGTTTGGATGTGATGAGGCTGCAAGCAATGAAGGGGCAGGAGAAAAGTCACTGGATATGGTGCACATGAAAATGAATAAGGCATAAATATCTCTGGAGTCCTTCATTTTCTGTCTTCCTCCCGGAAGCTCATAATTCCTCACGCAGATTATCAATTCTCTACTTAAAATACTTCAGTGGTTTCCCAGGGCTCCTTCTCATGCCATACTCAGCCCCATCACTGTGGTCTGATTATTACCTACACTGGGAGTCTCTCCTCTTCAGGTTCTCCTGGAAGGCGGTGTAGACAGCATTGCACCCCCAGCATTGCAACCCCCAGAGGGGCTAAGGCAGAGCTGTATCTCACATACAGAGCGGTGCTCAGAAAGAGCTTGTTGAGTAAATGGGTTATACCATCAAAGTTTCCCAAACATGGTATGCACTGCCGTGTCCCTGCAGCTTGTGCCAGTGCTAACCGGTGGATACGCCTTGATACGCCTTGACTCCCGTGCACTACATGTGGCTCTGTCAGCAGAGCCTTTGTGTTCTCTGTGTGTGCCTTGAAACTGCACTTGGCATTGACAGGTAGTCAATGCTCAATAACTAAGCTTTGAGTAAATCAGATATGCAGGCACAGATAGCCTGTGACAAATTCTGCCCTTTTTTAAGAGGATTTATTGGCAGGCTTTCTGCTCTCTGCACTGCACCAGAACCCCCTGTCCACCAGTCCCTCACTTCAGGCAGGGGTGTCCTGTCTAAGGGAGATCCCTGTCTCTAACTGTGGTGTAAGTTGCACTCCCTTTCCTTTGATTTTCCTGCCTTCCCTACTTAATTAGTGATGACCTTGCCCTTCCACCAAATGCCCCCTTTAGGCTTTCAGCCATCTACTTTGCCTAAACCATCAAGTGCCAGGCACACATGCTAGCCAGGCATTTACCCCATGGCTTTTGCCTGATTTTGTACTGGAATTTTGTGTACCCATGGGCCTCATATGAACCTCCAAGTCACATGAATACCTGGTTTGCAGCCTTCCTGTCAGGTGACTAACACACTGTCTAGCTTAAACCTCTGTCTTTGAGGTATAGTCAACTCAGGAGCTAAGTTCCCTTTAATTCTTCATCAGACACAAACCAAATGCTACAAGATTTAGATGAGGGAGTAATTCACTGTCCCCCCACTTTGGGTCCCAAACACACCTTAGCTGCAGACCCTACCTTTTCCCTCAGGAGCTGCTTCACTATTTCACACAACAGGGTATGCAAGAAGACATTGAGAGCTGCATAAACCTGTAGACAATGCAACAAATATCTTAAAATAGTACATCTTAACCAAGGTCAAAAGCACCCTGTGCTCTCTATGAATTTTGAAGCATCAAAATAAAGAATGTAATGAAAAAATATATAGTTTATCACATTTGTTCACAGAAAAATAAAAACTGTTTCTTATGTTTCTCACAAGCTCACAAATCCTAGAAGTTCCCATTTTTCCTACCCAATGGTGTAGATTAGACTGAGAACTGCCTGCCAGGGACAGAGATATGAGTCAATGACATGTACTGATAAAACCAAGCATGATTGAAGCCCGTGGGCTCAGCCCCCTTTCCTGCTGAGCCTTAGATCAGAGCTGCGTATATGAAACCAGGTAGGGTACTAAATCTCCCCCTTTATTTTTCCCAATCCACCCTTGCATCATTTTATTGGTGGAGAGAGCAGCCAAAGGAGGAAAGGAAGCATTGAAAGAAACAGTAACTAAAATCTGTGATGATTAACAAATTAGAATGAGAGCCTCTTAGAGCTGGATGAACCCCCAGCAATTATTTAACATATTTTCCCCTTTCCATGCTGGTTTCTGACTTTTGTTGAAGTGTAGTACATGGAAAGGTGCATGTATCCAAACAGTTCGGTCAGTTTCCATCAGCTGAGCACATCCCTGTACTGAGCACTCAGATTATGGCAATGAAAAGGCCAGCACTATAGACACTGCCCCCACCCAAGTTCCTTTCTGTATCTAATGTATATTAGCTTTGTGCATTTCGTATTTTATACAAACTGAGTGACACAGGATGTACTCATTTATGTCTGGCTTCTTCAGTATTGCATTTTTGTGGACTTTATTTTATGGTTGTGTGCAGTGGTGGGTTATTCCTGCACATTGCAGTTCAGTCCCCCTTTTCTTTCTGCTTTTGGTGTGTAGCTCGTTGTTTTACCTTTCGTGATACTGGAGTCCAGCAAATTGCGTGGCTGTCTAAGGTTGCACAGTGAGGGTGATACCCAACACAGAACACTCCCTTGGACTTCAGCCCAGTGCTCATTGCATTCCACCAGGCTGCCTTCTCCACCTCCTACTTGAAGTTTTTCTTAGTTTCTCTGTTGTATATACCTATCACATTCTCTTTATACAGAATGGAAACCAGACTTGCCACATGTACAGAGAGATGCTAATAAAAGCAAGTTTTTCACTGCATTCCTTCTCTGGCAGATAAACTACAAGTACCACATCTGTATGTACATAAAAGTGCATCAAGAGCAGGGGTAGTGTTTTATCCTCTGACTGCAATCTGTATTTCTGGATGGAATCACTTGGTGGGAATTTCTTCTATTTAAGATCGCTTTGAAAAATTCCCCAGGTAGGGGGATAGATTCCCCAGGTAGATGAATCTATTAACTGCAAAGTCATCGAGACAGAGTTTTGCAGGCAGTGGAGGTCAAGTCCATGCCAAGCCAGTACAGTGCTGCTAGAATTGTACAGCTGCATGTAGATGTCCCTTCTCTGCCATTCTGCAAACCTCCCCTTCTCTTTTCTCTACACCCCAAACCCCAGCCCTTGCCAATTTCCCTGCGATCACCAAGAAGCAGTTGGTTCCCAAGGAGAGGTTTCTATTCTAGCCTCGGGCCACGTGCATTACCCCTCCCTGTCTCTGTGACAGGGACATTTCATCTCTCCCTTCCTCCCTGCCCTGGTGTCAGGTCACAGACTGAGCAGGTTCATGAAAGTGTTCTGATGTAAGCAGTGCCTTTTTAGGGGGATTCATTGGCCGCCAGGCCTCAATGCTGTCTCCAGTGGAGAAATATCTTGTCCTGAGCTCACGTGTCATAGTCTCAGGAGCAAGTCAGGGCCCTGACTGGTTCTGAGAGATGGAAGAAGAAAAAGAGAGAAGGGACAGGAGAGGGGGGGAGAGGAAACAGAGCATTCTTTCTTCTTCCTGCTCCTTTGAAGCCCAGACTGGCCTTCAGGAATGCCTTGGCTGACTCTGTTGAGGAAAGACTCCTTTGAATTAATAGGAGAAATGTCTATGTACAGAATTCCTGAGTAATCTCATGTTCATTTTCCTGCAGAAGGAAGACAGGACTGCTGCTTGGGCCCTTGGCTGTTCCTAGGGACAGCTGGGGAGGGTGAGAACATTGAGATCCTTCCTGCCCCTTCCAGCACTTCGCAACCTCATCGGTAAAATGGGATAGTGGATTCACCCTACTTTCTTGACAAGCATGTGGTAAGAACACAGTGATATCATATTTCTTAGAGTGATTGAACAAACGTCTCTTAGAATTATTTGAGGGTCAAAAACATTAAGGAAAGAGAGGACTCCCTAGTTCCTAAAGAAATGATCACTTTCATTTACCCATTTTTTGCTTTGACAATATGGGAGTTAGGTCCCAGAGGGTGGCTGGGAGCCCCTGCCCTGACTGTAATCTCCTGGCTGGGGCATGTGCCCACAGCGGCTGTCACTCTCTGCTCATTGGCACACCCCTGAGAAACTGCTGGAGGGCTCCGTGAAAAGGTATTACCAATAAAAATTGTTTATTCTGAAATCCTCACCCTGAATCAGGCATTATAAGTGGATGTTTTTGGGCTGCTTTATCTCATTCAATCCCCCAACAACCCTTTAAAGTAATAGCATTATTTATATTACAAACCATGAAAATTACAGAAAACAAGAACGTTTCTTAAGTTCAAATTGCTGATAAATAGCAGATCCAGGATTTGACTGTGAGCAGTCAGTTCTATCCTAGAACCTGCTGTTAAAGTTCATGACACTGCATTTTCTAAAAGTTTCGGCTCCAGTGAAAAATGGAAAATTCATGGTGCTTTCGCTGCTCAGAGTGGGGGAAAGTTGATTTCTAAAGAAAGTGCTCCCGGCCATTGTTCAGCCTTGTGCTTCCTGGGTGGGAGTGAAGGGGCCTGTGGCTTCCTGGCCACCTTGCTGTTAACTTTGGCTGCTGCCCCCAGTGCCAGACACCCCAGTCCTGTGTCCCCTCGCACACCCTCAATCGGGTATCACTCTGATTCTTCCCATGTCCTGTACTCCATTTGATACAGTCCCTCTGTATCAAAGAGATAATATTTTTCCTATTTCAACTGCTTGCTCTGGAAGGTTGCTCTGTCATTTAGAAAAATAAGTACAAAACAAAACAAGCAATAATTTTTTTTTCTTTTTGTTTCTCACTGCGTGCTCCTTTCTCCTCTTTGCCTTCCTGTCTTTACCAATCCCCAAGAACTCGGCTCCCCTGCAGCATGTCTCAGGAGGGGCTGTCCATCCATGTTTAACCCACCTAGGTCCCATGCTGTTTCCAAGCATGTCCTCCCCTTGGAAGAAAAATACAGTCTTCACTGATAGTCTCTGTTGAAACCTTTCGCCCAACCCATTACTCCTGTCAATGTACACATTTGTCTGTGCTTGTCAAATCTCCTTGAACACATTCACCTTCATTCACTATGACATTCCTGTTTATGTATTTATGTATTTATTTATTTTTTGTGTGTCCTGTTTTTGAGCTTCAAGTCTTGTTCCCTTTGCCCTATATGGCATGGCTGTCCATGGTTTCTTTGTAGCTGGAGTTGCAGCTTCTCAGTGCTCTTATGAGCCTGCCTCCTTCCACACACACATTTCTTCTGGTCCATCTCATATTCTTCAGGAATGTGCCTATCCAAAACCATGGAAGCTGTCACCCCCAAGGCATCATTACCTTTTGAGTCTGAAACTCTAGCCCCAAGGCCTCTGGGAACCCCAGCAGCCTACTGTCCATCTCCATATGGACGCTGCCATAGAAATGTGACTCTAATGGTGTGCCTTCTCTCCCACATGCCTCAACACTGACTCTGTGTCTCACTTTTGGTCCTCTAGCTCCTCTTCTCTCTCCATGTCCCCTCTTTTACCAAGATCTGTAACTCAGCTTTGCTGGGGGCCCCCTTCTTTTACCCCACACTAAGTCTGGTTGGCTCCGCTTTATAAATGTCTCTCTAACCTGCCCCATCCTCTCCATTCCCACCAGTGCTGCCTGAGTTCACACCGCCATAGCCTGGATTGCTAGCATAGCTTCTGCTACCAGTACTCCAACCGTACAAAGTTTTCCAAACTTCAATCAGCTCTCCTTCATCTCTTGCTTAAAATGATGAAACAGATTCTTTGCCTTTAATTAAAAATTCTCAGGATAGCCCTGGCTGGTGTGGCTCAGTGGATTGAGTGCTGGCCTGCAAACCAAAGGGTCACCAGTTCATTCCCAGTCAGGGCACATGCCTGGGTTGCAGGCCAGGTCCCCAGTAGGGAGTGTGTGAGAGACAACCACACATTAATGTTTCTCTCCCTCTCTTTCTCTAAAAATAAATAAATAAGTAATCTAATAAAATACAATGTTGTTTTTTAAAAATTAAGTAGATAAAATAAAATTCTCAGTATAGAACACAAAGTCCTCTTGACTTCTCCAGGACCATTTCCTGCCAATTTTCCCTAAGTGCACGGGCTCCAAGGAGAGAGTCTGTTCCATCTGCCATGTCCAGAGTGGAGATTCTCTCTTGCCCTTCTCTGTCATGGCTATGCTCTTCCCGAGTCATATTATAAAATGTCCATTGCCTGCTCTTCATCTTTTAACCACCTGGCATCCTCCAAGGCTCAGGTTGTTTTGTTCTCTCTTGGGAATATTTCCCAACTTTCCTTGACTGGGTTCAGTTTCCCACAACCAACCATCATCACCTCCTTTTTTATTCCTACAGATTGTGACAAGGGCTCAATCTTGCATCTTTTTTTGTGTCCAGCCCCTAATCCAGTGTCTGGAATTAAGGAAATAACTAAAATGTGGTTTTGGAAGAAATTAAGAAAGAAACACGCTTGGGTTGTGGCCTTTGTTTTGCCATGTTGGATACCTACAGTGGAATAGAGACTGAGATAAGTGCTGTGAAGCTTATAACCATGGCTAAGGCAATATTTTTCCTTTTAAAGAAATGACATTTTAATAAGGTATACAGAAAGGAAATAGGTAAATGATGGGGCAAGATAAAAAAGGTTTGTGACATATAACACACATATAAGCCTTGTGTTCTGGCTTTTCATTGCTGTGTAACAAAGTACCCCAGACCTTATCAACCTAAAACAATCCATTGCTTATAACATACTTGGGTGGGTTAGGAATGCAGAGTTCAGTTGGGTGATTCTTCTATTCATTTGGTGTTGACTAAGGTTATCTAGTGGTTCTGGCTTGTGAAATGGGCAAGTCTGGAGGATCCAAGATGGTTTCACTTGGATCTTGCACCATGATAGAAAGGTCTGGGTATCCCTACATAAGAGCATGCATATCTAAATCCAGACACCATTATCTAATCACATCCAGGAGTAGATGAGGCTCCTGGAGGCACTTCTACAAGTATAGTTTTCAATCTGAAGACTAAGTACTAAAGGGACAAGTTATCTGGTGTGGTAGATACAGGATAACCACAATCCATTCTCCAAATCAGAAGGGGAGAGAATGTAAGGGTCACAGCAATTCTGAAATCCAGTCAGGCACATGGTGCTTCCTTAATCAGGACTATATCTGCTCTCCAGTAATGGCTGTGTGTGGCTCTGCCCTCTCATACTTTTTTTCTACCCCCTGAATTGTTCCTCTTATCATGAGAAATGGACTGCATTTTCAGCCAGACAACTTTCTCAGCTTGCTTTCTGCTCTTAGAAAGTTGTGGACCCAGAAAACTCTTCATTTTATTTTATATTTTAAAAACTTTTCATTTTAAATATTCGTAGTTCTAAGTTGCTAGTGCATTTATTAATACAATACTCTTAAAATCTTTGCAGGCTTCTGTAATCTTATTTCATGTAAGCATATCATTGTCCATTAGCAAAAGTCATACTCCAGAACTCTTCAAGATCATATATCCCTGGCTGCAATTGAGAGACAGTGTTCTGTAGGCTGACATCCTCAATACCCTCAGAAACCTTTTTCTCTAGTTGAGACCCTCTCAAGGACATGTCTCTAAATATTTTTGAAATCTTAGCAAAGGGGCTTATAGATACACCTTTGAGATGATCCTTATTTTAAGACTATTGTTTATTTTTTAGCTTATTTTTGTTCTAGAGAGGCTAATTGGAGGCAAATGTTGCATCCATTATTTTTTTTCTCTAATTTTTCTTGAAAACTTTTTACTATGTTTTTCTTTATCCATGTTATCTTATGTGCTGCTATGAAAAACCAGCTGGCACTTTGATATTCTGCCTGGAAATTTTAGCAAAATCCACCAGTTCATTAGTGTCTTGCAGTCTTTCAAGGCCAGACAGGTTTGAGATTTGGGCAGATGGAAGAAAATCCTCAGAGCTGTGAGGATGTCTGACATGCCTTTATTCATGGGTGAGGTGATCCACACGCAATATAAGCCTCATGTCACACCGGTGGGGAGTCTCAATTCCCTTATATACAAAATACACACAAAGCCAGCAGGGTGCCAACATATTACATAACAAAGCATGATTCTGTGCATGCAGACCCACTTAAGCTCATGGGAACACTGTTTATTGGGACCATCTCAAGGTTATGGGAATACTGCTTCTCTTAGTTGCCCAGACATCTGGGTGAGGGAGCCTAACTGACTCCATTTGCCCTACAATTAGATTCATATTCTTTGTTCCATATTACTGTAGACTAAAATATTTTCAAGCTTTACCACTATATAACAAAGGTTTTTGTTTCTTCAGTAAAATTTCCTCCCTGTCCTTTCATCTTTCACTATAGTCTTCTTGCTTCTGGCTTCTACTTGCCACACATCCTAAATCAAATATTATATTTTAGAATTTCACCTATCTTAGATGTGTATACAACAAGGTCTGTCCAGAAAAAGCCCATCCATTGTTAACATGAGACTGGTTTGCTTGACATCAATGTAACCTAGCAGCTTAGGAAAGTGGACTGAAGTGCTCATGTGTGAACAATGACGACTTCACTGTACTAGTCAGTGGGGGTAGATGTTGTTGAGTGTGTACTGTGTGGCCATCTCATTCAAAATTACCAAGCAAGTATAGGAACGAATCTGTATTACATTTTGCATTAAGCTTGAGCATTCCTTCACAGAAACTATTTCAACGATTCAGAAGGCTGCAGCTATGGGCAACTGGTGATTGGCAGCTTCATAATGACAATGTGCCTGCTCATGCATAAGGTCTCATGCAGGGTTTTTTGGCAAAACATCAAATCACCCAGGCGACTCAGCCCCCCTAGAGCCCAGATTTGGTGCCCTGCAATTTCTGGCTTTTCTCAAAACTAAAATCACCTTTGAAAGGGAAGAGATTATAGACCTTTGATGAGATTCAGGAAAATATAATGGGTCAGCTAATGGCAACTGAGAGAACTGTGTAACGTCCCAAGGTGCCTACCTTGAAGGGGACTGAGGCATCATTGTCCTATGTACAATGTTCCTTATATCTGGTATCTTCTTCAATAAATGTCTCTAAATGTCTCTATTTTTTCATATTACATGGCTGGATATCTCCTGGACAACATATATATGATATATATGCTTTCATTATAAGACTTAGTGACTTAAAATTACAGTCATGTTATTATATCTCAGTTTATGAGTCAAGAATTTAGGCAGCATTCATCTGGTGAGTCTTCTGCCCCTCATGGCATAGCCTGAGGTCATTTAGTTGTACTTTGCTGGTGGGTGTGGAGGTGCAGGCTCACCTGGAACTTTTGCAGGGATGACTGGAAGGTTATACTTAGCTGGAAACATTGAGTAGAGAAGCTACACATGGACTTCTCAGCACATCTGTCTCAGAGCCACCCAGCTTTTTCACGGTGTCTGTACTCACTCAGAAAATAAAGATGCAAGTCCCACCCTCCAGACAAAGCCAGTGTTAAGGACTAGTATGTGTCCTTCTGAACCTTTTTTCTGAGCATTCTGAAACTCAGGTGGACACCCCAGGCTGGCTTATGTCCTAGCCTTAACTATCTCCAAGTATCAGTTTTACCATGTTATGCAGGTCAAAAAAGTTACTAAAGCTATCAAAACTTCAAGAAAGGATGAATTAAATTTTACCTCTCAGTCATATAAAAGGGTTTGCAGCCATCTCTAATCTACTCTACATAATATCCTAAAGCCATGAAAATCCATTCTAAACATATTACATCCTAAATCTATGACAATCTATCATATTATTTTATTTATTTTTCTTTCATTTTCTCTATTAACTTTAATCACATTTTCAACATGCAACCAAAAATGAAGCTTTGACAGTAAGCCATAAATTTGCACAAGCAAGCATTGTCACTTTCTGCACTGTCAACTCAGAGATGACATGAAAGAGTTGGGAATTTTCTTTTTTTGTGGCTTTCTTAACTGAAGAACAATAAAACACATTTGAAAGATTTATCCATTTTAAAATGGCAGTTAAACTTAAATCAGATACAAAACTCTATTCCTTTGTAACTTCTTTCCCCGTGTTGTGCTTCTGATGTCACAATTGCATGTTTACAGTGTGTACCTATTATCACATATTTATAATTATTCTATACTCAGTCTCTTAAGTCTTACAGAAGAATAAAGAGTGGAGTTATAAACTAAAATTAACTAACCTTAATACTTGTCCATTTATTTATCTTTACTTCATAATTTTATATCTTTTATATGGCTTTGAGTTACTATCCATCATCCTTTCATTTCAATTTCTTTTAATCCTCACCTGAGGTCATGTTTATTGATTATTTTAGAGACAGAAGAAGGAATAGGGAGAGAGACAGAGATGGAGATGGAGATGGAGACAGAAACAGACATTGATGTGAGAGTGAAACATTGATATGGTCCCCATATGTGTGCCAACCAAACATCAAACCCACAGCCCAGTCATGTGTCCTGACTGGGAATTGAACCAGCAACCTTTTGGAATATGAGATGACATTCCAACCAACTGAGCCAACTGAAGCCAGGTCATTTTAACTTGAATGACTCCATTTAGTATTTGTAGAACAGGCCTAGTGGTAATTATGCCCTTTAGCTTTTGTTCACCTACAAATGTATTAGTTTCACTCATTTTTGAAAGGTTGTTTTAATGGATATGTAATCCTCAATTGATAATTTTTTTCTTTCAGCACTTAAATGTATTATCTTACTGCCTTCTGGCCTGCATACTGTCTGCCGAGAAATCTGTTTATTATCTTATCAAGGCTGTCTTGCACATGATAACTCACTTTTCTTCTGTTGCTTTCAGATTCTTCCTTTGTCTGTTGCTTTTGACACTAATTATAATGTGTTTAAGTATGGTTTTAGGGGGTTGATCCTACGTAGAGTTCTTAGAACTTCTTGAATTTGTAGACACATGCTTTTCCTCAAATTTGAAAAGTTTTTGGCCATTTTTTCTCCAAATAATCTTTATGCCCCTTCTGTCTCTCTTCTTCTAAAACTTTCATATGTGGTCCATCTGATTGTTTCCCATAAATCTCTTAGAATATATTCAGTCTTCTTTTCCTTTTGCTCTTCAGACTCAATCATTTCCAGTGACATGTGTTCAAGTTTGCTGGTTCTTTGTAATGACTGTTTAAGTGTTGTTTAACCAGTCTAGAAATTTTTTCAGTTATTTTAATTTTTTGCTCCAGAATTTCCATTTTGTTCTTTTAAATAATTTACATTTCTTTATTGATCTTCCCATTTTATTTTAT
The DNA here is from genome assembly GCF_004126475.2 of Phyllostomus discolor. NCBI lineage: Eukaryota > Metazoa > Chordata > Mammalia > Chiroptera > Phyllostomidae > Phyllostomus > Phyllostomus discolor. The sequence continues at coordinate 73,429,154 of NC_040915.2, read as the reverse complement.
ATTTTTTCAGTTTGTTCTTTGAATTTTCCCTTACTTTTTTTTTTAGCACATGTAATATAGTTGTTTCAGTAAATTTGATGCTTATGTTTTGTCAGGGATGGTAATGGGAGATTTATTTTGTTTCTTCAAATAGGTCATGTTTTCCTGTTTCTTCATATGCTTTGTGGTCCTATGTTGAAAATTGATAGACTACCTCCATGCAGGACATACTGTTTCTAATTATCAAGGCTTATTCTATGCTTTGGAATAATCCTGAGTGGATACTTGTTTTCGTGACCTTTCTCTGGATATGTGCCTCCTCCAGATGTATGTGTGTGTTTCTAATTCCTTCATATAGTTGGCTGACATTTAATGTCTTAATATCCCTCAGAAACCTGCCCCTGCTTCCTCTTGGGGCTTTAACTATTCAACTGAATTACTCAGTCTATAACCTTTGCTTCAACCATCATTTGGTTGACAGCCCCTTGTGGCTTTCATGAATTGTGCTTTCTGCTTCCCGCAGCTTTGCCTAACATGATACTTGAACTGTGCCACTTTCAGCTGCGTGACCTCCAAGTTAGGTAACATTCCAATGTATCTCTCTGGAACCTTTGGAAAGACTAGATAATTTCAAATTATGTACTCTCTCCTCTGTTCAGTTGACAGACAGAAATTGGGCATTAGGTTGTGGGTTCACACAAGTACCAGACAGGGGTTGGAGCAAGGGTAAAGAAATATGCCATGAAATTTTTTACTGTTTTAATGGATTTTTCTTGATTGGGTATTCGCTTGGATGCTATAGATCTTTTATAAATCCAAAGCTTCTATAAAATTATTTTAGCCAGTGTTTAGTTGTTTACTTAAAGATTGTATGGGGGAAACAAGGGCTTGGAGCTTCCCAGCTCATCACATGACTAATATCTGTCTCTCCGTGTTGTTACTTTTCCTCAATAGCACTATCATGTTTTGTCTCTTGCTTTTCATTTTTTTTATTTCAACACCACTCATGTTGTTGAGTATACATGTAGTTATAGCTCATCACCTCTGACTCCTGTGTAGTATTTCTAAATGTGCAACCACCACATTTTATTTACGCACTTTCACAGTTGAGTATACCTTGGTTAATTTCAGCTCCTGGTAGTGGACAACATTGCTATTGTTACACACTAGAAATTATCCTGGAGGAATACTCTATATGTTTTCTTTCCTTTGAGGTTGTAGGATTAGGGTAAATGCTCAGAAATAATTAGATTATCTCTAAATTTAACAGATACATTGTTCCTGCCTCTCATTTTGCTTTCTACATGGATAAGATTACCAGCTTAGCTTCATAGAATATTTGCAATAAAAATTACAATGTTTTAAGGAAAATACCCACTGAGCATGAGTGTGTCATCAGTGTCTTGCTGATGCTTACCATGTGCCAAGCACTAGGAATGGATGAAAGGCTACAGATCCCCTCTGTGATGGCTAACTCAATGTGTCAGTATGACTGGGCCATGGGGTACCCAGATATGTAGTCAAAATTTATTTTAGGTGTGCTGTGAGGGTGTTTTTAGAAGAGGTTAACATTTGAATTATAAAGCAGATTGCCCTCCCTCATGTGGGTGGGCCTCATCTGATCAATTGAAGGCTCAAAGACAGCAAATAGGGTGACCTTCCAACAAATAAGAGAAAATGCCTCCTGCCTCATTGCCTTTAGTTGGAACATCAGCCTCTTCCTGCCTGCTGACTTAAAATGAAATATTAGCTATTTTTGGACATCAAGACTACTGGCCTTTCAACTGAAATTATATCGTCAGCTTTGCTAGTGATCAGGCCTTTTGACATAGACTGGGACCAGGAGCTCACCTGAGTCTCTAGCTTGCTGACTGCATATCTTGGAACTTCTCACCTTCCACAAACATGTGAGACAATCCCTTATACTAAATTAATCTCTCTCTTTTTGTACACAATTCTTTTTTATTTTTACTTATTTTTATTATTTACACTATTAGAGATGTCCCCATTTCCCCACCCTCTTTGCCCACCTCCCCCCTGTCCTCACCTCTCCCTCCCTCTGGCCATCACCACACTGTTGTGTGTCCACGGCTCATGCATAGCTGTTCTTTGGCTACTCCCCTCACCTTCTTTTATCCAGTCACCCCTCCCCCACCCCTCCAACAGCTGTTCCTCGAGTCCATGCTTCAGTTTGTATTTTGTTAGCCAGTCTATTCTATTCATTAGATTCAACATATAAGTGATATCACATAGTATTTGTCTTTTTCTGTCTGGCTTATCTCTCTCTCTATATATGTAATATACATATGATAAATATATAAACTACATATAAATATAATATTTTATATATCCTTTAGGTTTTGTTTCTTTGGAGAACCTTGACTAATACGCATACTCTTAGCCTTAGCTCACACTGCACCCCTCATCTGCCCCCAACAAGCCCAGTCACTACCCTACTACCCTCATTAGAGAAACTCACAGAATGGCTTTCCCATGCACCTAGCTTAATACAAAACCCACAAGATGTGGAGTCAGAACATCTGGATTTAACATAGATAAGTTCCTTTATCCACACGGTCTGGCAGAAGTAAGGCCTGCTTGAGTGTGGTTAGTAGGGTAATAATATGGGTGTAGTAATTTATAGTTTTAATTTGAACATTTCACCTAAAATGTCATATGGTGTGCTTGAGTGTGATATTGTTGTATTACAGAATTACATGCCTGTGATTTTGTAATAAAAGGGGGCATTATCTGTGCCGGTCCCTGTATTTATAGTCTAGTAAGGAAAGATCAACTGAAATCACATCAAAGTGCTCTAGAATGGTATCCCATGAGGCTGAACTAACTCATATGAGGTGCTTACATCAAGAAGAAGTTAGTAGATATGAGCCTTGCACTAAGGTGACAAGAAACTTAGAATTTTTTTCCTTTAAATCTCTTTGAGTTCTAATCTCAGTCTCATCCTATTGGGCTGGTAAGAATCTCGACATCATTCCTTTACATAGTTCCTCCAATCTGGGCCAAGTTCCATGATGTAGGTTGTGTCAAAGCACTGGAAGGACCTTCTGCCCATTGATTATCATTTTTTTCTGATGATCTTTGAGATAGATGACTTAGTTCAGGTGTCCCCTTCAGGTCTGGGGGCCCTGGCACATCTGTGCCAGGGTGTGGGTCTTTGTCAGGCTGGAGACCCTGTTGACCAACTAGTGTCTGTTGTGCTCTGTTGTGCTTCACATGTCTCCCTTGGACATCTGGTCAACCCCTGTGACAGGGCAGGAGGCTCAGGCGAGTGGTCACTGCCACTGGCTCCAAACCTCCTTTTAGCTCCAGTCTTCTGTCCTCTGGCCCTGTGCTCTTTTACATATCACCCTTCCCCTGATGCAGATATTTAGTTTCATTTCTTTGACAGGTACCAGCTTTTACAATGTCAGGAAGGGTGAGAGTCTGCTTTGGCTTTCTGTCTCAAGAAAAATCCCGGTGATGGAATAACTGGGCATGCAAAGGGCATGACTTTGCCTGAACAGGCAGGTGGGATGGGTGACAACAGTCTACTAGGAACACAGCAAAGATTAATATTTCAATGCAATGAATTTCAATAATTCAATGTACTGTGTCACATTGATATTCCACTCTGCAGGTCAAAGTTGTGGAAAGAAAATTGTCTGAGCTTTTCATAGACCTGAGTTCAGACCATGGCCTTGCTTCCCACTACCTGTGTGACCTTGGGTCAGTTTCATAAATCCTGTGGGCATGCATTTATTTATACAACATAAGGGTTATGTTATTTACATCCAAAGGTGAGTGTGAGGATTCGATGAGACAACTTTTATAAAGCCTCTGGTGTTTGGTGAGGTAATAGGCACTGACTGGTTCTTCTAACTTGATTAGTTTTCCTGAGTGCGCTGTCATGGAATGAGTCTCTTGGGAGCAAGTTAACACCCTTGGTGTTGATTTGCAGGTTTGTAACATGGCTGGGAGCAAAGTCAGCCCTAGCAGCCACATGGGAAGGATGGGTTTCCCAGTTAGAGGCAGATGCTCTCCCAGGCCTTTTGGTGGCAGGCACAGCTGTTCCCCCATTCAGTAGTCTCTGACTTCACAGCACTGGGGGATGATCCCTGGCAGAGAGTATGGTGCCATTAAAACTGTCTGGGCTGAGTCCAGAAGGCATGACTTTTTAAAGCCATTATGTGATTTCTTTTGAATTAGTGGGAATTGTATTTTTGTCAGCATGTCTGAGCCTAGACACTGAACTGCCCTCCAAGTGCCTCCTTTGATCCCTTCCTCTCTGCAGTGGGTGTTGTGTTTCCACCAGACACTGATGTGGCCCCTGGGATCCTCTTCTAGGTTAGATGGACTGAGGAAAGCCAGAGCTGGTGCTGGAGCAGGTCAGAGAGCCACCGTGACTGGGGCCATCACTCCAGCTGCCACAGCATCATTCCAAAGCATGGCCTGAAGGGAGAGATGAGAACTGATGTGTGCTGTGTGCATTGCTCAAAGGCAAATACACAGAAATGCAATTGGCAATGTTGACTTGGTGGGACACTGCTTTGCTTAGTGCTTTAGTGGAATGATCAGATTGTAAACAAAGAGTCAGAGCTGGCTTCTCTGGAAGTGAACCCAGAGTGGCTGAGAGCCCATGAGAACTATGTTTTCTGTTCAATGCCAGGTTTTCAGGTCCTAAGAAGGCCAAGAGAGGCCATGAAGGATAGAAAAAGATCTGTGTCAGAATGTTTGACATCGCTTTCTCCTGTCCCACTGGTGTGTCATTTTTCCTCTGCCTAACACCCACCAGGTCTTCCTTCTCACATGCTAATGATCCCCTTCCCATGAGGGCTGCTTACTGGGCTACTATTATCATAGCCACAGAGCTCCTGAGAATGCCACCAGCTGGATAAGGCCAGTGTCACCATGAGTGGCAACACCACAGACACAAAGCAAGTGCCCATGGGCTGAGTGTCTGTGGAAAATCATGTTGAGGAGGGAACTGGACTCCACTTGACCAGGAGCATTTCACTGGCACCATTTGGCTCTGTTCTATGCCAGGAAAGGCAACTCTTTCCTACTGCCTGGTCAGTGAGTGAGTCTCAGTGTTAGAGATGGGGTTTCAACTCAGACTCTTCTTAGAAATCACATTAGATCTTTCCTCTTGATTTGTCTCTGAGCTTTTCTCCCATTTGTTCCAGGCTTGCTCTTGGCTGTGGGAGCCAACTCTGCAAGCAGTCAAGTCAACTTCAGGAGGACATGGCTGGACCAAATTTCTGTCCTGGCCCTGAGATTTCTGGGTTGCAATAAGGTACAGAAAGCCTTAGACCAGTGCTGTGCCCATACAGGGCCATCTAGAAGTGCAAGAGAAATGTGTGAGCTGGTGAGCCATTGGTATGTGAGAGGAAGGATCTTCCCCCACTTCTGACATGGTTTGTGTGACTTGTCAAGATGGTTCACAGGTTCGCACTTCACTAAGACTACACACATCAGCTCAATGACATGTTTATGCATTTGACTCTGCCTCCCTCCCTGCTTCACCTTTCTGTCCCTCCTACTGCACTCCCTCATGAAGTGATAGCATGTTATTCCCCTGCTCAGGCTCTGCTTTCTGAGAAACATGAGCCAAGAAATCGTCTTACTTTAAATGAGTTAGTATCTTGCAAGCTACTCCCAGTGAACTCTCAGACTTCTAAAATCTCCTCTGACCTGAATTAATGGTCGTGTTGACCACCCAAGGGTCACCCTGAATTAACCGATGCTCAGTGAAATATCCCTGTGGCCCAGGACCAGAGGGGACTGGGGCTGCCATACACTGGGCTTTCACATACCCCTCCAGGGACTTTTCATTTGAATTTTTGTTTGTTTGTTTTATCCCCAGGCTGCCTGCTGGCTACACAACTCCAGTCCCTCCAGAGTATTTCATGATTCCCCCCCTGCCTGCCTGGTTGTGCGGTCAGAGTGTTGGAACCATCCTTGGCGCTTCCCTCATTTCACCTGTGCATTCCTGTACTCAATGTGTCACCAAGGCTTGTTACTTTTTACCCACTTCTCTCTGTTTTTATTGCCATCCTCCTAGCCTAAGCCACCTTCGTCTGTCCTCAGTGCAGTTTAAAGCCCTGAGAGGTTTTCCATCATTCCCAGAATTAACCCAGCATCATTAAAAACACTGTTCAAAACCCAACTCTGATATGACTTGTCAGCCTCTCTCACTTCATCTCATGACACATTTTCCTCCCCAAAAGGCACACCAGCCCAGTGGCATTCCTGGAATGTTGCACTTGCTGTTTCTTCTGGCTAAAAGGCTTTTCCCCTCCTCCCTTTTCTCAGTGTGTCTGCTGCAAGTTGCCTTTCAGTTCTCAGGGCAACAATGGTTCCTTTGGGAAGCAGACACTTATAAGCAGTCTACGTCGCTAAGTCTGGACCACATGATGCTTTCTAGTTTAGTTGTACTTCTCCTTCACAGTTGTGTGAGGACTTTCTAGAACAACAGAACCAATAGAACATTAAAGAATGTTTATTGTACATAATTGGCTCACAAAAGCATGCAGGACAAATCCCAAGATCTGCCATCTGCAAGCAGAAGACCTAAGAAACCCTGTGTTGTAATTCAGTCTGGGTCCAAAGGCCTGAGAACCAAGACAGCAGATGATGCAGATTCCAGTTCCAGAGCAGAAGATGAGGTGAAATGTGAAATGTGCCCGCTCAACATAAAGCAGATAAAAAAGGCATGGTCCTCTTCCTTGTTTCATTTTTTATTTTTTATTTTCTGGCTGTTCATTCAGGCCCTCAGTGGACTGAATGATACCCAGTACCATCAAGGGGAGCAATGGGCTAAGGAAGAGTGATCGAATGCCCCTTGCATCTGGAAGCGCCCTCACAGACACGTCTCTCAGCGATGTTGAACCAGACACTGGGCACCTGCTGGCCCAGTCCAGTTGATACAGAACTAAGTATCCTGTAGTTTTTATAATTATTTTGATTTTATTTATTAATGTATGGCCATTGATTTGTTTGATGTTCCTCCTCACTAGACCAGTGGCCACATGAAAGCAGGTATAAATTTATTTCACTTGTCACCTGAACCATAGTAACCACACAATAAATAATTTATAGATGATGCACTGATTAACTAATGAATATTTCACAGCAGAGCTCTGCGAAAAAGTACTTCATGGACAAATGTTGTTACTAATCTGTGTAAAAGGAATTACATAAATTAAGAATAAGTGTTCGGAGATTTTGTAGCAATTCAAGAGATTAATTTTATGCTGTTGAATCTAATAGATTTTCATTTTGTATATAATGTTTCTGATAATTTATTTCCATTATATTTTATAAAAGTATCAGTCTACAATAGATTAGAAAACCCCTCTGTCTCACCACAGAGAATGTGAGAGACACTAATTGTAGAATATTGTGACATTGTTAAAAGTATTCAAGGACAACATGCAAATAATCAAATAAATATTTGTAAAGTAATGATGATCAACACAAATGATTATGATGATAACAAAAAAGTAGATAAAGGACCACAAAACGAACAACGTCATTTAAATTATGTATGGAAGCACATGTTTAGGAAATAGTTTGATAGTAATTTTTTAAAGAAAAAACATTTTTAGTTATTCTAGAAGTATACTTCAAAACTATTATAAAAACTTGCTTTTATAATGTAGTGTCAGAAAAGTTTCTCCTACATGAAAATATAGTGTGTTTTCTTTTGAAAAATACTGAGATACATAAATTTTAGTTTTTCTTTTTGTGCTGTGCTGCACAGAAAGTTGGTATTATGTTTGTTACTTAATCCCACTATCTCCATTGGCTTTTTACTTTTTAAAAGATTTTATTTATTTATTTTTAGAGAGAGGGAAAGGGAGAGAGAAAGAGAGGGAGAGAAATGTAAATGTGTGGCTGCCTCTTGCACATCCCCTACTGGGTGCCTGGCCTACAACCCAGGCATGTGCCCTGACTGGGAATCGAACAAACTCTGACAAAGTTTTTCAATATGATGTTAAAAAGCAACAATGAGGTTGGCATCCTTGTTTAGTTCCTAATCTTAGAGAAAAAGCTCTTACTCTTTTGACATTGAGTATAATGTTAATTGTAGTTAAAAAATACTCTACCATATTGAAGAATTTTCTCTTCCTGCCCTAGCTGGCATAGGTCAGTGGATTGAGCTCAGGCTGTGAACCAAAGCATCGCAGGTTCAATTCCCAGTCAGAGTACATACCTGGGTTGCAGGACATGACCCCCAGAAACCACACATTGATGTTTCTCTCTCTCTCTCTCTCTCTCTCTCCCCCTCCCTTCCCTCTCTAAAAGTAAATAAATAAAATCTTTTAAAAAAAGAATTTTCTCTTTAGTTTTGTGTGATTTTTTAATCATTAAAGTGTGTTGGATTCTGTCAAATGCCTTTTCTGTATCATTTGAGGTTGTCATTTTTTTCCTTTTGTTCTATTACTGTCACACATCACATCAGTTGAGTTTTGTATGTGAATCACATTTTTGTTCTGGGATAAAGACCACTTGGTCATAGTAAAAAAAAAAAAAAAGGTCATTTCAATACACAGATGAATTCAGTTTGCTAATGATTTGTTGAGGATTTTTGCATCTATATTCATAAAGACTATTCATCTACACATTTATTTTCTTGTGATTTTTTTTTTTTTGGTTTTCATATCAGGGTAATACTGGCCTTCTAGAATAAGTTAGAATGTGTTCACTCTTCTTTTAACGTTTTAGGAGAGTTTAATTACTTAAACATTTGGTAAAATTAATCGAATACAGAATTTTTCATTGTTAGAAGGTTTTTCTTATTACTGTTTCAATCTCTTTACTAGTTTTAGATCTACTCAGATTTTGCATTAGTTCATGATTCAGTCTTGTTATCTCATATGTTTCTAGGAATTTTATAATTTTATCTAAATTGCTTACTTGTTGCTGTACTCTTTTATACTTTTATATTTCTGTGAATATAAAAGTATTGTCCCTTTTAAAATTTTTGGTTTTAATTGAGTGTTCTATCTATATTCTTAGTTAATCAACTAAGATGGTCAATTTTGTTGATACTTGAAAGAACCAACTATTTGGTTTATTGGTTCTCCCTATTGTTTTTCTATTCTTTATTTTATTTATCTCAGCTTTAATCTTTATTATTTTATTTTTTCAGGCAGTTTTAGGTTTAATTTGTCTTTTTAGGTTTTAATTTTCAAATGCTATTTTCTAAATTTTAAGTATTTATTTCTAAAATATTTTTCTTATATTGCTTCTGCTGTATCCCATACATTTTGTTGTGATGTGTTTTTCTTTTCAGAGGTTTTAATATATTATTTAACTTCTCTTTGGATTTCTTCTTTGACCTGTTACTTAAGCATGTGTTGTTTAGATTCCACATATTTGTGAATCTTTCAGTTTTCCTTTAGTTATTAATGTATAACTTCATCCCATTGTGGTCAGAAAATATATATTGTATAATACCTATACATTTAAATGAATTAATAATTGTTTTGTTGCCTAACATATGGTCTATACTAAAAAATTGCATTGTACATGAGGAGAATGTGCATTCTGCTATTTTGAGGTTAGAATGTGCTATATATGTCTGCTTAGTCTTATTGTTTGGTATATTGTATTATTAGCTCCTCTATTTCCCTACTTGTCTTCTGTCTGTTTATTCTTTACATTACAGAAAAGGAAGTATTAAAAGCTCCAACCATTGTTATAGAATAGTCTATTTCTTCAATTCTATCAATGGTTACTTCATATATTTTGAGAGTGTTACTAGGTATGAAGTTATTTATAATTGTTATGTCTTCCTGCTATATGGAACCTTTTATTAATATGTAATATACTTGCTTCTGTTGATTTAAAACCTATTTTGTCTAAATTAGTATAGCCACCCATCTCTATTTTGTTCACTCTTCACACAAAATACCTTTTTTCACTTTTAACCTACTTGTATATTTAGACATAAAATGAGTCTCTTGTTGAGAGTATATTGTTGTGTTGTTTTTTTCAGTCTATTCTTCCAACCTGTCTTTTTATTATACAGTTAATCAATTTACATTTAGAGTAATTGCTGATAAAGAAGGTAATAGTTATTTTTCTATATCTTTTCCATATGATGTAGCTGTTTGGCCCTTCATTCCCTCCATTACCTTCTTCTGTGTTTAGTTGATTTTTTTGTAGTAAAAATCTTTATTCATTTCTTATCTCTCTATATATCTTCTTTGTGACTACCATTAATATTTAATATTTGAAAGCTACAACAATTTGACTTGAATTTTTAACAACTTAACTTTATTGTCATCTAAAATGTCTACCCCTAAAAAGTTTTCATCTTTTTCTTTTATGCTACTAATGTCAAATATTATGTCTTTGTAAATTGTGTGTCCAATAACATACATTATTATGCTTTACACATTTATCTATATAAAACCATGTAGAAAATAAAAAATAAAATTCCAAGTCAAGATTACAATAATCCTGGCTTTTATGGTGCCCACTATTTGCCTTTACCAGAGATCTCTGTTGTATGGTCTCACGCAGCTTCTGTCACTTTGCCTCCCTTTGGCAGATCTAATGGCAATAAATTTGCTCAGCATTTGTTTATCTGAGAATGTCTTAATTCAATTCTAATTTTGAACAAAATTAGATACAAAATTATATATACTAGATATAAAATTCTCAGTTGACAGGGCTTTTGCTTGTTTTTGCTCCTTTAACACTTTGAATATATAAACCCACTGTCTTCTAGCTTCAACGTTTCTCATGAGAAATCAGCTGATAAAATGTTATTTGGGGTATTTTTTGTGATAAGTCCCCTTTTTTTGCTAATTTCAAGATTTTCTTTGTCTTTTGACAGTTTGATTTTAATGTGTCTCAGTGTGGGTCAGTTTGAAGCTATGCTAATTGGAGTTTGTTGAGTTTCTTGAATTTGTGTATTCATATATTTCATCAAGCTCAGAACAGTTTCTTTTATCAGTTTTCAAGTAGTCTTTCTTCCCCTTCTCTTTCTTATTTTGGGATGCCCATGACAGCTATGGTCATCTTTCTAACAGTGCCCTCAGGCCCCTTCAGCTCTGTGTATTTCTGTCTCTTCAGGTTTTTATGTTCCTCAAACTCAGTGTTTTTAATTGTTCTATTTTAATGTTTACTGATTCTGCTGGAACCTCAGATTTGATTTTGAACCCCTCTAGTGATTTATAACTTTAATTATTATAATTTTCAGCTCCAAATTTTGTAATAGTTTCTAATAGAATAGTTTCTATTCTCATTTGTCCATACATCATTTTCTTGCCTTTGTCTATATCTTCCTTTGGTTTTTAAAGCATCTTTGAAACAATCAACGTTTCAGTGTTAGGCTTTCTCTGGAATGCCTTCTCTCAGTTTCGTTCCTCTGAATGGGCCCTGCTTTCCTGTTTACCCATTTGCCTTGTGATTTTTGTTGTTCCTGTTGAAAACCTGACATTGGAATCTTAAACTCTGAAAATCAGATTCTCCCACTTCCCCAAGGTTTGATTTTTTTTAATGTTAAAAGGTATCTTTTAGTCAGGAATCTGCCTGAAGTAAAAGTTTAAGGGTTTCTCAGGTCTTGTCTGAGCCTGCTCTTTTTTCTGTGGTGCCTTTTTAAATTTCCACCTTAGATATGGTAACTTTTAAATGTCCTAATTCTTAAATGCCTAGCTCCCAAAAAGGAAAAGAAAAGAAAAAAAACAAACAAACAGAAACTCTAAAAATGTTCTATTACTTTTAAAAAATAGAAGTCCCCTTGTCATAGAGTAAATTGCAGGGGGATTGAGTCTAGAAGTGTCAATCACCTGTGCTCCTTCCCCATTTGTGACAAAAAGAATCTGAATTTCTTCATAAAAGACTCAGCTGGTCACAGAACTTGACTAAGAAAGGACTGGAATTGGCCACGGTCTGACGTGCTGGTCCAAATCACCCCAAGTATCCTTGCAGGGTCTTAGGTTATATGTAAGGACCCAGGGCTTAGCAGTCAGACAGGCCTAGGGATCAGAACTCTCTTTCCATGAACTATAATGCTAGTCAAGTCATACGGCACCTCAGATGTTCTTGCAAAGCAGACATGGGGACAAGAAGAACAGAGGAGGCAAATCACTGGTTACACTGTCTAGCATGTGGGAGCAACCCCAGAGGACAGCTGCCACAAATCCCCTGAGGGAACTTCGAAACTGAGAAGACAAAACATGCACACAAGCAACTTAATGAATAAAAGAGGTTTTTAAAATTCAAAAGGTGCACATGGTGCTATAAGGCAGCACTGCATAATCTCCAAATAAGTTTAAAAGACAGCTACTTTCTTATTTCTTGGCACTCATTTCACTCCAGGTTGTGATTTCCATATGATCATTTTACATTGTTGGCCAAAAAGTTTATTTAGTTTTCTTCTATATGATGGCTCTAGTAGTACTTAGTTGTGTTTATCTTCATTCAAAACAATTCTGTCAGATTTTATTGTGACAGCTGTCATATTAGTGTACCTTAAAAAAATTTATCAGAATTGGTGAATCTCTGTGCAGCCATTTTAGTATTGGAGATGGAAGAAGATACACAACATTTTTGGTGTATTATGCTTTATTCTTTTAAGAAAGGTAAAAGCACAACTGAAATGCGAAAAATAATTTGTGCAGGGTATGGAGAAGGTGCTGTGACTGATTGTATGTGTCAAAAGTGGTTTGTGAAGTTTCTTGGTACTGTTGACGTTTTGGCCAAATAATTCTTTGCTGTGGGGCTGCCTTATGCATTGGAAGGTGTTTAGCAGCACCCCTGGCCTCTACCCAGTAGACACCAATAGTGGGAGATAACCAATATACTCAAAGTATCGAAACCAATAAAAAGTTATTGGTGAAAATGAAAAGTGTGTCTTATTTTGTGGAAAAAACTGAATGGACTTGCTGGCCAACCCAACAAAACGCCACAATGATGGTGTCATCGCCTTTGCCTCACGCGTACCAGTGGGCCTGATGTGCTGCGGCTGCTCCACCTACTGAACCGAGGTGCACTGTCAGGGTGGGTGATACAGGCTTGAAGAAAAACAGAAACAGAGAGATCTGCCTTTGTTCTTAAATTTGGAAGAGATGTCCATGATGAATGAACCCCCACCTACCATTGTGTTGATCCTGGTACTGATTTCCCTCCTGGTGGTGCTGTTGGGCTAGGGCCCTGAAAACAGGTGGTGGGGTGGCCCCCAAAGAAGGCTACACTGCTCTTCCCCCAAAGGATGCTGATTGTGGGGCAGGAAACCAGCCCAAAGTGTGGGCTTTAGTCCAGGTGTGAGCAGTGAAGTCTTTTTCTGTGGGGCCTATAGTTTTGGCCCTGGATGCTGAGGGCACTTGGAATGTGCCTCCTGGCCCTCCCTAGGGTTGAGGGGTGGCTGACTTCTCCCAGTGGGAACAGGTGTCAACCAGTTTGGAGGCCTCTCTGCAAAATTCCAGGGAGGCAGGCCAGGCCCTGTGGGGCCTGAGGACAACCAAACCTGAGGGACAGGTGATGTGCAGCTGAGCAGGACAATTCAGGCCCTGGAACCACTCTAAGTTCCAATTTGTCCCATCATTTACTACCTGCAAAACCTTGGGGAAGTTACTTCACCTGGTAAAGCCTCTGTTGCGCTCGTCTGTGAAAATGGGCATGACAATGGTGGGAGGGGTCACTGTGGGGATTGAACAAGACGGGTGTACAAGTGCCTTTGTGTGGGGTGTTGACATCAGAAGCTGCAGCAGCAGCAGCAGCAGCAGGAAACCCACATGCATCGGTCGGTGCCCAGCTGTGTCCTCACCTCTGCTGAACTGGTGTCAGGGGACAGTGGCCCCCAGGCCGGCATGGTGGAACTGGAGGGTTGTGGGGACACAGGCATTGTCCTCCCAGGGCCAGCAGTATCACAGCAGGTGGGGCTGCTGTGTCAGAAAATGTCCAGATAACTGCATGTGACCTCACTGGAGCTCACAAGAGGCGGGTACCTGAGACTGCTTAGGTGACATTTACCTAGCCTGACAAGTGATAACATTTAATTTAGCTCTCTGGGCCACTCTGTACAGGAACTGCACAGTCAAGAATATCCCAACAGAGGAAACTGAGGCTCAGAGAGAAAATGGTTTGTAATAGTTGGTTGGGCTCTGGGAGAAAGGAGGACATGGCTAGTGTGTGACAAAATGGTGGTAAGAATCCTGTCTTCTAGTACACTTTCCCTTCAAGGCAGAATGTCCCCAGGTCATACACTGCCTGACCTCTGCCAGGTGATGGTGGCCCCAGCAGCAAGCTCCTGGGATCTGTGTTAACCTTGCATTGCCCCTGCCTACCCCCAGCACAGGAACCAGAGATGCTGCTGCCCTTTCTCAGTGCCCAGCCCTGGGTCCCAGGCATGGTGGGGAACATCGCATTTTCCCACAGCAGCTTCAGAGGACTTTCCCACGTAACCATGGGCAGCCTGGGAGCAGGGGGCAGTGAGCACTAGGCTGGGGCTCCGACCAGCAGGGCAGCTGGGCTGCCTTCTTCAGTGGAGAAATTTAGTGGGAAAGGAAAACTTCAGAAGGGACAGCCACATGCTGCGACCACGGAGCATGTCCAGAGGATGAGCCAAACGTAGTCATGGGGTCCGTGCAATCTTGAGATGAGAAGCGGATCATAGTGACAGAGGGTGAGGTCCTGTGGCTACTTGGTGGCTGGTTGGATGTAAAACAGACCAGGCGAGTCAGGGGGACCCTCTGGCCAGAAGGGGGCGCGATGGAGCAGAGCGGCTGCACCCAAACCAGATGGATTCACTGACCATGTCTGCGTTACACTTAAAGGACTCACGGAGCCATTGGTAATGATTTCCTGGTCTCTCATCCTAAAGCGCCAATAAATTAGAGGTCTCTAATGCTTGATTGTGAGAATTCCATTAAAATGATAAATGGTGTCTCTTTTCCTCAGGAACACAGGCAGTGTAGGAGAGTAAAACTCAGGGCCGGGCAAACGTGAGTGGGCTGGATGGAGCCCTGTGAAGGATGAACCTGGACCTCAGGCTTGAGGAAGTGGGAGCCTTCCCAGCTATCCCTGGGGGAGGCCAAGGCCTGTTGCTCTTGGAGCAAGGCCATGAGCCTCAACAAGCCCTGCAGATGGAGAGAGAGGAAGGCCTGGAAGCAAGGAAGGGGAAGAGGCTGTGGCCAGGAGGGCTCCTCGGGGCCCCACAGCTCCCTTTTTCCTGCCTTCTTTTCCCTTGGTGCTTTCACAGTCACTTGATGTCCCAGAGGCCTGGAAACTTTCGCTTTTCCAGGCCCTGGGTTTCTGAGTCGCGTCCCTGACTGTAAGTTTTCTGACTCCTCTCTCCCCACAGTGTAGCTCCTTTCTTCCTTATTCTGCTCCAGCAGGATGCCACTCTCTGCTTGGTGTCGCATGGTGGGAAAGATGAATGCATTAATTTATAAGGCAAGTTAAATGCATATCTATATGATAGTTTCTGAGTTATCCAGCCCCGAGAGTAGCAGACACTTGAGAAGGGAAGATATGAAATCAAAATTTGAAGTTTAATGAGGTGTGTCAGGCTGTCAAAGGAAGTATTTTGGGAATAAGTCTTTCCCAGCTCCCCCTCTGCACAGCACAGACTTCTGCCCACTCCACCCAAGGAGAGCCAGCCTCTGCTTGTTCCCCCATTTCCCGAGCCATCCTGGGAGCCTATTCCTGCCTGGGTCTAGGGTGAGCTACCTATTAACAGTTCATTTAATCATTCTGATTTAGCTTTGTGGGTCAGCCATACATGTGCATATCTAGAAGGCTCTGATGTTAGCAAAGCTAAAAGCTCCTAGTATGTAAGGCTAATGGTTTTTTAAAGAATATTTAACAAAAGTTTTGGAAATTAAAGAACAAGGCAGCTCTTATCATTCAGACTGATTCTTGCTTGTGAGCTTCATGGCTGAGCTCCTCCATGGTCCCTGGGCCCCTCTCACCTCTTTGACTTGCACAGGTGGGACAGGGCACTTCCCAAGCCCTGTGAGACTACACCCAGTCTCATCCTTCACCCTGGGTATCACCCTGGCCTTGGGAAAGCTTGATGAGAACCCAAATCTATGTCCTTCAAAGGGCCCTCCTCTGCAATCTAGAACCTTCAGGGGAATGGTAAAATCTGTTGTTAATGAATGAAATTCAGTGGTGTAAAGCTGAAGATCTAATTGGCTTCATTAAATGATTTAGGAGTCAGGCAGCATCTCATGTAGTGAGCAAGAGCATGCTCTGAGGGGTTGTATAAGATGAAAGTTCTAATGGGAAGAAGGGTGGAGCAAGGAATATATTAACAAAAGAAATAATTATTTTAGACAGGGCATCTTTTGGGAGAAGAGAAAAACAAGGGTTTTTATCTTGCAGATTGCCACTTCTTCCTTTGGGGAATGGAGAGGTCCCACATGACAGATGACCTCATTGGTGTTGACCAGAACATTGCAAACCAGTTGATTAAGACTACATTTTTGGGGGTGACCGAAAGAGTAGCTAGGTATGGTATTAAACCTAGGTTTGAACCATAGGCTACAACACAAGCTGTGATATTTTGGGTCTGTGGTTTTCTTTTTGACACTGTATTCTATCATCTTCTGCTGGGCTGGCCAGCACTGGGGCTAGCAAAGGGCTAGAGAGATGGATGAGGGGAATTAGAACAAGGAGAAGAGAAGACTGATTGTAATGAATAAAACAGATTTATTCATTTATTTGCTAGCTTTTGATTATGAAGCCACTATGAGCAAGTGCTATGGTGGTGTGAGGATACAACAGAGAACAAAAAAGGAGACTCTGATTGCAGAATTAGCATGTAATATAACAATTAAATGGCATTTGCCATCACTAACATGCTTACTTCAGAGAAGCTCTTGACATTTTTTTTCTTTGCATGCATATCCAGGGTGAATTTGGTCAGTCCCAGAGTCAATGCTGGGGAGCATCTGAGATGTCTCATCAGTTGTGCCACTGGCTGCCCATCAGGCAATGGCGCCTCTCAGCAACCTTGTGCATCATCACACTCTTTTCATAGGTCCCAGGGAAAAAACTCTGCAGTGAGTGTCATGGATTGCAGGGCACGGGGGATGATAGGCTCTGCCCTTTGAGAGGGCATCTTAAGTGATTTTCAAGGACAAGCTCTATATTCCAGGGAGCACCATAACTGTCATCTTAGACAGGAAAAACATTTCTGATTTGTTACAGAAAGCCTTCACTGCCCAGACTATGACTTGGTCACTTCCTGTGCCACAGTTCTGTAGGCTTACTCCAGGAGCCTGGGAATCTGTCAGCACCTGTAGCCTAGAAACCAGGAATCTACAAAAAATTGTTTGGATTCAGTTGTATCATGGATCTATAGGTATGAGACCCATTTCCTTTAAGATTAAAGTGTTGTCTTTCAAATGCACTTGTGTGGTTTTACAGCAATGCAGATAGTCCGTCTGTCCCTCAGACAATGAAGAAAAGAAATCCAGCTTTGTGTTGGGAAATAAGCACAGCTTTCTGTCTTGGGTTCTTGTTCCTCCCAGAAGGCCAAGTGCCTTCCTGAGACACTGTGTAGAGTATGAAAGCAGGGACAAAGTCAGTAGAGCCATGAGAGGCTTTTATGAAAAAATAACCCCCCTTTAAACGTGTTGCCTCTATATTTTATAATGATTCCCTAGGAGCTGCTATCCTCTCCTTTTCTGCGCTGCTTCTTTTTCCTCTGTTCTCTCACACATAACCAAGTTGCCTACATCTGTCCCTCAGAAGCCTGTGGCTGCACAAAAGCTTGACATTTGATATTTATCATCTCAGGAAGTCTTTCCTAAGATAGCTGGTTCTCCACCCTCAGACCTCTTTATCTTATCTTGCTAAGCAAGATGAGTTTCTGTCATTGCTGAAAATCATTGACTTGTTTTTTAATATATATCAAGGCCCAGGTTAAGAAATGGACAATGCAATGCATTTATTATTCTCCCTCTCTTCTGTTTATTCTAGTGTGAAATTGTTTTCCAGGTAATGATTAATTCTGCCAAGATATTCTGCCCTTGCTGGGTAATTTGCTGTATTGGGGGAGAAGATGCTAACTGTAGGAGCCTGCTATCAGAGGTGTCATTACAGTTTTGTCAAACATCGGCACTGCTATTGTCCTCTGTCACTCACCCACATCCTGTGTCCTTTATTCGTTGTACAAGTCTGGTGTTTCTGTAGGAATGATTGCTGTCTGGCCTCCCGAGTTAGAAGATGAGTGAGGAGGCTGCCTCCTAGGTATAGAGGGTCTCCCCAGAGGTGGTATTAGAAGGCTTTACCCGTGGTGGGAAGTTGTGATTCAATGTACAGTGTTGTGTGGTCAACTGGTCTACTGTCTGGCCTGCTCTGGAAAGTATGGAGTGATGGTCACCTGATTTTCAATGCTATGTGTTGATAGTAGGGTTTATGGTCATGGATTCTGACTCCCTGGGCTCAACAAAAAGCATGCTGAGACTAAGATACTCTTTGGTGGATGAAGCAGGATTCTTAAATACCTGCTCCTCCCTTTTGGGTGGAAAGAGTAGTAGGCTGATCCCTCGGAATAATTTCTGGAGAGACTGTGAGAATGGATGCCTTAAGGAATCAAGAAAGATGAGCTAAGAAGGCTTCCTGACTGTGACTTGTCTGAGGAGGATATTGCGTTGTAATTCAGAGCCTCTCAGCTACAGCACAATTAACATTGTGGGCTGCATGACAGTTACTGTTCTGTGCACTGTCAGGTATTTAGAAACATCCCAGACTTCTGCCTGCAAAGTACTAAGTGCCAAAAGCACCTGCACTTTCCCTCAAGTTGTAACAATCAAAATTGGCCCCCAGTTCTTGAAAATTACTGCTGTAAATAAATAAGGATCATCCATAAGCATCTCTCTTTTAAAAGTACTTCACAAGGTATCTGGGTGTGGCTTAAAGAAGGCAGGATCAGGAAGAGACCTGAGCCTGAATCCCGGTTCAGTTATTAGTTAGTGATCTTAGAAAACATCACAGAACAGAGTCAATTTCCCAGACAGGCTAATGACTCTGAAAAAGTCAATGAACTGTGGTGGTTAGGAAAACTGTGACAAAGAACACTGTCCCCTCCCCCTCTTTTCCATCTATTGACTGCAGTAGGAGCTTCCAGAGGATGCCCTCCTCCCTGCAAGGCTGAGGCACACGTGGTACCCTCTACATTCTGAGATTTGTGGTGCTCTCCTTCCTCACACATCTGAGGCTGGTGCCGCCCAGTATCTTCACTGCCTTTGGCCTTAACTTGACTTCTCTGCACATTGATCTCAGTCAGGAGCTGCCCTGCTTTGTCTGCTTGCCTTTTCCTGACAGGGCACATTCCAGCCTGTGTATGATGTTCAGCCATCTGAGTCTGTTCTACTCATGCTATCATTGCAGTCCATATCTCCCTGGTTCCTTCCACATCCTCCTTGTCCTTCTCTGCCTCCCCCAGAGCCTCTTCACAGAAACATGAGGAGTGTCTCCTGCCTTGGCTGAGATTTCATGAAATGCTGCCTCCACAGCCTCCCAGCACAGATGAACTGGCTGTGGGCCCCCAGCACACCTCTGCTGTCATGTGTTACCCACGTGATTTTCAAGGCATCTATATCACCAGCCTTGCTTTTTCCAGGAGATGCAGATCTTAAGCCAGTCACCCATGGCCCCAGAACTAGGCAGTGGCAGAGGTGCAGGTGTGCACTGGGGTCTGATGGGGGCAGGGCTCTCCTGGAGAGCACTTGGGTAAAGAGCTCTTTCTGCTGTGATGGTGTGAACACCTCCCTGCCCAGGGCCTCATCTGCAGACTCACTGCCTTCCTCCAGGGCTCCTGCAGCTCAGGTGGATCTGGCTGCTGGGTGCTGCCACTTTCCTGTGAGCTGGGCACCCCCAGAGAGCTAGTTTCACCTCCTCTCCCTTCCTAGGGCCCCTGGGAAACTGCCCAACATCCCTTGGGAGGATTGTCTTGCCCAGGGTCTTCATTGTATCTTAGGCACAAGTGTCCTCTCAGGTCTGTGGGACAGTTTTTGAACTCCCTGGTGTATGTGGGCCTTTGAGATGAGGCAGGACCCAGTAGGTCCGAGGCTGGGATAAAGTTTTTCCCATCTCAAGTCAACAAAAGGAAGAAGCAGCAGCCTTTGTCTGGCCCCAGCCCAACATGTGAGGTTTGTGGTGGTCCCACTTCAAGGCCTCAGCCCCACCTTGTGCCAACCATAGCTTTGCTACCCACTTACAGCTCCTGGTGGTTTGAGGAACACATTAAAAATTAAGAGCCAAGGTTGCTTTCACCAGCCTTTCAAGTGGAGGAGAAGTAAACTGTAATAACAGTTAACAGTTCAGTGGCACTTTACATTCCAAGAAGTTTCCTACCTTTCTTACATGAATCCCATCGTTTGTCAGGGCAGCCCTGCCAGGTAGATGTGATTTTTATGCCAATTTATTGATGTAACAAAGAAGCAAAGTGATTTTTGCACCATAATACATCTTAAAATATGTTTTTAAATCTCACACTGTTAATCAGTGTACTTAATTCCTTCTAGAGGTGTGAGATGGTCCCTAGACAGTGCAACACATCCCAAAGAAGACGGTGCACTGTGGTGTGAAAACAACAACAAATTTATCATCTACAAGACACTTTGATTTGACTTTATTCTAATTTTATTTTTGTCATCAGATTTGTCTTTCCGGTGGAACTGTATTCACATCAGTGTTAAAATAGGCTTGCATTCCTTCAGCCCTCACTAGCAAGGGTGTGTGCACACATGTGTGTGCATGTGTATGCCTGTGTCCCATGCATTTGCGTGCCTGTGTATGTTTTGGATGGAGCAGGGTGAAGTGCAGTCAATCAGGAGAGCTGCCCCAGAAGGCAGCAGGAGCTTCATCTTCACAACTCCATTCCTTCCTAGAGAAAGTGGGGCTGGTGATTTGGATGTCCTGCAGATTTTGTGGGCAAGGTGTGAGGCAGGGAGAAGCTAAAGAGATCACAAATTGGTGTAGCTGAGCCATCCAGTGAATTCCCCTCAGTGATGAATCAGCCTTTACCACTCACCTCCAGAGAGAATGAGTGGAAAGTCCTGGATGTGAGTGAAGTCTGAGTCTTTTTTTTATTAAATTCTGCAACACAGCCTTTCTCTCTCATAGTTCACTTCATTTTTTAAGGCTCTAGGTGGTGTGTGCTTGGATGTGTATGTGTGTGCCTAGGCACATGTTCGAAATGTGTATTGGGGTCATGTCAGAGTACCTTGGCTCAGGGTAGCTGGGACCTTGGCACAGGGTAACTCCGACCTTGGGCAGATCACTTTACTGCACTGCACCTCTTTATGGCATCAATAACATGGTGATAAAAATCACACATGCCTGGCAGGGCAGTCCTGAAGATGAAATGATGCAAGTTGTGTAAATCTGGCTCTCCTATTGTGAAAATATTTTTTCTCTGCAGAGCCTTTCTTCCCTGTATTTTATACATTTTAATTTTCCCCAGGAACTCCTTCCTGGCCTGCTGGTGATCATAATTCAGCTCCTTTCTCAAATGATTGTTTATAGATCCTTTCAAACAAATATTTACTACCAGGTTGCTAAACCTCCCTACCAGGCAATACTGAATACCCCCATTCTCAAGGGGAAAATAATTTAGGCTGGGCTGCTACATGGTAGATCCAACATTGCCTCCCACACTGAGAACTAAGACTCATCTTCCAAATTCAACACATAAACCTCTCCAGTTCAGAGCAGCCTTTAAGAAGGTTGATGATTGCTCAGATGGAGTAATTCCATAGTGGCCTGTTCTATTTCCAGGCCTTGAGATACCAGAGTGGGATGAAGGTATTTGATTATTTCACCTGGGAAGAAGTAATATTTACTCACAATGTATGGTAAAGACTGCTTGAGAATGCCATGTCCCCTGAGGGCAGGAGACAAGTCCTGGACTCTGGAGAGCTGGACTTGAGATTCAACTCCACTGTAAACTGGTGTGTGACCTAGGGCAGGGGTCTTAACCTTTTTAAGCCTTCAACCTCCCTTAGATTATCATCCTCATCATCACAGGAAATGCTGGCGGGAAGCTGCTGGTGCCAGAAATAAGGTTTGTTGAGATCTGGTGACAGAAAAGAACCACCAGCTTTCATTAAGTTTTGAATGTGTGCCAGAAACTTCGGCAGCACTTTATTACTTATAACTGATGTAGGTTTCACAATAACTTCATGAGGCAGGTATTATTTTTCCCCCTTAGAGATGTAGAGACAAAAGTTGAAAGAAATTAACATTCTTGTTCATCATCACACAGTAGAACTAACTTGAATACCTGTGGACCATGATTTATGTTTATCCAACTAGGAGATATTCTCTCTAAAGCATTTAAATTTCTTCTGACAGGTACATGGGTCCCATTTTTGGACCCCACTGAAGAGACAAGTGACCAAAGGAATGAGGAAGCCAGGCAGTGAGGCTGTCAGCACTGTTGTGAGCACAGCGAGGGCTTCCTCAAGGAGCGACTGTGCTGGAGGCGGGTGATGCTCTTCTCATTCATTCAGATGTGTCACAGTCTCTGGGCCTCACCAATATCAGTCTTATCTGAAAAACATTGGATTTTGGAGTTCCAAAGGTCTATTAAATGTGAAATTTTTAAGACATTTTAGCGTGATTATACAAAAATGTTAAATTATGTCCACATAACAGGTGCTGGGGAAACGGGTATGCATGACATCATTTGGTCAATCTACAAATATTTATTGGGAGTGCCATATGAGGATGCTGAGATATCACTGGCACACAGCAGAGTCACTGCCCCTGTGGATCCTGCATTCTGGTTGAAGCTGGTGGCCTTTGAAGTATCTGTGAGGAAGATTAGCCTCTACCCTCCCCTTCCTCCACTCTTGCCCCTGTTCCTCCTTCTGACTTCGGTGTTTCCCTGCAGAAAAGCCTACCCTCCTTTTACACCACAGCACTCACTCTGCTTTGTGTGAATTAGCTTCTCTTCTCACTTTCCAAGTTCTGACTTCTCCTCAGCTAAACAGGAAGTGCTGGGCACAGCAAAATTAGAAATTCTGGAACACTTTTTTCCCTTTCCTATTCCCTTAAGATCCAATTAAGAAAGCGTAGAACAGGAGGCTAGTGTCAGCAAACCTGCTCCCTCCCAGGCTCCTCCTGTAGCCAGACCTGCACCAAGTGCACCTCTAGCCCTGTTCGCTCCAGCCCTTTCTACTCTTACCATGTCTCCGTTCCCTTCCCCAGCCCAGAGAAGGGATCACATTGCTCTCCCTGGGGTTCTGGTCTTCTGTGAGCACAGCCTAACACCAATGTACGGAATTGCTGAATACTAAATAATGAGTCTGGAGACTATGCAGACTGGACCCTCCAGCTTCCCACAAACGCATTCACATTTGCTGCCTATGTGATCCCAAAGGTAACCCTGAGAGTCTGGGTCTATTTGATCCTACACATACCACTGGGAGTCCAGATCTGGGGAGAAATCACCATTTTGCAGTACTTGGTGGACCAGTACTTGGTTTTATACTAAGAATATAATGTTCGCTCAGGAATAAGTGGTGAGCTTGATGCCAGAACTCAGGGCTGATTACCTTTCTACATAATACCTTTCTACAAGGTGTTATGAAATATATCTGAGGTGCCTGCAGAAGGTATAATCTCTTCCTAAATGGAGAGAGTTTTTCTTTTTAAATGGAAGGTGTTTCTCTCACTCCAAATTTAGCCTCAGACTTATTTCCCTGGTCAGGCATGAGATGACTGCAGGATTGATGGTCGGGGGGCTCTTCTGCCTTCTCTGGCTCCCATGTGCTTCCTGCTACCCTCAGCAGCCTCTCTGATGTTGAACTGCACCTGCTCCTGAACCACCATCCAGTAGCTCAGGGCTGGATGCAGAACAGCTGTGTGATTTCTAGAGTGACTCAGGGAGGCACATGTGGGTCACCTATGGGTCCCCTCTGGCCAGAGAGAGACTACAACTGGGACATGAGACTCAGCAGCTCTGACTGCCAGAGATCAGCCAAGGCAGGATGGAGCATAAGGGTGAAAGATGGAAGGAAGGAATAGAGAGGTGAGCATCACAGAGCAAAGGAGCAGCCTGAGGAAGCAGACACAGGAGGAGGAGTCCTCCCTGGGAAGAAAGCCAGAGGAGTGCATGCACACAACAGGGGGCATGACAGAGGCTGGAAGGAAATATGACAGTTTTTACCAGACCATGGGGTCTTTCAGTAGGCATGGTGCATGTTGTTGTCATCAGGAAGCACAGAGCAGTCTTGTTTTGTGACTGGATAATTTCACACATAGGAAGACATTGAAAATCAACTCAGCAGCCCCAAACATTCACTTTTAAAAAGAGATTTTATTTATTTGTCTTTAGAGAGAGGGCGAGGGAGGGAGAAAGAGAGGGAGAGAAACATCAATGTGTGGTTGCCTCTCACACACCCCCATCAGGGACCTGGCCCACAACCCAAGCACGTGCCCTGACTGGGAATCCAACTGGTGACTCTTTGGTTTGCAGGCTGGTACTTAATCCACTGAGCTACACCAGCCAGGGCCAACCATTCACCTTTTTCCCACAGAATTTATTTGCCATGGTCCACTGCCACATCTCTTGCCCTCATTCTTCCTATGAGATGCCCCAAGAGATTTAGTTTCAGGTTATGGTTTTGTTTTCTGTTTTCTTCTTCTCTTTCTGTTCTTTCTACTTATTTATTTTTTTACCCTTTTCTTTCTACTTATTCAATTCTGCCAAGCTTATCTCACATGGAGTACCTGATGAAGAAAAGAGTGGAAACTTGGGCGCAGAAGTTTTTTGGGTAGGGCAGGTCACCTTCTGCTGTTATTTATATTACTTAGCAAATATTTGTGAGGTGCAATGAAGGCAAGCGAGATTGTGATAGGGATGTAACTGCTGATCAGTTAGGGAATAAACGCTGGCAGCCGTAATCTATAACACAGCCCTGGGACAAGCTTGACCTGGTAGCTCTTCCTGCTTCCCTGGCCCCTTGAAGCATTATTTGGTGGCCCAAAGCACTGTTCCACTCCCATCCCAGAGCCCATATGCTAGTAATTCCTTTCTGTTACAACTATTCTTATTTAGAGCACTTCTGAATATTTTATCTCATTTCTGCATTATGATACTTGGTGAATCTGGGTGTAAGTTGCTTTCCCAATTTGGTGCCTGATGCTCAATATGGTTTGACAAATTTCTAACTAAGATAAGTGAGCTCTAAAGAGATTGAGGGGAAAAAAGAAAACATACCTAAAATCATGCTTTAGAAGTAGAACTAGTCAGTGTTTCATCTGTTTTTCAGTGGGAATTTGTATGTCTCAGGGAAATATTTTGAAAGGACCAACACTCAGGCAACTGCCTTTGAATCCTCTCAACTCCCTTCTCATTGTTCGCTTGTAGTCACCTCCCTGGTTCCTTCTCATAATGTGCAGGGCCTGTGACTGCCTGGTTAACCATGCATCTCCTTGAACAGTTTGCTACCAATTCCTACAGACTTCTCTCAAGTCCTGTTACTGAACACTGGGGGTACCCTTACTTCTTACAGAAAGCCACATTTTGGTCAACATCCCATTCCCTTCACAACTGCTGAGAACTGTGGAGGGCCTGAGATTTCACTCTAGTTTCAAGTTAACAAGGTAGCTTGCCTCAGCCTCAAAGACAGTGGTATCCAGCACAGACTCCTGGCTCAGAGACAGAGCACCATTCGTGACTCACAGTGGTAGCAATTGTCAGGATATGAGCATTTTTATACCAATTCCACAAGCCCCAATCTTCTTCAGGTGATTTAAAAAAGGCCAGAACACATCTGCACATGCTGTCGATTGGGCCCCACAGGAACCTGGAGCTTAGAGCACCCGATTCTTTATTAATGGATTCAACACATTCATCCTTTGCTCCAGAAGGACACATTGTCTTCATTCTATTGGCAGTAAGCATACATACCATTTGCTTTGGAGGGTGACCTATTTATCATTTAAGATTCTTGCTGTGCTAACATTCTTGAAAAGACTGTCTGGAATAACTGTCAGTCAGTACTTCTCTCATAATATGTGGAGAAATGCTGCCCAACAGACTTTCAACCATTCACTCCAAGAAGATTTCAGCTTTCTGCTTGAATTATAGGCCCATGCTCTAAGTAAGGCAGGGCCAATCCCTTGGGGTAGAGCTGGATTGATGGTGGTCTCGTCCAGTGCACTCACCCCTGCCAGTGGTCATCCTCTTCCAGTTGCTGCCGGCTGTGCCACACACTTCAGGGCTTTCAAACATGTGTGTGTGTGTTCCTGAACTTCTGACTGCTTTGGCAGGATAATTAATCTGAGATAGTTTACTCTGTCATTACCTGAAGATTTATTTTAATAGTGTCTATTTTTTATTTTCTTCTTTTATGGTTAGTCCCTTTTGTGTCCTATTGAAGAAACTTGCCTATTTCAAGGTCATGAAGGCATCTCCTGTATTTCCCATGCAATCTGTTTGGTATTGATTTCTGTGTATGCTGTGGTGTAAGTCATACACTCACACAACATGTACTGCCAGAGCACAATTTATTGCAAAGACTGTCCTTCCTCCACTGCACTGCAGCAGTATTTTTTATCATAAATCAGGTGATGCTATATGCATGTGCTTTTTCTTCATTTTATGTTCAATTCCATTGGTAAGTTTACTCATTTGGGTCAGTTGCATGCTGCCCCAATTCATATAGCCATATAATATAGCTTGATAGCTGGCACTGTAAGTCTTACTTTTGTTAGTGGTCTTCAGCGTCATCTTTGCTATTCTCAGTCTTTTACATTTCTATAAGAATTTTAGACTCAGTTCACTAATTTACAGAAATAATCTTGGCATTTTTGCTGGGTTTGTATTGAATGAATTTAGGTAAAAAAAAACTGGCTTTACATTACCTGGGCTCCTCTCCTCTCATATAAGCCAGCTAACGAAAAAGGGCTGATATATTTGTTTACAGTTCCATGAGCAGAAGAGGGGTCTATATTTCAGTGCCTATGAACTCATTAGAATAAACAGACCAAGATCTATGGGGCTTTGGGCAAGCCTGTGCTGGCTGCCACATACACTCCAGAGACCTGGCTCTCTTCCTCCTTCCTGTGCTCTTTCTCTCCTGCTTTCCATGCTGTGGAGAAATGGGTGTTGAGTCGCTCTTATACAGCAACAGACTGGCTCAGAAGGCATCCCAAAGCCATTCCAAAGCCTTCTTTGGAAATACATAGTTTTCACCTATTCCTTTATAAAAAATGTAAGATGAGCAGAAAAATAAAACTTGGCCTAGAATGTGGGAGCCAAGTGGGTGGTAATCTTCTTTAGGAATAAGGGCAAACAGATGCTTCGCTACCCTGTGCCTTGATGTCATAGGTGTGGTAGGGCACTGCAGGCTGCTGCATGGGCTTTTGGTATTGCTATTCATCATCTGTCTTGCTGGAGGAGCAGGGATCTGATCAGAGGGTCTAGAATCCAAAGATCTCCTAGACTACCATAGAGCCAGGTAGATGGTAGCTGGCTGGGGTGAAGACGGAGGAAGAGAGAGATGGTACCTTCTCCTCCCTCACCAGGGTCTTCATTCAGGAGAGAGTAGCAGAGGGCTCCCACTGCCCCTCCCTTCCCTCATGAGATCCTAAACCACTGTGATTTCTCAAAGTGGCTACTCAAAGTCATACTGTCAGTCCCTACATCTTCCTGGCCCATTGCTTTCCCTCAGTGGACAGAAGATGAATTGTTCTGTACTCGGTGGTATTTCAATCTGCTTCCTGAGGACCCCACCACCCTCCCCAGATCTTTAGACACATCCTTGTGATGTGAGACCATCTTTCTGTTTCTGTCTAAAATTCTACCCTCCCCTTCATGAGCACAGCATTGGATGATTATAACTACTCTGGACACCTAATTCATATGCAGATGAACTTATTCCCAGGAACACTGGTGCATTTTAACAAGTAATTAGCCATTTTAATAGCTGGCTCTCAGCCTCCAGAACCTTTTGTGTATTTAAAAGGAGACTGACAGATCAAAATCAATCTCCGTGGAAGAGATTTGTCTCTTTTTCTGGGAGGCAGTTAGCATCCTTCTGGAAATTCGGTATTCATTTTATTCTTCATTAGGTAGTTTTTCCTCTGATATATTTGATGTTCCCTGGGTGACAC
Source organism: Phyllostomus discolor (assembly GCF_004126475.2). Classification (NCBI taxonomy): domain Eukaryota; kingdom Metazoa; phylum Chordata; class Mammalia; order Chiroptera; family Phyllostomidae; genus Phyllostomus; species Phyllostomus discolor. Next base: position 73,401,077 of record NC_040915.2, on the reverse strand, counting down.
TGTGGCACTTGCGTGGCTGATATCTGATTCCCTGTTACCCAGAAATAGTCAGCCTGGAAAGCTGTGCAGTGGCACTGGGAGAGTGTGCTGACTGCCCTGGGGGTTACAGCAAGGTTCTATGAGGCTGCAGGGCCAGTGGAGGTGGGGCAGGAGTCAGGAGCCTGTTCTTGCTTAGCAGGAGAGCACATGGTAAGTGCTCAAGATGATAGTTGTTTTGTTGGTGGTATTATGGTTGTAGTGGTTGTTGTTTTGTTGTTGTTATTGTTGGGTTGTTAGGCAGGGATGATTTGAGGAGTTGGAGTCAGAGAGCCTGGGTTCCAATCCTGAATGTGCCTCTCAGACCTTTATTTTTTTTCATAAACTGGATTAAGAAATAAGGACTTTTCAAGGTTATTATGAAAACTAAGGAAGCTTATTTACATTAAGTGTTCAACATGGTGTGTGGCACTTTACAAACTGGTTTTCCAAAGTCCTCCTGGGGTTAGGAAATTGGTGTCAAACAGACATTTGCCATTTAGTATCAGGAAAACCAGCCCTTATCCCAAGATTCTCTGGCTATTGAGATATTATCAAAGCATTGTCAACATTCAGAAATGCGTGGCTCTGATTGGACAGCAGTAGTGTGAGAAGGGCAATTTCAGTGCTGCAGAGACAGAGATGGGCCCTTCGTTATGACCTGTTTGGTTGGGTTTCTGATGAATTTGGAACAGCTGTAGATGGCCTTTGTACCATGTGTTTTGATGAAAAGGTAAAAATGTAGGCAAGTATCCATTTAATTTCAAATAGTTTCTTTGCGATATGTAGCCAGAATATCTGGGACCTAATTGCCTCAGCTGTGCTTCCCAGCTTTGGCATCTGAAAAGAAAGTCACAGGATGTGCAAGTTGAGTCTGTGTATTTATGTCTTGTCCACTCACCTAAATTGTCAATATCTCAGTGGCCAGGTCTGTGGATCATGTGTCCCTATGTTTCCTCCAATGCCCAGCATATTTCCTGCAAACAATAGCACTCAGTGGACATCGATTTGTTTGCTTTTTTTTTTAAAGATTTTATTTATTTATTTGTAGGGAGGAAAGGAAGGGAGAGAGAGAGAGAGAGAGAAACATCAATGTGCGGTTGCTGGGGGTTATGGCCTGCAACCCAGGAATGTACCCTGGCTGGGAATCGAACCTGGGACACTGATTTGTTTGCTTTGATTTCCTGTGGGACAATTGGAGCTGGTTCTGAACACCTAGAACAGCTCCCCTGGACACTAGAGATCATCCATCTATGTCTAGGCCAACCTCCTTGTTTCCTTACATGCTGTTCAACACTCTGGCTTGGATCCTGCTGGCTGCTCCTGGGCTGGGCAGCAGGTGCCTGCTGACTCTGCTCACATTATTCCCTTTGCAATAACTGTTCTCACTGCTTCATCTGCTTGAATCTGCCTGTTAAAATTCAGAGAGTATTTACAACTTTTTCTATTAGGCATTGTATGAAAGCCCCTGCAGAATTGGTAATAGTAATTTCTTACTTTCAGATAGCACTTTACAGGCAGATTTTATTTGTGCCTTGCTGCCATCCTGTGAGGTAAGTCACTTCATCCTCATTTTATAGAACAGATAACAGAAACTTAAAACCAACTGACAACTGATTGCTTAAGAATATATGGTTAGTAATTGACATAACCAGAGCCTCTTGTTCTTATTCCACAAATAAGGTCTCTCAAAACTACCTGCTGCAGCTTTAAAACTCAGCACATACACTACCTTATAAATCAGTTTTCTATGTACCTTCCTACTTTCTCCATTATTTCAAAACTTTCCTGGGTAGGGACCATGTCTTGCTCATCATTATATCCCTCAAGCACTTCTTACAATGTTTTGTTCACAGGGTTGTTCAGGGTATGTTGATTGAGTTTACATAGCTTATGCGCTTGGGGTGTGTTTTTGTGTGGTGTGTGGTGCATGGTGTGTGTATGTGATGTGTGTGGTGTTGATGTGTGTAGGGTGTGATGTGTGGTTTCTGTGTAGGTGTGGTATGTGGTATGCAAGGCATGTGTAGACATGTGTTGCATGTGTATACAATGCATATGTGATGCATGTGCAGTACAGTGGTATATGTGTGGTAGTGTGATATGTGTAAATGCATAATGAACGTGAGATGTTTGTATGTGTGCCTGTAGTGTGTGTGCATGTGTGATTTGTGTGGTGAATGTGTGGCATGTATCTGCAATATGTGGTAGGCATGTGGTATGTGTGATATGTATAATATGTGATGTGTGTGTCATGGTACATGTGATATGTGGCACGATACATGTGTGTCACGTGTGTGATGTGTGTGCATGAGCAGGTGATGTGATTTGTGTGATCTGTGTGTGCATGTGATAGGTAGTATGTGGTATATATGTACACTATGATATGTGTGCAGTGTAATGTGTGTGTGCTGCCTGATGTGCATGTGCTGCCTGATATGTATGTATGAGAAAATGGGGTGTGTGTGCATGTAGTTTGTGGTATGTGTTCTGTATGTGTATGCTGTGCTATGCATAATGGGTATTTGTGTGGTGTGTCTGTAGTGTGGTATGCACAATGTGTGTGCAGTGTGTGTATGTATGTGTGGTATGTGTTTGCTGTGTGTCTACATGTATGGTGTGTGTGTGGTGGGTATGTGTATGTATGGTGTGGACAGGGAGCAGGGTGAGGGTTCAAGGCAGGGCTGTGCCAAGCCTGGGCCCTGGGGCCTGTGGTCTGGGGCCAGGGCCATATCTGTATGCACTGAGCAATTAGTAGAGACACTTTCCTGAGCTCTCCTTTCTCCTTTCTCCCTTCTGCCTTCTGCCTTTGATTTCTTCATAGCTACTAGCACACTTTGGCCTCCCCTTATTGCTTTTTCATCACTGGCCCCTCTCTTTTGTTTCTCTGTTGAACTGTTTCAAAACCAAGCCCTTGTCAGACAAAAAACATCTTTTTTTTAAGCATCATGACACCATGGATGGTGAAGCAGTGATAAAGACACTTAGTTAGAATTTCAGTGGAGGAGGAGATGCATAAAGAAGGCATACCTGTTTGCTTGCAAACATACCATCTCACAAATGCCCATGTCTTCCCTCTTAATAATCTAGTCCATTATTACAAAAAAAAAAAACACCCCAAACCCAGGATTCTACGGTAGTATCAGTGTGATGGGGCCCAGTTGATGAAGTCGTTTCCATGGAAATGCTATGTCATGCTTGGCAAAAACAGCCTGTTTTATGCCAAATAAAGGTGAGAAGTAGTAGGCTGAATCACCAGTGATCTGGCCCATCTCCTGGTTCACCTCTTGGCTTCAATATTCCTTATCTGTGTATGGGCCAGTCTATGGGATTTGGGCCCGTCCTCAAATGTGTCCATGTCAGGGCCTGGCAGGCACACAGCACTCAGACCTTGTCATTCATTTGCTCCCTCAAGCCATAGCCTCAGTCCTGTGAGTGCCCTGAGGGCAAGTCCATGCTATATCCATCAGGCACTAGAGTACGTGTTTCATGTGTGTTACTTCCCATGAGGATCATAGGTAGGAAGCAGGTTTTACTAGGACCTAAAGTCAAGGACACTGAAAAACTAAATGACTTGGCCAAGGTCTCCTACTTAGTCAGTTGAACAGTCAGGGGTCAAACTCATGTCTACATTATGTTGATGGCCATGTCCCAGATCCCAGAGCCTTGCTGAGCATCTGGTCATAGATGTTCAAATGAATGAATAAATGAATGACTGAGGAATGAATAAAGAAGGACATTGTAAATGGGTCATGCTGCTTATTCAGTTCTGAGGCAAGAGTATGACCATCCCTGGCTGGAGGAAGCTCAATCTGAATAATTGACAACCAGGATACAGGATTCTGACCCTTGACCCTTTCAGCCAAACCTTCCATCCTCTCTTGCTGCTCTTGCTGGGATGAATAACTCACTTTGCGTAAATGAGTTATGACTATTGAAATCTCTATCTAGAGGAGCTTCAGGGTGGATTTTTTCCTAGAAGCTTCTCTGGAGCCTGGGCTCAGCACAGGATCTCTAAACTCTTGGCAGCCAGCCTGTTCCAGTGCAGTGGCCATTCCTGGCTCTGACCTTAGTTAAGTCCAGAAGGAGAACTTTTCTGAATGTCTCAAGAGCTACATGGTTCTAGCAGAGGCACATTTACCTTTAAAGGCCACAGACGAGTGTAGCCAGCAGAGCGAAACATTTTCTAAAGTTTCCTGGAACTATTGGCCCTGCTTAGGGAGCAAAAGAGCCAGGGTGTGAACAAAATGTACACCAGAAATATTGATAGCAATGGGTTTCTTCCCCATTCCTGGGTAATGGAGATGAAAAAACATTCCATGTTCCTCATGGAACCATGGTCATGGTGTCTGTCTGAGAAGGGGCCAGAGGACCTGGTACCCATTAAATACAGCACTGGCTGAGGGTCCTTCTGACTCCCACCATGGCTTTTCTCTTGTTTCCTTTTTGAACTCATCACCCAAGGCTTGCAGTTCTTGGCCAGAAGGTCAGGGAGAGATTTGAGGACACTAGCAACGCAGATAGAAGTACAGGGACTTTGCAGAGAAGTGACAGTGACATCAGGGGAGAGTAACTTAGTGAAGCCAATGACACTTGCCGTGGTAAGCACGTTGCCTGCTATGACAGTTAAATGGTGCTGAATAACAACTTACCTGGACCTTCAAACAACTACTCTTTATTATGTCACAATTTTGAACATTTGGAGAGAACTTTGCAAGGTGATTATTTTGATTCACAGGACCTTGACAGAGGTCATTTGGAGGTATTCACCTGAAGGACAGCCTGGCCTGAAGGGTCCAGAGGGCTTCACTGGCTCTGTGCTAGGATTGGGAAGCTGGGCTCATGTGGACTCTCAACCTGAGATGCTGCATGTGGCCTCACCATGTGGCTTGGGCTTCTCAGATAGTGGTGTTTGTGTTCCTGATAGTGTCCCAGAGGGAGCATTTTGGTACTGTAACAGACAGAAGGTGAAAGCTAATAGTCTCCCTGTCAGGCAGAAGAGAGATTGTGTAGGGACTTGCAGCTGTCTTTCAGTTTGTCACATGTGCTTTTCAGGGAGAGTAGTACTTACAGAAGAAGAGTCACAACAAAGAAAGTGATCCTGCAGTAATACTTTGAGCCAATCACTACTCCTTCCCTCTAGACCCAGTTGTTGGTTCTGGTCCTGCAACGGCCAATGAGAAAAGAGCCGGCTTTGCAATACTTCCTAGTGTAACATTCAAGGAATAGTTTGGGGTGTCTGCCATGTGTAGGGCCCCATGTGAGACACATGGGGGTGCAATGAAGTCCTGGTCCTAAGGATACTGTCATTCTAGTGGAGGACTGACTGAATGTTGCCATGGACTGAATAAAAAGATGATGTGAACCCAACCCAAGTTCTTCTAATTACCCTAAGGCCATAATTGTAACTGCAACTAGAAGTCTTAGGTTCCAAGTCCCTACATTTCATCCACATAGTATCTTCAAGCTACATGCTTTGAAAAGCCCACCTGTTAGCCCAAGGCCCTTCTTCAACACTCAGCATGACATCTCTGTGCCAGTGCCCTTCCCATTCCTCACTATGTCCACTAACGACAGCCTCCCAGGGTCTCGCCCTCAGTCCTCACCCTGCCTGCCTATTTGACATCTCTCTGTATGATATCAGTGTCCCAGTGGATTCAAGTGTCCCCAAGTGCTAAGTCTATGCTGCCATGGGGACTGAAGAAATGTCCAATCCTAGAGCATGAATTTTGGCAGTGGGAGAGGCCACGTCCATGCCAGGACTCTGCGTCACTAGCTGGGGCACTCTGTCCTATGACCCTGGGCATGACATAGGCTAAGTGGCATGAGGCACTGGAGCCTGCAGTGTCCAGAAGGAAAAGGGTCAGTCTGTTACAGTACCAAATGGAAAAGATTCCCACATCCTGGAGGATACCGTTGAATCTTTTCTATTACCTTTAGCTCTAGCAATGATGCTTTCCCCCAACAAAACCATGCCTTTGGGAAGAAATAGAATTGTAAAAGAAGCCATTACTGTGACTGGACTTCTATAAGAGAGTAGTAACAGTGCATCCCCAGGACAAACTGCATGTGACAACATACCCCAGGGACAAACAACACACACTGGGGGAGGAACAAGGCAGGGGAGGACAGCAGAGGTGCTGTGCTTTGCAGAGAAGTGACAATGACATCAGGGGAGAGTAACTGAGTAAAGCCAATGTGATATCTCCACTGTGGCCTCATTTATAAGCAAGAACTGAACAGAGAGCCCTTAAAAATTTTTATTTGCCTACAATCTTCCTCTTTAGTTAGACGTTTTTAAAGTACCAGGACATTTGCAATCTCTAGATCCCAAAATAAAAATGGTTTTCAATTCTTACTCCTCTCCTTGGAGATGTGTCCACCCCCTTCTCACTCCCACCCACACCAGAAAAGAAAAAAAAAATCCAAGGCTGCAAAGCTGGCTATGCTTCTTGTAGGACATATGGCTTCTTACCACGTGCAGAAAGAAGATGTTCTCATGATGATTCCAAATAAAGATCAAATAAACTTGCCATCTTGGCAGAATCCCCAGTGAGGATGGGGGTCTCCCTGTCTGCAAAGTGTCCAGGTGGTGGCCTTAGTTGCATCACAATGACCACCTTTGAGCACAGGCACACGCTGTGAAACTTCCGGCCAGGACAATGTTCGTCCAGTGGTCCCAAGTGTGTTGATTTCCTTTCCCTTTCAAGGCAGTGAGCCAGGCTGCACAGAGGAGTGTCAAGGACCCACAGGTTCAGGAGAATAAAAGAGCCCATGTTTGCAAGGTGAAAAATCTTTTTGCCCTTCCTGCCCTTTGTTGCCTCTCATTCCAAAACATTCTAAGATTCCCTTAGGACTTCCTGGGGGAGCTGGGGTTCAAGGTGGTTTACAGCACGATGTCATTGGTCAGGGTCCTCTTCAGATGAGAGAGGAGGGGACCAGGGAATGAGGCCACAGTGAGTAAATGAAGAGGGAAGGGTAGAAATCAAGCTGAGAGGGAAAACATGGCTGAGAGACAGAGCATATGGTAGGAGGGGGAGAAATAGAGCACATGAAAGATAAAGGAGAAGAGAGGATAAAATGGTGTGCAGGGAGGTGGGAAAAGTGTGGGGGAAGAAGATCAAAGAGAGTGCTTCAGTGAGAGAGAGGAGGCAAATTAAATGTGAGTGTGTGAACAGGAAGGAAGAAGGCTGAGAGCAGGGGGAAGGGTCAGATCAGAAGGCTGGAGAGGAAAGGTAGCCTGTACCTGCTGTACAGGGAGGAAGGCTGGCTGGGTCGGGATGAGTTGGGCTCTACTGTCCTGTATGTCCCCACATTTCTATCAGTTCAGAGACAACCTGGCTGAGTGAAACTGTCCAGGTGAGAACAGGTTGAGCTGCTCCTCAGCCAGCTCCAGCCCCAGCCCCAGGTTTCCAGGACTAGTACTTAGCATTCCCAGCATGTGTTCCTTTCCCCAGTGCAGGAGAGCTGAAGAAGTCTAGGAGTGGGGCTGCCAGACAAGGGAGGGGTGGTGGGTGGTCCCATTGTGCTTCAGAAGACAAAGGGGTCTCAGAGGTAACCACAGGGGGCACCCAGGGAAAGACTCACCAGCAGTGAGCAGAACAGGATAGACAGCAGGTCTCCTTCAGTTCTCTGCATCATGCTTGGGTCACAATGTCTCCCCTTATTATCTCCTTACTTTCCAAGGAAATTCACAGTCTGGGAAGGTGCAGTGACATGGAGATTCCAGCTGAGGAACCTCTAAAATTCCAGCCTCTGCTTCCAGGCAGACTTCTGGCCTGAGGGCCCCGGGGCCAGAACCAGGAGGACAGGAGTTCTGGAAGGAAACAGGTAAGGAGGCTGGCTGCTGGCAAGGCCACTTTATTCCCAACAAGGGCTGGTTTTAGAACAGATTCATGGAGATTGGGACTAGAGGGAACCCCAGGGGTCAACTACCTCTGGAATTGGAGTCAGAAAATTCACATTCGATTCTAATTTCTGCCTCTTGAGGTGGGATGACTTTGGTCATATCACAGACCTCCCTAAGCATTGTTTTTTCACCTGGAGAGTGGGGGTGATGGTGTTGTACCTGCAGGTGTTGTGAGTATTTGAGCTGGTGCATGTCCTGGGCAAATGAGACTCCTGGTCCAGTGGGTATTGTTGCACAGAAGCTTTGCTCACACTGTCCATAAAAATCTAATGAATGTGTGGTCACATGATTCTTGAGAAGAAGATCTCAGCCAGCTCACAGTCAGGAGGGAATGACTCACTAAGAAGCATTGTTCTAGATGAACCTCTTTCATACACAGCCCCCACAAGCACACTCTTGCTCATGGTCTGAACACAAGTGAACACTATTTGGTCCTAAAGGGGAGCCAGTGGAGGAGAGGGGCCCTTGACCATAAAGCCAGCCCTTCAAGAAGGCTCCCACAGGGGTGCAAGAGTGAGACCATACAATGGGAGGCCTCTTCTCTCCCCTTTCCTGAGTGATTCAGACAACTTACTCAATGGGGTCAACTGAAATCAGTTAAAAGAGGAGGAGTCAGCCCCACAGCTTCATTACATTGTAGGTGAAAATGACACATCCTGACCCCAGAGGATAATTCCCAAAATAACCCACCCAAAATAATTAACCCAAATAATTCTTGGGGTCTGAGTTGATCCCTGCCACCCAGCCCCAGGGCAGAGCCAGCAGTTGTCAGACAGTGCCTCGGCCCGGAGCACAGGGCGCCACTTCTGGGACAGGTTCCCCCTCCTCAGCCACTTCTGCATCTGTGCTGAGGCCCCTTGTAGCCACAGCTGCCCTTGTCCTTGCAGATCAAGGTCTTGCACTGTTCATAGTTGCTTCATGACAATTTTTGGTTTAGAGCCTGAAACCCCTGAAACCCAAATCAAAATGACAATGTAGGCAGAGTTCTTACTTGCTATCTTATGTAACTAAACTTTAGTAAATTTGAGGTGGAGCTGAGCTTAAGAAATAACTTCATCTCGAACTTGAATGCCACTAGGACCTTCCACACTTTCTGGTTGTGCTCCTGAAAATTGGGATTGTGCTCTCAGACAAATACTTTCCATACAACTGAACACAGTTCCCTGGGCATCTCAGCAGCTTGCAGAGAAAATGGACTGGCTATCCTGCTGTGCTCAAGCCCAGTTTTGAGGGTGAAGGGAGGATATCTGAAACGCACTTCCAACTCATCCTGTCATGAACAAAGTTCTGGTCTCTCTCTCCCATTAACCTGCTCTTTTCACTGTCCTCCAACAGGTCGACGACATTAAGATCATCTGATGTCATCAGCCAGAAGCCTAGGTCTCAACCTTGACTCCTGTTCCCTCACCCATATCCTAGTCCTTACCAGGTCTTAGAGTTTTGTAGTCAGAGGCCTGATGCAGGTGTTACTGGGCTACAGTGAAGAGGTCAGAAAGGGCTGCCTTCCTTTGAGGAGGCTCCCAGTGTGAATCTCATTCCTTGCTTGTTCAAGTTGTCAGCAGAAATTTGTTCAATGTTGTTGTAGGACTGAGGTCCCTGCTCCCTTACTGGGTGTCAGCAGAGGGCCACCCCAACTCCTACAGGTCACCTACACACCTTGGCTTGTATACCCTTTCTGCTTCTTAAAAGCCAGCAATGACTGGTTGAGTCCTTGTTACCACATATCTAAGTTGGTTCTGAGGAAGTGTCCAGAACTACATAAAACTAAATATTTGTCAGTAAGGCTTATCACCCTACTTCAGGTTGCACCCAAGCAGAAGTTCCTCCAAGGTGAACAAATGACAGAGAAACTTTCCTCTAAGGACTTTGAGAACATAGGATCATACAAGAGTGGACCACTTGTCTCATAAATGTACCTCCAACTTCTTAGTTTGGTACAGATTGACTAGCTGTTCACCAAATTAATTGTTCATCTTTTGTGACACACAAAAAACCCTGCATTTCCAGCCTCTCTTGCAATTACTTAAGGGCATGTGGCTAAGTCTGGGCCCAGAGGAAATGATCAGGAAACAAATAGGCTCACACCATTGTGGAGACTTGGTGAGTCCAAAAATCTGATGGGGGAGGCTGGCAGGCTAGAGGCTCAGGAAGAAGTTAATCTTTCAGGTCAAGTCTAAAAGTTTCTCCTGCAGAATTCATTCTTGGTTGGAGGTCAGTATTTGTTCTACTCAGGCTTTTAGCTGATGGGCTAAGGCCCACCCACACTATGAGAGGTAATCCTATTTATTCCAAGTCCATTGATTCAGGAGCTATCCAAGATGGTGGTGAAGTAGGTGGTAGGTACACTCACCTCCTCCCAGGACTAAACTGAACTTACAGTTAAAATATAGAACAATCAACATAAATAACTAACTGAAGACTAGCTGAATATAAGTCTTATAACTTAAAAGGCCAAATAGGCCTTATAAGGCCAAATAGCTCAGTTGATTAAAGCATTGTCCTGATATCCCAAAGTTGCAGGTTTGATCCCTGGTCCGTGCACATACAAGAATCAATCAATGAATACATAAATAAGTGGTACAATAAATCAATGCCTTTCTTTCTCTCTCTAAAAATCAATCAATCAATAAAGTAAAAATGTATAACCAAGGATCTACAGAAGAAGCCACATTGAGACTGGTAGGAAGGGTGAAGACTCAAAAAACACTGGCCCCACAACCATGTGCAGTGGCTGAGTATCCAGAGGGATATCTCAGCTGCAAATGCTCCCCCTGAGGAGCATTGGGGGAGGGGGTCTCAGTACTACATCAGGTTCCCATCCCAGAGCACCAGAACTGGGAAGAAGTGCCCACATAACATCTGGCTGTGAAAATCAGCAGCTATTCTGACTTCCAGGGAGAGATGAGAGTCCTCTAGAATCCCAGATACTTTCCTAAAGGCCCAGTTACAAAATCTCATTCACAACCACTCACCCTGGGCTCCTGCAGAGGGAAGGCAGAGCAAACTAGAGGAGTGTGAGGAGAAACAGGGTTTTTTGGCTCCAGAGAAAGAGCTAAAGGGACAGCAGCCAGTGTCCCTGTATTGTATCCCTCTAACACACCACAAATGCCATCTTTCCTGTGTCATGCACTCCCCGCCTTACTGCATCAGCCTGGAGGAACACAGTAGCCCCACCCTCCCACCTACTCTCTTGCCCTGCAAAGTTCATGCACGCTTTGGAGGAGTCAGCTGCCTGGGGCCCAGGAGTGGAGGTGCAGGCAGGCTCAGGGAGTATTAGTAACTGACTTGTGTGGCTTTGGAGCAGAAGTTATCCCCCCACCTTCCTGCAATCTTGAATGGCACTCCTTAACAGAAGATCCATTAGCCCTGCCTTACTGACTCCCAGCAACCTTGCCTGCTGAGCCCAGGATCTCCAGAAGGATGGGGCAGAATTCTGGACAGACTGAGTTGTGTGGCTCTAGGACAGGCCCATTATTTTCCCTTGCACATCTGATCAGTAAAGAACCCTTCCTTTGTCTGGCCAAATTTTGGTCTATTTGGGCCTGAAAACACTACTGGTCTCACCCTGACAACTCCATAAAGTTCTGTAGGAACCTTGCTGAGGGGAGCTAGACTTGATATACCCTAGAACTTTTGCTGAGTGACCTCGGATGTAGCACTGGCACCATGTTTGAATCTGTATCAGTCTGGTGAACACTACTCATCTCCACCTGGTGATTCACTGAGAATTTACCTCATGCAACTTGAATACCACCAGCAACTCTTTTAGTAACTAAGCCTAATAGGCAGCCAGCTAGTGGAGGCAAGCAAAAGCAGATCTTGGGGTGCCTTGGGCCTTTTTCTGACCTGTTCCTGGAGGAGAGCTGGTGGAAGTCAGCCTTGGTGCATATCCTGGCTCTTTGCACACACACACAGGCCCAGCAGAGGCACCCACAGACTGTGGATCACTCTGTAGCTCTAATAAGGTTGCCTAGGGCCAAACGCAGGCAGAGTCTGACATTGATCTGCACTGGAGTCCTTCCTAAGAGGCCACAGCTTCAACACATCCAGTGGCAAGTTTCAGACAATATCAGAGCAGGATTCAGTTAGTTCCACAAGCAGCACATCACACTCTGCTGAGCTGAATTCTGTTTGGTGTGGTCAACATCTTCACGGTGACTTGTACACTCAATGGTTGATCCCCATATTGGCAGCCTCAGAGTTGAAGCCATGCAAAGAAAAGCCAATAGTAAAACTGACACCAGGAGAGATCACATAACCCACACAAGGGACATTCCTGGAGTGCCCAGCTTAAGTGATCAAGAAGACTGCACCACTGGGTCCCACAAGATGTCTACAATATAAGGCCACCTAACCAAGACTGGGAGATATAGTGGATTCACCTAATACATAGGAAAAAAACCACAAAGATGTAGCCAAAATGGGGAGACAAATAAAAATGCCATAAATCAAAGAACCAGAGAAATCTCCAGAAAGAGAGCTAAATGAAATGCAGGTAAGAAATTTACCAGATATAGAGTTCAAAAAAATGGCTTTAAGAATACTCAAGGACATTAGTCAGAACTTTAAGGAACTTAGTGAGAAGCATAAAAAAAACATAAAAAAGCATAAAAAGCATTAAAAACTAGTCAGAAATGAAGAATACAATATCTGAAATGAAGAATACACTAGAAGAAATCAATGACAGATGAAGCAGAGGACTGAACCAACAATTTGCAAGACAAGTTAGCAGAAAACACCCAATGAGAACAACAACAGCAAAACAAACAAACAAACAAAAACCCCAAATGAATTTTTTAAAATGTTGTTTAAGAGTCCTTTGGGACAATGTGAAGTGTAACATTGCATTATTGGGGTACCAGAGGAGAAGAAAGAGGGCAAGGTAATTGGGAACCTACTTGAAAAAATAATGACTAAAATTTTTTCTAACATGGTGAAAGAAAAATACACACAAGTCCAGGAAATGCAGAGAGTTCCAAACAAGATGACCTTAAAGACACATCATAATTAAGAAAGACAAGGAGAGATTCTTAAAAGCAGCAAAAGAAAGACAGTTAGTTACCTATCAGACAGCTCCCATAAGACTGTCAGCTGATTACTCAAAAGAAATATTTCAGATCAGAAGGGACTGGCATAAAGTATTTGAAGTAATTAAAAACAAATACCTAAAACCAGGACTACTTTACCCAGCAAGGCTATCATTGAAAATTGTAGGAGATATAAAAAGTTTCCAAGACAAGAAGAAGCTAAAGGAGTTTATTACCACCAAAGCAGTATTAGAAGAAATGTTAAAGCATCTTCTTTAAAAAGAAAAGAAGAAAAAAAACATGGTTATAAGAAATAACAATAAATATGTATATATTAATAATCACTTTAAATATAAATGACTTAAATACACCAGTCAAAAGATGCAAGGTAGTTGAATGGATAAGAATACAAGACCCATATGTATGCATGTATGTATATGAAATGGGTCTACAACAGACCCATTTCAGGAAGAAAGACATGCAAAGACTATATGTAAAGTGATAGAAAAAGAATTTCATGCAAATAGAAATTAAGAAAAACTGGGGTAGCAATACTTTTGTGAGACAAAATAAACTGTAAGGCTATAAATATAAAATAAACAAAGGCTATAACGAGAAACAAAGGAGACTAAGTAATGATAAAGAGAGCAATTTAACAAGAGCATATGATTCATGTAAATCTTTATGAACCCAACATGCAAGACCCTAAATACATAAAGAAAAACTTAATGGACATAAAGGGAGAGATCGACAGTAACAAAATCATAGTAGGGGACTTTAACATCTATTGACAAGAGTAGATAGACCTTTCAGACAGAAAATCAACAAGAAATCAGCAGTATTAAGTGACACTCTAGATCAGAGGGATTTAAATGATATCTTCAGAGCATTTAACCACAAAGCATCAAAATATACTTGTTTTCAAGTGCACAGTGAACATATTCTCAGATATACCACATGTTAGGGCACCAAACAGCCTCAACAAGTTTAAGAAAATTGAAATCATGTCAAGCATCTTTTCTGATAATAATGTCATGAAGCTACAAATCAATCATAAGAGAAAAACTGAAGAACACACAAAGACATGAAGGCTAAATAACATGTTCCTTACCAATAAATTGGTTAAAATGAGATCAAAGGAGAAATTAAAAGATACTGTAAAGCGGTCCTGGCTGGTGTGGCTCAGTGGATTGAGCACCGGCCTGCAAACCAAAGGCTTACCAGTTTGATTCCTACTCAGGACATGTGCCCGGGTTGTGGGCCAGGTTCCCAGTTGGGGGCACACAGGCGGCAACCGCACATTGACTTTTCTTTCCCTCTCTTTCTCTCTCCCTTCCCCTCTTTCTAAAAATAAATAAAATTAAAAAAGAAGGGAGAGCAAGGTGGGTTGGGAGCTCAGTCCCTGCCTTCCTCTTCTCCCTCTTCTCACCCCTTCCGTTCTCTTCCCCTGCATTTCTGCTAAAAATGAAAAAATAAATAAAAATAAAAAAGAAGATACTGTAAAACAAATAAAAATGACAACACAATAACCCCAAAAATGTATGGGACACAATGAAAGCAGTTCTATGGAAGAAATTCATAGCAGGACTTGAGAACTACATCAAGAAAAAAAAAATCTGAAATGACCTAACTTTATACTTAAAGGTACTAGAAAAAGAATAGCAAACAAAGCCCAAAGGAAGAAAAGATATAAAATAATAAAAGTTAGAGCAGAAATAAATGAAATAAAGTCTAAGAATACAAAAGATGAATGGAACCAAAAGCTGGCCATTTGGAAAGATAACAAAGATTGACATAACTTTAACTACACTCATCAAGAAGTAAAGAGAGAGGACCCAAATAAATAAAATCTGAAATGAAAGAGGGAAAGTAACAACTGACACCACAGCAATACAAGAGATTTTAAGAAAATAGTATGAACAACTAAATGCTAACAAACTGAACAATCTGGACAAAATGGATAAATTTCTGGAAACATACAATGTTCCAATATTGAACCAGGAAAAATCAGCTAATTTGAATAGACTTAAAATAATGAATGAAATTTAAGCAGTAATCAAAAAAATCCCAGCAAACAAAAGTCCTGCAATGGATGGCTTCACAGGTAAATTTTACCAAACACTCAAAGAACTAACACCTATCCTTCTCAAACTATTCCAAAAAATCCAAGAGGAGAGTAAACTACCAAGCTCATTTTACAGGGAAAGCATTATTGTAATTTTAAAATTAGATAAAGACACTACAAAGAAAGAAAATTATAGGCCAATATTCCTGAAAAACATACTTGCTTAAATCCTCAATAAAATATTAGCAAACAAAATCCAGCAATATATTAAAAAGATCATACACCATGATCAAGTGGGATTTATTCTTGAGATGTGAGGTTGGTACAGTATTTGCAAATCAATTAACATGATATACCACATAAACAAAATGTAGAATAAAAATCATATGATCCTATAAATAGATGCAGAAAAGGCATTTGATAAAATCCATCATGAATTTATGATAAAAAAAGAAACCTCTCAGCAAAGTGGGAATAGAGGGAATGTACCTCAATATAATAAAGACTATGACAAACCCACAGCCAACATCATATTCCATGGGCAAAAACTAAAAGCATTACCCTTAAGACCTGGAACAACACAGGAATGTCTGCCTTTCTCCACTCTTATTCAGCAAAGTACTATAATTCCTAGCCACAACAATGGGACAAGGAAAAGATATAAAAGGCATCCAAATTGGAAAGGAAGAAGTAAAACTATCACTGTTTCAGATGACATATACTGTACATAAAGATCTCTAAGTATTCCAACAGAAAAAAAACTACTAGAACTGATAAATGAATTCTGTAAAGTAGCAGGATACAAAAGAAATATCCAGAAATTATTGCATTTTTCTACACCAACAATAAACCCTGAGAAAGAAAGACCAAGGAAACAGACACAGCCAAGGCAGTCCTGAGAGGTAAGTTTATAGCAATACAGGCCCACCTAAAAAGGTTAGAAACATTCCAAATAAACAACCTCACCCTATGTCTACAAGAACTCGAGGGACAACAACAAAGGCAGCCCAGAGCAAGCAGAAGGAAGGAAATAACCAAGATCAGAGCAGAATTAAATGACATAGAGACTAAAAGCACAATTCTAAGGATCAATGAATCCAAGAGCTGGTTCTTTGAACCGTTTGAAAAGATAAACAAAATCGACAAGCCTTTAAGCAGACTCATCAAGAAAAAAAGAGAGAAGACCCAAATAAACACAATCAGAAATGAAAGAGGAGAGATTACAACAGATACCATAGAAATACAAAGGATTGTAAGAAATTACTACAAAGAGCTGTATGCCAAGAAATTTGAAAACCTAGGTGAAATGGACAACTTTCTAGAAAAAGATAATCTTCCAAAACTCAATGAAAAAGAAGCAGAAAGCCTGAACAGACCAATAACAACAAAAGAAATTGAAGCAGTAATCAAAAAACTCCCAACACACAAAAGCCCGGGACCAGATGGTTTCACAGGAGAATTCTACAAAGCATTTAAGGAAGAGCTAACCCCTATCCTTCACAGACTATTCCAAAAAAATCCAAAAAGATGGGAGTCTCCCAAACTCTTTTTATGAAGCCAACATCATCCTAATTCCAAAACCAAATAAAGACACAACAAAGAAAAAAAACTTCAGGCCAATATCACTGATGAACATTGACGTTAAAATCCTCAACAAAATACTGGCAAACCTCATCCAACAATACATTAAAAAGATCATACACCATGACCAAGTGGGATTCATTCCAGGGATGCAAGGATGGTTCAACATTCACAAGTCAGTAAATGTAATACATCACATAAACAAAGGCAAAGACAAAAACCACATGATCATATCAATAGATGCAGAAAAAGCATTTGATAAGGTACAGCACCCATTCATGATAAAAGCACTCAGCAAAGTGGGAACAGAGGGAGCATTCCTCAACATAATAAAGGCCATATATGAGAGACCTTCAGCCAACATCATACTCAATGGCCAAAAATTAAAATCTTTTCCACTAAGATCAGGAACAAGACAAGGCTGTCCACTTTCACCACTTCTATTCAATATAGTACTGGAAGTTTTAGCCACAGCAATCAGACAAGAAAAAGAAATAAAAGGCATTCAAATCGGAAAGGAGGAAACAAAACTGTCACTGTTTGTAGATGACATGATAATACACATAGAAAATCCTATAGACTCTACCAAAAAACTGCTTGACCTAATAAATGAATTTGGCAAAACAGCGGGATACAAAGTCAATATCCAGAAATCAAAGGCATTCCTGTACAACAACAATGAAACAGCAGAAACAGAGATCAAGGAAAAAATCCCATTCAAAATAGCAAAAAGAAAAATAAAATACCTAGGAATAAACCTAACCAAAGAGGTAAAAGACCTGTATTCAGAAAACTACGTAACACTGAGGAAAGAAATCAAGGGAGACACAAACAAATGAAACATATACCGTGTTCATGGATGTGAAGAATTAATATCATCAAAATGTCCATACTACCCAAAGCAATTTACACATTCAATGCAATACCTATTCAAGTACCAATGGCTTATTTCACAGACATAGAACAAACACTTCAGAAATTTATATGGAATTATAAACGACCCTGAATAGCTGCTGCAATTTTGAGAAAGAAGAGTAAAGTAGGAGGGATCACAATACCTGACACTAAACTATACTACAAGGCCACTGTAATCAAAACAGCCTGGTACTGGCATAAAAACAGGCACATAGACCAATGGAACAGAACAGAGAGCCCAGAAATAACCCCAAGTCTCTATGGTCAATTAATATTTGACAAAGGAGGCAGCAACATTAAATGGAATAAAAATAGCCTCTTCAACAAATGGTGTTGGGAGAACTGGACAGCCACGTGCAAAACAATGAAACTTGAGCACCAACTTACACCTTATACAAAAATAAATTCAAGGTGGATAAAAGACTTAAATATAAAACGTGACACCATTAAAGTCCTAGAGGAGAACGTAGGTAGGAAAATCTCAGATATTTTACGAAGAAACTTTTTTACTGACATGTCCCCTAGAGCAAGGGACATAAAGGAAAGAATAAACAAATGGGACCTCATCAAAATTAAAAGCTTCTGCACAGCTATAGAAAACTATCAAAATTAAAAGAGAACCAACTCTATGGGAAAACATATTTGGCAATGATACCTCAGACAAGTGTTTAATCTCCAAAATATATAAAGAACTTACACGACTGAACTCTAAGAAGATAAGGAATCCAATTAAAAAGTGGGCAAAGGACTTGAACAAACACTTCTCCAAGGAGGACATACAGAAAATCCAAAGACACATGAAACGATGTTCAATATCACTAGCTATCAGAGAGATGCAAATTAAAACCACAATGAGATACCACTTCACACCAGACAGAATGGCCATCATAAACAAAGCAACAAACAACAAGTGTTGGAGAGGTTGTGGAGAAAAGGGACCCTAGTGCACTGCTGGTGGAACTGCAGACTGGTACAACCACTGTGGAAAGCAGTATGGAACTTCCTCAGAAAACTAAAAATGGATCTGCCTTTTGACCCAGCAATTCCACTGCTGGGACTCTATCCTAAGAATACTAAAACACCAATTCAAAAGAACCTATGCATCCCAATGTTCATAGCAGCACAATTTACAATAGCTAGATGCTGGAAGCAACCAAGATGCCCATCAGTAAATGAATGGATCAAAAAACTATGGTACATTTACACAATGGAATTCTATGCAGCAGAAAGAAAGCAGAAAGGAGCTCCTACCCTTTGCAACAACATGGATGGAGCTGGAAAACATTATGCTTAGCGAAACAAGCCAGGCAGTGAAAGACAAATACCATATGATCTCACCTTTAACAGGAACCTAAATAACAAAACAAAGAAACAAGCAAAATATAACCAAAGACACTGAAATAGAGGACAGGCTGATGGTGACCGGAGGGAAGAGAAGAGGGAATTTAAGGGGACAGTGGGAAGGGTTCACAGGAACAAACTTAAAGGACACATGGTCATAAACTAAGGGGAGGGTGGTAATGGGAGGGATGTGGGGAGGTTGGGAGGGGGGACTGGATTGGGAGTAAAAAGGAGAAAACCATATTTGAACAATGATTAAAATAAAATTAAAAAAAAAGAAAGACCAAGGAAACAATCCCATTTATACTTGCCATAAATAAAATAAAATACCTAGGAATAAATTTAACCAAGGATGTAAAAGACCTGTGCTTGGAAAATTATAAGACACTGAAGAAAGAAACTGAAGAAATACAAATGAATGGAAGCATATGCTGTGCTCATGGATAGGAAGAATTAACATCATTAAAATGTCTATACTACCTAAAGTAATCTATAAAGTCAACAAAATTCCTTTCAAGATACCAATGATGTGTTTCACAGAACTAGAAAAAAAATTCCAAAAATTTATATGGAAACACAAATGACTAAGAATAGCCATAGAAATGTTGAAGAAGAAGAACAAAGTTGGAAGTATCACACTACGTGATATCCAATTATCCTACAAAGCCATAGTAATCAAAGCAGCATAGCACAGGTATAAAAACAGACAGGTATATCAATGGGACAGGATAGAGAGGCCAGAAATAAACCCAGGGCTCTATCTTCAATCAATATTTGATAAAGGAGGCAAGAACATACAACAGGGTAAATACACTTTATTCAATAAATAGTGTTGGGAAAATTTGAGAGATTCATGCAAAAAAATGAAAGTAGACCACCTTCTTACACCACACACAAGAATAAACTCAAAATGGATTAAAGTTAATCCCTTACATTTTGATCTGTAATGAGTCTTACATTTCGATTTGTAAGACTCAAAAACATAGGAATCGTAGAAGAAAACATAGGTAATAAGATCACAGAAATTTCTTGTAGCAATATTTTTTTCTGATATATCTCCTTGTGCAAGGGAAACAAAAAAAATAAATAAGTGAGACTATATCAAACTAAAAATTGTTTGCATATGAAAGCAAACCATCCACATAATGTAAAAACCCACTGAATGGGAGAACATCTTTGCTTATGATATTTGATAATGTGTTAATATCCAAAATTGATAAAGAACTCATATAGCTCAACACCAAAAAACAAATAACTCAATTAAAAAAATAGGCAAAGGATCTGAATGGACACTTCTTCGAAGATGACATATAGATGGCCAATAGAAATATGAAAAAGTGCTCAATTTCACTAATCATCAGAGAGATGCAAATTAAAACCATAATGAGATGTCACTTCATACTTGCCTAGATGGTTATCATTAATAAATCAACAAAAAACAAGTGCTGGCAAGGATGTGGAGAAAAGGGAGCCCTCATGCATTGTTGGTGGGAATGCAGACTGGTGCAGCCACTGTGAAAAACAGTATGGAATTTCCTAAAAAATTTAAAAGTGGAACTGCCTAATGATCCTGCAATTTCACATCTAGGAAGATATATGAAGAAACCCCAAACACTAATTCAAAAGAATGCATGCTCCCCTATGTTATTGCAGTATTATTTACAATAGCCATAATTTAGAAGCTGTCCGAGTACCTATCAGTTAATGACGCTATGGTACATTTACACAATGGAATACTACTTGGCTATAAAAAAGGTAATCTTACCTTTTGCAACACCATGGATGGACCTGGAGACTGTTATGCTAAGTTAAATAAGTTAGTCAGAGAAAGATAAATACCATATGATTTCACTTATATGAGGAATCTAATGAACAAAATAATCAAATCAAAAAAATAGAAAAAGACTCATAGATTCAGAGAACAGACTGACTGCTTTCAGGGGCATTGGGATGGGCACTGGGTGATAAAAGGGAAGGGATTAAGCAAAAAATAAAAAATCACATAGACAGACAACATATGGTGATTACCAGAGGGAAAGTGGGGAGGTAGAAGAGGGTAAAGAGGGGATAAATGGTGGAGGAAGGAGACTTGGTTTTGGGTGGTGAACACACAGTATGCTCTACAGATAATGTATTAGAGAATTGTACACTTGTAAACTACATAATTTTATTAATTAAAAGAAAGTAGAGTTGAAAAGACATCCCAACAGGCCCAATCCAACTACACACTGCTGCCTTCCCCCCTGCCCAAGGGTTAACTCACTAGGGAAAACCAGGAGTCTGAGGCCTGAAGCTTGTATAATAGGGGAAGGGGTTTTTTAAGGAAAAAAGAAAGAAAACAGTGGTATAAATGCAAAAGCAGTCTTATAACAGTATTTTTAAATAACAAATTACAACAAATTATCAATTAAAAAACTGACAAAGAAATACCACAAAATATAGAAAAGTAACATGTTACTTAAATATCTGACATAATTATATAATTACTTTATTGCTATGTTTGCAGGAGTAGTGGCTGAATACCACTTGATATGTCACAATGATTTTATTACATAATTTTCTGTAACAAGAACAGAAAGATCATCTAACTTCTCTAGCATTGTTGATTGATTGATTTTTGAAGTTTAATAGAACTCAGTATTGGTAACATTATGGACCATTTTGGATTGTGGTCAGATTCTTGCACAAGAAAACCAGTTCTGCACATAGACTATTCTTCAGTAATATTTTAGCTGATGTTGTACACTACTTTGTCATGGATGTCTTTGTCTAACAACGTATTGTTTTATGTCACCTTTGTTGACAGTGGTATTTCTAGTCATCAGAAACATATTTATGCTGTCTCCCCAAAGTGTTTGTTGTCCCACTTCTCTTTATTAATTTAATTATCACATCATCCAAGTTTTTATTTATCACTTGTATTAGATGTATATCTCTTAACAGTATATTTAAACAGTGCAAACCACATAATATATGCCTCTAATCCAAAACTAAGAGAGGCTGATTCTCACTTCCCATAATGTCTTTGGCTGGGCCATCCCTTCAAAACAGGGAGGGAGTGTGGTAGAGGAAAAGGCAAGGGAAAAATTAGTCTTAGAAGGGCCTTGATGCTCATGTGTTTCCCTTTTATCGTAAATTCTCCTGCCTCCATTACCCAGTGTGAGATCGATCCTGGGCAAGTTACTTAAAATCACTGTACCCCAGTATCCCTTTGTCTGACATGAGTCTAACATGTCACAGTTCTCATGGTGCTGTGAGAATCAAATGAGATCAACGCATGTTAAAGCTTCTAGATGGGTTTTTGGCTTACAGTGACATTCAATAAATACTAAGTCGCTCCTCCCACTCAAGTAGCTCTTCTGGTGATTTAATCAGAGCTTCTAAAGAGGCTTATCCTGCTTCTTGGTCTGGCTACGACAAGGAAAGCATCTGCAGACAGGGAATGATTCTGCTGCAGTGGGAAGGTAAAGGACCAGATGAGCAGTAGGGGCCAGGGAGTGGGAGAAGCAGTAGGACTGGGATTTCTATCCCCGTTAGCCTGTTAGCCCACCTCTACTACCTTACTTTTCTCTCCTCCTAAAGAGAGCCCCTCCCCCTGCCATACTGACAGACTCTCTGGAATCTGAACTGTGGAAATACCAGGGATTCTGTGATTCTTGAGGTAGTCACACACCAGCAGTGCCAATATTACCTATGAGCATTGGTAGAAATGAAAATTCTCAGGCTCCACTCTAGACCCACTAAGTCAGACACCTTGCTGTAAGACCCAGAAATCTGTGTGTTAACAAGCCCCCCAGGTGATTCTGATGCCTGCTAAAGTTTGAGAAGTGTTGCTACAATCAAAGGAAAACCTCATTTCCTACAAGGTGTGACACAGGAAGAGTACCAAAAAGACACTGGACTAAGTTGTTACACTCAGTGTCCACCCCTCTCAGGTCTCTGCATCCTGGAATTCTGTCCTGTTGTTTGCTGCACCACCTAAAACACGCTGATCACCATGTGTATTCTGGCAATGCCAGTACAAATAAGCCCTCCTGTCTCTGGTTCACGTAGCACAGCTGCAGTACGCTGAGACTCTCACAAAGATCCTTCCTTAAATCCTAACAGAGAATACAAGAGAAATTGCTGGAGGAGCTGTACTAGGCACAAAGACGAGGAAAAGGCCTAGCCTGCTCTGTAGTTAGCTCTGGTCTGTGTAGTCCACAACCATTTTGAGGGTGCTAGTCAGAGACTTTTGAGTTCCACCTTTTCCCTATCTTTTCTATGCTCCCCCATCCCTGGAAGTAGAAGGGTAGCACATTGGTCAATACCCTCAGGCTTTCTGGAAAAGACCTCATGCAGACGTGAAGCCAGTCCCCCACCTGGGAGCGAACAGTGAGGTGCTCCTATCTCTTCAGATCTGGGAAGGAGGATTGAAGCCATTGAATGCCTTTTCCCCTCCTCCCTACAGCTGGCATCTTGGTCATTTTTTCCTGAAACCTTGTATTTCTGCCTACACATATCTATTCACCCTCAGTGAGGGTGTCCCTGCCATTTAGCTAAGTCCTGCCCCTGGATCCAACCACCAGCACACTCTCTCCTACTCCATGAAGCTCCTGCATCACCTCATTGGCTGGTGAGACCTTACTATCTGAGGTAATGGTCAGCATTTTATAGTTGGCACCTGCTGCTACAGGTGCCTAATTATCCTGTGTTTACAAGCCCTATCTGGGTTGGGTGGCAAATATGTTGTGGGTAACACTTACCACCTATTTCTGTTTGTATTCCTTGAAGAGCCTGACAGAATAGTCCTCAGTTCTGCCAGCAAGTTGGCATCATGGTGGAGAGATTTTAAGAACTATCATTGTTCCCTGGCTAGTGTGGCTCAGCCAGCTGAGTGCTGGTATATGAACCAAAAGGTCGCTGGTTCAATTCCCAGCCAGGGCACATGCCTCAGGTCCCCCATTGGAGACATGAGAGAGGCAAAATGATGTATATCTCCCTCTCTTTTTCCCTCCCTTCCCCCTCTCAAAAAAAAAAAATAAAAATCTCTTTTAAAAAAGTACTATCATTGCCTATAACTTAGCCATGGATATTCTGAGTCCATTGATTAAGCATGTAAGTATCCAGCCATGTGATATGAAAAAGAGGCCTTTTTCATAGTAGTGCTGGGAAGTGGATCATCCTAAAGCTCATGGATACTCTGCTTCCTAGAACTGTGTCTCTCCTCCCATATTTACCTGATTTTTTGTGATATTATTTGCACAATGCTGATAAAACATATTTGTACAGGAAAGAAGACACTGCAGATAAACCCCATGGCTGTCCTGTGCTCCCTCTCCTTCCACAACAAAGCGTTACTGCATGTGCGACTCCATGAGAGTAGCCAGAGGAGCCCCCCATGTTGACCTCCTGTGTCTGTAGAAATTGGCCGTCCCAGTGGCATATGCCATAGTGGCCTGATGACTCACTACTGGGACTCTTAGCTTGAAGCTCACCCACAGCTATCAAATATCACTGCTTCCTACTTGCACACACACACAGCCCACCCATTTGTCCCTTCCTTTTTTGGGTCATCTTCCTCCTGCCTGGACAGGTTTCCCCATCTCCTGACCCATCTGATTCACTACATGCACTGAGCAGAATTCTTATGATCCCCAAGTTCCCATTTATGAACAGCAACTATCATATAATGCACTCATAAAGTTGTTAGAATTGCAAGAAGCGTAACATATGAAGCACTTAGGTTAGTGGTAGTACGTAATAAATGCAAAGTAAATATTATCTATAATTATAATTAGTATTAGTACACCCCTCCTCCAAAATAACCTTCTGCTACAATGTCCTCATGATACTCATTCCAGGCAGTAACAGTACTGGGTCTCCTCAGAGTCAAGCTGTCACACCTGAGCCCACAGCTTTGTCCACATTGTGTCTCCACCTGAAATGCTTCTTGGAAGCACCCTCACATCACACTCAAAGAGAACCAAAAGGAAAACAGTTTTACTCTGGGCTCCAGCCCCAAATGAGTACTGGATATGGTCTGGAGAGAGTGCTGGGGTAAGGTTCAGAAAAAAGTGAGGAGGATTGATGCCTGTGTAGGGCCTGGATGGAGGGGACACCACAGGCACCAGCACCTGCCAAGCCTGCCTGTGGACCTACTGTATGGAAGAGGCAAGTTTTAATCATCCTAGCTCAAGCTTGTGCTCACTCCTTCCCCAAGGAGGCGGGTGCTCCTGAGACAGCCTTAAAACTGAAGTTCTCTTGCTCTTGGGATGCTTGGCATTTCCACCTTGTAGTTAGTGGCAATTAAGTCTTTTCCTTCTAGGCTGAAGCTCCTTAGGATTGCTTCTATGGAGTGTCCAGAATATGCCATGTGGTATATTAAGTATTTTTAGCACATTATGTCTACATTTCCCCAAATTATCCATATTTTACAGGTGCTAATATTCAGAAACATCATTTCCGATGCTTCTATAGGTGGTGAATTTTGAGGCTGGTCCCTAAATCCTAAATCCAGGTGTGTATTATTTCAAATTCTCCATTGTCTCCACCACAGTACACTTCGATGTGGGTCTTTCTTCCATGGTCCATATGGATGATAACAACAGAGACTTAAATAAGGCTCACTCTGTTCCATGTGTTCTTCTCACCCATTCACACACTCTGAATTCATGGACTGCCACCATGGTCCTTCTGTAGATGAGGGCACTGTGGCATAGCGAGGTTGGCTCATTTGCCCCAAACCCTCAGCTGGGAGCTGCAGAGCTAGAATTTGATCTGGGCAGTTTTTGTTTGGAGCACACACAGTAGCCCCCGGTAGCAGTGAACTGCTGAAGATTGAGGCAGATCTCCTTAGCAAAGACTTTAGTGTCATAAAAGACTGTTAGAGCAGGTGAAATTTCATACAGGGTTTCTTGGCTCCCTTAAGCCCACCATTCCCCGCACACAACCCTGTGCATTTTCTCCGAAAACCCACTGTTTTTGCTGCATACTGGGCAGAATAATTAAAAAATCATTATGCATACTTGATCAGAAGGTCAAGGGCTATACCAGCCCCTGAGCAGAGATCCCCAGTCTAAACCCAGAGAACAGCAGTCCTGGACTGTTCTTGCTGGCTTTGGTATTAAAACTCACAGAAAGCATGATATAGTGAATGTCTAGGGGCTGTTTCAGTACCTAGAGAGATGCACTTTTTGTTCTAGGAACAAAGGTGAGTCTGGGAAGGGTTTCAAGCAAGGTGAGCATGCTAGGTAAAACAACGGCCCCCAAAGGTGTTCACACCCAACTTAAAGAACTGCTGTGAATATCCTGATTTAGATGGTAAAGGAATATTGCAGAGGCAATTACTGCTAAAGTCTATCCCCTAAGGAATTGTCCTAGATTACCCAGGAGGTGGACCCACATAAGCACATGACAGTGGAAGAGGAAGGCAGAAACTTGGGTCAGAAAGATGAAACAATGAAGGAACTGGGAGGAGAGATTTGTGTGTGTATAACACATTTGTCTTCTTTTCTCTATTATCCCTTTATCATGTAACATAAGATGTATTGACTTATATACTATTTAAGGATTGTTCACTCTTAATCATAGTACTTCAGTGATGGGATATCTAAGAGAAGAGAAAACAGCACCCAAAGACTTTGCATTGTCTTCCGGGGAAAAGTTAGTGCATGCACACAAGGTGGTTGTATCATGTTGAACACAATTATGACCTTGGTATTGTCCTTTTTGGGAGATTAAATGTGGTTTAAGGACATGTGTGTGGGTGCCACATTGGCCAGCATTTAGCTCGTGGTGGTTCCACGTGCTCTCCTCAATCATATTTTGTCAAACATTATGATGAATGTTTCTGTGAAGGTGTTACTTAGATAAGATTAACATTGAAATCAGCAGACTTTGTATTTATTTATTTAAATATTTAAACTAAAGTTTATTAAAATTATAGTTCAGTTTCAAAGAAACCCATGCTCTTTGTAATTAAGGGCTTAGACTGTTATAGCATACAGCATAGGAATCAAATGTTCAAACATTCATAATTTCACCATCTGTGTCTCAATGTAGTTTGTATCTCTAACAGGAATTCTCATACTTCCAAGAGGTTTGTAATATGCCAAAAGCATAAACGTGGTGCATCTTTGAAAGCCAATTTCAAAGTAATTCTAAGTTACTTAAAGTGCATGTGTTGCTTTTATATCAAAAGCAAAAGTTAATACTAAGGCAAAAATCAGAAAGAACAAGTATCTCAGGGATTCTGAGCACAGCTTTGTTTTAATCAGTATTTACTGAGTGCCTACTATGCACCAGGTGCACCACACTAGATTTGAGGGTTACTAACAGTAAATAAAGTATGGGCCCTGGCTGGTGTGCCTCAGTGTGTTGAGTGCCAGCCTGTGAACCAAAGGGTTTCTGGTTTGATTGCCGGTCAGGTCACATGCCTGGGTTTTTGGTCAGGTCCCCAGTTGGGGGCATGAGACAGGCAACCACACATTAATGATTCTCTTCCTCTCTTTCTCCTTCCCTTCCTCTCTGTCTAAAAATAAATAAATAAAATCTTTAAAAAATAAAAATATATAGTTCAGTTTCAATATTATTTAGTATTAGTTTCTAGTGTGCAGCATAATGGTTAGACAGTCATGTACTTTGCAGTGTGTACCCTGATACCTCCAGTACCACCTGGCACTACGCATAGTTATTACAATATTATTCACTATGTTTCACTTAGAAAACTAGGTTTTCTAAGCTGTACTTTACATCTTCATTACTCTTCTGTAACTACCAATCTGCACTTCTCAATCCCTTCACCATTTTCACCCATTTCCCCAGCCCCCTTCCCCTCTGGCAACCATCAGTCTGCTCTCTGCCTCTACCAGTCTATTTCTGTGTTGTTTGTTCCTTTATATTGTTTTTTAAATTCCATATATAAGTGAAATCACATGATATTTGTCTTTCTCTGACTTATTTCCTTAGCAAAATACCTGCTAGGTCCATCCATGCTGTCTACACATCCTAAGATTTTTTAAACTGATTTTTAGAGAGAGAGAGGAAGGAAGAGAGAGAGAAATGGCTTGTTGTCTCATTATTTCCACTTATTGATGCATTCATTGGTTGATTCCTGTATGTGCCCTGACCAGAAATTGAACTGGCAACCTTGGAGTATTGGGACAATGCTCTAATCAACTGAGCTATATTGTCAGGCCACAGATGGTAAGATTTCATTCTATTTTGTGGCCGAGTAATATTCCAGGTGTCATTGTTTTTTTACTTACTCATCTATTGATGGACACTTGGGTTGCTCTCATAGCTTGGTGATTGTAAATAACACTGTGATGAGCACAGGCGTGCTTATATTTTTTGACTTAGTGTTTTTGGTTTCATTGAATATATCCCCAGAGGTGAAATTAGTAGATCATGAGGCAATTCCACTTTTATTATTTTAAAGAACCTCCATATTATTTTCCACAGTGACTGCACCAATCTGCATTCCTCCAACAGTGCACAAGTGTTCCCATTTCTCCACATCCTCGCCAGCACTTGCTGTTTGTTGATTTTTTGATGATAGCCATTATGATAGGTGTGGGCTGATACCTCAGTGTGGTTTTCATGTGCATTTCTCTGACAATTAGTGAGTTTGAGCATCTTTTCATACATCTGTTGGTCATTTGTATGTCCTCTTTGAAGAAGTATCTATGCAGGTTCTTTGACATTTTTTAATTGGATTGTTTGTTTTTTTGGTGTTGAACTGTATGAGTTCTTTATACATTTTGGATATTAACACCTTATCAGATGTATCATTGGCAAGTATGCTCCCCCATTCAGTATGTTGTGTTTTCATTTTGTTGATGGTTTCCTTTGTTGTGCAAATAAATACATTTTAGTGTGATATAATCCCATTTGTTTATGTTTTCTTTTCTTTCCCTTGCCCAAGGAGCTATATCAGGAAAAATATTACTAAGAGAAATGTCTGAGACTTTACAGCCTATATTTTCTTCTAGGAGTTTGAAGGTTTTACATCTTATATACAAGTCTTTAATCTATTTTGAATTTACTCTTATATATCCTGTAAGAAGGTGGTCTAGTTTCATGTTTTTGCATGTATCTGCTCAATTTTCCTAATGCTATTTATTGAATAGACTATCTTTACTACACTGTATGTTCTTGCCCTTTTGGTCAAATAATAATTGGCACAAAAGATGTGGGTTAAATTCTGTTCCATTGATTTATATGTCTGTTTTTATACCAGTAGAATGCTGCTTTGATTACTGTAGCCTTGCAGAATAGTTTGATATCAGATAGCATGAGTCCTCCTACTTTGTTCTCCTTTCTCAAGATTGCCGTGGCTATTCAAGGTGTTCATGGCTCCATATAAATCTTTGGGTGATTTGTTGTAGCTGTGAAATATTCCATTGGTATTTTAATAGAAACAGCATTGAATCTGTAGATTACTTTGGGTAGCATGGACATTTTATTATGTTAAGTTTTCCCATTCAGGAGCAATACATATGCTTCTATTTATTTGTATCCTCTTCAATTTCTTTTTCTTCAGCAACTTATAATGCTCTGAGTACAGGTTTATTACCTCTTCAGTAAATTTATTCCTAAATATTTTATTTATTTTTTGTTGCAATTGTAGATGGATTGTTTCCTTAGTTTCCTTTACTGACAGTTCATTATTGGTGTATATAAATGCAACTGATTTCTGGATATTTGTTTTGTATCCTCCTACTTTACTGAATTTTATGTATCAATTCTAAAAGTTTTTTTGGTGGAATTTTTAGGGTTTTCTTCATACAGTATCATGTCATCTGCAAATAGTGACAGTTTTACTTTCCACTTTGGATGCCTTTTGTTTCTTCCTCTCTGATTGCTGAGCACTTGGTGAAGAAGTTCACCAAACTGATTCTTCATCCTGTGTGACACACTCACAGAAAACTGCATTTCTAGCCATCATTGCAATCACCTATGGGAATGTGGCTGAGTCTGGGTCTGTGTAGTATGAACAGAAAAGAAATGGGCTCACACAATTGTGGAGATTTGGTGAGTCCAAAAAAATCTGATGGGGGAAGCTAGTGAGCTAGAGACTCAAGAACAAGTCGATGCTTCAAGTCAAGTCTAAAAGCCTCTGCTGCAGAACTCCTGCTTGGCGTAGGGGATCAGTATTTGTTCTGGTCAGGCTTTCAACTGATGGGCTGCAGCCCACCCACCCTCTGAGAGATAATCTTCTTTATTCAGAATCCACTGATTTAAATGTTAATCTCATCCAACAAACTCCTTCATGGAAACATTCTGAATAACAAGTAATATGGAACCAAATGAGTTAGCAGATAAAATGAATCATCACAAGTCAATTTTTCACCCATATGCAGATCTTTAAACCATATTTAATCTCTAAAGAAAGACAATAATTCTGCCTAACATGAAAACAACTACCCTATGTACCACCAAAACTACACTAACATTTTTCCCAGAAGAGGATGCAAAGTCTTTGGGTGATGTTTTATCTTCACCTTGATATCCTGGAACTTAATACTATGTTGTGAAATTAAAAATACTTAAATAATACAATATACAAGTAAGTCAATACATCTTATGTAACATGATAAAGTGATAAGAAGAAAGAAGACACTCATACATTTCAAACAAATTAAGAAAGAAATGTTCATGACAACTACAGTCTACTACCATCTTGTATTCCTTTTGTTGTCAGAAGGCACCTCAGCTGATCCTTCACCTGACATAGCAACCCAAACACTCATCCCTGCAGGGTCTGGCCCTTGGTGGTCCTGCTTGTATGGGGTTGCTGCAGTTTTCCATTGGTGTGAACCAAAGGGCTCGGTAACATTAAGAGACTCCCAAAGGGCTCTCCTCCATTCCAGCTGTACCTCCTCTGACCTCCACTGTGAAGGAAGAGTCCAATTTCCCCTGTGTCGTAAAGATCACTCAGCCAGCCAGCATCATATCTCCCTCCTTTGCCTGTTAAGTGTGAAGAGTGAGGGGCCCAAAGTAGGTGGATGAGAGGTCAGTGGTATTGTTGCTGTGTCTCCATGTGGGAACATTTCTCCATCTGGAACAGAGACCTTGCGGACAGCAGAAAACAAGGTTGTGCGGGCAGGAAACCAGTGTTTGCTAGTGAGTCAACAGGGGTAATAATGACTAGTGCCACTCCCATATTTAACTGTGGATTCTCCATCTTAAACACACAAAAACATGCGCACTTACAGATTTCCCCCTTCCTTTTTCCTTTTTCTCCTGCTGGCTAGAAACGGAAGACCATGAGGACTCAGGCACTGCAACAGGGAAGGAGCTGCAGTTCAGAAATAACCATAAGGAGATCACGCATCCCACCACCCAGGAATGCCACAGTAGGTATTTGGGAGTTATGAGCAGAAAAATAACCCCTTACAGATATCCACATCTGAATCCCTAGCATCTGGTAATATGTTACCTTATATGGCAAAAGGTACTTTTCCAGGGTGATTAAGACAAAGATCTGTGATAGGTAGCATGTTCTGCATTAACCGGAGGGACCCACTGCAAGTGCAAGATTTTTACAAAGGGGAGAGGGAGACAGATGGCTAGAGTCAGAGGAGGAGATGTGAGGGCAGAGCAGAGGGAGAGTGGCATATCGCTGGTTTTGAATGGGGATGTAGAGGCTAAGTTTCAAAGAATGAAGGTGGGAAGGTGAAAAAGGAAAGGACATGGATTCTCCCTCCATCCTCCAGAAGAATACAGCCCTGGACTTAGACCTCAGCACAGTGAGACCAGGTCAGACTTCTGCCTTCTGGAACTGTGATGATAAATTAGTGTTTCAAGCTACTGAGTGTGTGGTATTTTGTTACAGCAACAATAGAAAATTAATGCAGTGAGTGACTGATAAACTTGTATTATGTTCAACCACTGAAATGTTGAGATTGTGTGAGTAAGCATTTAAGCTAATCTAAATAAATCATTTAGGGACTGAAAAATAGAGTCCTCATTTGAGACAGTGATATTGGAAAGCTATCAAGTTACTTTCTTCCCTTGAGACCAACTGCTTTTGGACCAGCCTGTAGACCAGCCTTGCTCTGAGTGACGGGTCCCTACTTTCTGCTCCTGGGTCACACATTGCCCAGCAGGCTCTTGATGTGACATTTCAGCAGCCAAGCCTCACTTTATACTCACCCCAGGAATGTGCAAACTGAAAGCTGCCAAAGCTGAGCTTGTCTAATGCTTTAATTGGTGCTTATTTTAGACAGTTTATTTAAAAGTCCCCAGCTTCTGCCAGATGCACCATCCAGCTGACATGACAAAGAGAGCTTGCTCTGTGCATCACAATGTGCTGACTAAATGGGTCCTGTGCTCCCTGCTCTGGGTTAATGTGTTTATGTCACTTAGACCTAAGTCATTGCTGGAAACTTCTGTCCCAGACCTAGTAGATGGTCAATAAATACTGGTTAGGTAGATAATCAATATATACTTATTGAGCATGTAGGAGATCATCAATAAATACTTGTTGATGACCAATAAATATAATGAATGGCTGAACAGAAGAGCCAGATTTCACTGGGTTCAATCCACACCCAGGATTTGAAACATCTTTCCCTGGAGAGTCAGGGGAAGTCACACGAGCTCCCTTATGACAGAGTGCAAGCTTAAAGTACCTGGGAGGTTTGTAAAATGGAACTAAAAAGCAGTCTGGATGTCTGTGTGTCACAGTGGACGAGGCAGAGGAGCTGGAAGGCCTGTGTATGCCCTCTACCAGTGTCATGCCATCCCTTCCCAACTTGAGTAGACACCCAATCAAGACAGGTGCTCTCAGAAGCCATGGTCCCCTGTGGGCAATGTGAGAATGGAAGGCAGTAGCATGGGCTTTGGACTCAGACAGACCTGCCTTCTGAATTTCATCAGGCAGTCACCAGTGAGATGCACAACTGAGCCAACTGCATAGCTTCTCCAAGCTTGCTTCCTCATAGGTAAAGTCCAGGTAGTGATGGTGTCCACATTGCTGGATTGTTCTGAGCTTTAAACCACATCACCCGAAACTGCTCAGCATAGTGTGTGGTGCTCCGTAATGTCTCGGTGCCTACTCAGTCACATTACCTGGCTGGTGTGTTCCCTTCGCCGTGGTTCTGCCTCTCCCTTCATATGTCCTTGAACACAGGAACACAGTGCAGGGAGGGGCCTTAACACGCAGAGGGCAATTCTGTGGTGTGTGTAGCTGAGGAGACTGAAGTCCAGGAGTGGTGGTACCACCTTTGCTAGGACTCTGCAGTGAGCCAATGCCTGGGATGGAGCCCAGCTTCCCCACCCCGGGGTCAGGGGTGCTCTGTCTTCTGTGCCAC
Organism: Phyllostomus discolor; assembly: GCF_004126475.2. NCBI lineage: Eukaryota > Metazoa > Chordata > Mammalia > Chiroptera > Phyllostomidae > Phyllostomus > Phyllostomus discolor. The sequence continues at coordinate 73,367,927 of NC_040915.2, read as the reverse complement.
ACTTTCCTTCTTCACTTGGAGCCTATTGTTTTTGGCATCACTGTCAGGGTGCCAGCTCCTCCCACAGAGGCTCAGCTTGGACAGTAACATGCCAGAGTAGCCATCACATTGAGACTGCTCTGTGTGCTCTCCAGGAAGGGGGGCAGACTGCACTGGCTGCGAACGATGGCACTGACAGTGAACAAGAGGGAACTGTTTGGGATTTTCTGTCATAGAGAGAAAAGAGAGCTTTGGGAATTAACCTGCTAAAGGAAATAGAGGTTGAGAGGGAAGGGGAATATTTCCAGATATATACTCTTATGGGGAATGTAGAAGGCAAATCTTGATATAACGCTAAAGTGTTCGCCCAGTTACATTCATCACTGTGAGCCCCAAGGGGCAGTGAGAGGAATCAAGTGCTCAGGCTTCGGAGATGGGGTCCTTGGCCACCTCTGTGTGTCCTGAACAAGCCCACCCAGTTGCATGTGTGGGTATATCTTGTAGTGCCTGCACTAGTTTCATAGAAAGTCTCTAACCAGCAAGTGACTGCACTGCAGTATAGTTAATTTTTCTCCCTCAGCTTCTGGTTTAATGTTGCATTATTTGAAAAGTCTCGTTTTTGCATTTACCATGTGCTAATTGCTTTTTTAGTGAAAATCTAAGAGTTGGGATCATTAGTGGATTTCCTATTTTTTAGAGTATCCAAATCTAGTGACAGACACCATACAGACATGTGGGTGTGTTGTCTTCGTTCTGAACACAACAAGGGGCGGAGGGGTGGGGCAGCTCTTCTTCCTGACTTGCCATGGGTGACACTTTGGAGGCCTGCACAGAATAATTTCTATGCATTCAACCAATCACTCAGAATTCTCACTGAGTGCCTGCCATTTGCTAGCTACTATGCAAATCGCTGAGTGTGCAAAGATGCCCAAGATGGTTCCTTCTCTTGAAGAGCTCACAGTGCAGCATGGAGACAGAAATGCAAGCAATTTGCGAATATGTAAGGGGTAAGTGCTTCAGTGTTAGAAGGAATCAGCAGCAGGGAGATTAGGGAAATGAGTAGTTAAAGGTTCCTCCTGGGGAGGGGAGAAGCGTTAGGAAAACTTTGTGAAAGGAATGTGAACTATGAATGTAGGAGAAAAACTTTTCAAAGGAAGAAATGGGGAGAAAAAGAGCCTCTCAACCAGGGAAATATTTGTCGTTACTTTAGCCAACATTTCCTGAGTATCCACCAAATGCTGTGAGCTGTGCTAGCGGGTTGGTAATATCGGTAAGACCTGGAGAGCGCCCTCTAATGGGAAGATAGGGTACTGTAATTCATGGGAAGTGCCAGGATGGAGCAAGGCCCACTGGAAGGGTCCGGGAGGACCTCGGGTGGCCAGGAAGGACAAGAGGAGGCATTTCCCACATAAGGATCAGGATATTGCAGGTGTGGGGTATTGAAAGAAAGTTCAATGGCAAAGAGCTCAGTGAGAAAGGGGAGGGGTCACCTGGGGCTGGAAATACAGGCAGGGCCGGAATCATGATTTTATCGTAAAGGCAGCAGAGAGCTCCTGAAGGAGTTTAAGCAAGGACGTGTTAAGGCCTGGTGTTCCTTTCAATGATGGCAACCGGAAGCTGTTGGATGCGGTCAGGCCCCAGGCCAACCTCATAGGATCTCGCTGTCTTCAGCACGGTGGAGGAGGGCGCACAGGAGAAAAACAGTGAAAGTGGACATGCGGTGACTGCACGATCCAGGTGTGCCAGCATGAGTGGTAGCCTGTCAAGATGAGTTGTGCCACCCATGGAGCCCACCGGCTGCAGAGAAAAAAGAGAGGGCGATGCCAGAGCCGGGTCCAGAGCGGTGTGAGTCATTGGGATGGGGGCAGGAGAGAAAGGAAAAGGCATGGGGCAAAAAAAAAAATGAGCTTCTGGAGAGTGCCTGTGAGGGGCTGGGAGCCCCTGGTTAGCGGTGCCCAATAGCCCCTCATTCATTCTACACGTGTCGGTCACTTAGTTCTGCCGCAGCCCTGCAGCAGCCAGCAAGACCATGTGCTGACACTCTAATGCATGCAGGGAATCTGAGTGCTCAGACAGAGGTCAGACTGTGGCGATCGCTGTGGAAAATGCTCCTGGCTGCCTTTGCCCCAACCCCTCCTTCCGTAAGACCGCCCTGATCCTTGACAAACGGACCCACTGCCATCCACCAGGAGAAGCCCTTCCTGCTCACTGCCATCCACCAGGAGAAGCCCTTCCTGCTCATGTGACCAAGCTGTTCTGGTCCCAGTTTGCGTGGACTGAGGGAGCTCCCTGGAGGCCCAGCTTTCACTGCTGAACAGGAAGGGCCTCGGATAACCGTCGAGGTCAGTCTCCTTTCTTGATCCTTGATCTTTGCTTAATATAATTAGCCTGCATCTCTCCAAAAACAGGAGGTCTATCTCCCTCAGCTCTGTGTTCTCAGCCTCTAACCCTTGCCTGGCATGTGGCTGACATTCAGTATGTGTTTAGAGTACTAATAAATAACCTGCTCAGTCTCCCTGAGACACCCGCTTTCTGAGCCTCTACCACTTTGCTCCTGCCATTCTTTCTTCCTTAGTGCTTTTGACCGTCTTTGCAGTCTAAAAAAGCCTCTATTTGCTCCTTCACAACTCAGGTCTTCTTAACCCTTGGAACTACTACAGCCCTGAAACCCAGGTGTCCTCTATAATGTGTATTGAATAAATGACTCTGTATTATCTCTGTCGATGTCAGCTGTATTGGCTTCAGCCCATCTTTTCTGCATTATTTTTAAATCCTTATTTCGTGATCCAATTTGTCAGTGACCTGTAACAGGCCATGCCATTCATAATTAAATAAGTGTGCACTCTCTGAATCCACCCTGTTTATATCTGTCTAAAACACAGCACACAGAACAGGGCTGATAAATGTCATCTGTCATGTAGTTTGGTACAACAAACGAGACTGACCTAGCTAAAGCAGAGGGTTGGCAGTAGGGGCTTATCATACAGATAAATTTGGATCCTTCCTGCACCTAGATTGTTTCCTTCCCTGCCCCCACACCATCTCTTCTCATCGCAATCTACATGTCCTTAAAAGAACCCTCTAATGCTCACCTATTCCATGACATCCTCTTAGTTCTGCAGAACCAAATGTAATATCCCTCCACCTTGTAATGCTTCAGGCACTTAGCTTACTTTACTCATCCATTCAATGCATATTTATTGTGAATCTGTAGTTTTGCAGGCACTGCGCTGCACACTGAGTCACCTAGAAAGATGAATAGGACTTTTTCTTGTATCATATCCATGTCCATGTCTTAATACATATTCTGTCAGGTGTGACTTGGATAAAGTATGCAGAATCTCCGAACCTTACTTATTTATCTACAAAAATGGGAGTATATTACTTGTTTTACATAGTTCTGTAGGTTAAATGTTATTATGAAGCACCTAGCACAGTGTTTGGTATATGCTAGATGCCTAACAATTTTTAATTCTCGCCCTCTACATATTAGATTGTAAAAGAAGGAGGAGAAGAATGAGGAGAAGGGGAAAAAGAGGGGACAGGAAATGAGAAGGAGAAGGAGAGGAGGAAGGGGGAGGAAGGAGGGCTATGGGGATGCTGTTCACTTGCCCTGTTGGGCCCAGAACCTGTGTTGGTATTTGACTTGCATGTGTTTGATTTGCAGAGTTGAGCTGGGCAATGGTGACATCCCCAGGAGTGGGCTGTCTTGACTTCCCACTGCAGAAGTAACTGCAGCTGGCTCCCAGGCACCAGCATATCTGGCTCCTTATCCCCACCTTGCTGTGTGGTCTGCGATCCTCTTAGAGAGCTTGGAGCCTCACAGTGTGTGGGTGGCTTGGACAAGGAGGAGAACCCTTCTAAACTAAAAAAATGGGTGGGATTCCTGAGGTCAGCATGTCTTCATGGGAGCCCTGGGAGGGCCCTCTGACCTGTGGGGTTATCACCAAAACTGCTGACCTTTTTTCTCTTCCTTTCCCCCTTTTTTTCCTTTCCTTCTTTTTTTGTCCTCTGTTCACATTGTCCTTCCTACTTTTGTTCCTTTCTTTCCTACCCTCTTCCATCTCTTACTGGCCTTCCCATTTTATTTCTGGGCCCTCTCTGTTCCCCACGGCACTACGGCCCATCAACACAGTCTCCCCTGGTCCCTTGCCCCTTGCCCCCTGCTCCTCTACCCCCACCTCAGGCTCCAGCTCCACCTCTCCATCCCCCATGGGACTCAAATAAGCCCACGAACTGGTTACTTCACTCAAACCATGTTCCTTACACAATGCTAAGTACTCTGAAGAACAAACATAAAACACAAGTTTGTCCTGGCTTTGAAAAGATTACAATCTGCCTGCAAATTTCTGTACCTTCTTTCTCTTTGGACTAGTCAGTGCCAGAAGCTCTGCTTCCCATAACCACTCACTTCCCTTTGCTCCTTTCCAATTCCTGGCTCTTTATCCTTTGCTGCTCTGTGTCTTAAAATTCCACTGAGTTCTATTTTAAAAAATCCTCATGTATTACAGAATAGGTTCTCTGCTAATCCCATTGCATTTGATATAAATGCATTTAATGCAAATAAAACACTTTTTAATTAAATGTAATGAAAAAATTACAGCATAATAATTTCCAGGTCCATTCATTATGCTAAGCGAAATAAGCCGGTCAAAAAGAGATAAGTATCACATGATCTCACTTATATGTGGAATGTAATGAACAAAATAAACTGATGAGCAAAGTAGAAATAGAGGCATGGAAACATGGAACAGACTGACAACTGTCAGAGGGAAGAGGGAAGAGGAGTAGGTAAAAGAGGGGGAAGGGATTAGTCAAAGAACAGATATGCATGGCCCATGTGTTACAGAACAAACAAGGGGGGGGCCTGGGATGATATACTATTATTGAAAGAAGCCCCCAGGTCCATTATGTCTGCCGCCAGAGGAAAGATGTCTCTCAATGACAGAGATTCATGAAAAGGAAAGGAAATGTTTATTTAATGCTATATAAACTTAAAGTAGTGACCTAATGTCTTCATCAAAAAATCCTAAAATCTCTTAAAACACCCACAAACAGACACAGTCCTTCCTTCCCCCTTTGCCCAGTCCAGAGCACCGTATCTCAGGAAAGGAAATAGAAGTCCATGGCTCAGGCAGTCCTCTGGTTATTCCCAGTTAGTACTCCATCTTAACTGGGAGACCTCCCTGGGTTCCTGGTACCCTCGGCTGTGTCACCGGTATCTCTGCTAAAACCAGGTGGTGGTTCCCCCTTCTAAAGCTGAGGGGGTCCCTACTCTGGCAAAGGCATATGGTCCTCTCTCCCAGGGCCACAGGAGTCCCCACTCATCCAAAACCGTGTGCTTCTCCTCAATGGCTGCCGCATCCCGGTTTAAATCCCCATGCCAATCTTCCTCTGCAACCCCATTTCCGACTCCTCCTACACTTGGGCACACTTACCCTCAATCTGCTGTCTTTTCCAGCTTTTCTGGTCGCCATTGTGGGTCTGGGCAGATGTGACCCCATGTTATGGAACCAATCTTCTCCAAACTCCCACTCAGGCTCTGTAACTCGGGGGACCTGCCCCCCCAGTCACATGTTGGGGGGGGGTCCCTTTCCATCCCCCTGGCCTAGAGCATGGCCGTAGCTATTTAGCATATCTAAGTGACCAGCCAAAAGCTATAGGTATGTTAAATGACCATGGCATGGATTAGCTGCAAAGCTGCCCTGCATGTTCTTGCTCTGTGTGCCCCTTCCCCCAACTCGCACCTGTGGGGGAAGGGGTGAAGTCATCTTAATATCTCCTGGACACCTTGAGTTCTGGACCCTATTTCAAATGCCCATTTGGGGTCCCCCTCTTGGCTGCACCCTGTAACACATGGACACAGACATCAGTGTCATGACAGCCAGGAAGAAGGGGACAAGGGCTGGGTGGGGATGGGCAAAGTGGGGGAAAATGGAGATATTTGTAATAGTGTCAGCAATAAAAATAAAGTTAAAATATAAAAGTAAAATACAAACTAAAAATGAAGGAGGGAAGGAAGGAAGGAAGGAAGGAAGGAAGGAAGGAAGGAAGGAAGGAAGGAAGGAAGAAGAAAGAAAGAAAGAAAGAAAGAAAGAAAGAAAGAAAGAAAGAAAGAAAGAAAGAAAGAAAGAAAGAAAGAAAGAAAGAAAGAAAGAAAGAGAGAAAATGACTTGGCTTGGGCCTACATGGCTAAAGCTGAGCTGAAATGGGCAAATCCCTTATGGAGGTGTAAGATTTTGAGGTAAAAAAAATGAACATGCTTGGAGTGTAGCAGCTTATTAAAAGGAAGGATGACAAAACTTAAGATTCCAACTCTTCAAATGTCCTTCAAAGACAGCCTCAAACACGGTCTTACCTCCTGGACCCCACCAAATGCAGGTTTGTTGGATCACTAAGCTATTGGAAGTTCCTGGACCGTGCCATCATTTTCTATTTCTTCATGCTTTGCACCTGCTCTTTTCTCCTCCTAACATGCCCTTTCCTTTGGATCTTTCCATCACATCTTCTCTATTCTTACAGATTCAGTGCTGGATTCACCTTCATGAAGTCATCCCCCAACCTGACTTCTTTGTACTCTCACTCCATCATGCACATGCCTCAGTTATAATTCCAGTCACTCTGAGTATTTTATAAGTTTATGCTCCTATTCTCTTACTATACTATATGCTATACAAAAAAAATTCAAAGTAGATTGTTTTTCCTAAATATTAAAGCTAAGTCATAAAGCATTTAGACAAAACATGAGATAACATTTTTGAGACTTGGTGATAGTTAAATACTTTTTAAGAGTGGTTAAAAAAGCAATATACATTACAATAACAAATTTGACTTTAACAAGTTTAAATTTTTGGCCCATAAATAGAAGCTACTAAAGGTATATAGACAAATCACAAAGAAGAAAATAGTCACAAAATACATATCTAGTAAAAACTGAGAGTTAGAATATTTAAAGAACTCCTGTAAGTCAATAAAAATAAATAAGATATCAAGCTATGAAAAGACATGTAGGAACCTCAGAGGCAGGTTGCTAAGTGAAACAAGGTGGTCAGAAAGGGCCTCTAAATCCTGAAAAAGTTGAGGAGATGGATTCTCCTGTAGAGCCTTCACAAGTAACACAGCTCTGCCGATCCATTTTAGATTCTGGTCCCCCTGAACTGTAAGATAATAAATTTCAGTTGTTTTAAACTACTAACTTCATGGTAATTTGTTAAAAGCATAAATAAGAAACAGATGTATAGGGGATGAGGAAGAAAGTTAGGAAATGAGGAAGGGATAAAAAAGATGGAAAAAGAACAGACAAAGAAGTTAGACTTGTGTGTTTGGTGTGGGCATGGAAAGGCCCTCTGAACCCCTGAGTGATTCTCATGACCTGCCACATGGGAACACGTTTAACGTTACAACCTCTGGAGGAGACTTTGATTCCCATTCCCTTGGTTCACATCTCACCTGGATAGATCTGGAACGAGGGTCCTTTGAGCACAGAGGACCCATCACACTCAGACTGAGGTGGGACTAGGTGGTGATTGTTGCAGCAACTATACACATCAAGTTCCCCAAGGAAGACCTGGATCTGACCTCAGAAAGAGGGGGAATTCCCCCACAACAGAAATAGGCATGTCAGCTGGTATCTGAAGACTGAATGTGGACGCTACTGGTCTGAAAAGACTGGATGGTCATTTGCTGAGGATGGTGTTTTTACCTCTCAAATAACTCACTGTAGGGAACATGTATTAAATCTTGCGTGCCAAGCACCATTCTGGGTATCAAGGCAAAGACAGAAGATGACCAGGACAGTCTTCATTTCATAATCCAGCAGACACAGAAAACAGAACAGCAACACAGCTGTACGCAACCATGCAACAGATATACAATTGCACATCAACCTCTGTGCTAAGTGATTAAGTGTAATTTATTTAATTTAGAAATCATTTAGGAAATTGTTACAATTCCCATTATTCTGGGGAATAAGGCAAAGGCTTAAAAATGCAGCATAACTTGCCCACAGCACATGGAAGTGACAAAGTATGAAATAAACTAAGTGCATAAATGAATGCAGTGCAAGGTGAATTCCTATTTGTGTTTTATTTTCTGTATATTTCAATGTCCAGGATGATAACCAAAATATTTAAGATATTAAACAAATGTCTGTTCAAGAAATAAGTGCACAGGAGAAGAACATGGTGCTTTAGATGTTTAAGGGGAAAAAAAGATTGTCTAAGACTTGAAGAAACAGAGGAGCAATCATGGAAGAGGGAACTAGTGGGCTGTGTCTTGAAGGGTGACTTGTGGTGGGAAAGGGTAGAGTGGGGGCAATGGTAGAATGCAATCCAGCTGGAGGAAAGGCCCTATTTTCTTTCCCAGATTCTCTTCCCTGAAAGCCAATCCCTTTCGATAGGCCAAAAGAGTCTCATTTGTAATCTTAAATAACTCACCTATTTCTCCTTCCCATTTTGTTCTTTGCTGGTCAATCTTATCCTGGCCTGCTACCTCTAAAACATTCACCATACAGTAGGAAAAAATCTTAAAGCAGATGATATTATTATTGTTATTGTTATTATTATGTAAACCAGGTGATGGCATACCCCTTCTTACACTCCTGCAATGACTTTCTACTATCTTTGATGAAATTCACCTTCCTCTGCCCCTCAGTATTTTCCAGCCACCCATATTCCACTCTTTGCCCCATACCCTCCCCTCACGTTGCTCTAGGCTATTTGTAGTACCTTACAGATGACATGCTTTCTAACCTCTTCACACCATCAACATGGTGCTCCGATCCCTTTCTTTTCCCCTCTCCTGAAAACTTCTCTACCAGGACTCAGATGGAAGATCCCCTCCTCACAGAGAGCTTCCCTGACCCTCCCCCTGTCTGCTTTGCTCATTCAGGGTTCTCTGATAATAATTGACATTTTCCCCATCAAGACACTGCCAATACATAAGTATTTCCATGCCATTTTGATACCCAATATATTGTGATCTTCACAAGGGTGGGAACAACAAAGAAAGTCCATAGGAAATTACAGACCAAAATTCCACATGAATTAGGATGCAAATTTTTCAACAAAATACCAGCAAACTGATTCTGACAGAATATTAGAAGGATATACATGATTACCAAATGGGATTTATCCAAGAAATGAAAGTTTGAATCAACATACAAAAATCAATCAATGTAAAACATCACATCAATAAAATAAAGGAAAAAATCACATGATCTTTTCTATTGATGCAACATAAGCATTTGACATAATTCAACATTTCTTCATGATAAAAGAAACACTCAACAAAATAGAAGAAAATTTTATGAAACTATGTAAATATTTCACAGCTAACATTATATTTAGTAGTGAGAGACTGACAGCTATTTCCCTAAGATCAGAAACAAGACAAGGATGTTCACTTTCACCACCTGTATTCAATCTAGTATTAAAAGCTTTAGCCAGAGCAATTAGGCAGGAAAAATAAATACAGGCACACAGTCCATGGATTAGATGACTTAACATTTTTAAGATGACCTTACTACCCAAATTAATCTACTAATTTAATTCAATATTTATTATATCTCAGTGGTGTTTTTTGTGTTTTTTTTTCAAAATACACATATTTTTATAGAATTTCAAAAGACTCTGAATGGCCAAAACAATCTTGAAAAAAAGAACAAAGTTGAAGAATTCACACTTTTTCATTTTAAAACTTATTACAAAGTCATGGTAATCAAAACAGTAGAATGCTACATTAACATAGACTTACATATTCATCTATCTGTATATGGAGATACGTCCTGAGAAATATGTTTTTAGGTAATTTTCTTCTTGTGTGAACATCATAGAGTATATTTTTACACACCTAGATGATATAGCCTATTATAATACTCCTGGGCTGCTCCTAAGATATAAACCTGTACAGCATGTTACTGTACTGAATATTGTAGCCAACCATAACACTGTGGTAAGTATTTGTTTATCAAAACATATCTAAACATAAGAAGGTACAGTGAAAATATAAAGTTAAAAAACAATACATCCTATAGGGTACTTACCATGAATGGAGCTGGGAGGAGAAGAAGTTGCTCTGGGTGAGTCAGTGAGGGAGTAGTGAGGGAGTGTGGAAGCCTAGAATGTTACTGTCCACACTGTAGATATTTTAAATAGTGTATACTTAGGCTACTCTACATTTATTAAAACATTTCTTCTTCCACACTGAATTAACCTTAGCTTCTGTTACTTTTTTACTTTATAGACTTGTTTTTATAACTTTCTGACTTTTTGTGATAACACATGTCTTAAACACAAAAAGCATTGTAGAAAAGTACAAGAATATTTCCTTTCTTTATATCATTATCCTATAAGCTTTTTTTCTACTTTTAAAATTTTAGTTTAATTTTCTTTTAAAATTTTCTTATTAAAATTTAAGGCACACACACACACACACACACACACACACACACATTAGCCTAGGCCTTCACGGGGTCTGGAGCATCAATGTCTGTGTTAATCTTGTCCTTCACCTCCACAGCACATCCCACTGGAAGACCGTCAAGGGCAATGGCAGGCATGGGGCTGCCATCTCCTGGGACAACCCTACTGTCTTCCAGACACCTCCTGAAGGACCTGCGGAGGCTCTGCGTGAGGAGGCATCACTTTTTAGAAAAATGTCCATGGTGACTTGCTTAGTTTGTTTCTTTTTTTTATCATAGGTTTGTTTATAAGGAGATAATTCACCATAAACATTCCTCTTTATCAATAAAAACCTTTCAGTGTTGGGGTCCATGTTTTCAAGATTTGTAAGAATTTTTGTTTTGAGGTCTACAAAAGCTTCTGCTACACTCTTCACTGTGAATTTTATTGGGGGGGTTCTCTTTCTTTTTCTTCTCCTGCAGTTTCCTGGTTGCTTGCTTCTTCTGAAACTGTATATTTTGATACAGTTCTAACAACCCCTCCTTCATCGATTCCTCAGAAACCACTTTAGGAGCTCCTTCATTTCATCCTCATACACACCCAATGTAAAGCTCTTTGCCATTTCAACTGCAGCTTTGATGATTTCTGCAACTTCCATATCCTTGGCAAATCCTTTGAAGTCATAGACAAACCTCTTGAGTGCCTTCTTCCAGATGCCACTAATGCACTCCTTGGCAATGTCACCCCAAGCCCAAGCATAGGTGTTGTAATGCTTCCAGAGTTGCCTCCATGTCTTCTCAGCATCTTCCTCAGTTGTAGCAATCACCTGTGTAAAGTCCTCCTCAGATAGTAGGTCTTAAAACTTGCTGTAAATCCTTGATTTATGGATTGGTTCAAAAAGATGGTGTTTGGAAGAAAAAACACTATGTTGATACTGGGATGAAGATCACCAATGAAAGGAGAAGATCCAGGAGCATTACCAACAGTAAGCAAAACCTTTAAAGGTGTGTTATTCTTCAAATAATAATTCTCCATTTTGCTGGTATAACAATTCAGGAGGTTATTTTGGAAGAGAAGCTGTGTCATGCATGACTTCTTATTGCTCCTGTAGAGATGGACAGTATGTTCTTTTTGGTATGCTTGACAATCCTGGGGTTCTCCCTGTGCCAAATTACAAAGGGTTTTGGTTTGTAGCCACAACACTGCCCCCAAAAAGACTGTTAACCTGTCCTCAAAAGCCCTGAAACCTGGCATTGACTTAACATTCTTGTAGAAGTCCTTCCAGGCTTCCATTTCCAGAATAGAGATGTTTTGTCCTTATTCAATGTTTAGTTTGCCAAGTAATTCTCCTTCACAATCAGCTTATCTAGAGTTTCCAATAATTCTTTAGCTGTCTTCACATCAGAACTCGCAGAATCACCACTTGCTTTCCTATTATGTGATGAACTACAATTTATCTAGAAGTAAATGCCACAATGGAGTTGAATTGGAGTTGGGTCCAGCCTTATCTTTCAACATTGCAAACAAACTTTCTGCTTTGGCTGCAATTCTCCTAGCACTTTGAAGGCTATCCTTCTGGGTCTGGTTATCTAGGTTAGAGCTGTTTCTCTATGTCAAATATAGGCCCTTCTAGAATCTTTGTTAGCCTCTGGCCTGATTTAGCAGATCCTTTAACAGCTTCTGTCACTTGGTTCTTACTCTTCACGTTCGTAGCTGTGGTGGAATGGGACATGTCTGGTGAGCAACAACCTTCTCTGGTTTTCTACTTGCCTAATCCTTAATTATTTTTATTGGTGCTTTCAGGTCAATCATCCAACTCAGTCTCTTGCTGATAATATTAGCAGTGCATTTTGCATGGTTAGGGGCCATGATAAACAAACTATGAGCCCTGACTGGTGTAGCTCAGTGGATTGAGTGTGGGCTGTGAACCAAAGGGTTGCTAGTTCAATTCCCAGTCAGGGCACATGCCTGGGTTTCAGGCAAGGTCCCCAGTGGGGGCCACATAAGGGGCAACCACACATTGATGTTTTCCTCCTTCTCTTTTTCCCTCCTTTCCCCTGTCTCTAGAAATAAATAAATAAAATTTATTTTTATTTATTTAAATTTTAATTGTTGTTCAAGTATAATTTTCTTTTACTCCCATCCCAGCCCACCCACCCCACCCTCCCCACCTCCCTCCCATTCCTATCCCCCTAGTTTTTGTCCATGTGTCCTTTATACTTGTTCCTGTAAACCCTAGCCCTTTTCCCCTGAAATTCCCCTGAAAAAAAAAATAACAACAATAACAACAACAACAAAAAAACCCATGAGTTGAAGTCCAGCACAATAGGAAATGATGCAAGCAAGAGATGTGGTGAAAATGAAGACCTGTAAGGTTGCTGCCAGTATAACACAGTAGATGGTTTCACAGGAAACTTATTTTTAATAAGTAGAAGGAGTACACTCCAAAATAATAATAAAAAGTATAGTATGGTAAATACATACACCAGTATCATAGCCCTTCATTATTATTTCAAGTATTACGTACTTTACACAATTGTATGTGCTACACTTTTATATGACCAGCAGCACAGTTGGCCTGTTTGCACCAGCATCACTGCAAGTGTATGTGCTTGCTACCACATGCTGTGCTACTGTGTTCTAAGGGCCACACAATCACTAAGCAATAGGGACTTTTCGGCCATATACTGATTAAAAAATAATTCTATTTTCTTATTTCCCTTCCCTCTAGCAATCTCTGTTCTACTTGTGTGTCAATGAATTTGATTTTTCTAGGTAACTCATACAATGTTTGCCCTTCTGTGTCTTGCTTATTTCACTTAGTATAATGTTTTCAAGTTTCATCCATGTTGTAGCATGTATCAGAATTTTATTGCATTCTTTAAATCCTTACCTGAAGATATGTTTTTATTGATTTTAGATGAGAAGAAGGGAGGAGAGAGAAACACCTATGTGAGATAGAAGCATCAACAGTTGCCTCTCATATGTGCCCCAACCAGGGATCAAGCCTGCAACCTTTTGGTTCATGGGAACATACTCCAACCAACCAAGCCACCCGGCCAGGGAAAATTTTATTGCTTTTTAAAGCTGAATAATATCCCATTGAGTGTATATATGACATTTTGTTTATCCATTAATCTGTCAATAGATATTTATGTTGTTTCTACCTTTTGAGCTATTACAAATAATGTTATGTACAAAATGTTCATATTTGAGACACTGCTTTCAATTTCTGGAATTACATACATAAGGTTAAATTGCTGGCCCTGGCTGGTATAGCTCAGTGGATTGAGCATCAGCTTGTGGGTCAAAAGGTTGTTGGTTCCATTCCCAGTCAGGACATATGCTTGGGTTTCAGGTCAGGTCCCCAGCTGGGGGAGTGAGAGAGACAACCAGTGGATTCTCTTGCACACCAGTGTTTCTTTTTTTCCCTCTCTTTCTTCCTGCCCCCTTCTCTAAAACTAAATAAAATATTTAAAAAGAATCATTAAATTACTGAATCATATGGTAATTTAAAAAATAATTGACAAACTTTTCCATAGCAGTTGCATCATTTTAAATTCCCATTCTTTTTATTTGCTCATAGAAGTTAGTCTCTTTTCTTATTCAGACTACAATGACCTTATTTGTAGAATGAAAACAATAATAGTTCAACTTCATGTGTTTTGGTTTTTGTTTGTTTTTAAACAACAGGGACTTATTTCTCATATTTCTGGAGCCTGGGAAGTCCAAGATCAATGTGCATCAGTTTTTGGTTTTTGTGGGGTTTTTTAATGTTAAATGAGATGTCGCAAGAGAAACATTTAGAACTTTCCCTGGGGCACAGAAGACAGTTAATACATGGCAACTCCTTTCCCTCCTCCCCTTCTTCTTCCCCATCTGCTTCTTTTCCTTCTTCTTTGGGGAGGTATCTGTACAGAGAAGGTAAGTTTAGGACATTTCCCATGCCAGAGTTCTAAGTCCTTACTGCTCATTGTGGGTTCCCCATTAGCAGTGTCAGTAATACCTATGAACTTGCTAAAAATTCAGAAGATCAGGCCTACACAGAACTGCTGAATCAGACTTTAAGCCCTCATCACAGGTGAGGATCTGGTTTCTGGCTGGCTGCTTTGGCCAGTCATCCTAGTTTTATTAATCTTCTTCTTTGTATTGATTTATTCCACTCCCAAACTGAAACAAATCAAAGAAAAATGGAAATTGCAATGACAAAAATTGCCAAAGAAATGACTTTTTTGCAATAATGTTTCTTATGTTCAGAATAAAAAATTGGTAAATCTATTCTTTCAGATCTATTCTTACACATGCTTAAAATATTTCTCACTTCAACCTTACAAAGTAAGCAGGAGAAGACTATTGTCCCCGTTCATGTAGGGTAATTCCCCAGAGGACCAAAGGGGCTGGAGGCTGGCCACAGTAGGAATGTAACCCATGCAGGCTGAAACCACACAGGCTGAAACGCTGTTCTCTCTGTGAATACAAACTCCCAGAACAGAGACACTTTTTTCCTTTCCCCAGAGAAATTGGTTCAAAATCAATGTGTGTTTAACATGAAACAGGGGAAGCAATTCCATACCGAGCAAACTCTTCCTGTAGCACTAGGGGCGCGGTTAACACCAGGGCTGGTAACACTGTGCCTGGGAGTTTAAGTGGCAGCCCCATAAGTGCAGATACTGTTGCCAGCAGAAATGGGGTCCTTTCAGGATTTCGGAGGACCTATAGGTGCGGGTGGGGGAAGGTGTGGTGGTAAGATTTATTGGAATAGAAATAGAACGCTGCACCCGGGGTCCCGGTGCCTCATCTCCATTCATCCCAGTGTGGCAGGAGTACACATCCTTGTCTTCATCAAGCCCAGAAGAAAGGCCAGTGTCTAGAAATTCGGTGCCAAGCCAAATCTTAGTCCAGTTCAGCCTCTGTCCCAGTCTGTCTCTGTAGTCTCTGTTCCCGGCTGCATTCTGGCTGGTGCTCCATTGGCACACCCAGGCTCACCCTTGGAGCCTGTGCTTGGAGTCCACCAGGTGGCCGGGCCCTGGGTGGCTACTGGGCCTGCATGGCTGCGATGGAGAGAGAACGTGTGAACACATGAGCACGCATGAGCAAATACGTGTTACAGAGCCATAGAAAGAGAGGGAGCGTTTGCTTTCTTGGGCTCAGATTAGATCACCCTGGGTTTGGAAGTACCAGTTACTATCTCAAACTAACCAATCAACTTTCCAGTTTTTCAAGGGCTGGGCTGCTCCCTCCTGCTAACCAACCCATTCTCTAGATCTTCCAGGGCTCTGTGTCCCTTATCATATCTAGTAGTCCTTTTCGCAGGCTAGGCTCCACCCGTTATGCTCTGCATCTTAGTTTATACTGTGCACGCTCTTTCCTCTCACTGTATTTTACTGGGCATGCACCTAGCAGAGAAACTTTTCCTTTATTGTTTGTGTATTCCACCTACACCCTCACTTAGTCTGGTGGTACCCTGGGGAGATAGAAAAATGAGTCTTTCTCCTTATATGGGGGAGGGAGGGGTGTTAATCCCCTTGATGGGGCAATGTTGTGATTCCTTGGGATGTCTATGAATGCTGCAGTTCCTAGTGAAGCAGACTTATTGTCCGATTCAGCTCCCTAGTTTATTAAACTTAATACTGACTCATTTCCTTTGTCCTTTCTCTTTTATTAATATCTGGCTACCTACGCTAACAAGACCACAGGGACTCCAAACACCTGGGAGGTATGCGGTCAGCTTTTGGTCTTCCTCTTTTCTCCTTCTTCTCAGTTTTCCAAACCAGCCAAGACCCCAACCAATCCAATTGCCAAAGTTTTGGGGGATGGGACTAGGTAGATTCAGGAGAAATTGTTCTTCCATTGGTAGAAGTCACCACGAACATGGAAGACAGCAGGGAGATACATCTGACAATTAGTCTCAGTTATTAAGGTGCTACTCAAGGCACTGACACTTTAATGTGCATTTGGAGATTTGTGGCTTGACTCCAGGGAAGAGAGAAAAAGAGAGAATGTCCCTGTCAAAGGGACAGAGAAATAACATAAGTGACCCAAGGGGCAGACAGTTCAATTATAAAATAAAGCTTTTGTTGGAGATTAAACTCTCTTGGTGATGTCAGAGTGACTAATTGACAGAGGATAGCTGGGAAAGAAGAGGAGGAGGAGGGAGTTTTGCAGAGCAGCAGAGAGAGGATGCACACACATCTGGATTCTACACCTGGCCCCAATGTGCTCACAGGACCCCCTGTAGGAAAGCTTTGCTGACCAAACCTTCCTGTCAAGAGGGTGGCTTTGGTCTTCAGAATTTCTGAGATTGATTAGTTAGTCATTCCACATCCAAAACACTGACCTGTCCTGGTAGGGGTGCGAATAAAGGGTAGAGTCTTTTTCCCATGATCGAATGTCAGGGAAAGAAACTACCTTGTCTTACTGAATAATCTATTCTAAGGAGCACGAGTGAACAGATATTTTTGACAAATATCTCCTCTCATTAAAAAAAACGACTACCGTATTTTGCCGTGTATAATGCACATCCACGTTTTTGGTCCAAACTTTCCAAAAAAATCTTTTGTTTTAAATTTTTAATTCAATTTTTTGCTTATTTTTATTTAGAAACAACCAATGATCATATTCCAGGGTATTATTTTGCATATGGAGATCATTATTGCCTTCTAGAATTACATTTGTAACGCATAAGCACAAATAAAAGAATTAAAAACATTTATATCGATATGGAATTAGTACTACCATGGATAATGCATATCCTCGTTTTTCCCTCAAAACTGGGCAAAAAAATGCACATTATACATGGCAAAGTATGCTATATTTATGGTCAGTAAAAGATTATTGTCCCAATCTTTGGCTTGTGTACCTTTACAGACAGCCACTTTTGTTTCTCAGGGGTTACTTTGCCAGAGAACAATAACAACCATTGACAACAAAATCAAATGTAAATGTACTCAATTGCTCTCTTGAGCATCTTACTTTACATTTAACAAGTTCAGTTTCCCTACAGCAAGGTGGAGAAGTGGCCTGGCAGTGAGTCTGGCCCCTGGGGACTGGCTGTGCACCACTGGCCGTGCACCAACACTATGCAACTTTGCAAGTATGCAGCCTTGGGTAGGTGACAGCCTCTCTGGATGTGGGTTCCCTTGCCAATAAAATGACAAGAGTAAACTGAATGACCTCCTGAGAGTCTTCCAGTCTACCAGGATATGATTCTACTTTACCAATCATCCCAGCTTCTAATTTTCAATGCTTCCTATCCTCCTTAATTTACATTTTGACCAGCATTAAGATTAGACAATGAATTGGGAACAAAAAAAGAGTGGTTCTGTCTCTCCCTTTTGGGGGCTTGCGAAAAGTTCTGGTTCCAAGCTTAGTAAGTAAAAGGGCTGTGACAACAGCTTGCAATCTGGCCTGTGTTTATTGGTGAGTATTAACAATTCCCACCCACCTCTCTCTCAAAGACAGTTTCTAATCCAGAACTCTCTTAGTTAGTTAAGTCTTTGAGAGTTTGGAGAGATTCATAGAATTGAAAATGTTGTAATTTCTCCAGGTAAATATTATTTATCTAAATATTTGCTTTTCACGTTCTTCATGTCCAGTCCCTAGGATTAAGGGAGAGCTCATGTGCTGTAATGGGGCCTGTCCTCTGAGTAGGACTTCGTTTTTGAGGAGTGTTTGTTACAGAGGGAATGCATTTGGGCTGCACCATCCTTTTTCTTAGTCCTTTTGTGACAAAGCCTTACAACTTCCTAGAGTAAAATTTGTCTGGAGGTAATGAGTAGAAGTTATGTCTATAGTTCTGGACTTGAGCAAGGGACTCTGGGATTGGGATAATACCAGGAGAATCTTTGCTCTTCTAGACAAGAGCACTGTTGCTGTTTGGCTTGGGAAAACTATTGAAACTCTCTGCCATAGTTGTCTGCAGAATAATAATAATAATAATCTGCCTATTATAATGATTTGATGAGACAAATCAAGTGCTGAGATCAAGGCTGGCATAGAGTAGAGGCACAAGAAATATGAGTTACTTTCAATAGGAGGAATTATGTTTGCTGTATTTTATTAGGAGCAATAAAATTTAAAGTTTTTAGGTTTTCCCCTTTTGGGGCACTGAGGGAATTCCTGACTGGTAAATTTTATTTTCCCAAGAGTTCTGAGGCAATGATGGCAAATAGGAACTGGTGAGAAAACAGGAAATATGAATTAAATGGAGAATCTATGGTCTATCTATTGAGAAGTGACAAAACTTAGGTGAGGTATACAGTCGGATTCCCAGGCCATTTTTAGACAGATGATCATAAATTCACCATGATTTGATTCTGTTCCTTTGGGATTTCTTTCTGTAATGGCACTCAACTTCACCACATAGGCATGAACAAGGTAGACGGCCAAACTTGTCCAGGGTTTTTGGTTTAGTAAACCTACCACAATAATGAGGTTGAACTTAATTATAAGGGGTCAATTGTAAGGCCATTAACAGATTAAAGAAAGACAATGAAGAAAATAAACACTAGAGGGCCTGAGGAGATAAAAGAAATGATGTGGGATCAATGGGTGGGAAATTTTGATGAGGCTGAAGAGTTACCAGGTGAGTTACATGAGTAAGTTGGAAAGTGGTTAAGTGGCTGTGGTCCCAGCAGGCTGTGTGACTTTATTTTATGATCAAAGCTGTTCTTCGTGACAGAATATCTAGGCTCTGACAAGGAAGATGGATGGCCACTATAGTATAAAAGAAAGAACAATGCTTGGAGGTGGGAGGTTAATACATGATAGTTAGCATAGACAGCAAGGAAGTGCTGGGGAATTTCCCCCACTGGCCAAAATAGTCAAAAGCTAGAAACATGAATGGACAGGGACAAGCATTCCAAAAATTAGTGAGACAATTGGATAGGAAAAAAAAGAAAAGCTCCCCCTTCCTAGCCCTGTAAGAATCACAGGCTTGAGCAGGAAGGGGGGATTGTTTTTGAGACAGGAATCCACCATTCTCTCAGGTTATAGCACCTGAATAGACCTCTTTCTGTTTGCACCAGCACCTGTCTCGTGAATTTGGCTTTTGTTACAGCAGGCAGCCAAACCTGCATTTTCAGTTACATCAGGTCCAGGAGCTCATGTAGAAGGTAGAGCTCAGAGAATAATGACTGGAGAAGAGGCAGTAAGCAGGTGCTGAATGCTTTAGTGCCTAGATATGAGCAACCAGGATGACAATAGATGGTAATAAAGGGAAGGAGGCAGGTAGGGCTTCTGAATGGTTGGGGCAGGAGCTTCAATTGGAAGGGGTCTTTATATGATAGAAAAAGAGGATGACAATTGATACAGGTTGTAGACCTTTACAGACTTTAAACAAATGAATCAACTTTAAACAAATGCATAAACTTCAGAAGCATACCTTTATTCTTTCTCCACACAACCATACAATAAAAGTAAGACCCAGAGGGTAAAGGACAGTTCTTTATTTCTATTTTATGAGCTCACTTTTTTACATATTTAGAACCTAGCTTACTCTTGCCTAGCTCAGCCAGATGACTCAGCACTACTAGGCAAGAGAGAAACAAATGTCTACTAATGGTGCTACAACTCCTCTCTCCCATTGCTCCCCTCCTCTCTGCCTTCTCCATACAACCTCCTTTTGACTACATGCTTATTGTGCTTAGTATTTCAAGTCTTATGGTAATTTCAGAAAACATTTTCAATTCAGAAAGCGCAAATGTATTCAACATGCTCTCTCACTTACTATTTTTCCCATTGGTGTTTACAGTCTTACTATTTTTACAAGTCTAAGAAATTAACTGAACATTCATTTGAATTTTTTTAAGCAACTGCAGTGAATTCTCTGAATAAAACAGAACTTTATGATCTTTCTAGTTGATTGTTTGGATGCAGACTTCCCATTTCCAAGGGATCAGTAATTTTCCAGCTCAAAATTCAACTTAGAGTAGAGGGATGAACTCCATTGTGGACTTTATTGAGTCAAGGGAAGGGAGCTCTTCCCACTGGGAAGATGTTTAGAATTCTGGAGTCACAAGTAGTCTCTGCCACCATCATAGCAGGACACTGTCTCCCTGGGGGTTTGGGGGAACAATACCACAGTCACAGTCTATTGTATTCAGGGTGTAAATAAAAACCATGTTTATCCAAAACCTATCTAGAGTGTCATCTTGTGCTTTTTGCAAAGCAATAAACTGAAGGCTCCTGGAGGGACTTTCAGGCCCCCTAGCAAGCCATGCTCTTTCTTCTGCACCTCACCCCGCCAAATTCCTGTTCTGATATTTCACCTGCCTGCCCTCCATCTCACCAGCTCTTTCCCTTCTTGTCAACTTAGGTCTAACCTAAGACATCAAGAGGATTTCATGCTGCAAAAAGATTGCTTGCAGGTCTTTTTTAACAACTCCACTTGATCAGAACATGTAACATATGCTTTTCTCTCAGTCATTTTTCTACTCTACTCCTCCTTCTCAGTACACAAGGAAGTTGCTCAGGGACTCCTCCACACAGTTTTTCACCTTTGCATCTGGCCATTTCTGCCACCACCATCACTGCTCTGTGTATTGTCCCTGTGGGTGCCAGGCTTCCCCTGTACTTCAGCCATGGATCTCTAGCTCTTAGATGCTAAGAAGGCAAAACATCTTTCCCTAAGTCCAAAGAGGATGATATGCAGATCAAAGTCAGAAATGGATTATAGGCCCTGAGTTTAGTCACCAAATGTAGCTTGACTTAAATGTAAGACATAAGTCATTTCATAGAGAAAAGCAAATATTCCCATTTTTTGTCTACCGCTCACTTCTTCCAAAGTATTGTTCCCATTTTTTATGTTACTTCTCTGACAAAAAAACTTCAGTTATATAACTAAGAAATATATGAAACATTTACTATATATGATGTAGCTCAGAGATGAGGCCACTGAAGGTCAGGCTCTCTGATTGATATGAGACTGCCACCCATCTGTAACTGGGACCTCTGACGGTTTGTATCTAACCGGTAACCCCTGGCCCCACATGCTCAGTGTTGTTGCTAACAGAAGGAGTAGGTGGTCATTTTTCCTGTTGTAGTTTCAGTTTAGAAAAAGACACAGAAACTCTTCATGCAGTTCCATTTATCAGCTTTGGATTTGCTATTGCGAAGGTAAGTGTGGATATACATAATGAAATGAAAGCACAAATGAGAGAGGAACTATCCCACCTGGTCTGAAAGGTCAGCCTTTTTACTATATACCTTTAATGGTATACAATACAGGAAGAAAGAACCAGGAACAAATTCTTACCCATAGTACCCATAGTAGTCATATTTTTTCCTAATGCTAGTAATTTAATTTAGACTGTTCTGTGACTGTTTTATGATCAATTGTGATTTTAAAAAGTGATTAAGTAAAGCGATGTCATGAAGAACCAGGATTTTCAGCATTAAGGTAAAGAAGAAGCAGATTAAAGATTTATAAAGTTAGGCAAAACCCCTATAATTTAAAAATACACATTATCTCTATCTATGAAAAGGCTTAAAAGAAATGGGCAATTCAATACTGATGACAACCCATAGCATCCAAATTGTCATTAAATACCATTTATCACAAAAAAAAATGAAAAGAAAGAAACACGAAGGCTCTTTGGGAAAATGGCTGATTATAGGTCTATGGCTGAAATGTACACTTTGAGCATGGAACATTTTTTCTACTAGACAGCAAAAAAGCAATAACAGAATAATAAGATCATGTCAGAAACATCCAGGAAGCTATGTTAACAGGCTCCCACTAACCAAAGATGGGACAGTTTAAGCTTCAGTAAGTTTAATAATGGTTGCAAATAAAATTCATCAAATATATTTAAAGTTATGATTTCATAATGAAATATTTGAAAAACTGGTCACTAGTGGAGAAAGTTTGTGAACCAAACCATTATATTGAAAACTGGTGATTTCAAGTGTTTGTTTATCTTTTCTAGAATAGCTGTAGTATATGGTGGTTACATAGATAGTATATGGTAATTACACATAGTATATGATTGTTATATCAGAGTATAACTTGGTAGATAATAAGTTTCACATTTCTGTAAGGGATGGTCATTCAGTAGTTAAAGATATTTATGAATAATTATAGTGATATGGAAAAAAGCTTATAATAAAATGTTAAATGTAACAGCAGGCTCCAAAGGTGTATGTATAGTATGATTTCAACTATGTGAAAAAATTGTATTCATAGAAAAGAACTGGAAGGGAAATGTATTAAAATAATAAAAGTGATCATTTCTGGATAGTGAAAAAAATTTTATAAACTTTGTAAAAACTGTACAGGTAATATATTAAGAAGAAATGATATTGTAGAATACTACTATTTTTCAACTTCTAACAAATTAATGAATGTAGGTGACATTGGTTAAGATCCAAAATAAAGGACAGTCAGACATTACATGTCACCTGACGGAAGTACTTGGCATTATCTGTGAAGTAAGGTTATTGAAAACTCACACCCAATTTCTACCAAGCCTAAAGTACATCTAGCAATATATTGAAAATACAGAGATGAAGAAGTATGTTTTAAAAACAGATCACAGGGATGATACACTCAACAAAATCTATACTGTGGGGGAATACGTTTCCAAAGTTTCTTCAATGAAAAAAAATGACTGAAACATACACACACAGAAAGAAAAAGAGAGAGAGAGAGATGGAAAATATAAACCTGACTACTAGATACTTCATGAACTTAAAGAATTATCGTTAACAATTTTAGAAGAGGCAAATGTAATATGATTATGCTTATAAAATGAGTCCTTTTGACATTTTTGGAACAATTGTGGAAAACTAAGTATGAATAATATGCAAATATCAGTGTCAAAATTTTGAGATGGGACCACTGTGCAGTATGGTTGTATAAGAAAATGTCTTTGTTTTAGGAGACAGATGCTCAAGTATTTAGGGTTGAATTGTCCTGATGTGTGTAACTTACTTTTAAATAGTTTAGAAAAATAATTATGTGTACAAGAATGTTTAACCTTTAAATAATAATTAAGAGGAAATATTCATATCCTTTTAGAGATACATAATATAATGAAATACTTTTAAATAAGGATGTTACTACTTCAGAATAATCTTGGAATGGGTGTGTATATGGATGAAGCAAGTCAAGCAATACTGATAACCACTGAAGCTGGGACTGTGGAACACTGGATTTTGTTATATATTGTCTATTACTTGTGCATATGTGTAGAGATTTTCATAGTAATAAGACTTTATTAGTGTCTGCTAACATTCCCTCCACATATCAATATGCTCATGGGTTTGATGAGTGAGCACAGCACAGAAGCCACTAGTAAGGCCCCAAGGGGCTCCAGGTGCCTTGCTCATCACCCAGGATGAAGGCTGGGTTCTGGGTTCTGGGAGAGACAGGTTCCATTTCAGAGCACAAGGGCCACAGGAGGCCTTCCTTTAGACAAGGTGCAGGGGCTGTGTGGGGGCCTTACTTTGCATGGAGCACAGGGCTTACATGGGCACCTTCCTCTAGAAGGGATGCAGGGGTGGCATGGGGGCCTCCCTCTAGGCAGATAGATTCTATTCTCACCTGTTCTGGAGTTTGGTCTCCAGAGGGGCTTCCTTTAGAGCCCCTCCCTGTCCTCCACTCGAGTTGCACACCAGGTTCTCACAGGCCTTTATGTGTGGGCAGCTCCGTGGCAGCACAGACAGGCCTCACTGGGTTCTTCACTCCCAGCTCAGGGCTTGAAGTCATGTGCTGCTGGGGCAAGGTGCTGGGAGAGCGCTATGTTGTCTTCTAGAGTAACGCCCACTAGTCTATATGGAGGCAATAGCCAAGGACAAGTTCCTAATTCTCAACTATCTGCATTGTAAACTGTATGCCTTACTCCATTAGATACCCTCATTACAGGAATTTATCTTATTTTATACTTTGTATCATGTAACATTTCAAAAATATACAAGAAGGGAGAGAACAGAATAATAAATTTCCCTGTAGCTATTACCTAGCTTCAACAACTATCAATAAACTTGCTGATTCTATGCAATCGATATTTACACTGTTCTTTTTCTGGAGTATTTGAAAACAAATCTCCCAACATTATATCATTTATGATGTAAATATGTCATCATTTTTTCGCTAATTAATAAGGATATTTCCTCATAAATGTTATTCTATGATAACATCTAAAATTTTAGTAACAACTTATATACAACATCTAATATCTGGTCCATATTCAAATTTCCCTAATTGTCTCAGAAATGTCTTTCTGCAGTTAGTTTATTTGAGTCAGGACCTAAAGCCCACATGTTGTACTCATTGTTATGCCTTTTAAGTCTCTCTCCTTCTGTAAGAGGCCCCTGCCCCATTTTTGTTTATTTCTGGGCCATTGTTTTTGTGGACAAACTTGGTCATTTTTTCCATGCAGAAAGTCGCACCTTCTGAATTTGCTTTCTTGTGCAGTCTTCTGACATGTTTATTCAGCCCCTGCACTTACTTTTAATGGATAATTAGAGCTAGATTGATGAGAACACGGTTCCATTTTTAAGGGGAAAATACCACCATCATGGTGCTGGAAACTTCCTATCTCATCTCACTGTGAGGCATAAAGTACCTGACATTCCCACTTTCAGCAACTCGAAGACTGTTCAGTTAAAAAGAACAGGACATATCAGTGTGCTCACTCCGTGTCCATCTGGTCCCTTCCTTAAAATTCCCCACAGTTTTGTTCTACTAGTGGTTTTCATACAAATCAATGACCATTGCTTAGATCCTATTTTATCTGAAGTTTCCAAAAGCTGATTCTACAATTCTGCCTTTTCTTTTTTACTCGTAAGCTGGCATTCTTCAAAAAGGGGAATTTTCCTCATCAACTCTGGCTACTATGAAATACACATTTGTGTAGATAGGGCATGATTATGTTTGGTTGTTTTCATTTAGTTTTCAAATTTTATATTGCTGCACTGATTGCATAGCAATATATTCTACTACATATTTTTATATCATTCAAAATTCATGGACTTATATATATTTGATAACTTGAGGTGTTTCATTCTGTTCCAAACATTATCTGTTTTATGCCAAAATTGTTTTAGGCCAGGGGCACTTTCTTCAGCAAGTGGCTGTGTGTTTTGTTTCAAACATTTTGTTGTAGCAAATGTTAAACACGTGCCCTTGTCTTTCTGATGCGACAGTGCACCATGGTTCACCTTTCTTCCTTCTGGCACAATAGTGCTTTCCAGACTTAATCTGTAGCACTCCTTTCCCACACCTGGAATCAGGTACTTCTCAAAAGGTTCCAAATACTCTTAATAGGAAATTCCATCCATATACCAGAATCTCTGCCTCTAAATAATTTTATTTAATATTTATAATGACCCTTAGTAGATGAAAAACCTGAAGTTTGGATAGGTCAACACATTTTGTCAAGGTCACAGCTAGATAAATAATATCTCTGGAATGTTCTACATGACGCAGGGGATTATAACATAACTGGGCTAAATATTTTTGCTCACTAAAAGTTTGCATTCAGATTGAGAGATCCACATGTGAGAAACAATTCAAGGACATTTTGAGGTGACCAAGAATCACAGGTACTGGCATCAAGGTTATAGGGAAGTTGGTTCCTGGCATAAAGAGCAAGGTTGGGGAAGCTTAAGGGAGAGCTTGCCCTTTATCCGTGAGAGGGAGCAGGGAACATACAGTGAGGCCGTGGCATTTCGTTTGAGACATTTCCAAAGTAAGAGCCAGAGGTGAGGACTCGTGTTCAGATGGTTGATTCAGGAGCTGTCCTCTTGAAACAGGAGTGAACAGTTAGAGAAGTAAAGAGAAAAGGGTTCCACACGTAGGTATCATACCAGGAGAATAGGAAGCACCTGTCCACATAAATATGTGAATATTCACAGTAGCTTTACTCATAAGAGCCAAACTTGATAATAACTCTAATATCCATTGAAAAGCAAATGAACTGAAAAAAATACTATGTTTGTGCAATGAAATACTACTTGGTAATAAGAACGCATTAATTAATATATAAAACAGCTTGGATAATCTCGGAATTGTTATATTAGGCTAAATAGTTAAAACTGTATGACTTATGTGAAATTTTAGAATTTGAAAAATAAATCTATGATGACAGAAAACAAGTCAGCGGTTACCTGAAGCAAGGGTGGGAGGTGAAGAGAAATGGACTGCAAATGGTGTGGGAAACCTTTGTAGAATGATGACACACTTGACAATGCTTACCTCGGTGCATGTATATATAATCTTAATCAAATGGGTGACTAAGTTGTAACTCAAAGTGAATTTTTAGCAGCCAGTAAATGGTGTGTCACGATGAGGCTGCGGTGGACAACGGGCGGGGCTCGTCTCTGCAGGGACGTCAGAGAAATACAGGAGTGCTGCCTCCCTCTGCGGAAGCTGCTCCTGGAGGTGCGAGTGGCCCTGCACTATGCGCTGAACCTGCCAGCTTAACCGTCAACTGTGGCAAGTCTTCCATGATTTGTCACTGAGCCTTGCCCATACACCGAACACAGCGGGCGGCTGTAACGTGTACAAGTTAGGGACAACACCATCGATAACAAAGCAAGTAACAATGACTAATGCTGCTGGTTACTCCTGTTCACTGCAGTGGCTGCTCTTTCTGGAGATAGCACAGTGGAGACCTGTTGGGCCAGGCTCATATTTTCAAACTCATGTATCAAGTTTGTAATTATCCCTGTGTTCACAGGTGACACGAATGCATTCCCTAAACCTTCAGGAAGAGCACTATGAATTGGGAAGGGGTATTTAAATGTGCTTCAATGACACAATAAAATTACTGTTGTATTTTTAGGTTGGAATGTCTGCATTATGAATACTTGAAAGGTGAATTCTGCGAAAATGAATAATTAAAGCTTATTTTGAATTGACTTGCAATTTTATTTCCTATTAATATTCTTAAAGTAACAAGTTTATACATGAAGAAGAACCCAAACAAACTGAAATTATCTTCTGTAGGGCAGGCCCCTTATAGTACAGGCTTCCCCCACTGTGGGAAGACTGTTCTAGGAACCCATCTGTGTCAGTGTACCAGCTGGCATTATTGTGAGAGGCTGTGTTCCACTGCAGTGAATTTTTTTTGAAGACTCCTTCAATGTATTTGCCAATGTTATGATGGGTGATTTATAAGTGCACCTGCCCACACCTCACAGAGTGTTCAGCAGTTTTTAACTAAAAAAGTACATGATTCCCATGCCCCACCCTCTCTATTCACCTAATCTTGCCCTGAGCAAATTTTTTTGTTTGCTTTTCTCCCTGGATGAAGAATATCTTCAAAGGGAAAGTTTTGCTGATGTGGAAGAGGTGAAACAAAAAACAGCAGAAGCACTGAAACAGAAACAGCAAAAAGCATAAAAATTGACAAGCTCAAAAACTGTTTTAAGCAGTGGAAAAAACATCTTGATAGGTGTATTGCATCAAATGGAGAGCCCTTTGAAGGTGACTGAAGTTTAAACATATAAGAATAAGCACACAATTTTTTATAAATCAATTCTGTTCTTGCCCCCCACCCCCATGTATCCATTATTATGCACATATTACAAGCAGCTCACAAGGCCCTCACCATGACTCGGACAGCATGGCTCCAATTCACACTGCTCGATCCTGGAGTTGGTACAATTTCTTAACACAACCTTTTCAAGACCATTGTTACAGCATATTATTTTATTTCTGAGTTACTTTTTGGGAATAGTCTATACTGCTTGTTTAGGGATAATACTCTCAGCTGGTTCTCCCTGGCCAAGTGTTACTGTTATAAAATGCTGTGATAGAGACTCTCCTATGCTATAATTATTGTCTGTATTATACCTAAATACTGAAAAACCCTTTAATACAATGGTATAATTTTTGTTACAAGCTGTCATATGTGCTTTAAAAAAATTAAGAGGAAAAGTAACCTTTTTACCTACAGAATTACCATTTCAGGTGGGTGCTAAGTTTTAAGAGAATGTTTAGTACCACAAAGTATTTGACTGTAAGCAACCAACCTGTGGGATAAGGATATCATGTCAAAAGAGGAGAATTTGAGAAAACCAGGGATATTGTCCTGTTGAGAGTATTTAAAAATCTTACTGTTATCATCAACTCCCTGGCTGGTCTGAAAAGTTTGGTTCCCAAACTCAGGAAAGACTTTTGGCAAGAAGAGATGGTGGGTAACAGAGTCGGCCACCACCGCTCATGACGACAAGAATATTGGAATAGTCTGAGAGGTGGCAGTGAAGACAAAGCAGCTCTAACATAAGTGGACTTACTGAGGCTAGAACCCCAAACTCTTGATTCCAGACATGGGGTCGTACCTGATTCTAGCCTCTGCATTCTTGCTCCTTCCCAGGGTTCACCTGGTGACTCCAGTTTTCCCTCCACTCTGGTCCTTCCCTGTTCAAGCCTGATCTAAGGCAGGGAGCAGTTTTAATTAGAGTATTTAGTTTTAGTTTTCACTGCACAGGAACTCTATATTTCTTGTATAAAATGAATGAGATGCAGATAAACATGCAGAAGAAAATATAAATGATCCATAACATTTTCTACTTCAGAGATAATCATTCTTCATATCCCTTACTGGTGAACTTTTTCTCATGATGCCCTGGAGATAAAAGACTTGTGGTCAAATAAATGTGTCGAACTCTACATACTAAGAGTTTGGGAGAGCTCTGCAGTGAAAAAAATGATGTTACCTTATTCCCCCCAACTCATTTGACTGTAAAGGTCATTATTGCCTCCCAATAAGTCCTTATTAGAAATCTTGGTCTGTAAAACAATCTTTGGGAAATGCTGGAATATTTTTTAATAAGATTACAACCCAAATCTCCCAAGGTGTGACGTAAAGGAAGGTCTACCCCCTCCTCATCTCATTTTATTTCTTTTAAATGTTCCCACTAATTGCTGCTGTTGCCCTACTCTGGCCTTAGCGAATATTGCTCCCCCATTGCTTAAACCCAGACCAATGAGAATCTGTTGAGACATTTTAAATACTTAAAAGACTCAGGGAAAACAAAAAGAGAATGAACACTGTGAGTCAAGACCATTAAGCTATCTGTCTCATAAACAAGAGAGTTATTTCCCTCTTGAAGAGCTCCCTGGCTAGGCAGAGCCTGTTGAACCTCAATACCTTGGAGTACAGCTTCAAGCAAGCTGGAACTCTTCAAAAAGTAGGTGCAAGAGAACCAATCCAGGCAAACAGAACTTTCCTTCCATACCCTTTAGTCCCTTTTCCGAGGAGGATCTATGGCTTCTTACTGGCTAACGCTGGAGAGGGCCCATCAGCTCCAGCAACTAGGTTCTTCTGAGACACACCCATGGATTGGCCAGATGCTTTCTAAGGGAAGTGAGTGCGCTGGGACATCACCCATATTCTCCTGCAGCAGCACCTCATGTAGCTGAGACATGGTCTTCACAGAGAAAGTAGATAGATATGCCTCCATCTGTGAAATTTGAGGAGTGTTTAAGTAAACTTTGTTTTCTCCCCTCCAAGTCGCTCCTTTCATCCATGATTGCAGGGCTCAGTTTTCTGGCTGGCTGGTCAGCTGTGTCTGGGAGATCTCCCTACTGTGAAGCCCAGAACTCACTGGCCCCACTGCTTCTCCAGCTGCTGGGAAGACACAGGCTCCATACGGACTATATAAAATGCACGACGTTCCAGCCCCACACACGCTACTTCCTTGTCTTTCTTTGTTTTTGGTAACTATCTTTTCTCTTAAAAACATATAATTTCCATTCCCTTACTCTGCTCCTTCTCTATATTTCTCTCGGATGTCTGCAGCAAAGACAGCACTGAGGACTGTTCACATGTAAAGTAAGGTGCTTGGATTAGATGATTAGTCTCTTCCATCCCTGGGGCAGGTTATGGAGTAGAACAAAGCACTTAGTGTTTGATTTCCATTCTGGTTGGGCCCACGTGTTGTTAAGAAAGTCACTTACTTTCTTTGGGTTATACCTTTGCTCATTCATTGGATAAGGAGGTCAGATCAGAGATCTCTGAGGCTGCTTCCTGGTGTACAGTTCAGTTTCATTCTCACACAAATTGCTAGAGAGTTCTTGCTGGATGTGCAAGTGACAAGGTCCAGGAGCAGTTTGAGGGCTGGCCTCAATGCAAACACAGGCCAGCTGCCCAATCCTTCCTGACAGGGAACTCTACTTATGGGCTGGTATCTACTCCACATTCCATCTTAGGGAGGTATATCTTAAACTGCATATAAGTAACTTAGAGCACAAGGGAATGAGCTCTGGATTTTCTTGCCAGCAAATTTAGTTCAGTGCTATGGATGCTTCCTCAGTGCCAAGATGATGTGGACCCTGTTCCAGGTTTGACAAGACTGAGGCTTGAAAGATCAGAGTAGTGGGGAGTAGGGGTCAGAGGTTGCACAGCCCGCTCTGTAGAGGAGGGCAGGTCTGAGCTCCGAGTCGCTTATCCAGACCTGGGCTTGGAGGGTCCCCTGTATGGATGATCACCCTTAAAGTTGTTTTAGTTCTACTATAAACATGGAAAGATGTGTTCTTTAAAAATCATTGGCTTCCAGAATCCAGGCTTCCTTTGGATTCTGGGCCTGCTCATCACAATAACTGGTAATTAGGCTCCTCACCCCCTTGGTGTTTCTGACTCTCAGTTCAGGCTGCAGTGCACACAGCTTAGAATGTTAGAAGTCCATCCTGAACTGTCTCTTTGGAGGGACAAGTTAGATTGTCTCTGCAGGGCACAAGTCAGTTGTATTTCCTATAGCTTCAGCTGATGGGTGCAGCTCTAGTACCCTAGTGGGGCTGGGGCTGTGCTCCCTGCCTCTGCCTTCAGCCCTCCCTCAGGGCTTCCAGAGTCCATGAGCAAAAGGGGATGCCTGAATCTACTTCATCAGAATGAGTGATTAGTTTAACAGAACAATATTTCAGTAATGAAGTAGCACAATAACTCACTGAAGATGGGAGATGAGGAGGTCTGGGAGGCAGAATGTGCTTGAAGCTATGGGGATGGGCAGAACATGGAGGGCTCCCATCCAGTGGAGCCGCTGCCACCTGTGGGCCACCCGATCAAGATTACCTGCCTGGGGGATGCCTGGGACCCACTGCAGATCCACCAAATCCTAATTCCCATGGTGAGGCCGGGCCCTTGTGTTTTGTTAAAATTTTTGTAGGTGAATCTGATGCATCTCCCAGGCTCTGACCCATCGATTTAGGCCAAAAACTTTATTTTACTGAACTGGAAACTGAGACTTAGAAAGGTAAAATGTATAACACCATAACCAAATACGGTTACACAATAACCAATGTATTTGGTTACTGTATGAGAGAGGTTTAAAATTTTTTAAATACAAGTTTTTAGATATTTGCCTTAGATTTGGGTTGGCTTGGAGGGAGAGGCCATAAAACAAGGCAATTATAGAAAATAATGATTCCAGGATTAGAAATTTTCCCCCCTATGGCATATGAGGCTATACGTGCAGGATGTAGACACAGTGCTGGGGGGTGGGGGTTAGTGGTATGGAGACGTGTTGGGGAAGAGGGTAGAGGAGGAGCACCATGAGAGGTGAGAGCACAGGACCCTCCTGCTCCCAGGCTGACCAACTGGGTGAGGCCACCAGTGGGAACCCAACAGTAGTGGTGAGCTGATGTGAAGACAGCAATCCCAATATAAATGCCAAGTCTAAACTATATCCATAAATAGTGATCATTTTATTTTCCCCCATTGCTAATTAGAAAGAATACACAAAGAAACAGAAGTTACTTAATGTGTAATTATTCAGTCAGCAATTTTCAAATCATAAATATGGATTGCTCTGGCTTACCATGTTCAAGCAATCTGAATAAAGCACCATATGCAAATGTGATTAAAACACCCATGCACCAAATAGCTCTGGAATGTGAGGCTTTTTTTTTTCTTTTAATAAAAAGACAAAAATTGTTACAGTCAGGTGTAGCTCATTAGCATCGTTAATTAATGGTCTCCTTCCCAGTTTCCTAACTCTTGAAAGGTTGAGGCATGTCAGTAGGTTCCTGATGAGATCTGAGGATAAAAGCCGATGCTAATCTGATAAGTAATTGGTATTCTGTTTGAGGATCAGAGGGAAAATGAGCTGAACAAGAGTACATCTTGGGCTCTTCAGAACATTCTGGGAGTGAGCCTCAGCCCTCCCCACGCCTCGCCCTCAGCGAGCTCACCCTGCCACACTGTGGAATCCAGACCATCGATGTGCCCGTGATGCACACAAGGACACCTTCAACTTGCCCTTTCTTCTGATCTGCAGACTTCTGACAGCTTCACTTGAGTAGCTCTCTGCCATCGCAAACTTAAATTATAAAAATACAAACCTTGATCTATGTCCTCCTCCTCTCATTAGTCTGTTCTTACTTCATTTTCTACTGTCTTGGAAAATAATACCAAGCCAGAAATTGCTAAGCCATAAATGTAGGAGTCATTTTAACATTTCTTTCCCCTTACTTCTCATTTCTACTTCATAAGTAATTTCTGTCATTTCTACCACCAAAATATATCTCCAATTGCTCCGCACTTCTATCTTTGTAGCTGCTATCAGAATCACACTCATCTCTCACCTGGATATTAAAACAGCCTCTTAAATGCTCTTCTTAATTACACTACTGCCTCTTTCTAATGCATTCCCAACATAAAATTCAGAGTGACTTTTATATGTGTATGAAGCTTTTTACTTTTCTGCTTAAGATTGGTCAGTAGCCTCCTGCTGTGTTTCACACAAAGCCCCAGATCCCTGGTCCAGTAAATTATCCTCATGTGGCATGGTGGCCTCTTTCTTGGCCACCCTGTCCTGTATCCTTGTCTTCTCTGCTAACGGCCCTCCAGGTACAGTGACCTTCTCTTGGTTTCTTAAAGAGACAGTGTTCTTCTGCCTCAAGGACTTAAAACATGCCATTCCCTCTGACACATACACCATTTATCTCTCTCTTCTTCTAATTTTTCCTCCTCATTTTTCAGGTGGCAGGTCACTTCCTCAAGGAGGCCATTCCTAGCCACCCAAACCAAGTGGGGCCCCCTTTGTTCTCTCTTACAGCCCCCAGACCTTGTCCTTCACATTATTCCCCCACAATGTAATCATGTATTTTCACTGGTTTTCAGTCTCCTAAGTGAATTAACAAGTACCAACACTTTTATAGAGAAAATTACCTACCATAGTGTGAAGTCAAAAAACTGTGCCCCAATTTGAGTAGACTTGGAACACTCATAATGCAGCCACTGGCTCCCTTTACACCGTGGGGCAGATTTGTAGACCTCTCTGGACCCTTGTGTTCTTGCCTCTATGTAAGGAAATTGAAATGCACCACCCATATGGTTCTGAATCTCATAACAATAAGAAATATTTCAACTCCTGGTACACTCTTATGCATACAAGGCATTAATGATGTATACAAGGATCCTTGTGGTACCTCTTTGGTTACTTTTGTCAGTCTAGAAAATCCAGAGATTAAAATGTTAAGATTTATGGAAGTCCAGTTTCAAGGTGTGAAGGGATCTTCAGTGTGTTCGTGAACATTTGAGCTGAGGAGCAGTGAGTGGGAGAGGAAGAACATGTAATTTGTGCAGATAATGATTTGTTGGAGTCTATAAGTTAGAGGATGGTTAATTCAGCACACAGGCAGCTTGAATGGGTGACCTGAGGAAAACCACACTGATAATTCTCACATGGACACAGATTGCATACTTTCAGAGCAATCAAGGGGCTGGCCCACCATTGTGTTGGGGGCTCCAGACCACAGACACCTGGCTGAGCAGGAAGCTGGCCTTTTTATCCATGGCTGTTTCCTGCATCTGTGGTCACAGTCAAGACAGCAGCAACAGCCATAAGAGAAATAGAAAACTTAGGTGTTAGCTCTCAGACTCTTTCTGGGCTCCTAAATGAGGCTGTGCACTGAAGTGGCAAACTAGAAACTACCAGCGGTGCCTGCATCATTGCCTCGCCCTCGATGATGCCTGAGATACTGCCTGTGGACAGGCAAAGGACATCCTCGGAATCACTCTTTGCCACTTTGATTCAAGAAATGAATCTGCCAGACTGCAGAATCTCAGAAGGCCTTGACAGAAGCAACCTTCCCCCACCCTCAACCTTCTCATACCCCTGAAGGATTTCAGTTCCAAGTTTCCACTACCCTAAGATACAGAGCTGTGATATGAGAGAAACACACAAACATTCCAGCAATATTTACTATATGACCAGGCAGGAGTTCAGGAAGGTGAGAGCACAAGAGTATGGGCAATATGCCCTGGCTGGCATAGTTCAGTGGATTGACTGCAGGCTGAGAAACAAATGGTTGCAGGTTTGATTCCCAGTCAGGGCACATGCCTGGATTGCAGGTCAGATCACCAGTAGGGGTTGTACAAGAGGCAACCACACATGGATATTTCTTACCCTCTCTTTTTCCTTCCCTTCCCCTCTCTCTAAAAATAAATAAATAAAATCTTTAAAAAAGAATATTGAGCCCTGCTGGCGTAGCTCAGTGGATTGAGTGCGGGCTGTGAACCAAAGTGTCGCAGGTTCGATTCCCAGCCGGGGTACATGCTTGGGTTGCAGGCCATAACCCCCAGCAACTGCACATTGATGTTCCTCTCTCCCTCTCTCCCTCTCTCAAGTGAATAAATTAAAAAAAATCTTAAATTTAAGATTCAAGGTATTTAAAAAAAAAGAATATTGGCAATCTGGAAAGATTTGAAAAAGAAGGGGAGAGAACACAGGAGGTAGGGAAGGAGGAGGGGAAAGAAGAAGTGGGGAAGAGGAAAAGGAGGGGGAGAAGGAGGGGGAGAAGGAGGGGGCAGGAGAAGGAGCAGAATGAAAGAAAGAAGAGCAAGAGGAGGATAAGAAAGAAAAAGGAAAGAAAGAGGAGATGGAAATGATGGGGGATATGTAGGAAGTAGAGCAGAGAGCAAGGGTACATGACTTGTATGCCCTCAAAAGTGTGCATCGAAGCAGATAAAATCAATTACAGCATATATAAGATTAAAAAATCCACAATTTGTACACACATGCAGCAATCTGTAAACACACAGTGAAATCCAGGTCTAGGGGGAAACTATCTTTTTTTTTCTCCAAGTTCTCCCTGCCTCTTGGCTCCCAAAGACCAAAGAAAGTCATTTATTTTTTATGAAAAGACTTTTCTCTGAACCTGGTGCTCATTTGTATTTTCAATTTGGACAAAGTATCCATTTCTGTATAGTACTGGGATATAAAATACACTGCAAATAAGACCTCTCAATCATGCAGAGCCTAAACACCTTGGACAGTCCCAATTCCACAAGCTCCAGCCTGCCTGTTGTGAAAGACAGCTTCTTCCAGTTTCGGCAGTCAGGTGGTATTACATTCCTGCAAAGGTCCATGACCCATGGAGGTGGTGGGGGGAGTGACTTTACAGTTGTGAGAATGCAAAAATAAGAGAGTTCATTCTTGTGTCATTTATTGTACTATTTTCCATAAGAACAACAGTAAACTTACAGTTGCCTCACCCTGAATGTATTATCACTCACTAAAGGGTGCTTGAAGGGTGGCTGTATAGTCTATTACCTATTATTACCTGTTACTTGTTTGATATGCCTTTCTAAGATGCTTTAGTAAGGAATTGAAGTATATTTTTTTAAAAAAGAAATCTACAGAACATTATGCTAAGTGAAGTAAGCCAGTCAGGAAAAGACAAAAACCATATGCGATTTCACTCATGTGTGGAATCTAATGAACAAACTGAACTAACAAGGAAAATAGAGACAGACTTTTAGATAGAGAACAGGCTGGCAACTCTGAGGGTGGAGAAATAGAGCAAAAAAATTTAAAAAGAGAAAGAACTCATAGATACTAACAACAATGTGTTGATTATGGGGGGAGGGGGTGGGAGAGTATGGAAGAGGGTATGGGGGTGATAAAAGGTAATGAAAAATACAATAAAAATACTGACCACCCATAATTCTTCAATCTGAGAGAGCTGGAATGAGGGGTGGGCACTGGTGTCTGTGGCCCCAGCAGCCCCCCTGCCTGGGGGAGGGCCCTGCTGAAGGCAGCAAGGGCCAGGTAGCTCCAGGTCTGACTCTGGCAAAGGGTGTTGTGCTGATTCCTTTCAAAATGTCCTTTACCGACAGAGCAATTTCTCAGCACAAAAGTGGAGGCTCTCACAGAACAATGGAAATGAGGCAGAGACAGCACTGACATGGAAAGAATAGCAATATTATCCTAATGGTTCTGAAATAAAATACAATCAAGGGAGGAAATTTGCCCTGAAATCATGTTCACTGGCTGTGTGGGGAAGTCTCTCCCCAACCCAGCTGGGTCACAGGGGCCTTGGTGGACTTCTCCCCCCAGGGCTCAGGTGCAGGGGAGTTGTCAGTGTCCCCTCCCAGGGCAGAGGCCCCAGCTCTGGACTGCCCTGCCAGGTTCCATCTCCAAGGGGTGAGCTGCCTTGTCACCCACAAACCAGCTGACATTTTAGGGACTTTGGGGTGAGGCCCTGGAAACCGGCTTGGAGCAACTGTCTTTGGGGTAGAGCACATGGTGCCTGAAAAACGCAGCGGGGCTCCTCGTGCTGAGGAGCAAAGGCCTGCTATTCCCAGCTGAGGCCACTTCTGGGAACCTCGTGGTCTGGAAACTGCAGCTGAGAACTTTTAAACCAGGTATTCATCTTCCCACATCAGGGCCCAACAAATATGTCTAGTTTTACCATGTACCACTCAGGACCCCAGCTGATTGAAAGCCTTTTGACCCCAAAGCATAGCCCTGACTCCCACAGCTCTGGGCTTTGTCTAGACAGCCCTTTCCTCCCCTTTTAATTCAGGGACAGAAACCTCATGTCTCTTCCTTTTGTGCCTCCCTGGACTTCTCCCCACCCTGTAACTGAGGATCCCTTATCACACTTGCTCTGGACACATGGCTTGACTGGCGACAGTTTACTGGTCTGTCTCCTTACACTGAGGGCTCCCTTGATCAGGACTGTCTTTCTGTTTCCATGCCCCCCGGTCCTTCATGGTGACTAGCATCATGCATTCTCTGTAGCTGTGCCTGGCCCTGCCCTTTGGACCTGTGTTACTTCCTGGCCATCCTCTCATTCTCTGAGCTCGAGTCACACCAGGCCCAGTGCATGTCAGAGAGCTGATGCCCACCTGCAGTCACAGGCAGAGGGCTGTCTCCAGCTTCACTGATGTGGGGACTCAACCAATTTCCACAGGGTCCTGAGTTGAGTGACCTTGCCTCCTGCCCTGGCCCTCCTCCACCACATGCATGCACACACCAACACCCACACACAATTCATTCCCTCCCTTCCATGATTGAGTCTGTGGTTGAGTGATGTGCTCTTCAGCCAATCTGTGGTTAAAGGAATCACCAGGTCTGCATCTGCCCCCTTTGCATTCCATTCACTGCAATGAGACTTCTCTAAGACTGGGTCTTGGAGACAGATGTACAGTAGAGTGGAGTGTGGGGCATGCAAAGAGCCACTGTGGAGGGCATGGCACATAAGAGAAATATGCTGTGACAAGTTCTAACTAAATTTTATATTGTAACCTTTAGCTTCTTCCTAGTGGGTAACAGCCACTCCCAGTGATTGGATGCCATAAAGATGATGGCAGTAACAACTCTAGATGTGACTCCCAAGCCGGGTTGCCCTCTAATCCCTTTCCCAACATTCCTGAGTGCCTGGACTGCATCTCATCACCACCAGCTACAGTGTGGTCCATGTCCCTGCAGGCCAGCCTCTGCCGTGTCATGTCCTCTGGCCATGGTATTGCATTGGCACTGGTGGAGCTCCTTCTTTTCCTGTCCCCTCTGGTACGTCAAGCCCTTCAGGCTCTCACTGACTGAACAGCATCACCACTTTCACCAATGAACTGCACTCAGTGAGGCAGTGAGTGACCCTTGGAGCTGGCATTGAGGTCGAACGAGACAAGAGAGGGGAGGTAATGAGCAGAAGCTTGGAACGAAGCAGCAGGCAGTGACCTGGAGGAATTATGCTGAGCACAGAGAAGCCCAGGAGGAGTAAG
The DNA here is from genome assembly GCF_004126475.2 of Phyllostomus discolor. Lineage (NCBI taxonomy): Eukaryota > Metazoa > Chordata > Mammalia > Chiroptera > Phyllostomidae > Phyllostomus > Phyllostomus discolor. The sequence goes on along the minus strand of NC_040915.2, from coordinate 73,329,589 downwards.
AAATAAACACAGGTGCCCCCAGGTCTCTGCTCATCCCTACACTCTTCCTGTGGAATCATATATCTCTGAAGTGGTAAAGAAAAAAGCAGTTCAGAGGGCTTTTGGATTTGGGTCGGATCCCTGACACCTGCTGTCTGGAGGTCTGCTTGGTACAAAATGTGTACTCTAACAACATGTGTATGATAAGTGAATTGATAGTCCAGGAGGGCTAGCACTTGCCATTTACTAATGCTGGGTATAACTGCTGAGGTTCTAGATTCCAGTGTCCTTTTGGGTTGGTGGGGTGGGTGGGCAAAGCAGATTCACATCCTGACAACATCCCTTCATAACATGGTCTTGTGGAAGGGAAATAAAAACTTAGCATTCAAGTCAAATCCGTCCAACAGAGAAATAATTGCCTTTTGAAAAACTGGAGAGCCACACACAGAAGAATGAAGTTGGATCCTTAACTCTGACTGTGTATGAAAAATAACTCAAAATGAGTAATGGGCATAAATGTAAGAACTAAAATAATAATAGCCTTAGAAGAAAAAACAGGAGTAAATCTTTATTACCTTAGATTTGGCAAAGAATTCTTCTATATGATGTTGAAATTATGAGTAACAACAACAAAAAAAAGCTAAACTGGATTTCATCAAGATTAAAAACTTGTGTGGTTTTAGTGGAAAGTCAACCCAGAAAATGGAAGACAATATTTGCAAATCACGCATGTGACTTGTCTTCATAAATTATGAAGACAAATAACCTATTAAAAGTGAGCAAACTGTTTGAACAAATATTTCTCCAAAATACATACACAAATAACGAATATGCATGTGGAAAGATGCTCAGTATCTGTCACCAGGGAAATGCTAATCAAAACCACAGTTTGATACCATTTCACACCTGCAGGATGGCTAGAATCAGAAAGTCAGAGATAGCAAGACTGGGGAGGATGTGGAAAAACCGGAACCTTCATACACTGCTGGTGGGAATGTGACATGGAGCGCCTGCATTGGAGAGTATACTAGCAGTTCCTCAAATGACGAAACACAGGGCCACCATAGACACAGAAATTCTACTCCTAGGTATACAGCCAAGGGAAATGAAAACATATATGCCCACAAAACGTACCCAAAAATGTTTATGGCAGCATGTTTTATAAGACCTAAAAGGTAGAAATGACTCAAAGGGATTTTGGTATACTAGCCCAATGGTATATAGTGTGGGCATGAAAAGGAATGAGGTACTGCTGTGCACTACAACCTATGTGAATCTGGGAAATATGCTGAGTAGAGACCAGTCACAAAAGGCCACCTGTTCTGTGATTCTGGTCATATGGAATGTCCAGCACAGGGAACCTACAGGACTAAAGTAGACCAGTGGTTGCGTAGGACTGTGGGGCAGGGAGGCATAGGGGAGTGGGGGATGGCACTTAAGCTCGTTTGGGGCTGCTTCTTAAGGTGATGAAATGTTCTAAAGTGGGCTGTGATGATGGTGTATATATCTGCAAATATACCAAAAATACTGTATTATATACTTGAATGGGTGAATTTTATGGTATATGAACTATGTCTCAGTGAAGTTGTTTTAAAAAGGAAGGCCCTTGAAGTTAAAGCAAAGTAAATTTTTAACGTTGTTATCTATCAGAAACAATGTTTTCTGCTAGTATATTGCAGAGCCAAGGAAAAAACGAATCTCCGTGGACAGTTCATGAAAGCCCCCTTTTCCCTTCTCATGGGAGAATTCTCACCTCTGCCCTTGGCCTTGTTGGCTATTCTTAGTCCAACTAAGAGCAGAGGACCTGGGCTGGAGTCCTACTTTACCTCTTGCCGGCTGGGCAGCCCTACTCAAGCCCTGTACCTCTGTGGGCTCAGTTTTCTCATTTATACAGTGAACATTCAATAACTTGTCACTCATGATTACCATCTACTGAGAGTTGCTATGTTCAGGCTTCCTGCATCCTCTGCATAGGCCTTACAACTTTTCTGGGTCTCAGCTTCATCTCATGGAGACATCATGAGAATTGAGATTCAAAAGATGGCAATAGACATACTATATTTTGTACAGTGTGTGTGGTTTTTTGTTTGTTTTGTTTTGGTGTTTGTCTTAATCTGGTATTTGAAGAAATTGTAGAGATTTAGAATGCCTATTTTATTGACAAGAAAGCTGAAGCCCAGAAGAGGAGCACAACCCAGGTCTGTTTAAATTCCCCCCCTAAGAGCTCTGTTAGTCTATTCTTCCTCATGGTCTTCTGCCACCATGCAGGCAGATAGTGGGGGGAGGTCTCCTTCCAGCTCAGTCCCCTTCCTCAGCACACAGGCAGGCAGGAGGAGGGTTATTTTAGCAGAAAAGAACACCAGGGTGTGTGGGGACCTAAGTCCACTCCTATAACCCTGCTTCACTGACAGTTCTTAGTCCTGGGCCCTCAGTGACCCTGGATTTTTGCTTTTGACTCCATGCTCCCAGCCCCATCCTCCCATGTCTTCCCTTCTGCTGCCACCAACTGCAGTTCCTCCCTTTCCCTGACACTAGGAAGTAATGCTTCCCTGAATTTCCCCTTTCCTCATTCAGAAGTAAGCAGGGCTTCTCTGAGGTTGAATCAATGTTTAAAGCTCCCAGAGATGCAGAAAGGATAAAGGAGGCAATGACAAGCAGAGCAGGGGTCTGAAGTGTCCTAGAAAATGTCTCTTGTGTTTGTTGCTCGTGAGTGAGACTTTGCTGGCTCTCCTTGAAACTCTGCCATGTTATTCTAGTTCATGAATTCCCACCCCACCTCACTCCCATTTCCTTTACAGGACCCTTTCCTTAATTCCTACACTCCAGCCAAGGGGGCCTGCTCACTCTCTTGATATCACAGGCCCTTCCTGAACCTGAGACAAGAATGAAAGTAGCCCTGGGTGTAGTCTGGGTTTCCAGGCATGGTGGGGGCTGTGGTCAGGAAGGACCCCCAGGAAGGAAGGGAGGCATCCTAGAAGGGGAAGGGCTGTTTGGCAAACACCTTAAGCTGCTGTTCACAGGTGAGAACATGCAGATTGAATAGTTCGAAGTCCATGACTTTCAGTAAATCCTAGGGATCCTAGCCTGGAGTTTGAGGGCATTTCCCTGGACCAGGCACCCTCTGGCTATACTGGAAACTGTATCCAAATGTTCTATGTCTGTTAAAGCAAGAATCACTGGGACTTGAATGTACAGTTATAAGCCCTATTTATCCATTAGCCAGTTAACATATTTAGTATCTGCAAAGGCCCAGCATTTTGTAGAGTGACAGGCACAATGGAATCTCAAAAGAATTCGTGCACACAGTACTGGATAAAAAGCTAAAGCCCCGGTGTGTTGCCACCATTCAAGGCCAGGCAGGTTCATGGTATTTGTGCAGATGGAAAAATATTCTCGGAGCTTTTGGGATGTCTGGCATGCCTTTATTCATGGGTGGGCGAGCCACACATACTGGCAGCTGCATGTCTGTTTGCATGTCTCATGTCATGGCCCTTGCTCCCCAGCGTCGCACCCATCATGGCACCTGTCCCCTTGCATGTCTCTCATCATCATCACCCCCAGCAAGGAGTCCCTACCTGTTTAAGTACTAGAGGGGAACAAAGCTGGAAAACTTCCAGAACATTACATAACATAACATAATTCTGCACATACGAGCCCACTGCATGTTATGGGAACAGTTTATTGGACCCAGTCTCAAGGCCAGGGGAACACTCGTTATCAGGGCCCTCCAGGGCTATGGGGACACTGGTTATCAGGCCCCTCCAGGGCTATGGGAACATTGCTTCCCTTAGTTACTCAGACACCTGGGTGAGGAAGCCAGACTGCCTCTACTTACCCTACACCTGGATTCTGGTTTCTAAGCTTTTAACAATATTATTACTCTACTAGGTAAGCTACTTGACTTCTCTGGTTGTTCAAACCTTCAGCTGTACTAGATAGGGGCCAGTCTGCATAATTTCAAAGTTCCTTTCTCACAGGGCTGTTGTACTCAAGAAGTGAACAATCTGATGAACACCAAATCCCAGCAATTAAGCCACAATATATTCTTTTCTATGAAACCCCACCTGCTTATCTGGTCAAAACCTGTTAGCCTGTCCAGGGATCAAACCCCTGCTGCACCACTGCTGAGGCACCAGGGCTTACCGGGATGTGAGGAAGCCAGGCCTGTCCCCTTCCTGCTTCCACAGGGTCTCACACATTGGAATAATCACGGAGGGATCCACCAGTGCCCCTCAAGGCTGGTTGCCTACTAGCTGTTACCAGGTCCTGAGTGTCAGCTGGAGGCCATCAGCCCCATCCCACTGCCCACTGCCCACTGCTCCTCAGATGGCCCTTCCTGGGCCTTTGCAGGAACCACAGAACCATGTGGGCAGGATGCACACTGTGAGGCCTGGTGGCTTTGGCAGCTCTCACCCTCACCTCTGCCACCTCCACTCCCAACACACTTGCCTTCTCTCACACTTAGAAGCATTTCCAGGGCATTTCCCAGTCACTGAAGGCTCCCCACAGGAAACTCACACAGAGCAGCGAGAGCTTCTCATGCTGCCTCCCCCGCCTCCCCACACGTGCACATCTATATGCTGAATTATAAAGCAGAGGAGGAGCTTTCCATAATTTGGATCTGAGCCATTGAAATCTTCTCCAAGTGTGAGGGACTTGGAGCAACCCTGTGCACCTGGGACAGACCTACGTGTCCCCCTACAGCTGTAGGGCAGTCTCTTAATAACAGCCCCTGCTTGACTCATACCACGTCCCGGCATCATACCTCCCTGCAGACTTCCCGAGACCAAGACCCTCCTCCCCACCACCATGGGAACAGAAGAAGCCTGAACCTCTTCCCTCTGATCCCTTCCTACACAGTGATATTCCCTGGGCCGGGGTCAAGAGCACTGTCCTTACTGGGCAGAGACCCCCATGGCAGTAGGCCCAGTCTGCATAGAGGGATCAGCCCTTCTGTCACCAGCACCCCCATGCCTCTAAGGCTCCAAAGACACCACATGTCAGAAGCCTGGCTAAGACACAGCATCAATCCTAGGCCTATAACCCTGGCATCACAGAAGGGTGCCCTTCTGTCCCTACCCAGCACCTTCCAAGTCAAGACTTATTGATGTCAGGTATCACTGGGACATTGCATCATGAAAATTAGTGACATGCTCAGAAATGTCTACAAGCATAGCTATGCAGGACATCACAGGGATGCAGACAGCTGCACACGTATGGAAGCACAACCACATCTCCAACACGGCCCACTGGTCAAGGCCATTCCCACAGGCCAATGACAACTCAGAAGTGGGAGATAACTCAGTCACACCTGGACATAGTACTGTGGGCCGCCCAGGCCTAGCCCTGTGCTACAAAACAGAGTATAGTGTGTAAGACTCCCTCAGAGGAAATTCATAGGAATACCCAGAGTTACATGCACATACAGTGAAATAAGCAGCACATGAAGCTGCTGACTCCAGATGAAAGAGCCATTTCTATCATTACCAGTTGAGGACACTTAGCTAGGTAGTGGGACAACCGGGACTCTGAGGCCCCTCTGTCCACAGTGTCTTCTGACTGCCTGTGTCCAGGTGCTGGCCTCTTTCCACCCCACCCCACCCTACCCCACCCCTGCTCAGTCCCCTTCCTGTCCATCCCTCCTTCTTTCTCTCCTGTGCATTGCTTGGATTCTTGTCACCCTTTCTAGACTTGAAATCTTTTGAGTCATCTCAAATATCTTCTGCATCTCTGTATCTTAGTTTGCTTTCCATAGACATTTATGAAACAGTATAAATTATGCTAACATGTGCATGTGAAGTAGCCATTCCTAATAAAAATAACCAGACATAAAAAGTTTCCACTGACTCATACAAGTGGCCAGCAGTTACTTTTTCTCCTTTTGAAGACTTGAGGCATGGGGAGTGGGCAGGGGCTGAAGACCAGGTCTTTAAATGCTAGGAACTCCATTTTACTGCCTAGAAATCACTCAGTCAGCTTTAGGAAGGTCGTCCACACTCACCTGTGTCTGTCAAAGCTGCTGTCCAAAGTCCCTCCAAAATCCTCCCAGCTGGGAGCTAGGATCAGACCAGGTGATCTCTTCCCACAGGCCCCACACCAGCCTTGAGATGCAAGTGAAGGCTGGGACAAACACCAGGAGTCCCACAGCCACAGCAGCACGCACACTGCTACCAAGTGCCCACCAGTTCCCATTTGGCTGTGCTATTGGGTCTGAGTGTCCTTTTATTTTTATTTCAAGAGCCTGTTTTACAAGCCTTCAACTTCTGATAATGTGCTCATAAACACAATCCCCTCACAAAGTGGAGGCAATTAAATTAAAAGTTAATGGTGCTTGAAAAGGAGGGAAGTTCTGTGTGGGGGGGAGGTGGTAAACAGAACCCTTGTGAACTTTCTGATCAAGGGCCCAGCCCATCAGAGAAGGCAGTTTCTCCATCAGGGACTCTCAGGGCAAACATTTCCAGCTGAAAAATCAGTGAAAGCCGGGAGAGGTTTGTGTTGGGAGAAAGAAAAGCAAATTAATTCAGAACTTTTGTCTTCCTTCCTGATATGTGGCCACCATAAAGCCTTCTACTTGTCTTGCCAGGACACAAGGCCTTGTGTTTCCTAGGCCCTCATGGTAGCCCTTTGGGATGGGATCACCCTGAGTGCTCTGGGGTCCTGGGGTGGGCAATAAGCCAGCAGTGATGGGCAGCTGGGTGGGGTAGGAATTTGGCCCCTCCTCCTCCTCTAGGGAGATTACCCTGGGAGCATTCTGGGAATACCCAGGAGAGCAGGGAAACCTGCTTCCTCTAGGGAAGAGCCCCGAGGTGGTAATTAAATGAGAAAGTAGAGGAAAAGCTGCGTGACTGTGGTTGTTGTGGTTGCTGCTATGCTGTCATCTTCACGCTTAGTGAGGGCCAGTCTCAGGTGTCTCATCCGATTTTCCAGAGGTTTGCTAAGGGCTGAGGCAGAGGGAGAGGACCTGCATGAAGTCTGTTCTCAGCAATCAAGATTAAGAAAAGTCATGAACTGTGCTTTTCTAACTGCAGCTGCTGCCCTGGAGCCAAAGAACACAAAAATTAACCCCAGTGGCAAAGGATAACTCAAGGGAAATTCTCAGCAGGCTTGGCATTTTCTGGAACAGCCTCCAATTTTCAGCAAATCCTTCTATCCATTTCCCTCTCTTAGCCCACCTTTCTCTCTCTTGCCCTTTTACCCCTTTTGGAATTGAATATAAAGCGATTGTTTACTAAAGCGGCTCTGCCTAGACCTTTAAAACTCTTCTGGGAGAAATGGCAATTTTTCACTGCAAAGTGTTTTCCATAGTAAGAGTCCTTGGGGGCAGGTATGGGTCTGAAGTGGCAGTGTGGGGCAAGGAGGTCGGGCTCAGTGCAGACACATTGGGAGGAAGTGGCTCCACACAGAAAACGTACAGGTCCCTCCCACTCTTGGATTCTCAGCCGCCAGTGGGAAGTGGAAATGTTCTGTGGCTTAGAGGGAAGAGGAGGACTTTGGCTCAAGCATAGTCATATTTCTCTGCATGATCATGAGGGCTTTACTTCTCCAGGCCTTGGCTGCCTTCTCCATAAAATGGGTGCCGCGGCGGTGGTGCAGACCGGGGCATTTAAAGTACCTGCTTCTTCTCAGACGTTCAATACTGTCCACTTCTAGTATCAACCTTTCTCCCTTCTCTCCCATCCCAATGACATTCCCTTACAGGGGCGCTCTTCCCTGGCAAGAAAGAAACCAGTGGAGGTGAGCTCTAGGTATTGATGGGGGTTAATATGGATTTTCTGTGCTTACTCCAGAGACATAAAGACCCAGGTAGTGCCATGCAGAGGAGGAGAAGCCTGCTCAGCCCCTTTGCCTCCTTTCTTTTCTCCTCCAAGCCCTGTAGTGTGGGTATTTGTGTTCCTGAAACACCCAAAGGCAGGGATGGGGGTGGGTGACTCCTATTTGCATGTGGTTCCTGGCCTGAGGGCTTAAAGGCAGCTCACATACCCCAAACCATCACTCTCTGTTGTCCTCCCTTATTCAGTCAGTCAAATCACATCCCTGGCCCAAGATTACCATCACCCAGGAATTTCCTATAAGTTTCCCAACCCCAACCCACATGCTGTTCACAACCCACTCCCCCGCTACCTCAAGAGCACACATTTCTTACACTGGGGTAGAAGCGTTGGTGAAATGGCACCAGGTGTCAGACCTCAGTTCAGCAACCTCAGTACTTGAGTTCTGGCTAAGAAAGAATTCAGAGCCAAGACTCAAACTATGAGAGAAATTTTATTTAAAGTCACAGAGGTAGAAGAAGGGAACTGTAGAAGAAATGGGCTCAGGAAATGAGTTACAGAGGTGAAAGAGGGCCCTTGGAGCTTAGGAAAGAGAGAGATGCACCTTGAGAGATGAAGGAGGGAAGTCCTCCTTCTAGAAAAAGAGAGAGAGGACATGGGGGGGGGGGGGCTGTCTTAAGGGCTTATATCTGGAGGTCTCAGTGGAGGATCTCAATAGAACATTCATCAGCTTTTTCAGGTATGTGCTCCCTCAGGGTAGTGTCTCCCTTGATTGGTCAGTTCGAGGGCAGGGGTCATCAGTCAATGCAGCTGGTCAGGATGTCATCTATGGCTTCACTCTGTCTGATTTTGCTGCATCTCTGAGGCTTGGCTGTCATCTCTAGGGGTTAATGCTTAAGGAAGTGGTCATGCAAGGGCTTGTAGATTTGCCTATTGCTAAGCACCTGGGATCTCCACCCTGGTGACCCTCTGCACCTGGCCTATCGTTCCACTCTGCTTGTGCTGATCTAACTACCTACTATAGAGGAGGAAGAAAGGTTTCCAAGGAGTGTAGGCAAGCTTGAAAGTCAGGCCAGAGGGAAAAGCAGTGCTGACCTTGGCAGGGTTCTCTCAGCTCCCAGCAACAAACCCTGGAAGGAAGAAGCTCACTCGGAGCTCAGGCTCCCTTTCAGAAGAAACCTTCTACTACTAGCTCTCAGCTCATCAGAGATGACACATCAATCTTCTGTTTCAGGTCCTCTGATTAGCTCTTGAGTCATCCTTCACTCCTTCTACCTGTTTCCCTTGCCTGTGTATCTGAACATTGCCTTCCGTTTTGTGAGGTTTTAAGTTGGAAGACAAAAGAGGTTGCTCCCTCACTCATACCTGGCCTTGAACCCAGAGAGAATGCAATGACCACCCTGTACCAATGCTTTGCTGGTGAAGATGTTCTACTCTCCAATACAGGGTCTTCCCCTGCCTATCCAATGTGGAACATGAACATAAATTCATAGGGGATTTTTGGCTAAGTTTGCCAAATAAATTCAATCTAAGCCTAATTCCAAAGGGTTTGTTTCAAAAGAGTACTAAGGAATGAATTAAAGAATACAACATACAACCCATAGAGAGAGCAGCATCCTACACATTTCTCAATTTGCCCTCCATCTGAAGCCGCCTCAGCCCTCTCCGCTTCTGGCCCCAGGAGATACCTGCTTGAGTGCCCTGTATGCTCTCTGCTCTCAGTCCACACCTCTTTTTCTAGCCATCCCTTTGCAAGCACCAGAGCTGGGCTGGCTGCAGGGGATGGGCCACAGCATGATATCAAAGAGACATTAGGAAGGAGATTTTGATGCTGCACAGTTTCTGCCAAGCACAGACATGATGAGTCCTGTGGTGGCATCACAGCAGGATGGATTTCGATGAGATCAGTGACTATCTTAGCTGTGCTTCAGGGTCACCTGTAGAAATTTATACCTTCCTCTCATTAGATCTCATCCTGGAAAGTTCTGATGCAGAAGGTAGGAAGTGTAATTCAGTTGCCTGTTTAAAAAAATCCATAGTTAATTTTGCTGTATCCAAGTGTGAAAACCACTAAACTAGATCATCAGGAAATTTCAATGAAATCAAGGTTGTGTGTCAGCTGAGGGTGGGCCAGGATTGGGAGCTGCCTTATTGAGCCATTTTTGAAACATAGTGCATTAAGCTATATTTCTAGTTCTGCATGAAAGAGGAATGGGAGACTTTTATAGTACAGTATTTTCCTTGTACCATATCAGTATTATTTGCATGAGGGAAGGACCCAGGCATGCAAAGGGTGAATCACTTGCTTTGACATGTGCTCTTTCAGCTAGGAAAACATGCAGTCATAGAATCTCAAGGGTGTAGACCATTCAAACCACTCTCGGCAGCATCCTTCTAGTTACTGCCAGGATGCTATCTGCAGCCTCTCACATGAGTTGTTTTCTGCTTGTCATTTTGAGCTCCCTAAACTGAACTGTTTGTTTGCCAGTAACTTCTGGCTCTCTGGTGAATGCTTGGCCATGTGGGTCAGATCCTTCCATCATTAGTAGATTCTTCTACCCACAATCCTTTACATCTTGTTGGCTATTATCCCTGTGAACACAATGCTTTCATGAGGTTGTGTAAAACTGACCTGTGCCTGCCCCATCTGGAAAATGTGTCTCTCACTTCCTCTCCTATGACAGGGAAAGCAGAAGGAACCAGTCAGGCTATGCAGGATTTGTCCTGGTTGCTACAGTCACCCAGAAAACCATTATAGAGACCTCTCTGCTCCTGAGGGCAGGGTTCTAAGGTGTCAAAAGCAATTATGAATAGCCTCCTTGGCTCCAGAATTATTTGAGAATCTGCCAGAGAGCTTATCGTTTCCATAGAAACGCAACTGAAAATTTTACCAAGGGTTCCCACCCTGCTACTGTGATCCTAAGAAACAAAATCAGCAGCAGGGAGATAATTAAGAATGTGAGGGGCTCAAGCCCCTATGGTGTTGGGTCATGCCTGTCAGAATGAGGCCCACAGGGCAGCAGATGGGCTCTCTTCATCCTAGGACAAAGCCCCAGTCTTGGATCTATTTGGTCAGAATTATGATCCAAAGTGCATCTTTTCCTCCAATATGAGTCCAATTTAGAAGCTGTCTTTGATCTATGAATGACTTCAAGTGCTTTTGCAGAGCTATTGTTGAGAATTTATAAAAACAAATTAAAATAAACTATGTAAAGGACTAAATCATTCTGCTGCTTCTGTTTATTTTCTTCCTTTGTTTCTGGAATCACTAGCCCAGGTGTGGAAAGGTCATTCTCACTTACATCCCCTCCTACCTCCATTAAATTACTTTTTCCTAGATGTTGTCCCATGAGGACATTTTATAGGCTTGTCAATAATCTTCTCTAGGCCCTAGCTCAGCTCTTATATAAGACGATTTTTCTTCCTGTTTAACATATATTTTGCTTGTTGCAATTTAGGCTTGTTTTCTCTAGTTATGAACACCAAGTGAAATTAAAAATCAAACACACAAACAAAGCCACAAGCCTTGAACGTCCTTTTTCCCTGCTGGCCACTCATAATCATCTTCCATGTGCTTACACCTCATCAGTCATTCTCAATCCTCCCTCCCCCAGACTTGATATGTCACTAGAATAAAATTTTTTTCCCTTAGATTCAAGGAGATTTAAAAAGGAAACTCTCAAGGCTTTTCAAATTTGGAGTCTGGCTGGGTCGTGGGGCCAGGAAGAGAAGGCAAATATTGTAGAGTTTTATTGCTCTTTGCAGCATCTTAAACATTTCTACATTTTTTTCCATCTGATCCTCATCATAAAAGGATTAAAGAAGTAGGCTTTACTATTCACATTTTACTGCTAAGAAGTCTAGTTCTCAAAGAGGCTCAGTGATTCGCCCAAAATCATACATATGGTGGTCACATGACTTGGGGCCTTAAATCCATGTGTTCTGGTTTGAAAGTCAGCCTCTCTCTTACCTTATGAAGACCCTCCTTTCTTTTTTGTGAAAAGAGTCTTTAAGTCTCTGAGTTTGCCATCAATAGCCACCACTCTGCATTAGTGCAACTGTCAGCCATAGGTGTGCTTCAAAGTGGATGAAGGGGGCATTCTCTTTCTCTTCTTCCAGACTCTGAATACTTGGAGGGAGGGTATGAAGCAAGCCCAGGAAGACGGAGAAAAATTCCTTCACTCCATCCCCCCAACTTGGCTAATCTCAAGTCTCTCTGGCTCTGCTTTCCCCTCCAGTCAGTGCATTTTCTACACAGAAACCAGAAAACAATATTTTGAAATGAAAGTCTCTTTATTTATCTTTCTAAGACCTGCTCCTTCATCTAAGTCCTGGAAGAATCTCCTCCAGGATCCCAGTGAGCATCTCTCACTAGAGAAAACTGGAAACAGGAAGGTAAGTGGGAAGAACTGTGGCGCACACTGCCACAGCTGGTGTTGGGGTTCAGCCTCAGCACACCATCTGCCATTTCTGCACTCTATTCTTGATTCTCCTCACCTCAGCACTCTGCTTGTCTCAGTAGCTTCCCGGAGGGCATTGAAGAGGCCCTCATCCAGAAGGGTTTGAGCCCCTGGTCTGCATATACTTTTTATACTAGGGTTACTGCATTTTCTTACTTACCATCACTATCAGTCAAAGGAGTACTAAGACCTATCCCAGTAGGTTGCCTGGGTGGCAAATATGTTTCTTCCCATCTTCACAGTACAATAGAAGCTCTGCCTGCTTACGGTATTGCTCAGCTTGCCAAGACAGTAGCTGCTCTTCATGCCTGCTGGTCCCTTAAAACAAGGGGCCCAAAGAGCTAGGTGGAGTTTTAGCTTATAGTTCACTAGGGTTCTAGCCTTCCCCTTTGTGAGACCAGGACTGTTCAACTCATAAATCCCATGATTTCAGGAACAGGAAGTGGAGATTCCTAAAGTTGGTCATTGAGACTTCTTGGACACCTCCTTGGTTCCTAAATCAAAGTACTGGGTCTATTAAGGACACAGTACCATCCAAAGGTCTTTGATTTTAAGTGTATACTTCATCTCAGAGGGTAATGCTCTGTCCTCTTAAAAATATTGACTTTGAATTGGCACTTTAGCTGTGCCTTGAACAGGCAATTTCAGCTCTATTCACCTGGTAGCTCCTGGGTGGTGACATGTACAATGAACTCCATGGTCCTGAGTCCACTCCCACATTTTTTTACTGGAAAGTAAATATGTTGGTATGTTGATATAATTATATGCATATCTAGATGTATGTATGTATGTATGTATGTATGTATCTATCTATCTATCTATCTATCTGTCTATCTATCTATGATTCTGTGCAGTGAATCCAACGTTCCAAACTGTTTAGGAAATGTTGCTCTCTGACATCCTGTGGGCAGGAAAGGCAAACCTCAAAGATGTGTCTGTTCTACCAGAAAGAACTACGGCCTCACCTCTGATGAAAGGAGTCCCTTTGCTGTTAGTAGGTCTCACTTGCTAGCAGGATGGACAGTGGCACCAGCAAGAGCAAACTTGGAATGTGGGAACCCATGGTATTGAGCCCCAATGGCCTTCATTCCTGCCATCATGCCCACCCTGTTTCAGGTGGCCCGTGAGGGGGCTGACTGGCATTCATGTGCCAGGTCTTTGCGTCGCCCTGGCTTTTCAGTGCTCTCCTGGGCTGGATGCCCTCTGATGGAGATTAGCATGCAGTAAGGAGGTCTTTCCTTTTGCATCTGCTTCCACATGTCCACCCCCATGCCTTTACCTGACCAACACCTGGTGTCCCCCATGTGCCCTGCATGATGTAGCACATCCCCTTCTCTCAGTAAATCTTTGTAATACATACACTTTTCATTCATTGCCCTTGGCCCCGTTGTGTCATCACTCAGTCATAACTCCATAAATAACTCCTGGGTGTGATTTTAGTGTAGGCAGCCATAAGGAAGCATATGAGGAACCGTGTCCTGACTCTGACCTGCAGACCCCTCTCCATTCAGAGTCGGAGCATCAGTTGGAGAGCTCAGGCCTCCTGGCTCAGCACAGTGATCCTGGCTGCAGCCGGAGCAGAAAGCCATTAGAGGCTTCACAGTCTGACACACATGCCCACATTCGTCTCAACACTTTTCAGGGAGGCTTTTCTGCAAGCCGAGACACTACCTGTGCAAAGATGCTCTTTCTCATTTCCCTTGCCCTTCCTTCCTACTTCCCACCCTTCCTTCCAGTTTCTCCCCATGGGCAGCAAGGTAGCCACTTTCCTCTGTGAAATAAACTGCTGTATCACCACAGGCTTTATGGCCTCCGAACAAGATCCTCTGGGTGACCAGTGCTTCTTTTCAAATTACAACAGCTCTTCCATCCCAGGGGGACCCATGAGGATGGACCCACCTTCCCCTCCCCCTGAGATCAGGCTGCCCAGCTCCTAGGCTCTGAACACAGAGCTGTATTCAAGGCTTGAGCACAAAAGAGATGCTCTAAGCTCCTTCCTGGTCCTCCAGCTTTTAGTGAGGGCAGGAGCTGCTTACAGGGTCCATGGGATCATATTTCAATGTAGGCACCAGCTGGACATTCCTTTTGGGAAGAGAGCATGCAGTAAAGTCTGTATAAAAATGTGCCTTTAGACTTTAGTGTCTGAGTCTGCTTGGGTGGGAGAGTGTGGAACGGTAGTGACAGGTAGAAACAAACGACAGTGGTCTTTCAAAAGGCCAGAAGAAGGGGCCCATTAATGTGTGGTGTACTTGTGGACATACACCCAGGAAGAGCCCAGAGAGTCAAGACACCCAGCAGTCCCTACTCTCGGTACACTAGAACCTGTGCACCTCAGTCCCATGTCTCAAAGCTCCCGGCACAGCGGTAGAGGTGGCCTTGGTCAGGGAGAGGAAACTGAAAGCAGGCCTGGCAGGGAAGCTGGGAGAGCCCTGCTTGCTCCTGTCACAGCACCCAGAGCAGGCATCCATGTCTCCTTTAGCCCCAGCCCCTCCCCCCTCACTGAAATTTCAGCCGCAGAGGCCCCCTAGCAGCCAGTGAGGAGGGGACAGCTCCACCCTGACAGGCCACTGCTGGGAAACTGGGGGAGCCTGACAACACAGCAGCAACTTTTGTGGTTGCCACATGGACTGGATTTTCACCCAAAACCATTGAGGGGAAATATGGGTTCATTTCTTAAGTCCTAGGACTTGCCTAGAGCCACTTAATAAATGCCAGGGAGAACATGGTAGTGTGTGTATGGGAGGGGGGTGTATTTTTTAAAGCTTTCCATCACTGGTTCTGGCCCCAGAAAAGCCCAGGATCCTGGATGCAGTCCAGGCTGGTGAGGGGCCTTTGCAGTTGCCTAGATAGGCTGCCAGCCCACCTGGAAAGTCTACACTGACTGCTGGCTGGTGGTCTGCATGTGTCAGGTAGGGCTCCCCACCCCTCACCCCATGGGAATCTGGGCCTGGCACCTAAGGCCTCATCTGCATTCACTCCAGGAGTACCCCACACTGCCCCCAGATGTCCGAGTTTCCATTTGTCTGAGAATAGAGGGGATACAAAATGGAGACCAACCATCCCTGTGAAGATGTAGCTATAGATCATTTAAAAAATATTTTTATTAAATTTATCAGGATGACATTGGTTAATGTGATCATATAGGTTTCAAGTGTACATTTCTATGATATTAGATCTGTATATTGCATTGTGCATATGCCACCCAAAGTCAAACCATCTTCTATCACCTGTATTAGGCCATCTCCACACTCAACCCAGCCCCGCCTTCCCTCTGGCAACCACTGCATGAGTTTCAGTTTTATACCCCACATACGAGTGAAATCATATGGTATGAACCAATCATTTTATTTCCAGCTTTTGTGCTCGGTAGACTTAAAGACTTGATGTGGCCACAGGGTAAAATCATAAAGCCTTAGTGTCTCAGCTCATTATCACCATCTCTGTTAGATTACCTCATCTGGTTCTCCCTAAATACTGCTTCTCACAGTGGCTCTTAATAAATGCTGCTTTCTAATTTCCTTTCCCTTCCTTCCACCCTCTCTCTGGAGCCCCATGGTCTCAGTCAGCACTACTCATCCTCCCCAGGTCTAAGACCCAGGAGGGGAGGCTCACAGCACGAGAATGAATCTCTCAGGGGAACAAGCCTGAGGGAGAATCCCAGTCTCAGAACCCTCCTGGTTCACAGCTCCTATTTCCTGTGGTCCCAGCTGCTCACCTGCCTAGAATCTGAGGGACGTTGTCCCTGTGTCTCTCCTGGGCCAGCCCAAGCCAGCAGCAGCAGGATGGTGAGCTCTAGGTTCTCTCTCTGCAGGCGGTCCTCGCTCCCGAATCACAGCTGCACCAGATGGAGAGCAGACTCAAGCCTCACACTCTTGGTGCCTTGGGGGTCCTGCTGTCCTGCGTATCCCTGCAAGGCTGGGCTAGAGATCACAGCACCCTCACACCCCTGTCCACAAGCTTGGGACTT
The DNA here is from genome assembly GCF_004126475.2 of Phyllostomus discolor. Taxonomy (NCBI): domain Eukaryota; kingdom Metazoa; phylum Chordata; class Mammalia; order Chiroptera; family Phyllostomidae; genus Phyllostomus; species Phyllostomus discolor. The sequence goes on along the minus strand of NC_040915.2, from coordinate 73,313,414 downwards.
AACACTCCAGAGGGCTGGCTCACACTACACATTAAGGGTTGTCAGAGAGAGCAGGACTGAAATCTCTGTCTCTACAGAATGAGGCACATGAGCTTAGCTTCATGTATGGACTTTAATTAGAAAACTTAGTCTTAGCCACATAGCAAAGTGAAATTGATGACTCAGTAGCAGCTAATCATTTGGTAGAAATGAAAGATGATCTTTTTTTAAAGATTTTATTTATTCATTCTTAGAGAGGGAAGGGAGGGAGAAAGAGAGAGAGAGAGAAACATCAATGTGCAGTTGCTGGGGGCCATGGCCTGCAACCCAGGCATGTGCCCTGACTGGGAATCAAACCTGCGATGTTTTGGTTCACAGCCTGAGCTCAATCCACTGAGCTATGCCAGCCAGGGTGAAAGATGATCTTAAATAAAGATTTATTTTATGTTACTTTTCCCAGAACTCCCTTAACTGACTGACTGATATAGTGACCACTTTGACATTTCCACGTGAGCCTTTGAGAATATATAGAGTAGCCTGTCTTCCAAGGTGTCTGGAGAGTGCTTGACCAGAGAGTGCTTGATCAGAGAGCAAAGTCTCTCACCCCTTCAGGGATTTAGAGGGGTCATGTGCAGAACAGACTTTTTAGTTTGGAGACCTGAGGAGCAGGTGTAATGTGGGTGGCCTCACATCACAGGAAAATCCTATGGGTAGTGACTAAATATTTACCAAGTTGGTGACAGGTGGCTGAAAGAACAGTGAAGTGACAAGCACTTACCTCCTTCCCCATGACCAGAATTAGGCCTCCAACATGGGCTACAGAGGCTGGGATGCAACCTCAAAGAGTGGTCCCAGCAGGGCCTGCTGAGGAGGGTACAATCCAGGCAGGCCCAGGCCAGGGCTTACTTTTGGGGAAGGACCGGCCAGGGGTAACGCCCAATGACCCCAGAAGCCTCTCTGAGGACCAAGAAGTGTGTGTGTGTCTGTCTGTGTATGTGTGAGTTTTTTTTGTGTGTGCAGGTGTATACTGTAAGTGTTTACACGCACATGAGCATGTGTGACCCAACCCCAACAGTGCACATGTGTGAGTGCATGTTTATGTGTGTGCCTGGGACACAGAGGCCTGGGATGTAAACTGATGCATTTGCCCCTAAAGGTCTTTTGTGTGCAGGTCCTCCTTGGACATAGAATTTAACCCTGTAACCGAAGTGAGAAGCCAGGAAGGGAGGAAGTGGAGGTTGCAGAATCAGAAGCACAAGCTCTCCTGAAGAAGGTGCAGAGTCCATAACCAGGAGGTGGATTAGCCACAGCACACTGCAGCATCTGGCTGGTTTTCTCCAGACTTCTCTGCTCATTTCTGAATTATTTTATTATTTTGTTTTTGTTTTTGAGTTGTAGAAGGCCTTTACATATTCTGGATATCAATCTCTTATCCTATATATAATTTGTTACTATTTCCTCTCAATATTGTCCTTTGATGCACAAAAGTTTTTAGTTTTGACAAAGTCCAACTTATTTATTTTTCTTTTGTTTCCTGTGCTTTTCATGTCACATTCAAGAGATCAATGTGAAATCCAAGGTCACAAAAGCTTTCTTTTGTTTTCTCCTAAGAGTTTTATAGTTTTAATCCTTATTTAGATCACTGATCCCTTTTGAGTTAATTTTTGTATGTGTTGTGAGGTGAGAGTTCAACTTCATTATTTTGCATGTGGACACCCAGTTTTCCCAGCCTTTGCTTCCCCCACTAAACGGACTGGGCACCCTGGTCAAAAGTAGTTTTACCATATTTGCAAGGGTTTAGTTCTGGGCTTTCTGTTTTATTCAGTTGCTCTATATGCCCATCTTTATGCCAGTGCAACTCTGCTTTGATTACTTTGGGTTTATAGTGAATTTGAAATCAGGAAGTGTAAGTCTTCTAACTTTGTTCTCCTTAAAAATTATTTTCTTTTTTTTGGGGGGGGGTGGCCCTTGGAAGCCCATACAAATTTTAAAATAGGTTTTTCTATTTCTGCAGAAGACAATATTGGAATTTTGATAGGGATCACACTGAAATCCATAGATAGCCTTGGGTAGTATTTACATCTTAACACCTTCTGGTTCATAAAGGCAGCATGCCTTTCTACTGATTTGTGTCTTCTTTATTTCTTTCAACAATATGTTGTAGTTTCCAGTGTACAAATATTTTCCCTCATTGGCTTAGTATATTCTGAAGGACTTTGGGTACTATTGTGATACCTTGTGATTTGCTGTTGAAAATTGGGCATTTGTGAGAATGACCACTTCTCCCTGTCATTGAAAACAGGCTCTGTGCTGGGTAGTCCTTACTGATCAGCTGCATGTGCTCTGAGCCTAGAGGTCAGCCCAAGGTGGCTGTCTCAGTGCTCTTACACACATGCTGCTTTTAAGAGATTTGGTGTTTGGTCATCTTTGGATTAAAGATATATATAATGGAGACACATAAGCAGGAAAGCTGTATTAATGTCTAATTGTACTTATAGGCAATTTGTTGGCAGTTTAGGGGTATTACAAGGAATTTTAGGGTACAAATAGCTCTTTGGGGCAGCATAATTGGACACATTTTGGATAGTTGCTGTGTCTATTAGAAAAAAATGAGTAAAATTTTTCCTTTCAATGGTTTTCTGCTTCTAGTATCTATAAGTGTCCTTATCTATCAGCTCTTATATCTTAGAGAACACAAGTCCTAGTTGTTTTGTCGAGAAAGACAAGAGTTGCTTTTCTCATATGTTTATTATTTAAGTCTATCTGGACTTGTTTAGCTCTACTTCATATGTCTTCTGAATTTGAAATTTCACATTTGAACTTACTGGGTTCTTAGTTGTCTTTAATTTCATTTGAAACAATTTTGTTAGATTGCATTGTGACAGTTGTAAAAAATTTACCAAATTGGTGAATTTTTATGTAGCCATTTTAATATTTAAGATGGAAGAAAATATCTGATGTTTTCAGTATATTATGCTTTATTATTTTAAGAAAGGTAAAATCACAACTGAAACTCAAAAAAAAAAGAAAGATTTGTGCAGTGTATGGAGAAGGTGCTGTGGCTGATCAAATGTGTCAAAAGTGGATTGTGAAGTTTCATGTGGAGATTTCTTGCTGGATGATGCTCCACAGTCAGGCAGACCAGTTGAAGTTGATAGTGATCAAATTGGGAGATTAATTGAGAACAATCAACATTCTACCACATGGGAAATAGCCGAGATACTCAAAATATCCAAATCAATAAAGTTAATGGTGAATATGAAAAAATGTGTGCTTTATTTTATGGAAAAAAATAAATGGACTTTTTGGCCAACCCAATATTTTGTAATTAAATAATTGCATTCATATTTGAGCCCATTTATTTAAAGAAAAGCAAGTGGGAGGTGGATAAAACTTTCCTCACTTTAACTGTGAGGCCTATTACAGAATAGTTTTTGAAAGTTTATTTCAAGGCAATAGTTTTAATTATGTGAGACCATCTTTTTTTAAAAATTGCATTTTAGTAATTATGCTATTACAGTTGTCCAGGTTTTTCTCCTTTGCCCCCTTCCACCCAGTGCCCCATGCTCCCTCAGGCAATCCTCCCACCATTATTCATGTCCATGGGCCATGCATATAAGTTCTTTGGCTATTCCATTTCCTCTACTGTACTTTACATCCCCATAGCTATTATGTAACTACCTACTTGTACTTCTTAATCCCCTCGCCTCTTCACCCATTCTTCCCCTCCCCTCCCATCTGACAACCTTCTGGTAACTAACTTCTTTTCTCTTGCTTTTAAGAGTCTCTCTTTATCTTTAACCTTTGGCCTTTCAATAATGATGTGTCTTTTTTTTTTTATAATGATGTGTCTTGGAGTGGGCCTCTTTGCATCCATCATAATCAGGACTCTCTGCATTTGCCAGACTTGTATGTCTATTTCCTTCATCAAATTAGGAAAGTTTTCTTTCACTATATTTTCAGATAGATTTCCAATGTCTTACTCTTTTTCTTCTTCTGGCACCCCTGTGAAGTGAATGTTGGACCTCCTAAAGTTGTCCCAGAGGCTGTTTATACTATCCTGATTTGGGGGGATTCTTTTTTATCCTTGTTGTTCTGCATGGTAGTTTTTTGCCTCCTTATGTTCCAAATCATTGATTTGATTTTCAGTTTCACCCGTTGTACTGTTGTTCCCCTGTAAATTGTTCTTTCTTTCATTTAGTGTATCCTTTGTTTCTGGCTGGGTCTTTTTATGCTACTGAGGCCCTCACTGAGTTCCTTGAGTGTCCTTATAACCAGTGTTTTAAACTCTGCATCTGATAGATTCCTTATCTCCATTTTGTTTAGCTCTTTTTCTGGAGTTTTGATCTGTTTTTTTTTTTTCATTTAAGTCATGTTTCTTTGTCTCCTCATATTGGCAGGCTTTCTGTGTTTGTTTATGTGTGTTAGGTAGAGCTGTTATGACTCCATGTCTTGGTAGTGTGCCCTAATGCAGTAGGTGTCCTGTAGGGTCCAGTGGCACAGCCTCCCCTAACATCCAAGCTGGGTACTTGAGGTGTGCCCTTCATGTGGGCTGAGTATACCCTCATTTTGTAGCTGAGCCTTGTTTGCTGTTGGCAGATCAATGGGAGGGATTTATCCATGCAAGTTAGCTGCAAGGACTGCCTGTGACCACAGATCACCAACCTCCACTCTCCATGGAGGATCAGCTGTGCAGGAGCAGGGTGGTGGTGCTTTGATGTGGTGTGTAGCTGTCCACTGGGTTCATTGGCCCTGGAGTTTCTCAGATGGTGCAGGCCAAGGCCAGCCTTCACCTGTGTTTTGCCCAGGGTAACCTACCTGAACTATAAAGCAATCTGAGATGCTGCTACTTGTGTTGGTCTTGGAGATTCCCAGGTGAAGCCAAGATGTGGATCTAATCTAGCTGTGGCTAGGGATCACTGAAGCCAACTATCGCTTGCTTTTTAGGATTTAGGAGCCAAGACCAGCCATTCATTTGAAAAAGCAGCTTAGGTGGGCTCGTAAGTTGGGTAAAGTACAGCCTCTCAGGATCTCCAAGGTGGGTCAAACAGTGTTAGCCAGGTTGGTGGCATCTCAGATATGGCACCAGCCTACCAGCTCTGTGGGTTGGGCATTGGAGCTCAGCAAAGGGACAATAGTCTCTGCTCATCCCAATGCCAGATAATTTAGTCTCTCCCTGTATACCACAGGTGTCCTTCAAGCTGCTACTCCAGTGCTGGAGGCCAGAAGGAGTGAGTCTGAGTAGGTGAGTCTGTGTGTGGGTTCCCAAGAAGCACTATTTAGGGTTCCAGCAGCCTCCTCCACTGACTCAATCCCTGGTGTTTTTTACAGCCAGAAGTTGTGGGGATTTATCTTCCTGGCACTGGAATCCTGGGCTTGGAAGGCTGGTGTGGGTCTGGGACTTCTTGCTCCTGAGGAATCCCTCCCAAATTTCTATCCATGTGGGTGTGGGGCCAACCCATTCCACATGTGCGACCCTTTTACCAGTCGAGATGGATATAGTTTCTTCAATTCTGTAGTTATCAGGCTTCCATTCAACTTGATTTCTGACATTCCTGAGTGATTGATGTTCTATATTTTAGTTGTAATTTTGATGTGGTTGTGTGAAAAGGTGAGCCATGTCTGCCTATGCCACCATCTTGACTGGAAGCATCAAGACCATTTTTTACCCTTTAAGAACTTTTCCTTATTAGCCTGAGGGAAGTAATAAGTATTTGTTCCCCACACTTAGATTCTTGCTATTGAAACATGGTCAAATCATATTTTTGTGTCAAATACAGAATTTCTTATTCAAGACCCATGCAGAAAAGAAGTGGTAAGTTGAGGAAATAGTAATAAAAACATCATTTTATAAAAGTGTGGGTGTAACTTACGGATGTCAGTAAGAGTTGTTATGGAGGAGGCTAAACTGTTTTGCAGGGTAGAAAAAATAAGGAGAGGAAGTGTTATCAGAACACTCCAGTACACACAGGTAACCACACTCTCCTCCACCCACCTGCCATCCTCTTGCCAGAGCTACTCAGAGTTCAAACATATCCTAAAAGGGATTTATGGTTCCATTTATATGATATGGTTCAATTTCTGGAATATATATCAAATAGGAGAGTAGATCTAGAGGAACAAATTGAAATGTTTCAGCACATCTAGAGGCCAGGAATATAAAACTTTAAAAATTTATCAAAATCCATCTCTCAAAGTACTTTCATTCCAGTGCAGAAGACAGGCACTAGACAAGTAAGCATGATGCCAAACAAAAAAATAAAAGACCTTTCAAAGTGAGAGGCAACACATATTTATTCAAGATCCAGAAAGAATAGTTATTCAGGAAGCTCTTACTCAGATTAAAATCCAAATAGTGTTCCAATTAGGGGGCAATGGCAAGGGGTATTGATGAGAAATGAAAAGGGAACAACTACATTAATAGAAGGAAGGCTTTGTGTTGGTGCAGATAAGCTAACTTTGTGATGTTAATGTCAAACAACGGTTTTAATTTTCAGTCCAGTAGTCATCAGTTCAGTAGTCATCGTATCTTTTTTCTCATTTTCCTTGCAAACAGTTCTTGGGGACCTGATGTTAAGTCAGGCCCAGTCCCAAGGTTATCTAGCTCTGTTTTAACCTTTCAAAGGTTAAGACATTAGGCATGTGAGGCCATTTCTCTGGGATGGCAGCTCCAGCTCCATAGTAAAGTGGCTATATTTATATTTATATAACATACTTTATAATATATGTATATATTTTACAATAATGTATTCAGCTAAACCTAGGGGTAAGTGTTAAAGCCAAACTGTAACCAGGTTAAAGAAAGGGATAGGATGACAAGGATTCCAGGTCTGCAAGTCTCTGAAAGGTCTCTGAGAGTGTTCCTGGACCAAAGTCTATGAACCCAGCCCTTCAAAAAGCCAGAACAGGTCTTTATGTGGACATGAGCTTTCATTTCTCTTGGGTAGACAGGGGTGGGATGATTGGGTCATGTAACACGTGTATTCCTAACTTTTTCCAAAAATGCTCAATCTTTCCCAGGGTGGTTGTACCATTTTTCCTTCCTACCATATGTGTTTATGAGTGTCAGTTCTTCATATCCCTGCCACAATTTGGTATGGCCAGCATTTAAAAACTATTTTGGTGTTCTAATAGGTATGTGGTCATATCTCATAGTTTTAATTTGTATTTTCTCATAACTAATGCAGTTGAGCATCTTTTCATGTACTTAATTTGCTTTCCTTTGATTTTCTTTGGTGAAGAATTTTACAGCAATTTTTTAACAGTTAAAAATATATTGGGCTGTTTGTTTACTACTGGACTTTGAGACTTCTTTTACATATTCTAGGGACAAGTCTTTCATCAGTTATGTGATTTACAAGCTGGGTTAGGGGAAACAAAGAGAGGATGAAAGCGTTACAAAGTATTAGGAGAAAACTTTTGAGAGTAATAGATATGTTTATAATCAAGATTTCAGGGATGGTTTTGCAAGTGCATTTATATATCAAAAATGTAACAAATATGTGCAGTTTGTTGTATGTCAATTATACCTCAATAAACAGTAAAAATCCAAAAACAAAACAGAAAAAGAAAAGAAAAGAAAAACCAAAACACAAAGCGTCAGAGTTTGGAGCCAGAAAAAGTTTATTGGTTGAGAAGATGCCAACTGAGAAGATGGAAGACTTAGCAGTGCCAGAAATCCATCTTAAGAAACTACAGAGATCAGGCTTTTACATGAAGGGGAAGGCCAAGAAGTGGATTAATAAGCACATACATTGGGTGTCAGCAGGGATTCAAAAATATTCTGAAACTTTTTTGTTCTTGATCTGTTGACTCTAGTAGATGTAAGTCTGGTCATGAGGTCCCTGCATTATTTTCGTGCAGAGTTTTTGTGCCGAGTTTCCTTATCTTGTTGAGAGAGGCACCTTTTGGTAAGGGGCTGTTTTTGTAAAACTCCTGCCAGAAGCACAATTCCTCTCATGATTAGCATGTCTAGATGCAAGAAGCTCTTAACCTGAAGGCCATGGAACGAAGTAAACTTGAACAAGACGGAGTCAGAGAGGCTTATCATTTCACTCTGTTACAGGAGAAGCATCTGAATGAGGTAAAAATGTTAGAAGTACTGATACCTGCACTGACAGCAAACTGAGATGGAAAACATCTGGCCTGCTGAAGGCCCATCACAAAATCTGTCAATATTTTCCAGCTTGCCACTGAGCCAGCTTCAAAGATTTTTTTAAGAACTATCAACACCCACAACTAAACAAGAGGAAGCCAAGTTATATATCTCAATCTCAACTGAGGATTAACAATAAGAAAAACATCAACTGAAACAGAAATAATCCAGTTTACAATAAAGAGACATCCTTAAAAATATCTGAGATAGTTCAGGACAGGCACACCTTTGTTTCAACTCCCAACTAGTTTTATGATGACTGAAATTAGTTTCACTTCAGGATGTGTGGGCAGTTAAAGAATACAGAAGCTTGGAAAAGGGGAAAGCCTCCTGAAAATCACTAGAAGATGGAGAGGAAGTTGGACTGAAACTCATAATCCTTGGGAGCCAAACTAATTGAATCCTATGACTGAATTTCTTAGTTCCCAGGAATGGTCGATGTGACTGAAAAGACCAGGCTGGTAGAAAAATAATTATAATAATAAGATAAAGAAAGGTCAGGAAAAAAAGGGCAGAAGACAAAATCAAAATAACGTTTTTTGAGTCCTGGAGCATCAATAGAAGCACTTTACCATGTGTTGAACCCATTTAATTTCAAATCTCATGGGCTATTTACAAGTGTTGCACACTTTTTACGCTTGATAAAATGGATGCGTGCCTAAATCAAGTATCTTGCTTCAGGTTTACATGTCAATGAAGTGAAGTCTTAAAAGAAAAAGCTATACATACAGAGCCTCCAGAACTTTACTGAAATCAAAGCAAATAGTGAAATTGCTACTCCCACTTCCCAGTCTCTACAAACTGCTCATTCAGGTATTGGAGGTCTTTCTGTGTCTTCCAAAGCTGTCCTTAGTTTTATTCACTTGTGATTTTACTTGGATAAAACATTAGGGTTACTGAGAAGGAAGAGGAATGTCCAGGGCCATACAGCACTTGATGTCCCCATTTTACCTTCCCTAGGAAAACCATGCTTTCAGGTCACAAAGTCACAATGACTTTCCACTATGCAACCTCCGAAAGAGGTCATCTCTAGGGACTGATTTGGGTTCAGGCAGGAAAGATCTGTCACTTCTAAACTAGGAGTTTGGGGAGAGTTTAAGAAAGAGGCTGTGGGTACTGGTGATGGCATTGAAGACTCCAGAACCTAAAGGAGGTGTGGAGTGCCCGAGTATGAGTAAGAGCTGGGCTGCAGAGCCTGACTTCTGTATCTTAACTAAAAGATAGAGCCCATGAGGGAAATAAGTCAAGTAATTTGCTTCATGTTTACACGGCAAGCAAGATGAGGCTTAAAAGGAAGCCAGGAGATATAGCCTTTAATAGAAAGAGGCATTCAGCTTCCAGAAAGAAACTTCTAGGAAGTGCTGGGGAACACGTGCTCTGGCCTCCTCTTCCTACTGTCCTCTTCATCCAGTGATCTTCGCTGGTGAGATTCAGTGGGAAGCCAGAGTGCAAAGTATCTCCATGTAGCTCTCCAAGCAGGCCAGCCCCCAGGTGAAGGAAGGTAAAGCCTGGATCTGGATGGGGCTGATGGAAAGGCATTCTGCACATGCCACCAATGTCCAGCCGAGAGAACAATGGACTGGGCACTGACAGCTGAATGTTAGAGAACCAAGTCACTTCACAGTCAACCATTGTCCTGCTGCTGGGCACTGAGGCTTCTGAAGTCACATGGTAGTAAGAAATTATTGGTTATGTTTTTTATACCACACAAGACTGTTCTGCTGTTTTATGTCTGTATTATTTTTTCCAGTGTTCCTTGATATGGAGTCCTATAAATTTCCTCTGTATTTTATTGTCCCCTGTTGGTTGCAACCAACACAAAGTGAATAAATTGTGAAAGTTGGACTTCTCTCTGGGTCTGCTAAGCTTAAAAATAGCTGCAGTGCCTTTTCCCCTCCCTCCATCCTCCTTCCCTCCCTCCCTGGGAAACCCCACTTTTAGCTCCTTGTCACAATGCCTTCCACTGCTTTTGCAGTCAGAGTGGGGTAAAGAAACAAGCCAATGGTGGGGAACTCCCCAGGGAGGCTGCCCACAAATATATCAGTTTTGGTAACACATTTTTTTGTTCTTAAGAGACCTAATAGTCCTAGACAACTCTAAAAAATGTCAAAAATCACAGTAATAATGAAAATACCTCATACTGGATCTATGATTTCCAGATGAAAAAAATGTTTTCATAAGCTATCTTATTTGTGGCTCCAACAACCATACAAAATTGGTATTATGTTTATTTACAGTTGACAGATATAAATAGTAAAGTTGGATCTTGAACCATCACCTTCTTGTTCTTATACCTACATTGTCAGCACAGAAAAGCTAAACATTATTTCCAGCGCTGTGCTTGTATCTATATTTAGAGGAAATAAATTAAGTCAGCTTTAAAGAATTCAGGTCAAACTGAAAAACAAACAAAAGAAATAAAAGCAAAAAAAAAGGTTTAGAGAGGGGATACTAGAGCATAGATGAGATCCTCTGAAAAAGTCTAAATTCTTTTGTTAAATTTTTATTTTCTTTTTTATCCTCACCTGAGGACATACTCATTGATCTTAGAGTGGAGGGAGGAAAGAGAGAGAGAGAAACATTGATTTGAGAGGAAAAATATGGATCAGTTGCCTGTCGTACATGCCCTGTCCTGGACTGAACCTGGGCATGTGTCCTGACTGGGAATCGAACCTGTGACCTTTCAGTTTACAGAATGGTGCTCCAACCAACTGAGCCACACCAGCCAGGGCATAAAACTTTAAAACACAGACAAGAGAGCTTTTTGTCTAGGACAGATATTGTCCATTCGTAGATGTAAAACACAATGATTTTGAGGGGCACAGACAGTCATCTAAAGAGGTAGTAATTGGCCCAGCATTGGCTTTAAACAAAACTACAAATTCCGAGAAGAACTTCATGAGTATTTAGTTTCATGTTCTTCTTTTACATCTATAAATATATTTCCCCAGTCCTGAATATAGCATTCTTACCCAGCCTCCTTCTACCACCTTTATCTTCATTCTTCTTTCTTCTGTTGAAATATTCCTCTAATCCTTAGTTGTTAGCTGATAGCCAAGGTATTAGTTAATAATAAAGACACATATCTAGCCCTGGCTGGCGTAGCTCAGTGGATTGAGCGCGTGCTGCGAACCAAAGTGTCACAGGTTCAATTCCCAGTCAGGGCACATGCCTGGGTTACAGGCTATGACCCCCAGCAACCACACATTGATGTTTCTCTCTCTCTCTCTTTCTCCCTCCCTTCCCTCTCTAAAAGTAAATAAATAAAATCTTAAAAAAAAACTGTAGTGCTTTAAAAAAAAGACACATATCTTAACAGTTATTAGGATATTTATTTTATAGAAAATTCATCGTTAGAAAAAATTTCTTCCCCCTCGTCTTGGTGTTTCAATTTCCAGATACCTGCCTGGACTCCACCACCCCCACCATGAACTTAAGGAAAGGAAGAAGCAAATGCTTAGTCAAGCATTTCCCAGTAGTTTCTAACTCTGACTTAACATGGCGAGAAAGAATGGGAGTGATCCAGGTACCTGTGCTCATTACCAAATGGGACTCATTCAGCCTAGGGAACCTAAGGAGCAGTGGGGCATTTGGGATTGTAATCTTGCACAAAGACTTGGTGTTGCATTTCACACCTGACCATCTGGTTCAATGTTCCTTACTTAATGATGATAGATGACTGAATCATTAAATTACGGATATTCAATCTCCTGAGTGAGAAAAAAAGTCTGTTTCCTGTAGAGACTTATTCACTGTGCAATGTATGTCGTCTCAATCAAACTGTGGAACATGTTGGGCGATAGCTTAGGGTGATGCTTCCCCAGGGGTGTGGGCTGTGGGTGCTGGGAGGATGAGGCTCGGAGGCTCCGACAGCAGTGGCTTTCATTTTGGTTGATCAAAGTCAGCAGGAGCTTGTGAATCTATAATACAGCAGCAGAGAGAGGTATAGACAGAGGCTGGGAGGCGGCTTACAGAAAAATCAGAAAGGACCCCGCTGAGCTCTCTAATGAAAAGACTTCTTAGGGTTGGGAAGAGGCAAGAAGCGGGAGTTTTCTGAAGGGACAATGACAGCTTTAAACAGAATGAATTATTTCCTTTGTCTAGGAGATAATTAAACTCCAGTCCTTTGTCCATCCCTAAGGTCATATATTTTGATTCTGTGCTAGGGGATCCCAAGATGTTGATGTACTGGAAATAGCACTGGAGTGGAAGTCAAAGACCTGGAATATAGTCTTAATTTTGTCATTAACTAGTGGGGTTGTTTTTAGAAAACCAACTTATATTCTGATATAAAATATGAGGCCAGCTTTCACATTGTTTTTAACTTTTAAATTATTAGGAGAATCTTTGATGGTGAAGTGCCTGCCTTGGACTTCAGAACTACTGCTCTAGTAACATCATCATGCTCCACAGTAAGGTCTTTTTATCCGAAGACTCCAGCGCATAGCTCCTTCATTCATTTGTACTCACTTGTTTGTCCACATCAACTTATTCCATTAATCTGAGTGAAGCTTGGGGCATTCATGGAGGGATAGCCTGTTTTCCCCCTCAGTTTTTGTTTCCTTCTGAGAACAGACTCTGATAACCCCCAAGTGGGCAAAAAAGACCCATTTTCAAATACTTTTAACCACAGGGAAGCCCCATCCCTGCTGCTGCGTCTCAGGCTGCCCTCTTTACTGACGCCCCCCCCGCCCCCCCGCCAGAATCTGTCCTATTGCTTCTCCGTGTGGTGTCCAGAGAAAAAATCAGTACTAGAATTGCTTTTCTTGAGGTCACATTCACAAAAAACAAACCAACCAAAACAAAAAAACACTACCCCCCCAACACACACACAATTGCCTGGACTGAAACCTATAGACAACCTTCCTGGGAAGTTCAGTCATTTCCTTTTAGTGTCTGAGCCTTCCTCCCCATGGCTCTGGACCAGGGTCCCACTTTGAGGACCTCAGGGACACAGTCCCAGCCTGGCACTTGTGAGAAGCTTATTCTGAAAAGGTTTGACCTTCCTGCCTTGCCTAAGGACTTAAAAATATCTCAGGGGGTAAGCAGATAGACGTGTAATTCCATCTCAAGATTTTAGTTTCATTTTTTAAACACAATTAATTTGTTTTCCACACATTATCACAACATTTTAATGTGAGTTCCTTGTCAAGTGAGCTTTGTCCAAGTGCTGTTGAGAGTTCCAACTCTTTCCATTTTGTGCTTCAGCATATTTAATATGGAAGAAATGTAAGTAGGGTGGGGTGCTTGAGATAATTTCAGTAGAGTTTAGAACACAGCAACTATAGCAAATAAGTTGCACTTAGAATATCAGTATTAATCATCTGGTAATGACTTTCTTTAGAGTATTGTACTAAAAAATGATTTTACTTATTTATTTGGAGAGAGGGAAAGAGAGGGAGAAGGGAAGAAGGGAAACACCAATATGTGGTTGCCTCTCAAGTTCCCCTTACTGGGGACCTGGCCTGCAACCCAGACATGTGCCCTAGACTGGGAATCGAACTGGCGACCCTTTGGTTCACAGGCCAGTGTTCAGTCTACTGAAGCACACTAGCCAGGGCTAGAGTATTATGTTATAAATGTGTCTGACTGAGCACCCCAGAAGAGAAGATGGTCAGTGTCATCTGGTTTGCCATTGGCCCTGTTTGCAGTGGGCAACACGGTGCCAATATCAGTAGCCTTCCCTGGTGCAGAGCTAAATGGGTGATTTAGCTACAATGTTCAGACATAATATTCTTTTTAAAAGTTGTGATTTAATTTTCAAGCTGAAGGTAAATTACAGTGGAAATCATTTGGAGGAGGAAAAGGCTAAAATGAGACAATGTCTTCTAAGTCATCTGCAGGAAGAAAAAAAGGAATCAGTAAGTAAAGATTGTAACTCATGTTCTGTCTCCAAAATTCCAACCCTTCTGCTCTCAATTCCACCTTCCCAGAAGCAAGGGCACTAAATCCTCACCATGGTTGCGCACAGCTCTGCACTGGCACACCACGGCCAGCACGTGTGCAGGTCCCAGAGTGCCATTTCCCTGGGAACACAGGACACACCTCTCGTCTCACTCCCATGGACACTGAGTTTTATCCTCACTCAAATATCACTTTCTGGTTTATTTCAGTTGATGAAAGCTTTTCCCAGCTTTCATAATGGATGAGTTACCATTCTTGCTGCATGCAGCTGAAAGAAATATGATGCTGAAGAGAAAAGGCCATGATTAGAAGTAGTAAGAGAAGTGGAAAGGACATTATCACCTTAGAGATATATTTAAAAGCCCTCAGCTTCTAGTTTTCAATGAATAGATCCACAGTTTAATTTTCAACCTACTTTTTCTTTCCCCAGAAGATCAAGCTGAATAATTTGAAGTCTCCAAAATGTGTCTCAACTCAGAAGTACAGTCTTCCTCACTCAGGACCTTGCTATGTGCTATCCCCACTGAGGTGTGACCCCCCCCACCCCCGAGCTGGGTCTTGTCCTGCTTTGTTCTCGAGCACAGATGTGCATCACGTCTTCCTGAGTCATCTTCTCTCACTCCCAGTCCATTTTGTTACCTTTCTGATTTTTACCCGCACAGCACCTAGCACAGTCAATAATCTTAGTACTTGTTCACTTACTAATTGTGCATGTTCTTTGGAAGAATGTAAGCTTTATGAGATAAAGGGCCCTGCCTGTGTTATTCACTGTAGCATAATTAACACATTGTTAACAGCCCCTTGTATGGATGAGAATCATTGAAGACATATTTGAAATGTCTAACTGGTTTTCCTTCACCTATTGAGACATTTCAGAGTGAAACATTTGATGCTGTTCTTCTTTTACTTCTTATTCCATAAGAGTTATAATATAAAATTGTTATATTATAACCTATAAGTTACTGTGGTACTCTTATATCATTATTTATAAGTTACATTTACATCATGATCTACAAGCCACAATAAATTCCCTTACACTGTCTCATGCAGTGCATGTAAAAAAGCCTGAGCACTCTAATTACCTTCCTTACACAGATGTTAGAACTGAGGCTCGGGGTGCTAAAGAGAATGCAGCTGGAGAAAAGCACGGACCTCACAAAAGCAGACTACGGAACCACACATGGACTCCTTGACCCCTGGAGGAGAGTATGAGTTCTTACCAGCATTCCTGTGGCAATGTTGCTGAAATAGTTACCACGCACAAGGATGGTATAGAAGTTAGCTTTTTAGAAAAAGAAACCAAACAGAATGATTGTTCCTCAGTCATTAGATGCAGAGTACCAAGAGGAAGAGCTATTCAGAAAAGAATAAAGATTTAAAAATATACCCAGTAGACAACTTCCACAGAGATGAAATAAACACACTTTTTATTATATACAACTGTAAGCCCTGAACATTATATATAAAACAAATATAAGAAGACTCAGAAAAATGTATAGAAGATTTCCCAGACTGGCTAGGGAATCTCAGGATCAAGATAAGACAAAATGGTGAGTTTCAGTTTGCTTTTTATTTACTTCATGTTTCCCACACTTAGATATGAAGAAACTAGCAAACTGAAAATGGTGAAGAATAGAAAAAAGTCCACCAAAGCTTTCTCTCTATCCAAAAAAAAAAACAAGAAAGGAAAACCCTAGGCATTCAGAAAACTTTCTGACAATAACCATCATGAGGTGCCCCTCCCCATGCCCACTGAGGAGGCCATGCAGAAGGTCAGAACCATCACAACCACCCAGAAGTAATGAGGCCATCCCCACAGCAGTGTTTAGCAGAGGTCATATGGTGGGGCAACAACACACCCCACTCTTGAGCCAGGAGGGCATCATGGAGGCCTGGAGGAGAGCCAGCCAGGACAACCACCTTTTCCCAGCAGTGACCATCAGCTTACAATCCCTTAGTGGCTGACTGAGGACAGGTGCAGATGAAGGCTTTTATTCCTACCTAAGAATAATTAGGCACTACTACTTTCTGTTCATGCAAAAGTTGCTTCAGAGAAGCTATTTGAAATAGAAAATGCAAATAAGATCCAAAATCTCATAGCATAATATCCAAAATGTTTAGCTTTCAATAAACATCACTCTTCATTCCAAGACCTAGGGGAGTCTCAAAATGAATGTAAAAAGACAATGAAATGATAACAGCACAAAACAGCAGACACATCACCATAATCTGACAACAATTTAAAATAATCCTCATGCAGTTACTTTAATGAAAGATGACGGACATGCTCAAAGCAAGTGAAGGCAATGCATGCCCTCAACAAGTGATGCACAGCCCAACACAGAAATGGACGTTATGAAGAGGTGTAAAGAGGAATCCAATCAAAATTTTAGAATTAATATACATAAAACCAAAGTTATAATTTTTTAAAAACCTTAGAGTTTGAGAATATAACAATAGAAATTACCTAATCTGAACAACAAATAGACTAACAAAAAAAAAAAAAAACAAACCCAGAACTTGAGAGGTTATGATAAAAGATCTAACATTAGTAACATTGAACTCTCACAAGGAGAAAAGGAAGAGGATGGGGATGAAAAGTATTCAGAGAAAGAGTGGCTGAAAACTTCTAAATCTGACAAAACATAGAAACTTACAGTCTTAAGAAGCTCAGCTACCTCTAAAGGACAAAGCCAAAAAAATTCACACCAAGACATTTTTGCTGAATATAGGCAATTTACACCAAAACATGGTAGTTCTGAAAACTAAGATGAAGGAAAACAAACAACCTTGAAAGCAGGCAAAAATAATGCTGCATTATCTGTAAGGGGAAACAATTTGAATGAGAGCAGGTTTCTCATTAAAGTCATGGATGCCAGACATAAGAACTGTTAACCTAGATTCCTACTATTTAGCAAAAACATCCTTCAGAAATGAAGGAGAAATCAAGACATTTTAAGATTAAAGAAAACAAATTTTGGCTAAAAGAAGTTCCCTAAACACAAAGGAAATAATAAATGAAAAAATTTTGGAAAAACAAAATGTTGGCTAAAAAGTTTCTAAATAAGGAAAATGATAAATGAAGGAAACTTAGAACACAAGGGAGGAAGAAAACTCATGCATGCAAAAATATGTGCCAATACAATAGACTCTCTTTCCCTTTCTGAGTTTTCTAAATTACATTTGGGAGTGGGAGCAAAAACTGTGACACTGCCCAACCTGGCTGTAAGTGTAGGTCAAGGAAATGTTAAATTCAATTACGTGATAAAAGGGACAGAGATACAAACAGAGGCAAGATTTCCACACTTAACTTAAACTGGTTAAAATGAGGTCGAGGTAGTTTGTAAAAGGTCATGTATATATAACATAACACATAAAGTGACCTCTAAAAACAATATAAAATGTACATTAAAAACAATACAGATAAACCAAAATTAAGTTATAAAAAACATTTAAGTAACTCAGGAAGGCAGAAGAAATTTAATAATAAAAAAACAGAAAACAATATAAAATGGCAGATTTATGCTGTAATGTATCAGTAATTATAGGAAATGTATAGAGTTGATAGCAATTAAAATACAAAAATTGACAGACTAGATTAGATCAGAGTAGATTAAAAGCATACCTCATATATGCTGTCTACAAGAAATTCACTTCAAAATATAAAAATGTAGTCAGATTGAAAGTAAAAAAATGAAGAAAACCACACACAATCTTTAATCACAAGAAACTAGGAGTGGCTATGTTAATATCAGATAAAATTATAGACTTCGGAGCAAATTATTAGACACAAGGAGGCACATGACATCATGATAAAAGGGTCAATTCAAAAAGACTGAAAATTTCTAAATATCCCAAATATGTATAAACTAACCAACAGCCATAAAATGTGTAGCAAAAGCTGGCAAAGTTGAAGGAATGAGAAGACATATCTGTCATAAAAGTTGGAGGCTTCTATTGTTCTCTTTTAGTCATTGATTAGTTAGACAGATAATTAATAAGAATATAGAAAAACTCAACAAAACCATCAGTCAATAGGACTGAATCAGTGTTTATAAACTACCCTCCAAACAACAGAAGTATTCACATTCTTTTTAAATTCTCAGAAAACATGTTCCAAAATAGACCATAGGTCTTAGGCTATATGAGAAACCTGTACAAATTCAAAATGATTAAAATCATATGGACTAAGTTCTACCACAATGAAATCAAATTGGAAATCGGAAATATAACACAAATATCTCCAAATATTTATAAATTAACCATATTTCAAAATAGCACAGGTTAAAAGAAGATATCTCAAGGAAAATAAGATACACATTGAGTGTAAAAAAACAAAACATTAAAATTTGAGAGAGACAACTAAAGCAGTTCCAAAGGAAAATTTATAGCACTAAATGCGTACATTAGAAAAGATGAGCCCTACCTGCTGTGGCTCAGTGGATTCAGCAGCAGCCTGCAAACCAAAGGGTTGCCAGTTTGACTCCCAGTCAGGGCACATGCCTGGGTTGCAGGTCAGGTCCCCAGCAGGGGGCGCTCGAGCAACAACCACACATTGATGTTTCTCTCCCTCTCTTTCTCCCTCCCTTTCCTCTCTAAAAACAAACAAACAAATAAATAAATAAAATCTTTTTTAAAAGACCCTGTTTAAAAAAAAGGAGAGAAATAAGCATTAACAAAACTCAGTTCTAATTATGCCTATAAATACTCTCAGAAAAATAAGAATTTTTAAAATTTTTTATCGAAGTATTTTTTCTTGATTATGCTATTACAGTTTTCCCAATTTCCTGCCCTTATCCCCCCTCCACCCTGCATCCCCAACTCTCCAGCATTCACCCCTTAGTTCATTTCCATGGGTTGTACATATAAGTTTTTTGATTTCTCTATTCCCTATGCCATTTTTTATCTCTCCCCGTCCATTTTATGCCTGCTAATTATGTTTCTTCTTCCCTGTACCTTTTCCCTCCTATTCCTCCCTTCCCCTTCCCCACTGAAATCCTTTCATGTGATGTCCATTTCTCTGATTGTGTCCCTGTTCTAGTTGTTGGCTTAGGTTTTGTTTTCACTGTTTTTCTTTCTTTTAAGTTCAGTTGTTGATAGTTGTAAGTTTGTTGTCATTTTATTGTTCATTTTTTTATCTTCTTTTCCTTAGATAAGTCCTTTTAACATGTCATATAATAATGGCTTGGTCATGATGGACTCCTTTTAACTTGACCTTATCTGGAAAGCAGTTTATCCACCCTTCCATTCTAAATGAAAGCTTTGCTGAATAGAGTAATCTTGGATGTAGGACCTTGCCTTTCATGAATTCAAATACTTCTTTCCAGCCCCTTCTTGCCTGAAAGGTTTCTTCTGAGAAATCAGATGACAGCTTTATGGGAAGTCCTTTGTAGGTAACTGTCTCCTTTTCTCTTCCTGCTTCTAGGATTCTCTCCTTCATTTTAATCTTGGGTAACTTAATGATGATGTGCCTTGGTGTGTTCCTCCTTGGGTCCAACTTCTTTGGGACTCTCTGGGCTTCCTGGACTTCCTGGAAGTCTATTTCCTTCAGCAGATTGGGGAAGTTTCCTTCATTATTTGTTCAAATAAGTTTTCAGTTTCTTGCTGTTGTTCTCCTTTTGGCACCCCTCTAATACAGATATTGGAACATTTCAGGTTGTCCCAGAGGTTCATAAGTCTCTCTTCACTTTTTGAATTCTTATTTCTTCATTTTGTTCCAGTTGGATGTTTATTTTTCCCTTTTGTTCCAAATCATTGCTTTGAGTCCTGGTTTCCTTCCTGTCACTGTTGGTTCCCTGAATACTTTCCTTTATTTCATTTTGGGTATCTTTCATTTGTTTTTCATTTTTTGACTAAGCTCAATCAATTCTGTGAGCATTCTGATTACCAGGGCTTTAAATTCTCCATCAGATAGGTTGGTTATATCCTCATCGCTTAGCTGTCTTTCTGAAATTTTGCTGTGTTCTTTCATTTGGGCCATATTTCTTTGTCTTGGTGCATCTGATAAGTTGTAAGGGGGTGGGGCCTTAGGTAATCCCCTGGACAGGGCAACCCTCCTAGTTGTGCTGTAGGGGAGGGGCCAGAGAGGGAATAGTGCAGCTCACCTGCTTGTCTCTAGCTCACTTTCCAATGAACTCACATGTGAGACTGGGAGTTACTCCCACTGTGGCAACCACTGTAGTCCACAGTCAACTCTGATTCTCAGTTTTGCCTTAAGCTGGCCATGCTCGCATGGTCTGCCACCTTGTTGAGGTTTTTCTCAGCTGGCCCCACCCCATGCCATGGGTTCTTACAGGTCTGGTTATTCTGGGTGATTTTTTCCTTAATTCTTTAGTTGTCAGAGTTCCATGCAGTTTGATTTTTCTGGTGCTTCTGGCTGTTTATTGATTTTATATTGGTTGTTATTCTCCTTTTGGTTGTGTGAAGAAGCGAAGGGTTTCTACCTATGCCTCCACCTTGGTTGGAACTTTTTACTATATGGAAAAATAAGAATTTAAAGGAAATATCTTCAACTTGACATGGAACATTTGTAAAAAGTCAACATTATTCTCAATGGTAAAAACCATGGTTTTCTCACTCAGATCAGGCACAAGGCAATGATGTTCACTTTCACCATTTTAATCAACATAGTTCTAGAACTTCTATTCATCACAATCAAGCAAGAAAAGGAAATAAAAAAATAAAGATTAGAAATAAAAATAATAATTAATGGTCTTTATTTCTACATGACATGGTTGTCTATGTAGAAAATCCAAAGGAGTCTATAAAAATCTAGAGTTAGTTAGTAAATTCAACAAAGCCATAGGATACAGGATATACATAAACTAATCTATTTTATTTTTATATACTATCAACAAAATTGTATACACTGAAAATGAATATAATACCTTTCAGCATTTCAAATTAATTTGTTTAAATCTAAAAAAACATGCACAGTACTTGTACATTGAAAAATGCTTACGATTGATGTATAAAGTCAAAGAAAATCTAAACAAAGGGGAAATATATAGTGCTCATGAATTGGAAGTCAACATAGTAAGCATGCCAACTTTCCCTAAATTCCTGTACAGGTTTAATACAATTATTATTAAAGGTCTATCAAGATGATTTTAGACATAAACAAGAATATTCTAAAGTGTATGTGGAAAGACAGAGACATTATAATAGCTGAAACAAATGTGAGACAAAAGAATAAAGTAGGAGGAGTTGGTGCACTCAATTTTCAGTCATTATATAGCTACAGCAATCAAGACTGTATAGTACTGGTGTAGACAGAAACATAAATAGAACAGATTAGAGAATCCAGAATCAGACCCACACATTATCTCACATATCAGCCTAACTGACTTTTGACAAAGATGCAAAATCAATTCAGTGGAATAAAGAACTCCTCAATAAATGGTACTTGGAAAATTGCACATCCAAAACAAACATGACACTCATTTAGAAGCCTCTGCCCACTTTGATTCCCTAAATATGAGAGAGATACCTCAAGCAGCATTTTTCTCTGTTGTGGTTCCAAACTCCACTTTTGCAAACTCAGACTGACTGTTTATCATTTAATTTGTCCTTCCAGTGTTAATTAATCATCAATGTCCCTGGCACTTCTCAGGATAAAATAATTTCTCAATTCCAAACTATCACAGACACTTGGCAGGTAAAACAATTACAATATAGTGGTGATTTTTAAACTGCAGTTTATTTTTCCTTCCAGGGGACATTACTCAGTATCTGGAAACATTCTAGGGTTTTGCAATTCAGTGGGGTGCTGCTGGCATTTAGTTCTCCATCCTCTAGTAATTCACAAGCCACCCAATGGTGTCTTGTAGCATCATCTGTATCCAGTACATCTTACTTGTTCTTTTAAAAAGCAGAGAAATCTTCTGGTCAAGATGACAAAATAAGTAATTGCTGTGCTAGCTTTCTCTCACAACCAAATCAAATTAAACTAAATTCCAGAAAAACCACCCTTGACAATGACCAGAACACTAGATAAACAGAAGTCCTATAATTAAGGATGTAAAGAAGCCACATCAAGACTAGTAGGAGGGGCAGAAATGCAGAATGGGAAGCCTGCCACAGGAGTGAGGCTGTTAAGAAACAGGAGGAGTACTGCGGCTCCCATTCTGGAGAGAGAACTACCCATAATTTCTGTCAGTGATTTATGTTTATTGATTTATTGGTGATAGACATTCTTACAGGTGTGAGGTGATATCTCATTGTAGGTTTAATGTCCATTTCCCTGATGATTAGTGGTGCTGAGCATCTTTTTTTATGTCTAGTGACCTCTTCACTAGAGGTCTGTCCTCTTCAGAGAAATGTCTATTCAGGTCCTATCCTGATCAGATTTTTAATCAGATATTTTTGGTTTGTACACCTTAACCTTACACAGTGTTGTATGTTGATTACATCTCAATAAAGTTGAAAAACAATTAAATGATTTGAATTTGGGTGGTGGGCGCACAATCCAATACACAGATCATGTATCTTAGAAATGTACACTTGAAACCTATATGATCCTATTAACCAATGTCACCCCCATAAAATTAATTCAAAAATTTAAAAAATATATAAACACAGCCCTGGCTGGTGTAGCTCAGTGGGTTGAGTGCAGGCTGTGAACCAAAGTGTCGCAGGTTCGATTCCCAGCCACGGTACATGCCTGGATTGCAGGCCATAACCCCCAGCAACTGCACATTGATGTTTCTCTCTCTCTTTCTCTATCTCCTTCCCTGCCCTCTCTAAAAATAAATAAATAAAATCTTTAAAAAATACCAAAACACTAAAGATCATATTCTCTATTAAAAAAAAAAAAATATATATATATATATATAAACACTCAGGTATTCCAAGACTATTTGTTGAAAAGGTTTCCATTTTATTTTGTTTGACACCTCATTTATTAAAAATGAGATGATTATAGAAAAATAAAGCAAATAAAAGTAAAAACAAACAAAACTGAAGGACCCCAGGCCAAACTCTTCCTGGCAATATTCTTTCACTGTTGCCATTCATCGTTGATCCCTTCCTCTGTTTTCTCATGTTCTCCCCTGAGTCACACCTTGTCTCTCTTGGTCTGTCTCTCCAGTCTGCCCCCTGGCTTGTTGCTAAGGCTTACTGCTCCACACAAAAATGGCTACTTGGTATGGGACACTTCTGGTTTCCAAGACAGTCAGCAATGTCCAGGGGGACGTAGACAGTTGGCTACATTAGCCCTAATGAAATAGCCTAACTCATGGATAATAGTCTAACCCATCAATAATTGTTTTCTAATTGAAGGTTCTGGCTGAAAGCATGGGCTTTGGAACCCCTGCTGGAGCAGGGACCTCACTGTATTTAGTCTCATAACTTTAAATTGCACATGTGTGTTTCCCTATCTCTCTGTTTCATCAGGATATGAGCTTCTTGAGTCAGGGACCGTGTCCACAGCACAGAGTCTGCTCACAGCATTGCTTAACAATGCCCTTGAATACCTTGAAAGCAAAAGAAGGGGGAAGAAAGTGAGATGCATGATGGGTAAAGCATTTATCTTCAATATCAACTGAAGAGCTTATGTATGCAGAGCTCTTGCTGGCATGTTTCAGCCATGCTGCCCTGTGATCTCAGAGAACCTTATAGAGCTAAAACTGGAGAGCAGAGCAGGACAAAGTGATATGTAGATAGCATCTGACCTCTTCTACTTGGCTTCCTGAAACTTCCTGCCCACTTTTCCATTCCTATTATAGAATCAGTTATTTTCTTTGATATTTTTTAAGATGGTAAAGTTTATACTATGTGTTTATATATTTCATTTTTTATTTATAATTGACATATAATATCATATTAGTTTCAAGTATACAGCATAGTAATGAAACATTTATATAATTATAAAGTGATCACCCCAATCCATCTAGTAGCTACCTGGCACCACACATAGTTATTGCAATATTATTAAACATATTCTCTGGTCTGTACTTTACATCCCCATGACTATTTCGTAACTGCCAATTTATACTTCTCAATGTCTTCACTTTTATATATTCAGCCCTCCAAACCCTATCATCTGGCAACCATCAAAATGTTGTTTATGTCTATGTTGTTTGTATCTATGTTTTGTATGTTTTTTTAGCTTTTGTTTTAGATTCGATGCATAAGTAAAATCATATGGTATTTGTGTTTCTCTTTCTGACTTAGTTAATTTAGCATAATAAACTCCAGGTTCATTCATGTTGCCGCAGCTGGCAAGATTTCATTTTTATGAGTGAGTAATATTTCATGGTATATATATACCACCTTTTCTTTATCCAATCATGCATGGACATTTAGGATACTTTCTTATTTTGGGTATTGTAACTACAATTACAATGAATATAGGGATATATATGTCTTTTTGAGTGACTTGTGTTCTTTTGGGTGAATAACCAGATGGAACTGCTGTGTCCTTCTTTGTTTCTTTTTAGAAAGTCTTTGTTTTGAAGTCTATTTTGTATGGCATAAGTATTTCACCCCAGGTTTTTATTTTTTGTTTTTATTTGCACAAAAATATCTTTTCCATCCTTTTACTTTTAGTCTGGGTGTGTCTTTCAATACAAAGTGAGTCTCTTGTAGGAAGCATATGTATGGGTCTTTTTTTTCTTATCCATTCAGCTACCTGATGTCTTTCATTGGAATATTTAATTATTTTACACTTAAAGTAGTTATTGATAGGTTAGTTATTGATAGGTATGTGGTTATTGGTATCTTATTATTCATATTTTTGATCTTTTATTTTCTTTTTTGGTGTTAAAGAAGTCCCTTTGACAATGTTGGTTTGATAGTAATGAATCCTTTAGTTGTTTGTTTTTGTCTGGGAAGTTCTTTATCTGTGTTTTGATTTCAAATTATAGCTTTGCTAGGTAGAGAAATCCTGGTTGTAGGTCATGGTTTTTTATTACTCTCAATATCTTTTGCCAATCCCTCTGGCCTGCAAAGTTTCTGCTAAAGAATCATTGATAGTTTCATGGACGCTTTTTGTAGGTGCTAACTGCATTTCTCTCATCACTTTTAATATTCTCTCTTTGTCTTTAACTTTTGGCATTTTAATTACCGCCACTCTACATACCTTGTCCGCCTCCTTGAGTGTAATCACACAGCTTTTGTCCTTTTGTATGCAGCTCATTTCACTTAGCATGATGTTTTCAAGGTTCACCCATGTTGCTTCATGCAGCAAAATTGAGTCTATTTTTATTAAGGTTAATAATATTTTTGTGTGTACATATCACATTTTGTTTATCCATCATTTGTCAATGAACGTTTTGGTTGTTACTACATTTTCACTGTTGTGAATGATGCTTCCATGAACATTGGTGCACAAATATGTGTCCAAGCTCCTGCTATTGATTCTTTTGGTGACTATACCCAAGAGTGAGATTACTGGATCATATGGTAATTCTATGGTTACTTTTTGGGGGAGTTGTCATACTATTTTTCACAGTGGTTACATCAGTGGTTTACAATCTTGCCAGCAATGCTCAAGGATTCCAAATTCTTCACATCCTCATTGACACTTATTTTTATGTTTTTGATTTTTATTTTATTAATAATAGCCATTCTAGATATTCTAGTACCCAGGGCCCCCATTCCACTCCATCCTAGAGCCAGCAGGGTTATGGGGACCAGCAGAATTCCTGTGTATATGGGGAGTCTGATGAGCTGGGCTTGGACCAAGCTGGTCTTAAGTCAAAGACACCTCAAGGATGACGGGATATTGGTGTCAGTGGAGAGAAATGAAGACTGAGCTGGGACAGAACACAGTGTCAACACTGCTGTGACAGACTCAGGGAGGAGAAAGAAAAAAATAAAACAACAGAGCTCCAAAAAAGCTGGGCAACAGGGTCCAGGCTACTGGGCAACCAGGGTCCAGCTCATGGTTTCAGTGCTGAGAAAAGAAGTCCCAGTACCTTCTGACTGTGAAAACCAGCAGGGATTGCAGCTGAGTGAGACAGAGGGTTTTTGAAGTCCCAGCATTCCTCTTAAAGGGCCCAAACACAGTCTTACTAGGAC
Organism: Phyllostomus discolor; assembly: GCF_004126475.2. NCBI lineage: Eukaryota > Metazoa > Chordata > Mammalia > Chiroptera > Phyllostomidae > Phyllostomus > Phyllostomus discolor. The sequence continues at coordinate 73,287,355 of NC_040915.2, read as the reverse complement.
TCACTCGTTCTGAACTCCAGCACTGGGGCAGCAGGCCAAAAGGCACTAGGGACACACAGGGAGAGACTAAATTGTTTGGCTCAGGAGGATGGAGAAGTAGCTTTTTTCAAGACAGGGGTTGTAGCAGAGGCCGTTCTTTTTTTTTTTTTTTTTTTTTTGCTGAGCCACCCTGTCCCCAACATACACAGAACCAGAAAGTCAGGTCCATATCTGAGTCCTGGTTTCCCTACTCACACAGCCTCACCCTGGTGATTCCCTGAGACCCTGCCCCACCGAACTTTTGGACCTATCCAAACCCTCTCCAATACCTTTTCCATACAAACAGCCTCTCTTGGCTCAGGCTTTGGACTTTCTTAAAATTTCACAAACAAACAGCATCTGTCCTCGGTGTGCCCCGTACCTCTTACGGCCCCAGGCTTGACACTAGTGACAGCCAGCCTCAGTTTGCAGCTTGTCCTCTCCTGAGCACCTCCAACACCAGCTCAAACAGCAGCCATCTGCAGATCACTCTGTAGCTCATGGCAGGTAGTCCTAGGCAGAGCGCAGGTAGTGAATGACCTTAGCCTGTACCTCCACCAGGCCCCAGAGCCAGTGCACTTGATGGACAGCTTTAGACCACATTGAAGTATAACCACCGAACCACCTCCACAAGTGACACACTGAAGGGGAAGACTTGGTGAGCACCAAAGCCCACTGAAGTATGTCCTGCTCTGTGGGCTTGGTCCTTGCATAGCATTTCCTCCACTGTAGTTGCAGTCAGTCCTCAAGCTTATTGGCCTGGGGCCTCAGTCCCTCCCAGTGACACGTCAACAGGAATCAAGGCTCAACTACAGCAACAGGGTGTACACAGCCCATACAGGGGGCACACGTGGAGTGCCCAGTTCAGGTGACCAGAGAGGCTGTGGCACTGGGCCCTACAGAAGACCTACTACACAAGGCTACCCTGCAAAGCCAGGGAAATGTACCTCTCTGCCTAATGCATACAAACAAACAGAGGGAAGCTGTGAAAATGAGGAGACAACAAACAGGTTCTGACAGAACAAGAGAAATTTAGAGAAAAAGAACTAAGTGAAATGGGGGCAAGCAAATTGCCAGATACAGTGTTTAATTAATACTTATCATGATGCTCAAGGAACTTAGTAAAAACATCAACTGCATAAAAAAAGGACATGAAAAACATAAAAAGGAACCAGTCAGAAATGGAGAACACAGTAACTGAAATATAGAATACATTATAGGCAATCAACAATAGGATCAACTTAGTGATTTGGAAGATAAGAAAGCCAAAAACACCCAATCAGAATAGCAAAAAAATGAAAGAATCCAAAAAAATTAGGATAGTGTAAGGAACTTTTAGGACAACATTAAGAACAATATTTTCATCATAAGGGTGCCGGGGGTAGCGGTGGGGGGGAGAGAAAGAGGAAGAAATTGAAATCCTATGTGAAAAATAATAACAGAAAACATTTCTAATTTGGTTAAGAAAATAGACATATAGGTTCAGGAAGTGTAGAGAGTCCCAAATAAGATACTCCAAAAAGGTTTAAACCAAGATACATCATAATTACAATGGCAAAGGTTAACTATAAAGAGAGAATCTTGAAAACAGCAAGAGAAAAGCAGTTAGTCACCTGCAAGGGAACCCCCATAAGACTGTCACGTGATTTCTCAACACAAACATTGCAGTCTAGAAAGGACTGGCACAAAATATTCAGAGTGATAAATAGCAAGGACCTACAACCAATACTATTGTACCCAGCAAGACTATCATTTAGAATCAAAGGACAGATAAAGAACTTCTCAGGCAAGACAAAGCTGAAGAAGTTCATTACCATCAAACCAGCATTATAAGAAATGTTAAAGGATATTCTTTAAGAAGAAGAAAAAATGTCAAAAATTTAAATAATAATATGGCAATAAATGCATATTATTAATAATTACTTTAAGTGCAAATGAATTAAATGTTTCAATAAAAAGTCATATGGTGACTGAATGGATAAGAAAACAAGACCCTTACACATGCTGCCTACAAGAGACTCACTTTGGATCAAAAGACACACACAGATTGAAAGTGAAGGGATGGAAAAAGATAATTCACACACACACACACACACACACATACACACACACACACAAGCTGGGGTAGCAATACTTAATACCAGACAAAATAGACTTTAAAGTAAAGGCTATAATAAGAGGCAAATAAGGGCCCAGCAATTCCACTTCTGGGTATTTATCTGAAAAAAAAACTAAATTGAAAAGACACATATATCTGTATGTACACAGTAGCATTATTTCATAGCTAAGCTATGAAAGCAACTAAGTGTCCATCGATAGGTGAATAGATAAAGAAGTGGTGCATAGATGTCGTAAAATATGACTCAGCTATAAAAAATATTGTTTTCATCTGCAGCATGAGTGGACCTATAGGTAAAGTAAGCCAGACAGAAAAACATGTAAGTCAGATGAATTCACTTATATCTGGAATCTAAAAAAACAAACACACACAATAAAAAAAGAAGCAGAACAGAAACAGACTCATAGATACTGAGAACATTTTGATGGCTGCCAGTTGATAGGGGTTGAAGGATAGGAGAAAAAGATGAAGAGGTTTAGAAGTATAAATTGGTAGTTACAGAACAGTACAGCATCAGGAATACAGCCAATAATATTGTAATTACTATGTATGGTGTCAGATGGGTACTAGATTTATCAGGGTGACCACTTTGTAAGTTATATAAATGTCTAATCTCTAGGTTGTACACCTGAATCTAATATATTATTGTATGTTAGCTATAATTTAAAAAATTTTTTAAAAGTTCTGGCTGGGTGGCTCAGCTGGTTGGAGCATCATCCCATACGTCGAAATCTTGCTATTCAATTCCTGGTCAGGACACATACCCAGGTTGCAGGTTCTATTCTTGTTTGGGAAGCTATCAATTGATGTTTCTCTCTCATATTAATGAATTTTTTTCTCTTTCTCTTTCCGTCCAATCGATAAAAACATATCCTTGGGTGAGGATTAAACCAAACAAACAAATGAGAATTACGTAAAAAGAGACCACCTACCTGGACGCAGCCTGAGGTCCAGTGAATCTTTTCACCTGCAGTAAAAGGCTTTGCCAAGAAGATGTTTACTCATTCACCCAACCAGCATTCATAAAGTTCCCAGAGGGAGACTGGCCTGAGATCCCAGCTGATGACAGCTGCCGGCACTAGGGGAGGGGGTGCTGTGCTCCTGGATGCAGCTGGTCCAGTGGTCCCCAGCTTTGTGGATCTGGCAGTGAAGGCAGTGAGCCTGGGAGAGGTGTGCTGGGCCGTTGAGAGCCCTCCCCGGGGACTCAGGCATCTGCAAGGACCCAGCAGTGGGGCAGGTACCCTGGCCTTCCTGACCCCACAGTCACTGGTCACCAGCACCTCTGGTGCAGCCTGGTTGGGGTTCTAATGACATGCAGTCCAAAGAGAAGATGAACCCTTCCCAGGCCCAGCCTTGCCAACTCTCACAAACCGCCATTTTGCAAAGAAATGGAAACATAAAACACATTTTTTTCTACACAAGAGGAGGAGGAAGTAAAAAAATAAAAAGAAAAGCAATACATAATTAGAGCATCACTGATATTCTCTCTAAGCTAATGAGTAAATAAACCCTTGACAATTTCCCCCAACTTCTGTTGACAGGATAATTAGACTCTAATATCTTAATGTTAAGGCTGTGGATGCATTTGGCTGTTGTTAATGAGATGGAAACATGTGTTGCGTGACTGCAGCTTTATTTGATACAGAGCAGCTAAACTGTATTGGCTGAAAGGTCAGTTTTGTATTTATTTTTATTGGTATGTTGCCTTTTAGACAAAGGGGATAAATTTGGGGATGACTTATTTTGTTGTTATTTGGTTTGTTTTTATTTCCCCCTCCCCCGTTTTTTCAATTGTCCGTGGAGAAGGAAGAATGAATCTGGTACTTCCAGGGGGGCAGGAAGAAGGTCTTAAGGTGCAGCGAGTGGGGCTGAGCTCTGGCTGCTGGAAGCTTCTCTCACCAGCCTAATGTGCTGTCACACTCCTCGTTTACCAACCAAGGTGACTAATTCTCAGCTGTACCCCTGAGAGCAGGAGGAACTGGACCTTGGAGAGGCTGTCTACCTGAAAAGGAGCATGGCTTTGGGTGGGAGTGGTGAGAGAGGACAGTGACAGCAGCAAGCACTGGCCCTCTGGGAGCAGCCTGGACCCAGCTGGGGAGCCGAGAAAGAGCTGTGGGGGTGTCCAATGCCCCCACCTCTCCAGGCATGCAATAGCATGGGGTACAGGATCAGCAGAGGGGTTGGGAGAGAGGGTCCCAATCTCAGGGGCAGGAATCAGAGTGTGGCCACAGTCTGGGGGACCCTTCTGACTCTGGCATCCTAGTCTCCAAAGTGGACAAAAGCTTTGGCCTTACCTGGTGAGAAGCTGAAATAATTCCCGTTTATGGGTTACAATGATAGATGTCAATGCTGTGTGATGGCGGGGTTACTTTTTGGAAAACAGACTTGCCACTGCTGAGTGAGGGGGCTCTGAGCCCAGGCCTTCCTCGGGTCTCAGCTAACAGGAGAAGGGTCTACCCCATGGTCCCTGCCAGAAAAGGCAGATCTCAAAGCCTGGGGCTGGGTGTCTCTCCCCACAAAGTTCCTGCACACTGTCACCTAAGCCCCAAAATGGAGAGAGGGACAGTGAGGATGTGCTTTAGCCCTGAGCTGGCCCAGTACCAGAGCAGAGCACCTCACCGATCCCCTCATGTTTCTCCTTCACACAAGCACCACGTCACAACACTGGTGACACATCAAGCAAGTCCTCAACACCTGCTGGGGGTCCTACAGTTCAGCTCAATGCTGACACTACCTGCCTATAGTTCAGGTTAAGGGCTCTGTCCCACAAGCCTACCCCCAATAGGAAGTCCAGCCTGTCACCTATGCCTCTGAAAAATCAGCTATAAACAGGAGGTTCCCATGACCGACTCCCTTCAAGATTCAGTGAATTTGCTAGAGTGGTTTACAGAACTCAGGAAAACAGCTCTTTCCTGTTTGCCAGTTTATCATAAAAGGCTGTGGGAAATGGTACAGACAGGCAGCCACATAGGAGATACACAGGGCAGGTCAGGAGGGTGCCCTGTGCAGGGGCTTCTGTCCCGTGGAGTTGGGTTGGGTCACCCTCCTGGCTGTGGATGTGCTCGCCAACCTGGAAGCGTTCCAAACCCCACACTATCAGGGTTTTCATGAAGGCTGCATCCCATGAATGTAGAAAATTATTAACTCCATGTCCAGCCTCTCTCCTTGCTCTGGAGGATGAGGGGTGGGGCTGAAGAGTCCAAGCTCCTCATCCTGTTTTCCAGTGATCATCCCCCTCCAGGAGCCACCCAAGAGCCCACCCAGAGTCCCCTCCTTGGAACAAAACACACTTTCCTCATCCAGGAAAGGCCGAGGGGGCTGGGAGTACTGTACTGGGAACAGGGCAGAGGCCCCTATGTCTTCCATCACTGTGCATCAGCCAGTGCCCACCTCTGCCCACGCAGCTCTCACAGCCCTCACCCTGCCCATGTTTGACTGGACGTTCACAGCACAGAGCCCCCCTAGAAGGGGCCCTCACTGAGTTGCTGCCCCTAGAGGATCCCTGGGCAGACCCAGGAGGAGAGTGGGTCCAGGCCTTTCCCAGACACACTGTACTCTCCAGCCAGGGGCAGGGACCCTTAACTTTGGCCATACCCAAATGCCCAGCAAACTGCTCAAACCCCTATTGCTCCTGGACAGAACCCAGAATAGCCTCAGCATTTCAGAGTAGCCCACTGTGACATTGCTCCAGATGCACGGTGGCCAGTTCCACCAAGTTATACAAGGCTGGTGAGGAGTAAGATACCAGTGCATGTGGTTGAAATATTTTAATGTAACTTTGTATTGCAGACAAAGATAGACAAAAGCACACAAATCATAAGTGCACAGAATTTTTGCAAACAGCCCAGATCAAGAAGGAGAGCATCCCCATGGTTCCGGAGGGTTCCCTTGTGCCCCAAATAACCTCTCCCGGGGTAGCTGCATTTCTGAATTCCAATACTAGAGTTGGCATTCATGGTGTTCAGATTTTATATATGTGAAATCATACATCATGAACTGTTTTTCAGGAAAAATGCACACGCAGTGAAATACACAAATCTTAACTGTATGCTTGAATGATTGTGGACAAATGCAAACACCATGCAACCCCCAGCTGTACTGAGATATAAAATACCTCTCACCACAGAAAGTTCTCTAGTGCCTCTCCCAGGCTAGCACTTTTTCAACTGTTTAACCCCATGTATTCATCTTCTGTGGTCCACATCTTCACATTCATGAAACCACATGGTTTGCATTTTTTGGAATGGCTCCTTTCAATCAGCATGTCTTATGTGTGATTCATTTATGTCATTATATATATTAGTAGTTAGATTTTATGGTTAAATAGTTTTTCCATTGTATGTCTATGCCACAATTTGTTGATTAATCAGTGGTGGATATTTATGTGGTTTTCAATTTTGGAATTGTATTATATTCTTAGGTATGTTATAACAAATCACCAAAAACTCGATGGCTTAAAACAACAGAAATGTATTCTCTCTTCAGAGTTCCGGGGGCTGGAAGTGTGAAATCTGGGTGTTGCAGGCCTCACTTCCTCAAAAGGCTGTGGGGAAGGGTCCTGTCCTGTCTTCCTGTGGCTGGTGGTGGCCAGTGATCCTCGGTGTTCCCAGTTTGGGAATGTTTCCTTTCAATCTCTGCCTGGCATTCTCCCTGTGTCTGTCTCTCTGTCCCAACGGATTTAGAGCTTACCCTTATCCAGCATGACCTCGTTTTAACTTACCTAATTTCACTTCAAAGAACTTACTTCCAAAGAGGTTCTATTCTGAGGTTTGTGGGGACAGCATTCAACCTAGTAAGAACTATTATAAACAAAGCACTCTAAACATTCTAGCACAAGTCTTTTAGCAGACACATTTCTCTCCTGGTGTAATTGCTTGGTAACAAGGAGCATCAATGGTTGCCATTATAAGAAACAATTTTTTTTAGATTCATAGGGCCTGTTTGAGTGTGAGGGTCCTCCTAGCTCCCAGAAGACCATCTTCTCTCGCACCTCTGGCCTAGTTGCTTGGTGGTGAGTTGCTGTGGGTGGAATGGTGGTGGGGGGTGCTTACTTCCTTTCTTATGCCCCTCCTGGGTCTAGTGCTGTCACTCACAGCCTGGGTGACAACCTTGGCCTTCTTGTCCTGCCCTCTGTCTGAGCCACTCTCCTGACCTCCACTGTGGGCCAGGTCTGCCATCTCCCAGCTGGGGCACAGAGACACAGACACAGGACTAAGTCCTGGGTGCAGAGCCAGAGGATGGGCCAGTATGAGAGCAGTGTGCATGAGCATGACCCATGCGAAGGAGCTACAGATGATGGATACCAGGTCTCCTCAGGAGAAACGAAAAGGAAAGGAAGAACTCATTACTTAAAGAAGTGCACAGATGGAGAAGGAGGGAATCAGGGTAGAGAAAGAGGTCCCTGCATTTTATTTTTATTAAAAAAGAATAAAAATCACACGCTTCCCACTTCATTAGTAGTGAATCTGTGCTGGTCCCAAACTCGTGATGCATGGAGCCTGTTGCTCACTCCTCCCTGAACCCCACAAACCCTCAAAGCTGATGAGTGCAACTTTGGTTCTTGTCACTTCCTGTTCTAAGCATCGTTATCAGAAGTCAGCTGCCCCCAAATACTTTGTCCTGATGTCACAGTGGCATCGTGGTGGGCAGTGTCTACTCCCAGCCCTCAGCACCCCATGGCAGCACACACAGTTTGAGCAGGGTCAGGGATGCCCGGGGTGGGGGCAGAGAGCTGGGAGGGAACCAGGAGTGGGCCTCACCTGGAGCAGAGCTGGAGAGCTGGCTGGGCTGGCCAGGGAGCCAGGGTGAACAAGCGGCAGGTATAACGGCAGTGTTCCCCTGTGCACGATGGGATGACTGGACCCTGGAAGGAGGGTTTGGGAAGAAAGTGGCATATTTTTCTCTACACCTAACATCTTGGATGGGTTGTGGCTCCCCAGGAAATGTGTTGAACTAAGGTGTGACTCTCCTGCCAGCCTGGCCAGCCATGAGCCTCCGTGAGTGTCTTAACCCCTGGGTGTGCCTGATGGGACCGGGGGTTGGGGGGGAGTAGAGGTCGCTCTCCATTGCTGCTTCCACACCTCCACACACCCTCAGAGGATCCGTTGTCAGCTCAGCCTTCCTGAGACCGGGAGTCCAGCTGCACTGTGGAGTCTGAGCAAACACAGAGAACTGAAGCCTCTGTGAGTAGTGGGCTTCACAGATCAACACCACAGATTATAAATTTCCAGAGAACAGAGGCTGAGGCCAGGAACCTAGTCTCTACACTGAAGCATTTTTTATTGGATCACAGAGCTGTGCCTGTGTTGCAGGTAAGAAAGCTGTGTCCTCCCTTGGCCAGGGCCTCTGGGTGGGCCCACAGCTTACAAAGGGGAGTCCAGACCCAGCTACTGCTGCCCTGTGTCCCCCACCGCCCGTCACAGCAGACGAAGGGGCAGTGAAGGGGCAATGAAGGGGCAGACTCCACAAGCCCTGCATTCTGGCCTGCCTGGGGCTCTCAGGTCAGACCTTGGGTGGGGTCTGGGGTCTGTTGGGCACGGTGAGCATCGGACTCCCAAAGCCCTGCTGGGTTTGTGTCCCCACTGTCCTCTTGCCACATGCTGGCTGTGTGACCTCTGGCAGGCCACCTGCCCATGGGAGACCCCTCCTGGTGTAAAAGATACAGCTGTGCTCTAAAGGAGCCTATGAGATAACACATGTGAGAGCACCTTGCAGACTGAAAAGCCCTAGGTCACAGGAGGCACACGCAAGGCCCACAGGCTGAATCCAGCCCCCCACCTTGTTTTATCTGGCTGGCTACCTTGTTTCTACCCAAAGGCAGCACCCAGCTCTCGCTTAACTGTTAAGTAGTAGTTACATTTATACAGTCCTAAAGTTACATTTGGCCCTCTGCAGGCAACCCCAAGGCTGATGTGGCCCCCGGTAAAAATGAGTTTGACACCCCTGCCCTAGGTAAATGCTCAGGGCCATGACAGTGAGAAGGAAGGAAAACACTGTGTCTCTAAAACACAATCTGAGCTCTCTAGGTAGCTGCTAACTTAGCTCAGCTCACCTGTGTGGAAACTCCCCATCAGGCTGTGTAAAAAGCACATTCTTCCTGGACACCCACCAGCTCTAAGCAATGGACATGAGGAAAGCATGACCCTGAGGATTTGACTTGTTTCTCTGAACCCTCCAGTGTCACTCGCAGCTCCTGTCATCTTAATGCACTTTCTGGAATAATCACCAAACTCCCCACTGATAAAAGCTTGCAGAGGTGGAAGGAAGGTGTTTGTGCGTTGCCACTCTGCCTCGGAAATGGAAACACAGAGTTACCATGAGAAGGTGAAGGAGACTGAGTGCAGGCAAAGGGGTCCTGGGGGGCATCTGTCTGGTCTGGAAGGCTATGATGCCTTAATCCCCCCCAGGGCTCTTGCTCACCGCTCCCGTGGGAAGCAGAATGAGGGCTTGATTCTCTTACCCGCTGCAGCTGCCTGCAGAGGGAACTGAATGGATGTGCAGGGTCTGGCTGGGGCAGGACGAGGCCTGGGAGGCTGCCTTCAGTACAAGCAGTACAGTGACACCCCAGGAAACGTCCTGGCCCACCCTGGAGCCACACCTGCAGGGGAGTGGGGGGGTGTCCCTCACGCCTGGGGGTTGGCCTCAGTGAGGCCCACAGTTGCCAGGGCTCAGTGATACCTCTGCCTACTTGACTGACTGAGGGTTCCCCTGCCCCCCATCCTGCTCTGCTTCAAGAAACCAGACTCATGTCCTTTAGTCCCTGAGGTTGTCCTGGCCTTCTGTTCTCCATCTGCCCCATCCTCTGCCCAGACACACAGCCAGGCCCACCCAGAGCACAGCATCTCCCTTTATCTGTCTCCTCATCCATTTCCCGCCTCTTTCAGGGGAGCCTTTCTGGAAGGGGCTGGGGGCCTCCCAGTGGACCAGGTGGAGCTGGATACATCTGTGGGCAGACTCTGCTCAGAGCTTCCCTGTTTTGATCTCCATCCTCACCTCCTCCACCCCCTGAACAGATGCTAACAGAGAATCAGTGGTGACCAGTGGGGAGGGGTGCCAGCCACAGCCAGCATTGCACCCAGAGCATGGGAGCCTCTGCTGCCCCAGCCTCACCGGCAGGGTTTCAGGGCCACGTGCCAGCTTGCCTCAGCCCTGGGCAGCAGGCCCTGGGGCCAGGCTGCATGTGGGCATGATATGGCACCCAGCGTGGTCTAGGGGCAGCCAGGCAGGGAGAGAGGGTTAAACATAGGCTGGAGCTTATGGGACAATTGCCTTTCTCTCTCTCCCTCAGCTCTCCCTCACTATGATTTGTAGCTTCGCCCCAATAAATTCAATAAAAATTAAAACAACAACAACAACAACCCAGGCCTGAGTTGTAAAAGATTACATCTCAAAGGGGCAGAGGAAGGATGTATAGTTGCAGGTTTTCTAAAGTAAACTTTCTAAGAAAAGGGAGGCCAGTGGCCTGCAGTCAGGCTTTGGCTGGGTGGACCGCAAACTCTTTGAGTGAAGACTTTTCAGGTGGGAGCTTTGACTGGGGTTGGGTCATCCCAAGCACACAGCCTTGAGCTGTTGGAAGCAGGGCTGCTGTTGGCGCAAGTCTCCTGGTGTGGGGGTGGGGTGTGAAGGAAACCATTGGTGCTGAGTCTGCCATCTTCAGAACTGGAGTTTTACAGACAGGTGGGGGAGCCTGAAGCACACACGTCAGGGAAATTCTGTCTAGCACCCTGGAAAGGATGGGGCACAGCCCCTGTTTGAAGTGCTCTCTCTGTATGACAATTAATTCAAATTGGCTAAGATCTCCTGAGGGTCAAATGTTCTTACTGAGTCTTTTGTTTTTTAATAAAGAGCTTAAAATCCATATCCCCAAAAGGCAGTGTTAGAGTGACAAAGTGAGTCCCCTTCACACGTTTTTCCTCAAAGCCAAGGAGGCACTTGAAGGCAGTGCCCAGCCTCGAAGGGCAGGCCAGGCAGACGGGTGTGAGGTGGGCACTGTGCCCCGGGCCCCACTGTGGGGGACAAGGCTGCTGCTTTGTGAAGAGCAAGTGGAGGCTCAGGCGATCCCGGCCTGAGACCAGCGAGCAAGGTGACTCCTTTCGTCCCTGGACAGCCCCTGAGCCGGGTAGTTCCTGTCTCCAATGGGGACGGTCATTACAGAATTGTTCCAAGCCCTTCCTCATGTGGGTTGTCACCACAATCACTTCTTCACTGAGGAGGTGGGACACATCAGCTGGTGATGGACAGCTGTTCTAGATAAAGCTAGTACGAGACCCAGGGAAAGAAAAGCATGAAAGCCCCGTGATAGGGCCTATGGGTGGCTGAAAGGCCCCCATCCCCTGGAACCTCGATACTGGTGGCTTTGTTGTCACCTCTGAGAATTTCCAGGGGCTCCGAGTGCTCTGCAGTCAGCACACAGGGCGTGTCATTTGCTGAGTGGAGGCCCAGGAAGGTTGTGTGACTGGCCAGCCACCCTAACAGCTGCTGGAAAGGCTGCAGAGGGACCAAGTTCTGCCTTTGCGTTGGCAGCCTCCAGCCCTTGTTCTTACACAAAGGTCTAGGGCCTCTGTCTCCTCTGCAGCTTGTCCTGTAAGTCACCCTCACCTCAGCAACCCGAAATCTGATGCTGGACTGCTCAGCTCAGCAAGGAGCAAAGAGTTCTATGGAGCCTGGTTCTCCCTGGATCACAATTGGGAAACACCATACATCTGCTGAGGACTGACGTGAACTTGAAGCCTCCTCCTACCTTCTTTTTGTTTCTTTTCTTTTAGGGTGTGGCGCTCTGGCCGCCTGATTTCCAATGCCTGAAACACATGTCTTATACACTCTGTTCAGTTTTACATTTGTCTGTGACGAGGAGGTAAGTCTGGTAACATTGATCCCACCATCTGTGGGGACAGGAGTCTGACCACCCCCCTTTATGGCACTCACATTCTCCTCAGTGCAGCTGCACTGTGTGCAACACCCTCCCCACCTCCATCACATTGTACCTTATTTTTTCCTCCCATTTCTACCATGGAAACCATGCTCCATGGGTTTGATATATGGGTTTGAATATGACACTTGCTTAGATACACGTGTAACTAAGTAAAAATCATTTTGTTCTAAGTTACATTTTCTTTCTCTCACTTTTTTCCCTTTACTTAACACTGCTGTCTTGCTGTGTGTGAAGATTTCTGTGCATTCTGTGTGCCACTCTCTGATGCACATCAGCTATGCCCCAGCTATCCGTCTCTCTGCTGGTGAGCCCCTGCATTGCTGCTGGCTCCTGTGGCCATTGGAGCTGATGCTTCCCTGGACACTCCACCTGTGTTCTGTTAGGGACTCCAGGGAGTTGTTGAAGTGCACCCTAAGACAGAATCCAGGTGACAGCATTGTAAAAACTACAAGGGACATTGAGGGAAAGCGTGAGATTGTCGTGTCTGGAGATTTGCAGGACTGGGGTGGGCATAACAGAGAGTCACTATTAGTCCCTTCCCATGTCTTCACCCCAGCACACAGACAATCACTGCTTATTTCTTAGCATATACACATCCTAGTTTTTCCATCACCATTTTTATATTTCTAGTGAGGCAGAGACTGGGTCTGACAGGCACACACCATTGGGGCATGATGGCTGTGGTTTCCAGTCTACAGCTCTCTCTCCTTGGAGGGTTGCCTTTGTAGGATCCTCTATCTCCTCCCTTGGTCTCCAAAACCTTCCTCCTCTGCCCACCTAGACAGATACTTGGTATCACTTCTTTGTGGGTCCAAAATTCTATGGCAGGCAGAAGTTGCTATTGAGTTCTGGCTGCACCCCCTCCTTTTTTTTCTCATGATCTGCACCTAAGTCATGAAAATGGAAGCATGAGGGTCTAATTTCCTGCTTGAAATGAGAATCAAGGAAAAGAAAATATCAAGAGAACAAACACAAAGTTAATAATATTTATATAAATTATAATTTCTCTTTAATGAGCAATCATGCATGGCAGAGGTATGAAAGGGAAATGGCTGATTATTAGAGTTAGAGAAATCTGTATTTACTTCTTGACATGGTGTAACCTTGGGCCAGTTATTGAACCCTCTGAGGCTTCATATTTTCATATGTAGGATGAAGATTCCTTTCTATATTTTTAAGTTGGAGGAAAAGATTAAATGAGATACAGTATTTTGAGCTACCTAGTGTGGGTTCAGACACATATTAGTTTTTCAGTCTTTGTTAGTCATCCTTATGCTACAGACAGTGCTGGTGAAGGTCAACATAAAACATGCCTGATTAACGAAGTGTATTTACGGAGGGGCCAAGTGAGGACAGGCTTCTCTGAGGCCCACTGCAGCCTGTGAGCACAAACACCCAGCTTCCCACCACCACGCCTGTGAGCTCCAGGCAGCTCTGTAATGAGTAGACCATTTTGGTGCATCTTCTGGGAAGTGAGTCTGCACACAACCTCATCACTGCAGCCCTCCCGGTCATCCTCCTGACCCTCCCTCTCTAGGGAGGGGGAGAGGTGTTGTGTTCACACTGGGCAGCCCTGCAATTCTCTTCCAGGTCACATTAGCTGAGAGTCATATCTGGTGTCTGAGCTGTTTGGACAACACACAGTGGTGAATGCTTCTTTTCCGTCTTCTATGGCATCATTACTCAGTGTGTCCTGAGGTGTGAGGGGGAGAATTAATAAATGTGTGTTTGATTTATTTCAAAGATTAACAGATGGAGATGTGATGAGGAATGCTAACTTGGTTTGACATTGCTTGGCACTTCTGTGGAATGAGTCGATTTGCAAACTCATGACTCTGAGCTGACTGTTGTGGAAATAAGCCCCAGGGAACAATTCAGGGTTAAGGAGAGCAGCTTTGTCCTTCTGTGCCGGGTTTTCAGATCCCAGAGAGGCTCAGAGAGAAAGGCCATGAGAGATGGAGAAGGACGTGTGTCAGGAATGGCACAAAGGTCTCAGCAAACTGACCTCATCCCTTCCAGGCCATCCATTGTCCGGTGCCCTGAGCTGCAGATGAGCACCACCAGATCAAGTCCTCAGAGCCTCTGGGGCCAGTGGTGATGTGGACATAGGGACAGGGCTGTGAGAGCCACCAGCTGACATCACGGTGAGATGCTAAACTCCCAGGAACAGGGTAAGTAGGGACAGGCTCAGGTGAACAAACCTGTGAGGGGAAAGTGAAGATCAGGAGAATATTGGAGAGAAGGTAGGTCAGAGACATAAGCCAGCCAGGCAGGAAGCATTGAGTGGGCACCATCTTTGCCTTCACTGTGCCAGTGCAACCTGGAGTGCGGAGGGCAATAAAGAAGAGGAGAGGGAGGAAAAGTCTCTGCACCTGGGGAGAGTGAGAACTACCTTAGGAAATCAACAGATTCAAGAATTAGTCAGGGGACAAGTGTGCATCCTGGAGTACAGCAAACATTTGGCCTGGGTGCCAGCAACTTCAGCCACCTGACCACACAGTCCACTCCACTAGGGCAGCTCAGAGTGGAGTGCATCCAAGGGCCAGGCCCAGGCAGGCATCACAGCACCCCTAATCTTGCTGTCGGGTGGATCTTGCAAGTCACCAGCTACCTGATGCTGAATGCTCTTTGAAACAATGGTATTTTCCATGTAAAATGTAGGTGCCTTCAGAACAGATGGTTTTTATCTTATCTCCTGGCTCCATGAGGATGTGTGTGTGTGCCTGCAGGAACTTGTGCATGTGAGCCTGTGTGAAAGGAAAGATTTGATGGGATTTCCACACTTCTTGATGGTTCAGAGTTTCAGCGGCTCAGCAGGGGTGGTGCTGCTGCTTTGTCCTCCACTCCCACTCCTTGTCAGCACTGATCCTAGATTAGTGGGTAATGTGGTCCTTATCATCTCACTTGCCATTTGTCCCTGAGGTCACCCAAGCCTACAGGGTAGATACAGTACTGATACTTTTAAAAGCCAGTCAGGAGACCTGGATTCTCATTTCACCTTTGTTCCATCACCTGTGTAATCTTGAGAGAACTCAATGCCCCCAGTCTTGGTTGTTGTTTTTCTTTTATTGACACAGAGGGTTTGGGGTGAACACTGGACCATGATCAGAAGGTCCATTTGAGTTTCAATGTTGTGTTGTTAAACCAGGCCAGTAAGAGCACTGAAATTCTGAGCTGTCTAATAGAAGCTGAAGTTTCAAGGTTAAAATATTTTTAAGTGAAAACAATTTTGAGAGAAATATGTTTTAAGTTCACACTTGGTCACAGTTTATAGACCTGTGGATGAACTGGAAAGTCAGCTCTGAAACCAAGATTTTAGAAGAAAACCCCAAGAACACAAAGCTTAGCAAGTGAGTAGGTATAGAGAAAGGAAAGGCAGGGTCTGCTTCACAGAGCCCAGCAAAGCATCACCTGGTCTGTTCTGGAGCATCCGAGTGTTTACTTCCCACAGCTCTCAGGGCTGAAACATTCAGGGAGAGAGTGTGGTTGCATCTCTCTCTCTCTCTCTCTCTCTCTCTCTCTCTGTCTCTGTCTCTCTCTCTGTCACACACACACACACACGCACACACACACACCCCATCAGATGTGCACATCCTGAGCCAACAGGTCATGAGCACACATGTTAGAAGGAATATCTGAAAGGACATGTGTGTTCTATTGTTCCTAACTCTCTGCACCCTCCTGCCCAGGGCTGCAGGACTCTGACAAATGAGGGAAGTTGCATTTTACATGTGGGGGATTGGGAGGCACCAGAGAATTACTGCCTTAGATGATAAATTAGAAATTATTTTTGCTTAGAAAAATAAAAGCCTGAAGCATAAACACATCTAAAAGATTCTGTACTGTGTTCCCCCTGAGTGAAATCCCTTGGTGACTATTTAAAGCAGAGTGAAAGGACACAAACCACCACTTCAGACTGTGGGTGGGCGTTTTCACAGAGAACAGGGAGACGAAGACTTAGCCCACATTCAGTGCTTCTGACGTCCCACAGCAAAGGGCAGTGCTTCTGGCACAACGGTCAGCCACCTTGACCAGCCCAAGGACGAGGAAAGTTTCTTCTGTGTTTTCTTCTCAGTTTTATAATTTTCAGTTTTACATGTATTTTTATGATCCATTTTGAGTCGTTTTATGTATGTTTGACAGAATTCATTTTAAAAATATTGATAAGCAATTGTTCCAGCACCATTTATTGAAAAGATATTTTTTCTCTACTGAACTGTCTTTGCACTTTTATGAAAAATCAGTTATTTACACACATGTGGGTCTATTTTGGGGGTCTCTATTTTTTCCCTCTGAATTCTGTTTGTCTATATTTATGACAATACTATACTGTTTTGATTACTCAAGTTTTGTAGTAAGTTTTTAAATACTCATTTTATTAGAGTATAGTTAGCATTCAATATTATATGAGTTTCTGGTATATTAACAACATAGCAATTCAACAATTATATTCCTTACAATGTGATTACCATCAGAATCTAGTAACACCCGTCACCATACAAAGTTATTACAAAATTGTTATATGTATCCTCGTGGCTTATTAATTAATAAATTAATTTATAATTAATTAAATCTATTGGATGGCACTGGCTAATAACATTATAAAGGTTTCATGTGTACAATTTTATAATACATCATCTGTATATGTATTGCATGCTCCCCACTCAAAGTCTAGTATCTTTCCATCACTGTGTATTTGAACCATTTCCTCCCTTCATCTTCCCTCGAGCCTCTGTCTCATCTTGTCACCACCCTTCTGTTGTCTGTACCTACAAGTCTTGATTTTTGTCTTGTTTGTTCATTTGTTGCTTTATGTTTTATGACCCACATACGAGAGAAATCAGATGGTTCTTATTCTTTGCCGTCTGACTTACTTCACTTTGCATTATACTGTAAAGATCCTTCTAATGTCACCACAAGTGGCAATACTTCATCTTTTTGTGGCTGAAGAGCATTACATTTTACATATGTCACATCTTTTTTATGCAATCGTCCATTGAAAGACACATAGGGTGCTTCCATGTCTTGGCTTTTGGAAACAATGTTGCAGCGAACATAGAGGTAGATACCCAGAAGAAGAATTGTAAGGTCATATGGTAGCTTGGTTCTTAATATTTTGAGAAACCTCCACACTATTTTCCACAGAGACTGAAGCCATTGACATTCTCACCAGCAGTGAACAAGGAATCTCTTTTCAATAAATAATACTAAGAAAATTAAAAGGCTACATTAAAAAAAGAATGAAATTAGATTTCTATTTGACATGATACATAAAATAAGCCAAAATGAATTAAAAGCTTGAATATAAGACTGGAATCAATAAAATACTTAGAAGAAAATATAGCCATTAAACATATGAACATTGGTCTGGTCTCAGAGGCGGTTTTATGAAGTTTACACCAAACATAAGGGAAATAATAGCAAAAATAAATGAGTAAAACTACATCAAACCAAAAAGTTTCTCCTCAGCAAAAGAAACCATCCACAAAACAAAATGTCAAGGAAGGGTTCCAGTCAAGATGAAGGCATAGGTAAGTTCAGTACTTGAATCCTCCCACAGCCATATCAAAATTACAACTAAACTGCAGAACAACCATCATTCAGAGTCACCTGAAACCAGCTGAACAGAAATCCTATGACTAGGATATAAAGAAGAAGCCACATCGAGATGGGTTGAAGGTATGGAGAAGCAGAACATGGTGGTCCCACACCCACATGTGCTGGATAAAAATCTGAAGGGGTATCTTGATTATACAGGTGACTCCTGAGGATCCGAGGGTCCCAGCCCCATACATGGCCCACCAGCGCAGGGTTTCAGTGCCAAGCAGAGACATCTTCACAACTCATGACTATAAAAACTAGTGGAGATTGTGGCTAAGTGAGATTGAGGGCTGCTGCAGTACCAGACATTCTTTTCAAAGGGCCTGTGCACAGACTTACTTAGACTCACTCATTCTGAGCTCCAAAGCTGGGGCAGCAGCTCAAAAGGCACCAGGGACATATGGAGAGGAACTAAATTTCTGGCTCAGGGCCAGAGATGGAGGGACAGCTATTTCCCAGACAGAGGTGCTGGCAGAGACCATTGTTCCTTTTCAGAGACCTCGCTCACAGAGCTGTCAAGCAGGTGCAATATCTGAGTCCCCATCACCCTGTATAACATAATTTTTCCTACCCTGGTGATTCACTCAGATCCCACCCCACCCAGCCCACCCAAGCCTTTTCCAGTGGCTTTTCCATACAAATAACATCTCTTGGCTCATGATTTGTACTTTCCTAAACTCTCTCAAACAAGCTTTATCTAACCTCGGTGTGCCCTATACCTCTTACTAAGTGACCAGGCTAGGCACTAGTGGGAGCCAGCAATGGTTCTCAGCTTGCCTTCTCCTCCAAGCCCAGCACAAGTAGCAGCCAGACAGGACACAAGTGGTACTGACATTGGCCTGTACATCGTAAGAGGCCTCAGGGTCAGCTCTCCAGGTGGGCAGCTTCAGACCATGTTAAAGTACCACCCAACCTTCTCCAAAAGTGACACACTCAAGGGGAAGACTCAGTGGGCAACAAAGCCACACTGAAATAAATCCTCCTCTGTGGGCTCACCTGCTGCATAGCTGATCCTCTTATGTGGTCCCAGATAGTCCTCACAGCTAGTTCTCAAAGCCGACTGGCCTGGGAGTAAATCCCTCCTGTTGAGGTGCTGGCAGCAATCAAAGCTCAACTATAACAGAAAGGTGCACACAGTTCACATGGGATGTGAACTTGGAGTGCCCAGCTTGAGTGGTTAGGCATGCTGTGCCACTG
Organism: Phyllostomus discolor; assembly: GCF_004126475.2. Taxonomy (NCBI): domain Eukaryota; kingdom Metazoa; phylum Chordata; class Mammalia; order Chiroptera; family Phyllostomidae; genus Phyllostomus; species Phyllostomus discolor. The sequence goes on along the minus strand of NC_040915.2, from coordinate 73,268,489 downwards.
GACCCTGAAGAATACCTACTACATAAGACCACTCTACCAAGCACGGGAGATGTAGCAACTGTACCTGATATATAGAAACAAACAGGGAAGCAGTCAAAATTAGAAGACACAGAAACATGTCCCAAATGAAAGAACAAAACAAAACTCCAAAAAAAGAATAAAACAAAATGGACAAGCAATCTACCAGATGTAAATTTCAAAATATGGGTATTAAGGATGGTAAGAGTAGATGAACTTAGTGAGAAGTCTAACAAAGAGATAGGAAACATAAAATTGAAGATAGAAATCATAAAAAGGAATCAGTCAGAAATTAAACCATTAACTGAAATGAAGGATACAGAGAATCAACAGTGGAGTAGATGAAACAGAGGATCAAATCAGCAATTTAGAAGATAAGAAAGCAAAAAACATCCAATCAGAACAGAAATAAGACAAAACAACAACAAAAAAATGAGGATAGTGCAAAGAGCCTCTGGAACAACATCAAGCATACCAACATCCTCTTCATGCAGGTTTCAAAAGGAGAAGAGCAGAGAGAGAAGAAAAAATTGAAAATATATGTGAAAAAATAATAATAGAAAACTTTGCTAACTTGGTGAAAAAAATAGGTGTAAAAGTTCAGGAAGTTCAGAGAGCCTCAAGATAAACTCAAAGAGACCTGCACCAATACACATCATAATTAAAATACGAAAGCTTAAAGACAAATAGAATCTTAAAAGCAGCAAAAGAAAAGCAGTTAGTTACCTACTAGGGAGCTCCTACTAGGAAAACTATCTGACATAAGACTGTCAGATGATTTCTCAAATATATATCATATATAAGATAAATGTATATTTATATATATATCACATGCATATATATTACATATAATAAATATGTATTATTACAGGTAATAAATACATATCTATCAACAATTACTTTAAATGCAAATAGACTAAAGGCTCCAATAAAAGGACATATGGAGGCGGAATGGATAATAAAACAAGATACATATACTGTCTATATACTGACTATATACTATGAAACTCACTTCAAATTGAAAGACAAACATGGAGTGAAAGTAAAGGGATGGAAAAAATAGTTAATTATTATGAAAACAAAACTAAACAAAAAACATGGTGTAGCAATACTTATATCAGACAAGAAACTTTTAATGAAAGACTATACAAGAAATGAAGAAGCAAGCAATTCCACTTCTGGGTATTTATTTAAAGAAACCCAAAACACTCAGTTGAAAAGATGCATATATCTATATGTGGCATTACTTACCATAAGCAAGATATGGAAGCAACCTACGTATCCATCAATAGAGGGATGAATAAAGAAGTGGTGAATATATACAATGGGATATGATTCAGCTATAAAAATAATAAAATCTTACCATTTGCAACATGGATGGACTTAGAGGGTATTGTGCTGAGTGAAACATGTCAGAGAAAGGAAGACAAATGCCATATGATTAAACTTATATGTGGAATAAAAAAAAAGCAACAAACAGAAGAGAAATAACCCATAGATACAGAAATTATTTTGATAGTTTCCAGATGGGATGTAGTTCTATAGGTGGGTGATGAGGTGAAGGGGTTAAGAAGTACACACTGGTGGTTACAGAATAGTCATGGGGATGTAAAGTATAGTATAGGGAACATAGTCTATAATATTGTAATAGCTATATATGGTGTCAGATGGGTACTAGATTTATCGGGGTAATCACTCAGTAAGTTATTTAATATTTAATCACTATGTTGCATACTTGAAAGTAATATAATATTGTATGTCAACTATAATTGAAAAATAAAAAATATTTAAGTGGAAAAAGTCAAACAATCAAAAGGAAGGAGATATTTGCAAGCAATATCTCCAATTAGAGACTAATATCCAAAATATATAAAGAACTCATGCAACTCAACAACAAAAACAAAAAAAATCAGACTAATTAAAAATGTGTTTTCACATTGTACTCAGAGTGTGTCTATTCAGCCATTCATTTATACCAGTATGAGTTTATGGATATTTATTTTATACTTTCACTTATAATCTAATGCCACTTTATTTTTTGCTGAATTTTGTTATATTCTTTGCCATTGTGTACACCTTCTTTTGGTCGTTTTTGGCACACCCCCACTGATGAGAGTTTGTTGTTGCTCTTGCTTATTGTTAGCACTTCTTATTTCCTGGCATTAAAAGGAGCTCTAGGCTTCTGTTGTCTATTTTGAGCCCAGTCAGAATCAACCATTTCTTCAGGGCACCCTGATTCCTTTGATTGGATGATGATGTTAGAAACCAAGATCTGAGTGCTAGGAACAATTGATTTTTGTATGATGAATCTGTATCCTAAAAACTTACTAAACATGTTATTTCTACTGTGTGGTTTTGTTTTTTGTAGTTTCTTTTTTATCTTATATAAGCGTATCGTTTGTAAAGAAAGATAGTTCTATTTATTTCTTGTTCAAACTAGACGTCTTTTATTTAATTTTCTTGCTTATTTAATTCTTTAAAAGTTTCAATGTTGAAGCCCTGGCTGGCATAGCTCAGTGGATTGAGCATGGGCTGCGAACCAAAGTGTCTCAGGTTTGATTCCCAGCCAGGCCACATACCTGAGTTGCAGGCCATGGCCCCCAGCAACCCCACATTGATGTTTCTCTCGCTCTCTCTTTCTCCCTCCCTTCCCTCTCTAAAAATAAATAAATAAAATCTTTAAAAAAAAGTTTCAATGTTGAATATAAGGACCATGCATCCTTTTCTCATTACTAATTTTGGAGGAGGAATAATGACTCTCCCCTAGTAAATGTGATATTAATTATAGCTTTCTCATGGATTCCTTTATTAGGCTGATAGCTGACAGTTTTTATTATAAATAGATGGTGGATTTTGTCAACTTTTTTGTGTAAGTTGAGACAACAACATGGTTTCTGCATTTCAGCGGGTAAATATGATAAATTAAACTAACTGGGTTTCTAATGTATTTTGAAACTAACCAACTGCTAGTTCAAGGCTGGGTACCTTGTGCTTCAGGTTTCTTCAGATAAATTCCCAGAAGTGGAATCACTGGGTCATAAGGCAATTTCATTTTTAATTTTTTTTGTGGTAACTCCATACTGCTTTCCATAGTGGCTGCACCAGTCTGCATCCCCACCAACATTGCAGAAGGGTCTAACTTTGTTGAACGGACTAGAAAAAACAATAAACAGAGCCCAAAGTGAGTAGAAGAGAAATTATAAAGACCGGAGCAGAAATAAATCAAATAGAGTCTAAAAAAATACAAAAGATCAATGAATCCAAGAGCTGGTTCTTTAAAAAGAGAAACAAGATTGACAAACCTTCAACAAAACTTATCAAGAAAAAAACAAACAAACAAAAAAAACAGGACTCAAATAAGTAAAACCAGAAACAAAACAGGAGAAGTAACAACTGAAACCAAAGAAATACAAAGGATTATAGACAAGTGTTGGAAGCAACCTAGGTGCCCATCAGTAAATCAATGGATCAAAAAACTATGGTACATTTACACAATGGAATTCTATGCAGCAGAAAGAAAGGAGCTCCTACCCTTTGCAACAGCATGGATGGAACTGGAGAGCATTATGCTAAGCGAAACAAGCCAGGCAGTGAAAGACAAATACCATATGATCTCACCTTTAACAGGAACCTAATGAACAAAATAAACAAACAAGCAAAATATAACCAAAGACACTGAAATAGAGAATAGGCTGACCATAGGGGAGAGGGGAGGGAATTTCAAGGGGAAAGGGAAAGGGTTTACAGGGAAAAGTATAAGGGACACATGGATAAAAACTATTGGTGGGTTGGAAATGGGAGGGAGGTGGGGAGGGCTGGCAGGATTGGCTGGGATGGGAGTAAAAGACAGAAAACTGTACTTGAACAACAATTAAACAAAAAAGAAAAAAAAGAAATGCAACTGAAAAAAAGAAAACATTACAAACACCTATATGCCAACAAAATGGACAATCTGGACAAAATGGATAAATTCTTAGAAACATACAATCTTCCCATACTAAATCAGAAAGAATCAGAGAATTTGAATGTACAGACAACTAGAGAAATCAAAATTGTTATTTATTTTTAATATAATTCCATTATGGCCAGATAACATATTTTGCATATTACTTTAATTCTTTTAAGTTGATTCTGATTTTTTTATTGCCCACAGTGTTATCTAATCTTTGGAAATATTCTGGGTGTAGGTAAAATGATGCTCACTGCAGTGTTTTGGGTGTGATGGGCAATAAATGTCAATTAGATCAATTTGGTTGATAGCATTTTTCAAATTTGTATCCTCACTGTCTTTTTCTATATTTATTTTATGAAATATTGAGAGAAGGATGTTAAGAAACTATGATTAAACTTGTGGATTGTTTTTGTTTCTTCTTGCAGTTCTAAGACTTTTGCTTCAAAGTTTTGAAAATCTGTTACTACATGTAAAAAGATTACAATGGTTATGTGCTCTTAGTGAACTGATTATTATAGAATCACCTTCTGCCCTGCTAATATTCTTTGTTCTGAAATCTATCAAGACTTCATTATTAATATAATAACTGCAGCCTTCTTTTGACAAGCACTACTATGGTTGATCTTTCTCTACTCTTTTAACTTATTTGTGCCTTTATTTTTAAAATGGATTTCCAGTAGGCAGCATGTAAGCAGATCTTGACATTTTTATCAAATTTGGCAATCTCTGTTAGGGTTATTTATTTACTTATCCATGACCCAAAAAGTATAATTTTTATTCTGTGCAGGAGTATTTCCTTTAATTTTTTTGTAAGTCAGTGATTTGGCTGAATTATTTCAGCTTTCGTATGATTAAAAAAAAGTTGTTTTGCCTTGTTTTGGAAAGATATTTTTACCGACAAAGCTGATTTTTCAGTACTTTTGAAATGTTGATCCACCTTTTTCTCATTTGCTTTGATTCTGACTAGAAATCTGTTGCTATTCTATCTGTGTCACGTTGTATATAAAGAGTCTTTTTAGAAAACTGTACTTGAACAATAATTAAAATAAAATTTAAAAAAGTATTTTTGCAGTTGCTTTTAACATTTTGTCAATATGATGATGATGCACCTTGATGTAGTTTTATTTTTGAACTGCTTGGGCTTTGAAGTTTTCATCAACTTTGAAAAATAATTGTCATTATTTCTCCAAATATTTCATCTGTCCCCTCCCTGTGTATAATTTATATACTTATATATCTATATCTAATCTATATTTATACCTATATCTATACTTATATCTATATGAATTTCTCTTCTTTCTGATTTATTTTGAATGGTTTCTTCATGCGTATTAATCTTTTCTTCTGTGATACCTGTGTGCTATTATTTATAGTCCAATATATTTTTCATTTCATTCAATTTTGTTTTTATGTCTAAATGTTTGATTTGAGTATTTCTTATATCTTTTATGTGCTTACATATTGGAATATAAATGCACTAATTATTTCAGTGTTCATGCTTACTAATTCTAATATCTATGCCAATTTTTGGTTGATTTCAATTGATTTTTCTCATGGATCATATATTCCTGCTTCCTTGTATGCCTCATAGATTTTTATTTGATGCTAGACATTGTTAATTTTACCTTGTTAGGTGCTGGATAATCTTTGCATTCCTATAAAAATTATTAGGCATTCTGGGATTCTCTTCTGTTACTTGGAATCAATTTGGTACTTTGGGTTTTACTTTGATTGGTTCTTAGGCTGGAATAAAGCTCTATTCATTCTAGGGGTAATAATTTTCTGCTGCAGGAGAAGAACTTTGTGTGTGTGCTATAGCCAAGTCCCCTGTGTAATGAGATTTTCCAGTCTGGCTGGTGGAAGCAGGCACTGATTTTATTTTTTATGCCTCCTCAGCAGTGTTACCTCTAATCCCCTTGGATATGTGTTCCCTGACCTTGGGTGGTTTTCCTACACCTGTGCACCAATTAGTGCTCAATCACCAGAATTTATTTTTAATACTAAGGTGTGTAAGGAAAATCTGAAAGGACTTTCTCTGACTTGCTCTTTCCAAAGCCAAATATCAATGAATTGGTTCTCCATCTCCCAGCAACTGTTATGCAGGTACTTGAGAATTGGTGGCATGTAGGAGTGGCATGTCTCCTTCCTCTTGTAGGTGACTGGACCAGAGGACAGAGTCTTAAATCCCAAGTTCATCCATGGGACTTTTTCCGGGCGAGGTAGGTGACTTACACCCCCTATGCTGAGCTGTTTCCAGTCCAAATTAGTCTTCCCAGGAGGAAAAGGGGTCTCCAGTGACTTAATAATTTGAGATTCTAGTAGGGTTTTTCTGTACAGATTCCCTTTTCTATTAAAGCAGTAAGTTATTCCCTGAATAAATAAAATTAATTTCTTAATACCTCATCTGCTTATTTTGTATTTATCTTTCTAGCCTTAATGCACAGGCCAGGACTATCCATACAATGTTGAATAAGAAGAGATGAAAGAGTACATTCTTGCTTTATTCCCAATTAAGTAGGATGCCAGGTGTAGGTTTTTGATTGTTTGCTTGTTTGTGCTATACTTTATCAATTTGAGAGAGATCCCTTCTATTTATAGTCACCTGAGAGTTTTTATCATTAAAGATATGGAAATTTGTAAAATTCTTTTCTTTTTCTTCCATTAAGATGAGTATGTTTCTTCTTGGTTAGTGTGGTTAGTTACATTAACTGATTAATGAATGTTAAGCTATACTTACATTGCTTAATTAAATCTAAACTTGACACAATGTATTATATTTCTTTGTATAGTTGCTTATATTTGTTTCTTGTATTCAATTTGTTAGAGACCACAGTGTCCACTTTATAAAGATATGTTTCTGTATTTTTTATAATAACTTTATTTGGTTGTGATATTTTAATTCTGGTTTTATATAATGAATTGGGGAAAGGTTCTTTCTTTCTTTTCAAATTGAAAAAATAATTTGAGTAACAGTATTATTTCATACTTAAATTTTAATAGTATTAATCAGTGAGTTTATCCAAGTCTAAAGTTTTGTTTGTGGGAAAATTTTTATTACAAATTTAATTATTTTAATACATACACATAGGGTTATTCACATTTTATATTTTATCTTGATTCCTTCTTGGTAATTTATGTCTTTCCAAAAACTCATCTATTTCCCTTAAATTGCCAATTTCACATGAATTTTTCATAATAAATTGTAATTATTATTTCCATAAGAGCTAGAATATTTCTACTTTTATCTTCTTTTTCCTCCTTTATACTTACTTTTGGTTTATTTTATAAACTGTTTTCATCTTAGAAATTTAACAAATTGAGTTTTAGGTCTTTTTTTCTCTTCTAATATAAGCATACAAAGTCATGAAGTCTGTTTAACATTATTTTAATTTCATAGTACAGATTTTCATATATTGTGTTATTTTTTATTCAGTTCAATATATTTTCTAGTTACACATGATTTTTTATTTCTTTGACTCATGGTTACGCAGGGGTTTTATACGTTTATATATTTTGAGATATATTTTTGTTACTTATGTTTAATTTAATTCTCTTGCAGTCAACAAATATTCTCAGTAAGATTTATTTTATTTTTAGACTTAGAGCCTGACAAATGGTCTATCAAATTGAACATTCCCATGCACTTGAATGAAATGCACTTTTGCAACTGTTAATTGCAGTGTTTTATAAATTTCAATTAGATTACATTGATTGATAGTGTTGTGGAAATCATCCATGTACTTATTGATTTTCTGTCTGCTTGTTCCATAACTGGGAGAGGAACATTGAAATTTCTAATAACAATTACGTATTTGGAAAAGAAAATAATGCTGAGAAAAATAGAAAGCAGCAGGAAAATAGGACCAAATGTGAGGTGCTTGACTCCAAATGTGAGGTGCATGAAAGAAGCCGTAGGCCTGAGTGAGCAGGGGCCCAGCAGGGCTGCTGGGAGCAGCACACTGCAGACGTCTCTCCTGTGCAGGTTCACCAGGAGTCGGAGTCAACTCAGTGGCAATAACACACACGTTTGTCAGTGCACCTTTTCTGTTCTATTTGTGCTTCATATAATCTATTTTAGATGCACACATACTATTTAAAATGTTGTCTTCCTGATGAATGTATCATCTTTATAAATTACCCTTCTATTTCCATCATATTTATTGTCCTGAAGTCCACTCTGCCTAATATCAATATTTCTACTTTGTTTTAGGATTAATGTTTGCACAGCATATACTTTGCCACACATTTATTTTTGGATTTCTCTGTGTGTTCATATTTAATGTGCATCTTCTCCACACAGCATATGATGCGGACCCCAGCTCGTGGGGTCCACCACATGTGGATGAGTCACGAGACATTCACATGGACTACTGAGTCCTATGGAAGAAAAGGGCGAGCATGGCTTTTTCTCTCAAGGGAAGCAAAAAGCCTCGGCCTCCACCATGACAGACCTTTATTTTTTTTCTTGGCACATTACCTGATGGTCCTCATTTACTATGCACAGGTTTATTTTAGGTGGTTACCTTTTACAGAAAACAAAGTAGCCAATGCCAGTAATCACATCACAGAAGAGGGACATTTGCAAATGAAAAGGCAAAAAGTGGTGGAACCGGTTACACTCATCCTTGGAAGGTTTAGCATGGATTTTAGGAAGTTACTTTGCGGTAAATGTTTGTTGCCTCTGTGGAGGATACCGGCCAGCAGTATCCATCTTAGCTGCGGATGCTCATTGAAACCTGCTAAAAACATACACAGAGACAACCAGGTCCTGTGGGGGAATAGGAACAGAAGGGCCACTCCTCACATGGGGAGCGCCTTTGGCCACCCTCTCTCCTGAAGGGCACCATGGCCACTCCTGTGGTGAGGAGCGCCCTGTGTCCACACCCAAGCAGATTTTTATTGAGAAAACAGACTTTTATTGTGGATTCACAGTCTGGCAGAAAAGATCAAAAGATGTAAACAACTTACAAAGGTGGGGACAGGACTCCTGCTGAGATTCCGGGCAAGGTTTGGGGTTTTTAACATATGAAAGAGGTTCAGGTTCCAAAAGTTTCCTGCCTGTGCTTTTAAATTCCAAGATAATAACATTCTCCAGCAAACAGATCTCACAGGATCTTGCATATTCTTTGTTCCCAACCTAATTACCCCGGGGGGTCCACTGTTTCTGGTCTGGGCTGTTTTACCCCTGCAGGCCTGAGAAGACAAAGGCAGCCAGGAGACTTGGATTTCTCACATCCAAGAGCAAAGACTGAGGCTCTGACAAAGCCAAAGGGGCAGGGGTTGATGTCGATCACCCCTTCATATCCACAGCCCCTTCTCTCAGGGCATTCCCACGTGATCGCGTTTGTCTTAGATTCATTCTCTTTCTTAGAGAATTGTTACCTGTCATTGACTGTCGATCATGCCAGTGAAATAAGTTTTGTCTCCTTCAGTGGCTCCTGGTCTGGAGGTCTTTCACTCAGCCTAAGTCATGGGGGGTTACAGCTTCCTGAGACCAGGCAGGGCGGTCCCCAACAGCCTCAATTCAGGGTAAGGGAGTTTTAGCAAAAGCAAGTCTCATAGCAGTCTACCTACAATGTAGGTCTGATTCCCCACTGGAGAACCTGTTTGTGGGCGTGGGTCCTGTGCATCTCTAAGTGGGAGCTGGGCCCAAGCCATACAGAATGGTCTCTTATAAACATATATTTAGGTGTTGCTTTTTCATTGCATGATAACCATTGTCTTTTAGTTGGTGTTCAGTCACTAATGCTCTATGCAAGTTTGTGTGTCCTATATTGCTATTTTTTCTGTTGCTGTTTCCTTTCTTTTTTCTGACTTTTTTTTCCTAATTTTTTATTTTGAAATTAGTTTAGACTTACAGGGCTTTTGCAGAGATATCACAAGGGATTCCATGAGCTCTTCACATAGATTTTGGTCATGTTAATCTCTCACATGGTTTGCTTATCAAACTTAAGACATTAACATTGTAGAGTATCACTAACTAAACTACAGATGCTGTTTGGATTTCCTCATATCCACCAATATCCTATCTCTGTTCTAGGACTCAATCTAGGGTCACACATTACTTTTAGTTGCAATTCATCTTTAATTTCCTCCAATATGTGACCACTACTCCATATTTGCTTTTCTTTCAAACCCTTGACACTTTTGAAGAGTAACAGTCAGGTAACTTTTGGAATATATTTCAGTTTGGGTTTGTCTGATTTTTCTCTCACTGTTAGGTGGAGGTAACAGATTATCACTGTCATCATTATTATTATTACTTTTGAGAAGAACACCACAAAGACACTGTGCCCTTTTTGGGCAGTAGTTCAGGGAGTGCACAACATGGTGATGTCCCTTTACTGATGGCATTAATCTTGGTTATGGTGATGTCTTCCTGGTTTCTCCACTCTACAATCACTATTTTTCCTTTATAAATAAGCAATATTTTGAGAAAAAATCTCAATACTTTGCAAATATCAATTTCTCCACAATCTTTTACCAACCAGTTTCAACATCAATTGGCTGATCAGGCTTGCAGTAATTATTCCTATGATGTTCTAATAACAATGTTTATTTTCCTCATTCTTTTTTACATTTATTGATGTTAATTATCTTGTAAGAAAGATGTTTCCCTTCTCTCATATTTATTTGGGGATTTTTTCAGATGTCTTTATGTTATTCACTTTTAGATTAATTATCTTATGATCTCAGAACATATTTTTTTCTTGATTTTATTCATTCAAATATGTTATGAATTGTTTGATACTTTAAAATAAATCATGATCGGTATTGGTGAATGTGTGTGTAAAAAGACTGTGTATTTTACTGTTGTTGGATTGAGGATTCTATAAAATTCATCTGGGTCATGTTGGTTGATGGCGGTATTGAGAAGATTTGTATATACCCTTACTGATATTCTGCCTCATGGTTCGACCAATGACTGAAAGATGAGCTCTCCAAACATAATCGTGAAAATATCTCTACTTCTTTGCTATTCTATAACCTTTTGTACTTTGAAGCTCTGCTGTTAAATATATACACATTTAGCATTCTTGTCTTCTTGGAGAATTGACCCCTTTGTTATTATGTAATGTCCCTGATAATACACATTTCTTTTTCTAAAGACCATATTGTCTGATGACTGTGTAGCTACTCAAACTTTCTTTTAATTAGCAATATAACTATTTTTAAAACCATTTAATTATAACCTATCTCTGTCTTTATATTTAAAGTCCATTTCAGATAGTAGTTAATTGGGTCTTGCACTATTTATTTATTTTTTAATCTGATCTATCTTCTGGCTTTTAACTGCTATGTTTAGATAATTCTATTTAATGTAAGTATTGATATGGTTGAATTAAAAAATTTTTTAATCACCCCTGAGTGTTGGGGATTGCCCTGCCTGGTCTCAGGAAGCTGTAACCCCCTGTGACTTAGGCTGAGTGAGAGACCTCCTGATCAGGAGCCACTGAGACAAAAACTCATTTCCCCGACATGAACGCTGCCTGTCCTGTGCCTAAACCTCCTAAGCTTGATCAGTTAGCCAACGACAGGTAAGATTTTCCATGGAGGGAATCATGTAAGACAGGCATGATCATATGGAGGCCTCTGGGAAGAGACTCGGAGCTGTGGAAATGAAGGGGTGATGGACATCAACCCCTGCCCCCTTGGCTTTGTCAAAGCCTGAGTCCTTGTTCTTAGAAGTGAGTGATCCAAGTCTCCTGGCTGCCTTTGTCTTCTCTGTTAACTCAGGCCTATGGAAATAGTAGGGGCGGTGCAGCCCAGACCAGAAAGGGTGGACCCCCGGGGTAATCAGGCCTGGGACATAGAATATGCAAGATCCTGTGAGATCTGTTTGCTGGAGGATGTTATTAGATTAGAATTTGAAGGCATAGACAGGAAACCAAAACTGCCCTTTGAGTTCTGTTACTCCTTTCAAATATTAAAACTCCAATCTCTGCCCAGAATCACAGCGGGGGTTCTGTCAGCATTTTTGAAAGTCACCTACTTCTTTTGATCTTTTCTGCCAGACTGTGAATCCACAAACTAAGTCTGTATTCTCAATAAAAATCTGCTTGGGAATGGAGACTGCGCACTCTCCACTAGAGAGAGTGGCCCTTCTGTCCCTATTTCCCCACAGGACTTGGTTGTCTCTGTGTATGTTTTTCTCGTGTTTTGATGAGCATCTGCAGCAGAGATGGATGCTGCTGGCCGGTATCCACCACATCTGAGGACATGTTTTCATTGGATTTAGAAAGAGAGTAAGGGAGAGAAAGACATTGATGTGAGACAGAAACATAGATCAGTTGCCTCCTATACACTCCCCAGTGGAGATAGAACCAGCAACCAGGTATATGTCCTCTCCAGGAATCAAATCAGAAATGTTTTGGTTCATGAAATGACAGTTCAACCAACAGAGCCACATAGCCAATGCTAAAATCTTTCAGCTTGCTAGCTGGTTTCTATCTGTTGCTTTTTACTTTTCGGCTTTCTGGCTTTCTATTGGGTTATTCAAGTTTTTTAAAAACAATTTAATTTCTCTGTTGATTTGTATTCATACCATATCTGTGCATAGTCATGCACCATTTCATGATGGAGATAAATTCTGAGAAATGAATCATTAGATGATTTCCTCATTGTGTGAATATCATGGACTGTACTTACAAAAACCTAGATTGTGTAGATTTTTGCACCTTTTGAACCACACTATGCACCTAGGCTATATGGTATACCACTGTCATATATGCAATCTGTCAACTGAAGTGTTATATGGTTCATGAGTATATGTGTATAATATATATGATATGTATAGCTATATATAATATATAACATACATATATGAAATATGCCTGTATTATGTGTATATGTCCTATGTGTGTGCATATATAACATAAATATATGCATGAATATGTTTTTATGCATTTATAGTTTTTACTGGTTGCCTCAGGTTTTATATTATACATCTTTAATCAGAGTACTTCATTCAAAAAATATGCCACTTCACATGTAGTGCAAGGACTTATAAAAGTTTATTCCTAATTTCTCACTCTTATCCTTTCTCTCATACACATTACTTTTCATACACATTACTTTTTTAAAAAAGATTTTAAAAAAATCTTTACTTACTGATTTTTAGAGAGAGGGGAAGAGAGAGAGAAAGAGAGGAAGAGAAACATCAATGTGTGGTTGCCTCTTATGTGCTCCCCACCAGGGACCTAGCCCTCAACCCAAGCATGTGCCCTCACTGGGAATTGAACCAACAACCCTTTGGTTTGTAGGCCAGTGCTCTATCCACTGAGCCACACCAGTCAGGGCTCATGCATATTATTTTTACATAATCTATAGAAACAAATTCCATTGCTAATAACTATTCTTAGTCCTTTATAGATCAATTAAAGTAGAAAAATAAATCTAATTTACCTTCATCTTTACCTTCATCTAGCATTTTCATCTATTATATTGTCTGTGTTGTTTATTTTTTGTGTAAGACTTGATATATTTTTTGATATATTTAGTATATTGATATATTTTTGACATATTACTTGTATCTGGAAAATTGTCTTTAACTTTTCCTATATTCTCAATCTACTGGAAATAAATTGTTTCCTTTGCATTTTTGTCTGCAAAAGTGCTTATTTATTCCTCATTTCCAAAATATGCTTTCACCATTGAATTTCACAGTATGGATTGGCAGAATTTTTTGCTCCTCAGCCTTTAAGCTGCCACTCTATTTTCTTTTGGTATGCATTATTTCTAAAGAGAAGTCACTGTAATGATCACACTTGCTCCTCTGTAGATAGTGTGTTCCTCTACCCTTACCTGGCTTCCTTTAAGATTTCTCTTTGTCTTTTTTTTTTTTCAGAAGATTGATAAGATATGCTTAGAGGCATGTGTTGATCTTTGTTTCTTTTTGCTTTTTATTTGTCTTGCATGGTGTTTTCTGAAATTCTTAAATGTGTGATTTTGTATCTGTCATTAATTTGAGAAATCTATCACCTATTATTTCTTTAAATATTCCTTCTGTCCTATTTACTCTTTTCTATATGGGATTCCAATTACACAAACATTAGGTTTTTTAAATATTGTTCCACATCTATTAATGTTTGCCCTCCTCCAACTCTTTTTCCTCTTTTGTTTCAGTTTGTGTCATTTCCATTGATCTATCTTCATATCCTCTGGTTCTTACATTGGATGGTTTTGTTAAAAGCATTTTTCATCTCTGTTATTTTTTACTTCTAGCATTTTTATTTTATTATCTCTTATAGATTCTATTTCTTTATTGAAATTACCCATCTAATCTTCCATGTTGTCCATCTTTTTGATAAGTTTTTATTGCATTAATTAATAGTCATTGTAATCCCCTGTCTGATGGTACTGGTAAAATCTGTCTTGCATGGCAGATATTAATAGTAAACAGGTTTTGGACCTGAAAGTAGGTACACTTTTTTGCCTGCTAGGCAAGAGTTTCAGTGTATTTAATAATGTGCTGGGCTGGATTTGAAGTTTATTGTTGCTATGGTTACCCTCAGAGCTCTATAGCACTTTAAATCCTTTTAGCAATACCTAATGTTTATATTTGGATTAATTTGGATTTTTTTTGTAGTACCTGCTGCATCCTCAACCTTAAGTATTCCTTTTGCACTCAGAGAGGACCTGTCCTTTGCAAGTGACTTGTAGTCCATGCTTCTTATCCTGAGGGAGTTGGGGAGTGAAAGGGAATGTTGCTGGTCTGACAAAGCCCCATCTTGGCTGTGGGTAGGCATTATGTCTCTAGGTCTTGGAAGGGCAGCTTTTTCAAGTGTATGGTAATCCTGCTTCTCCCTTGGTGAAGTTTTGAATCTGGCACATATTTCTGCCTCTCTCTTACGGATGATTTTTGTTTCTTCCTCTTTTCCTCCAGTTACAATGAGATTTTACCAGTGCTCTTAGACTGGTAGTGTTTTTTGCCCTTCCCCTTAAAAATATTTTCCAGGTTTATCTAGACATAATTGGTATAGTTTAACGTTGGGTAAGGTTAAGGAATACAATGTGATGCTCTGATATACATAAATTACAAAATAATGAGCACAGTAGGGTTAGTTAATACCTCCCTCCCCTCACAAAATTACATCTTGTATGTGTGTTGTGAAAACATTTAAGATTTATTCTCTTAGCAACTTTTGATTATATAATACAGTATTGTCAACTGTAATAATGGTGCTGTGTATCAGATCCCCAGATCTTATTTTGTAAACTGGGGGTTTGTACCCTGTGAGCAACATCTCCCCTTTACCCTAACCCCAGCCTCTGGCATCCACCTCTTTATTCTTTGCTTCCATGAATTTGGCTTTGTCAGAATCCAAACATAAATGAGATCATGCAGTGTTTCCATGTTCCTGTCTGTCTTATTTCACTGAGCATCTTGCCCTCAAGTTCCATCTGTGCTGTTGCTAATGCAAGCTGTCCTTTTTTACATGTCGAATAATATCCCATGTAAATAAAATGTTCCACATATATAAAATCCATTTTTACCCACTTATCCATAGATGAACACTTAAGTTGCTTCCACACCTGGGCTGTTTTGAATAATGCTGTAGTGGACATGGGGGTGGGGTGCAGATATCTCTTCAACATACCGATTTCATTTTCTTTGTATACTTACTCAGAAATTGGATTGCTGGATCATATGGTAATTTGAGTTCTTGTTTTTTTGAGGAATCACTGTATTGTTTTCCACAGTGACTATGCCAATTTACTTTCTTACCAATAGTGAACAAGAATTCCTTTTTCCATATCCTTGCCAACTACTTGTTGCATCCTTTTTTTGATGATAGCCATTCTAACAGGTGTGTGAGATGATTTCTCATTATAGCTTTAATTTGCATTTCCTTGGTGATTACTGATGTTGAAGATCTTTCATGTACCTGTTGTACATTTCTATGTGTTCTTTAAAAAATATTTGACTTCCTCTATCTATTTTTAAAAATAAAATTGTGTTATTTGTTTGTTTATTGTTGAGTTACATGCATTCCTTATATTTCTGGATATTAACCTCTTATCAGAATAATGATTTTCAAATACTTTCTTCAATTTCATCATAATAACAAGAGAAACAGTGGAAAATTCACAAATATGTAGAAATTATACAACATACTTCTAAACAACTAATGGGTAAATAAAGAAATCAAAAAGAAATTTCAAAAAATATTTAAACAAAAATGGAAACAGCATACCTAAAACCTATGAAATGCAGCAAAAGCAGTTTTAAAAGGAAAGTATGTAGTGATAATTGCCTACATAAAGAAAAAAATCTCAACTTGATAACCTAACGTTACACCTCAGTGAACTAAAAAAAGAATAAACTAACCCCAATACCAGTAGAAGAAAGGAAACAACAAAGATCAGAGCAGAAATAAATACAATACCAAAAATAAAAACATTAGAAAATATGGACAAAACTAAAAGTTGTTATTTAAAGGAAAACACATTACATTTACTTTATTTACATTTAAAAAATTTAAAAAGACATGAAAGACTCAAATAAATAAAAGCAGAAACATTACAACTGGTACTACAGGAATAATGAGGATCATAATATAGATTAAGACTTTTGTTTCATGGAGGAAAATTCTTGGAAGGATCTAGGTGGAGTCTCTTTCCCTTCCCAGAGTGTCAGGGCAGCTGTCCCCTGCCCCCAGTTGTCCCTTTAAGGGAGACTACATCAGGATTCTTTCAATAGTTTTTGGTTAGTGCCTTATGGGTTTCATGGGGAAAGAACCCATACAAAATTTGTCATTTTCACCAGATTTGCAGTCCCCAGGGCCCATCCCCTCTCTTGCCAGAGCAGAGCAGCTGAGAGTAGTTCATCAGCTATGCTGGAGGCACACTTCCTACTGGGCCCCACTATGTCTTGCTCAGGTTGGGTCAGTGCCCTGGCTTGTTCCTACCTGCAGGAGCCTGTTTCTCTCTAAATCTTGGGCAAGTTGGTTGCCTTACAACCTCAGAATTGTAGTGTGGTCAAGAAATATATGACCTTGTTTACTATCTGGATTTTTACATTTTAAGTTTGGGAGCAATAGTCTTTCCAACTCTCTAAAGTTGCAGTTGGAAAAAGGAAAGTTTCTGCATTCTTTCAGAGTATTCATCAGTATCCTTTTATGTTCCTGAATCATCTTATTAGTTATACTCTTTTTATTTCTTTAATGGTTGCATTTGTATATAAAATTTATTTTTCAAACTTAGCAGTCTACCTTCTACTACACTAATATATGCAAAATTTTAGAACCTTTTGACATGTTTCCCTTTGCCCTTCATATTTTTATACTATTGTTCAAGATTTGTGTGCATATATTATAAATCTCCAATGCATTGCTGATATTTTGACTATAAGCAGCTTATTTTTTGTTAATTTTTTAAATGAAAACTATGCTCAACATATATTTCTTTTTTCATTATTTCCCATATTTTTTCTTTTTGTAAATACAAGTAACATTTAATATAATATCTTTTAGCCTAACAATTTCAGCTCCTTGTATGCCAGTGAATTTCCTCACTGTGCTTTTATCATACTGTTTGGCTTATATCTGGTAACTCTGAGTTGCTCACAGATCCCATTAAATGAGCTCCTGTCTCTGTCATGTCACATGCCCAGTCTCCATTGGACCATTTTTGCTCAGTGGGACCCTTCCTATGAAAGAAGCTAGTCTTCCCTCACTTTTGATGGAACATGAATCCCAGCCCAAACCCAAGCCGGTCAAAATTACCAAGACTTAATTGGGCCTTTGTATTCACAGACCCAACATATACTACTAGAAGCTTCTTTGATTTTGTCACCTTTCATCAGGGCAGTTGGCAGTCAGGGTTGACATGAATGAACATGATGACAGGGAAACATTCGGCATGTAGTTATGGTAGATTGAGGTGTATTTATTGGGAGCCTGTGACGAGGCAGGCACAAGGCACTGCTGGTGTCCTGGTATGTGAGACCAACATGGTGTCTGACCCTGGAGTTTAGGGTCTAGTATCTAGTTCAAACAAACAAAAGCACTTCAATATCATTCACCAATAAAATTTCACTTTGTTTGGATTAATAATTGTAATTTGCCCTCTATGAAAGTGTCTCTGTTCTTATTGTGAATTAGACTAGCTTTTGGTGTAATCTTCAAAGTCACCTGAAATTTCTTGATAATGTATGCTCAGATAGACTTTTATTTTATTTATTCATTTTAGAGAGAAAAAAGGGATAAAGAGACAAAGAAAAACATCAGCTTGTTCTTCTGCTTATTTATGCATTCATTGGTTGATGCTTGTATATGGCCTGACCAGGGATCAAACCTGCAACATTGGCATATTAGCACAATGATCCAACCTACTTAGCTACCCAGCCAGGGCTTCAAGGAGACTGTTAGTACACTAAACACATCATTGATTCTGAAAGCTTATCTTTAGTTTATCTCCGAAAACAAATAGATAAGAGTGTTACATTACAGAACATCAGGAGACTACAGACTTTATGGGTGTGAAGGAATCCTGAGTGCTATATTAGGAATTCTCTATACACTAGGAAGCATTGTATCCATCATGCTTCTGCTTCCTATCACCCTCTCTGCAGGACACTTATACAGTAAAGCCACCTTCGTTTATTATAAAATCCTCCACTGCCCAGAAGGCCATAATTTGACTGTCTCCCACTGTTACAAGTTAAATGTCACAATGTTAGAAGAGTCAGTGTTCTGTGAAACCAACATAATTTAAATTTTAAATGGTTAAGAGCTTTTTAGTTCTCCCACTATAGACCTAAAATGATTAGACTTTAGAAGAGAGAGGTTTGGGGGGCACTGGAATAGATTAGTCAAGGAACACACATGCATACATGCATAGCCCATGGACACAGACAGCAATGTGGTGAAGGTGGGTGGAGGGGGGTGGCTTCATGGATGGGAGCAAAGGTGGGAGGCAATAGAGGACACCTGCAATAGTATAAACAATAAAAAAATCATTTCAGGATACATGTTTTATTTTTGTCTTTTAAGTAATTTAGCATAAATGCAAAGGGTACACCATTCAACAGGGAGAAATGACAAGTAGCTCAGTCTTATTTTTGAGCAACAAGTACATTTTCCTGCCTCTTTCTTGGATCCTGAAAGCCAAATGTCTTTTTAAGATGCTGCACATAATGGTAAAGCAATAAACTGACAAGTTCGTGGGGAAAATGGGTTATGTTATTGAAATATAAATGTGTGTTTTTATATTTTCTTTGTATATTTTACAATCATCTCCTGGTGGCTTATATATCTCTCTTTCTCCTGATGTTCTGCTGCAGCTTTTCTCTTTCCTCTGCTCACTGACTGGAATCCAGCTGCCTGATATCGATCTGTTGGAAGTCTGTGTCTGAGCAAACTTCATATTACATATTTGTCTTCTCGGAAAAGTGTTCATCAGAATTGGTTTTCTGCTACCAGACCTCTTTTTCTCATTTTGCTAAAGAAGGCATGCTGCAGTTATTGATGAAATTAATTTTTTCCTCTGTCTCTCTAGCCTTCTTTCTTTTCTTTTCCTCCTCTCTGTCTCTCTCTTTCTTTTGGATTCAGGCTAGTAACTACATGGTATAATGCTTTTATTATTTGTAGTTTCCTTGTTTATTCTATTGTAAAATTATTTCTCAAGTAGTGATAAATTCAGACAAGACCTCCTCTCCTTGTTATATAGTTTGCAGTAGTTGTGAAGATAATAATTTTGCTGACCTGTTATCAGAGTGGTAGAATTTGTAAAATATCAATTCCTATATTGTCTTCTATCATTTATGCAAGCTCATGCTTCATTACTTATTCTTTGATTTGATTCCTGGGGATAATCAATTAATAGAACAGTTTCTCTGAAATTAAGTGTGTGACTTTGAAGGTATAGAACAAGCAGAAAAATGCAACATTTTGGTCTAATATAGACAAACCCAGACCTCATAATGTCCCCAAGTAGCTTCTCCATCTCACTTCTTCATTAAAACAACAACAACAGTAACAACAAAAAGGCAGAATGTCTTAAAGGTTAATTCAGGACTGGGGCATGTCACAGGCTCTGGGGTCTTGTGTAATTCTAAGAAAACTCCAGGTAATTGTTCAACAGCTAATAAAGCAAGTTTACTTTACCTGGCTATCTCATTTGATCGGATCTTGTCATTCATCAAGATTAACATTTAGAGTACAATTTAGGGAAGGAGCTGATGAGATATTATAACTAGACTCTCCTATCCGAGACCAAAGTGGTTGATTACTAAGGATTCTACCTGGCTGAGCAAGATGACCTCCAAGTGGAGCTCAAGAAGAAATAACAAAGGAAGGCCTAGGACGCAGCACAGATGGGAACTGGAGGCACAGGCAGTTGGCATGAAGAAGTTATCTCTACGGGAGCTGGGTCCCAAGCACTACCTTGTGAGTTGGGGCACAATTCTCAGGAGGAGCTGACTTCAAGACCAAGAGAACTCTGGGACAGTAGGATGTCCACTGAGCAAGGTCTAGGGCACAAAAACAGTCATGAGAGTTGGGTCAAGGCAGGGACTGGAAATGAGAAACCGAGTGATAGTCATGTAATCAGGTTCAGGCAGAGGATCACAAGGTGGGCCCATTAATGCTGGACTCTGTGTGTGTCTGCAGCTGACAGAGCCTTATGACTTTGAGCTGCACTCGTTTGGTCCTGGAGATAAGATGAGACAATCCAGAGGCCTCATTTTTGGGACAAGTGGCTACATGCAGAGGTTGGCTGCAAGATGGGACCTGCCAGTTTATATCACTGTCCAGGACAGCAAGGTCATCAGTTTCTGTGAGCCCTTATATTAGCACCTTGCCATACCATAAGTAGTTAGCTGATATTTGCTAATTCACTGTGGTGAGGGTGGACACGGGTGATGGTTAGCATGTTTCCTCCAGCCAGGACCTGGAGGTCACTCCTATTGGAAAGAGATGGTGGCAAACTGGCGTCCAGGGAGTCAACACCAGCGGCTCTATAGCCGGGCCTTATGAGTGTGACCCTGGGGCAGAACTGTTTCTTGCTAGGACATGGGCAAGCCTGAGTCCCCTAGTGTCAATTGGAAAAGCTGGCCTATGTTTCAGTCAGGAGGAGACATTCCAGGACTTCTTTTAGTTGTAACCGTTCCAAAGGAAGCTGGTTTAATAAACTTTGATATGGTATTGGTTGCATTATATTGTTCAAACTGGGCAATTTGAGAGACTATGAAATTTTGCCTGAGATAGCAGGTATTGTGTTGACCGAAACATTCATTTGCTTTTTTCCCATAAGATGGCTCTAGTAGTGCTTAGTGGTCTTTAACTTCATTCAAAACCATTTTGTTAGATTGTATTGTGACAGCTGTCATATGAGCATGTCTTAAAAAAAACATCAAAATTGGTGATTTTTTGTGTGTGGACATTTTAATATTGAAGATGGAAGGAAATCCATAACATTTTCAGCATATAATGCTTTATTATTTCAAGAAAGGTAAAAATTCAACTGAAATGCCATTGTGGAGAAGGTGCTATATCTGATTGAAGGTGTCAAAAGTGGCTGCACAGTTTTGTGCAAGAGATTTCTCTCTGGAGGATGCACCATGATCGGGCAGAACAGTTGAAGTTCATAGCAATCAAAGTGAGAATAATCATCATTATACCACTCGAGAAATAGCTGACATGCTCAAAATATCCAAATCAATAAAATTATTGGTGAACATGAATAATGTGCCCTTTACAGAAAAAAATCTAAATGTACTTTTTGGCCAACCCATTAGAAGCAGAGTGCCAGAGAAGAGCACCCAGCATTCGAGACAGCATTCCTCCTTCCCCATCTCCCAGGGCAGGGCGGAGGCCAGCTCCCTATGGGCTTCTGCCAGCCTGGGGCAGAAATCATGCCAGTGCTTGGGCAAATGCAAGAAGCCTGAACGATCCCTCAGACATTTGGGTGTTAAGGGCCAGAATTAGATCATTTGCATTTTATTTTTAAGTTAGAAGACCCAGTGTCTTGCCCCAGTTCTATCAGTAATTGGCATTAGGCCATCCCATTTCTTTCTAAGCATCATTTGCTCATCTGGCCGATGAGAATAGTAACCCTTCCCTGTCTACTCACTCAGTAATTGCTTTTTCTCTGAATCAGATGAAACAAAGCATGTTTACATTTTCAGCAAAGTGAAGGTTGTTGTCAAAGGTAAGTGTCCATTTGTGGGACAGCCCTCATTCTTTGTAGTAAAATCAGGTGAAATAAGTGAAAGCATTTTTTTTCCTCTTGTGTGTCTGCCAGCTCCATGGACAGAATCAGGCAGAGTGTGTTGGATAGGGGAGGCATTGAGGAGAAGATGGGGTGTCAAGGGGAGAAGACAGGTGCTCTCCCTTTGGCTCCTGCGACTGAAGGGGCATGGGAAAGAGGAGACACTGCCAGGACCCCAGACTCACAGACAGGTACCCTTGTCGGTGCCTGTTTTTTTTTATCCCAGCCTGGTGGGAAATCAACACATATCTCAGAAATATCCGTCTCCCTGGGCTGGAGATGGCTGGAAGAGGGATCCTTCCTCCCCTTCACGGTTTGCCGCACGCAGGTCGGGGAGCATGATCAGGAATGCTTGGTCTACACTGGGCCCAGGCGACTTCGAAGAGGAGCGAGGCGCGGGCAGTCATGCTCTTCAAAGGCCAGGACACTATGTTCAAAAATGGAAAAATGAGAGGATAAAAATCCTCTGCCTCCTTTTGTTCTAAAGGTAGAGATATTTGGAAACAAATTTATATTATAATGTCGTGTTAAATATTGTTATTCAAGATGGTCTGTTTTAGTAAAGCACATATGTTTTTTAAAACAGGATTTTTTAGACAGCCAAGTTGTAAAGTGTTCAGTTATTGCTGAGGGAAAAGAACTACTGCATTTAAATATCCAATACACTTTAAAGTCATTATTTTTTAATTGTACAGTTTTATTTATCAGTATAAATGTTCCTTATAAAATTTTTCTTTTTTCCTCTCCATGTGGAAGATAAGCTGGAAGAATCTGTAAGAACTAAAGGTTGGAGAGATCAGGGTCTGCGAGGCAGTCACAGTAACAATAAAAAAGAAACCTTTTAACCCTTGCTAGGTGGCTCAGTTAGTTGGAACATCGTCTCATACACTAAAAGGTTGTTAGTTCGATCTCCAGTCAGAGCACATAAATAGGTTGTGAGTACAACCCCTGGTTGAGTCGTGGACAGGAAGCAACAGATTGATGACTCTCTCACATTGATGTACCTTTTTCTTTCTCTCTCCCCACCCCTCAGGTGAAGATTAAAAAAAATCTCTTAAACTACAGTGCTCATAGCCAGGGTGAGGTTTTTTAATACTAAGCTCTTCTGAAGCCATGGAACTGAAGTTGCAGGAGGTATTTGGTACTGTGATGGGCTGTATGGCAAGTTGGAACAAACAAAAATTAAAAAGAGATGGGATGGGGTAGGGAAAGGTTGGAGAGAGAGCATTGTACTCAAAGCCTGGACTTGAAGCGTTGGACTGTATTATTGATAAGTGGTGACTGAGTTCTTATTACCCAGCAAGCTCTGTTCTTCATCTACATTAATTCATTGGCTTTGCACAACAGCCCAGGTGATATACCTATTATTTGCCTCATGTTTACAGGCAAGAAAGCTGTTGTCCAGTGGGTAGGTTAAATTTCTAAGGTCACAGAATTAGTTCATGGTAAAACTGGAATTAGGAATCCAGAGACCATATTATAACATGAGGGGACATAGATCTAGTTTTATTATATTACTGTTTGTGCTATCACAATTGTCTCAAATTTTCTCCCTTTGTTGCTCTCCACCCAGCACCCTGCCCCATCCTTCAGGCAATCCCTACACTGCTGTCCATGTTCATGGGTCCTGCACGTATGTTCTTTGGCTACTCTATGCCCTATGCTTTACTTACATCCGCATGACTATTCTGTAACAACCAATTTGTACTTCTTTATCCCTTCACCTTTTTCACCTACTCCCCTAACAACCCTCTCATCTGGCAACCATCAAAATGTTCTCTTTATCTATAATTATGTTTCTGTTCTGCTTGCTTGTTTATCTGCTTTTTTTAGATTCAATTGTTGTTAGATATGACTTATTGCCACTTTTTGTTTATATATTTGATCTTCTTTTTCATTTTCTTTTTTTTCTTCTTAAAAAAAGACCCTTTAACATTTCATATAATACTGGCTTGGTGATGATGAACTCCTTTAGATTTTTCTTGTCTGGGAAGCCCTTAATTTGCACTTCCATTCTTAATAATAGCTTTGCTGGGTAGAACAATCTTGGTTGTAGGTCCTTGCTTTTCATCACTTTGATATTTCTTGCCAATACCTTCTAGCCTACAAAATTTCTTTTGAGAAATCAGTTTACATTCTTATAGGGGTTCCTTTGTAGGTAACTAACTGCTTTTCTCTTGCTGCTTTTAAGATTTTCTCTTTGTATTTAACTCCGGCATTTTAATTATGATGTGTCTTGGAGTAGGCCTCTTTGGGCCTCTCTCTTTTTTGGGACTGTCTGTGCTTCCTTCACCAAGCTAGGGAAGTTTTCTGTATTATTTTTTTTCAAAGAGGTTTGCAGTTTCTTTCTTTTTTTTCTCATTCTGGCACCCCTAAGATGCAAATGTTGAACTGCTTGAAGTTGTCCCAGAAGCTTCTTACACTATCCTCATTTTTTGGATTCTTTTTCCTTCTTGCTATTCTGATTGGTTGTTATTTTCTTCCTTATGTTCCAAATCACTGATCTGATTCTCAGCTTCACCCACTCTACTGTTGAGTCCCTGTAAATTGTTCTTTATTTTAGTTAGTGTATCCTTCATTTCTGACTGGATCTTTTTTAAGCTGTTGAGGTCCTCACTAAGTTTCTTGAGCATCTTTATACTAGTGTTTTGAACTCAGTATCTGATAGATTGCTTTTCTTAATTTTTTTCAGTTCCTTTTCTGAAGTTTTGTTCTGTTCTTTTATTTGGGCCATGTTTCTTTGTCTCCACATTTTGGTAATCTCCCTGTGTTTGCTTCTGTGTATTAGGTAAAGCTACTATGTTCCAGGGTTGGCTACCTGATGTAGTAGGTATCCCATAGGGTCCAGTGACAGAGCCTTCCCTATTATGCAAGCTGGGTATTCAAGGTGTACCCTCTATGTGGGCTGCGTACACCCTCCTCTTATAGTTGAGCCTTAATTGCTTTTGGCACATCCAATGTCAACTTCTGACTGTTTTCTGTCCTGAATCACACAGCATAAGCTACAAAGTGATCTGCAGATGGCTGCTACTTGTGCTGAGCTCAGAGGAGCTCAGGCCAGGCCAAGCCATGGACCAAGACTGGCTGCTGCTAGTGCTAGGCCTGTGGCAACTTAGCAAAAGGTATGGGTCTCACTGAAGCCTGATGCTGTTTGTTTGAGAAAATTTAGGACAATCTGAAGCATGGGCTAAGACAAGCCATTTGTATGGAAAAGCTACTGGAAACAGCTTGGGTGAGCCTGAAAGTTGGGTGTGGCTGGGCCTCAGGCAACCAGTGTGGGGTAAACAGTGTGAGCCAGCTGGATGGAGTCTCAGATATGGTGCCACCTGCTGTCTCTGTGGCTCTGTGTGGGGAGGGCTCAGAAAAGGAACAGTGGCCTCTGCCAGTGCTTCTGTCTAGAAGAAAGCTTCCCCCAGCTCTCACCCTGATGCTGGACAATTCAGTTTTTCCTTGTATGTCTCTGGTGCCTTTCAATCTGCTGTCCCCTTGCTGGAGCTCAGAGGGAGTGAGTCCCGGAAATTTGTGCACAAGCTTTTTAAGAGAAACTGCCTAGGATTCCAGCACTTCTGTCTTCCACAGCCTTAATCCCTCTTGGTTTTTACAGCCAGAGATTATGCAGACTTATCTTCCTGGCACTGAAACCCTGGGCTGGGGGGCCTGGTGTGGGGCTGGGACTCCTTGCTGCTGAGCTATCTCTCCCAATTTTTACCTTCACATGGGTGTGGGACCAGCCCATTCCACATCTCTGCCCCTCCTACCAGTCTCAATATGCTTTCTTCTTTAATTCTGTAGTTGTAGGACTTCCATTCAGCTCAATTTCTGACAGTGCTGAATGATGGTTGTTCTATATACAGGGTCCTGTGCCATTAATGCCCCTTTTTATTATAAAATATTTTATTAAAAAATCATAAGCATGTGATTCTGTAACATAACAATATCACACTCAAGCACCCCATATAACATTTTAGGTGACATGTTAAAATTAAAACTATAAACCATTACAACCATATTATTATCCAACTAACCATACTCCAGCAGGGCTTACTTCTGCTAGACCTTGTAGTTTGGTTGTAATTTTGATGTGGTTGTGTGAGAAGGTGAGCTATATTTATCTATGCCATCATCTTGACCAGTGGTCCAAAGACCATATCATTAACCACTATGATATGGCAGAGAGAGAGAGAGAGAGGGAGAGGGAGAGGGAGAGAAAGGGGAGGATGCATTAGATTTGTTGTATTTAAATCTGTCTTTATTTAAATGATACCATCTTTAGATATACCATTGTCAAAATGATCAATGGATACTTACATTAATGAAATGTATTTTTAAAAATAATAAATGAATTAATTTACTTAATCTATTCTAATTGAAATGTCTTTTACTTTAGATTTTTTCCTTTTAAAAAAATTACTGTTGACATTATTACAGATATCCCCCATTTCTCCCCTTTACCGCCCTCCATCCAGCTCCCACCCCTACCCCCCATCTTTACCACGTTGTTTACTGTATCCTTGGGCTATGCATATATGCATATATGTTCTTTGGCTAATTTCTTCCAGTTTCCCCACCACCTCCCCTCTGAGACCTGTAAGTCTGTTCCATGTTTCCATGCCTCTGTTTTATTTTGTTCATCAGTCTATTTTGTTCATTAGATTTTGAAGCAAGTGCTGCTTTTGTGTTCTCCTCTAATATTATATTTACTAATATTTTACTTAGGATTTTCAAATCAATATTTATAAGTGATTTAGTTTACAATTTTCTTTCTTTGCTATGGTTATCAAATTTATATCAATGTTATACTGATTTATAAAATAGTTTAAATATTCTTTCATGTTCCTTGGTTTGCAATGATTTGTATTGCATTGGGACTATCTAATCTAAAGGTTTGATGCAATTAACCCGTGAAACCATCAGAACCTGTATTTTTTTTATGATCTAGAATCTGGATAATTTTCTCTATTAAAATTAGTTGTTTAAATTTCTATCCCATAATTATTTATCCCAGTAAAACTGGGATAAATTCTGAAAACCTGTGTTTTCATAGGAAATTATGCATTTTATATAGATGTATTTATAATTAAATAATTGACTTGTTGGGGAAGCGCAAATAAAAGCTGGTTACCCAGGGCTCCAAGTCCTCATGGCTGTAGCAGACAGCTGGGGAGAGAAACCAAGACAGGCAAGTGGGGCTGAGCAACTCAGCGGGAGGTAGCTCCTTGGAACTCAATCCATAATCAGCACACTTCAACCCACTACAAAATATGCCTAGAAATCTATTCAGGTTCTGCAGATCTTGAAGAAAACTAATATTAACTTAAGAAATTATGCCTCCAAGGCCAGCAAGCCCCCAGGATGTAGGCCCTATGTAGTAGTCCTGCAGATGTACAATTCATAAGCAAGCACGTGCAAGTACTTACAGAAATGGGAAGACATAACTAGAAGCGATATCAACAGAAGAGGGCCAAAATGGAGCTCTTTGACACCTTAATTATTTTTTATGCACAATTAGCAAAGGCTGGTTCCAAAATTAAACCAAATAAATGGGAAGCTAATCTTGATTGGAAATTAGAAGCTTCTAGGAAGAGCACAAAATTATCTTCTCTACAGGAAGTTACTAAGACATTTTTGAGACTGTCTCTAAATTAAGAAAAGCTTTCGAAGCTGCTTAAAGCCAACACCCCACTTTTTTCTCTTCTCCAACTGACCCATTGTACCCTCGACATAACCCTTGTTATGACTTAACTCTCTTTTCCTCCTCCCCCTCCTCTCTCTCTTCTACATCTTCTCTGCCATAGCTTTCCACTGACCTAAGGGACACTCGGGATAGAGAAACAGACTGGTATAGACTAAAATAATAATAATAAAAGAATTCTGGAAGCTCCCTTGAGAGAAAAGCCAGTTTCAGATGGAGGGTACCAGCAGTTTTATATGTTTCTTGGATTAGACTAGAATTAAGAAATCTACCTAACAATGTCCCTGACCCTCTCTTGGACCCTGATGGGTTCACAAGAAAATATGATATAGCTGTTCGAATATGTGATCCTGGCTATTCTGACTTATTCTAATTAATTTACCTACTGGTTTCTGAGAGCAAAGCAACAGTTACTAAATAGGATCTGCTGGAAGTGCCTATAGAAATGTCTGTTTTTATGTAGAAAGCCAGGTCACCTTAAGAAGGTTTGTAGAAAGCTAAAATGGGCCCAGGCTGGTGTGGCTCAGTGGATTGAGTGCTGGCCTGAGAACCAAAGAATCACAGGTTTCATTCCCAGTCAGGGCACATGCCTGGGTTGCAGGCCAGGTCCCCAGTGGGAGCACACGAGAGACAATCACACATTCATGTGTCTCTCTCTTTCTCTCCTCCTTCCCCTTTGTCTAAAAATAAATAAAAATAAAATATTTTTTAAAGAAAGAAAGCTGCAATAGGATTTAGGAAAAGAAAAGAAGCAGAAGCAAGCATAGTGCTGCTCCAAGAGCTGAAAAAGCATTTCCTCTTCTCCTCACTAATTCTTTAAGAGAAATCAAAACTACCATGAGTGAGGAAATTACTAGGCTCATTGTAGATTATCTGTTCTTTTTTTAAATATATTTTATTGATTATGCTATTACAGTTGTCCCATTCCCCCCTTCATTCCCCTCCACCTTGCACACCCTCTCCCACCCACATTCCCCCCCTTTAGTTCATGTACATGTGTCATACGTTCTTTAGCCTCTACATTTTCCATACTATTCTTGCCCTCCCCCTGTCTATTTTCTACCTACCATCTATGCTACTTATTTTCTGTACCTTTTCACCCTCTCTCCTTCTCCCACTCCCCTGTTGATAACCCTCCATGTGATCTCCATTTCTGTGGTTCTGTTCCTGTTCTAGTTGTTTGCTTAGTTGGTTTTAGTTTTTGTTTTAGCTATGGTTGTTAATAATTGTGAGTTTGCTGTCCTTTTACTATACATGTTTTTTTATCTTCTTTTTCTTAGATAAGTCCCTTTAACATTTCATAAAATAAGGGCTTGGTGATGATGAACTCTTTTAACTTGACCTTATCTGAGAAGCATTTATCTGCCCTCCCATGCTAAATGAAAGCTTTGCTGGATAGAGAAATCTTGGATGTAGGTCCTTGCCTTTCATGACTTGGAATACTTCTTTCCAGCCCCTTCTTGCCTTCAAGATTTCTTTTGGGAAATCAGCTGATAGTCTTATCGGAACTCCTTTGTAGGTTACTGTCTCCTTATCTCTTGCTGCTTCTAGGATTCTCTCCTTCATTTTTACCTTGGCTAATGTAATTATGATGTGCCTTGGTATGTTCCTCCTTGGGTCCAACTTCTTTGGGACTCTCTGAGGTTCCTGGACTTCCTGGAAGTCTATTTCCTTTGCCAGAATGGGGAAATTCTCCTTTTTTATTTGTTCAAATAACTTTTCCAGTTGTTGCTCTTCCTCTTCTCCTTCTGGTATCCCTATAATCTGGATATTGGAATGTTTAAAGATGTCCTGGAGGTTCCTAAGACACTTCTCATTTTTTTTGAATTCTTGATTCTTTATTCTTTTCTGATTGGATGTTTCTTTTTTCCTTCTGGTCCACTCCATTGATTTGGATTCCAGTTTCCTTCCCATTACTATTGGTTCCCTGTACATTTTCCTTTATTTCACTTAGTGTAGCCTTCATTTTTTCATCTAATTTGTGACCAAATTCAACCAGTTCTGTGAGCATCCTTATTACCAATGTTTTGAACTGTATATCTGAGAGGTTGGCTATCTCTTCATCACTTAGTTGTATTTTTTCTGGAGCTTTGGTCTGTTCTTTCATTTGGGCCATCTTTTTTGTCTTGATGTGCCTGTTATGTATGAGGAGCAGAGCCTTAGGTGTTCACCAGGGTGGGGCAACCCAGTCACTGGGTTTTGATGCTGTATGTGGGAGAGGGTTCAGAGAGGGAACAATGGTGCTTTCTCCACTCTCTGCTGGATTCTAGTCACTTACCATGCTTCCCACAAGCAAATTGGGCCCTTCTGGTGCTAATTCCCATGTGGGCAGGTTTGTATACAATCCAGGACCATGTAGGTCTCTCCAATGAACTCTCCTGTGGGGCTAGGAGTCTCTCCTGGCACCTCAACCCCCACAGGTGTTTTCAATCAGTGTTTTGAAGCTTTATTTCCCTGCACTGGGACCCTGGATTGTGTGGTCTGTCTTGCTCCCCAGTTTCACGTGGTTTATCTGTGCTCAAATGTGGGACCACCCAGTCCACCAGCCACCTTGTGTGCCATGCCCCTTCACAATCCGCCGCTGCTTTGCCAGGTCCACCAGTGGCTGCCTTGCCATGACCCCTCTCCTTCCGGCTGCCCGACTCCTCCCCTCCTATTGGTCTGGATGAATGTGTCTACTTTCACTCTTTGGTTGTTGGACTTCCATACAGTTCAATTTTCTGTTGGCACTCGTTGTTTTTTGTTTCTAAATTGTCATTGTCCTCATTTTGGTTGTGCAAGTAGGCACAGTGTGTCTACCTACACCTTCATCTAGGCCGGAAGTTTATTGTAAGTCTCCATAGTAGTGTTTTTTACAATGGCTGAGAGTTGGAAACAGCCTAAGTGCTCATCAGTAGGTGAGTGGATTAAAAAAAGCTCCAATACATTTACACAATGGAATACTACTCAGCCATAAAAAGAAGGAAATCTTATCCTTTGTGACAGCATGGATGGACCTGGAAAGCATTATGTTAAATGAAGTAAGCCAGTCAAAGAAAGACAAGTACCAAGTGATTTCACTTATGTGGAGTCCAATGAACAAAATAAACTAATTAACAAAATATAAACACACTCATAGATGCAGAAAACAGACTTGTAGCTGTCAGAGGGGAGGGTGTCAGGAGCTGCGTGAAAAATGTGAATGAATTAAACAAAAAAAAACCCTCATAGACACAGATAACAGTATGTGGTTAGCTGAAAGAAAGGGGGCAGAGAGGTAGGAGAGGGTACAGGGGTAACAAATGGTGATGGAAGGAGACAATACAATATACAGATGATGTATTATAGAATTGTGCAACTGAAACCTGTATAGTTTTATTAATCAGTCAATATCACCCCGATGAATTCAATTTGAAACAGCAAAACATAATTCATTAAGCAAACCCTGACAAAGTGAAAGGAAAAATAAACAAATTGATGATTATATTTCCAAATTGAGACACATTTTCCCAGTAACTGATAGAAAACACAGACATGAAATCAATAGGGATATAGAAACTTACACAAGTCTGTTGCCGATGTGACCTAAATTGACATTTACAGACCACCGTATCACACAACTGCAGAGCACACATTAGTCACAAGGGTACATGTAACCTTCCCCCAAAAGACTACACATTGGATTGCTAAACAAATATCAATGCATGGAAGAGCACCCAAGTCTGAAGAGTCTGTTCTCTATGCACAATAGTGTTAGCTTACAAATAAATCAATGACAGCAATGCATTTTATAATTAACATTTAAAAATTAAATAACACCCTTATAAATAAACTGTGAGTCAAAAGACACACTAAGAAGAAAGTTAGAGAACATTTATTATACATGAAAATGCCATAAACCACCATGTGCGGTTTGCTAAAATAGAAGCTTGTTATTTACGTGCTGAATTAAAAATAAAGCAGTTCAAAATAAATTATCTAATTTCTACCTTAAAAACTTAGAAAAATTAGCTTAAACTAAAATATCTAAAGTGGGGACCCAAGAAATGTGATTTTTCATTGCTATAGTTCCCAGACTGCACAGATAAAGGATCTGAGAGGTCTCCACAATGCCAAGATAAGTACAATCTTAATTTGGCGATCCCATATCAGCTGATGGCAGGGAGAGTCCTCATAAGGAAGATGCAATTTCCATCGCTTTACAGGAATAATTAGCCACGAGCTTATGAAAAGTAGAGAACACAGTGATGCCACTCAGAACAGCACCGGGGAAAGAAAGATAACCTAACATTCCCATCCGATCTGAAGGAGACTTAGTAAACAGCCCAGGCTCATCCAGCACTGCGGGATCAACTCCCGGTGGAACCCCCTGGCCAGCCCCGCCCCTCCTGCTCACAGGACAGTCACAGCTGTGCAGTAAACGTGGTCTGCACACTGTGAACACACTCCTCATTCTTCCAGTGCAGGCCTGCATGCACGAGGCTCAAAATAGCATGTATGAGTTTGAATATCATTTTCATAGATTTAGAATTACTTTAAAACTTTTTTTACATTTTAAAATTTAGTGTGTGATATTGAAGAATACAAAATACATAAGAATAATACCATGGTTACCTTGTGAACTTATCACTCAGCTTAAAAAATAAAACATAGTCTGCTACTTGTCCATAAAAAAAAGACAGAAATCTTATTTTTTGTGACAGCATGCATGGATCTGGAGAACATTATGCAAAGTGAAATAACCCAGGCAGAGAAAGACAAATACCATATGATCTCATTCATATGTGGTATCTAATGAACAAAAGAAAGTAACATAGATACAACGAACAGACTGACAGTTATCAGAGGGGAGGGGTTTGGGGACCTGGGTAAAAAAGGTGAAGGGACTGAACAACACACACACACATACACACACACACACACAGCCCTCACAGATGCAGACAACAGTATGGTGATTAAGAGAAGGAAAGGGGTGGGGGAGGTAGGAGAGAGTAAAAGGGGGATGAATGGTGATAGAAGGTGACTTGGGGTGAAGAACACAATAAAATATGGAGATGATGTATTATAGAAAAAAGTATTGTCATCATAGTTAAATTCCTGATCAAAAACCTTTATATAATTCATCTTCCCCAAAACTAATATCATTCCAAGTCGTGTTACAATGCTATTCGCCACACATAAAAATTCATTTTAAATTTTATAATGAATTCTATTATGTTTTCTGAAACTTGTTTTTTTTTCACTTAGTGTGTTTAGGTATTCATGCATGTGGAAACAAGTAACTATTTTTATTAATTTTTCATAGATTTTTAGTGTCTCATAACATATCAGTTTATTTCTCTAAAGCCAATATAATGTAGTTGTCAATTTTTACTATGTAACGAAGTATCTCAAAATCTCAATTGCTTCCCACAATACAATCATGTGGTGTATAACAATGTTTCAGTCAACAATAGCCCAACAATATACCGTGGTGTTTCATAAGATTACAACAGAGCAGGAAAATCTCTATCGCCTGGCGTAACCACTCTGACGTCACAGCACGACGCGTTGCTTACGCGTGTGCGGTGGTGCTGGTGTATACAAGCC
The DNA here is from genome assembly GCF_004126475.2 of Phyllostomus discolor. Lineage (NCBI taxonomy): Eukaryota > Metazoa > Chordata > Mammalia > Chiroptera > Phyllostomidae > Phyllostomus > Phyllostomus discolor. Next base: position 73,235,046 of record NC_040915.2, on the reverse strand, counting down.
TGCTGTGCTGCTGGCTCTCTAGTGCAGAAAATTACAGCTGTAGGCTGCACCATCTGTGAAAGGACACTTTAGGTTGTTTGCACATGATGAAATTGCCTACGGAGACATTTCTCAGAACTAACCCTGCTGTTAAGTGTATTCATGTTCACTCTCAGTGCAAGACATGCAAGTATGCAAGACAGTTTGTGACTCAACCAATGGAAGCTGGGTTGGCCAGCCTGGCTTCCAGGCCTCTGTTAAGGTACTGGTCTGCCCTCAGGTTGAAGAGGCTGCGCAGACCCGCTTTTCTCAGGAAGGACCACTGGAGTAGAAGAAGCTGAGCCAAATGGTAAAAGCAGAATCAATGGTCTTTATTGACCATTCATGCGCTTCAATTCCAGGGTTCAGAGGGGGTTCAGACCAAGCATCATAGACACAGACAATGGCAAAGTGATGGCCAGAGGGCAGGGGGGATGCTGGGAAGGTGGGGTAAGGGGGAGAAAGTGGGGATATCTGTAATAGTGTAAACAATAAAAATAAACTAAAAAAAGCATGATACATTGCTGCTTTAGTGAGAGAAGTTACAAAGCCACATATGAAAGATGATGTATATATAATTTCAATACAAGTAGTTGAGTAAAGAATCAAGAGCAAAGCTTACCTACAGAGAAATGTCATATGCTGCTCCTGAGGGTGTGAATGAGGTCCACTGAAGAGGAAAGACACTGCTGTCTAGTGATCATAAAGAAGACATGATCTACAAGCAAGCTGTGTGTTCTGAAGTAATATTACAACCTAGAGAAACTCTCACGCTCACACTAGTATTTTTAATAGAAAAACACGTCTATTTATTATTTCAAGTAATCCTCCAAAAAACGCATTTGGGTGGGATTTTAATTCCCAATTTATACATAAGAAAACTGCAGACCCGCTAAGGAATGATAGATTTGGGACCTGAGGGTCAAGGCTTTTGACCCTATAGCTAATAATAACTGACTACCTGCCATATCACCTTAAGAGGGCTATAAGCAAACTCTTCTGTAAAAACTTATTTGAAGGGTAAATCAAGTGACTTTTCCTGGTCCTTAGTTTAAAAATAAAGTCATGCATCACATAATGGCATTTCAGTCAACATGACTACATACAGAATGGTGGTCCCATAAGGTCACAATGAAGAAGGAAATCCACTGTAACTTAGTGACATGGTAGCCACTGAAAGTTACAGTACAGTTCATTACGTGTTGTAGTTGTGTTAGTGTAAACAACTTACTGCCCTGCCAGGTGTATAAAAATATACCCCATGCAGTTGTGCAAAGTATGCGATACCTCACTATGGTAATAAACACTATGTTACTGGTTTATGTATTTACTACTCTATGTATTTGGTACTTTTTATTTTTTAATTACAGTTGACATTCAATATTATATTAGTTTAAGGTGTACAGCACAGTGGTTAGACATCTATATTACTTACAAAGTGCCCACTCTCATAAGACTATTACCCACATGGCACCATACGTACTCATTACATGATTATGGAATTTATTCCCAATGATACTCTTGAAATTCCTGTGGCTATTTTGTAACTGCCAATTTGTACTTCTTAATTCTTTCAACTCTGTAACCCAGGCCCCCAAATCCTATCTTGTCTGGCAGTGATCAGTTTGTTCTCTGTATGTGTAAATATGTTTCTATTTTGTTTGTTCATTTACTTTGTTTTTAAGATTCCACAAATAAGTTAAACAATATGGTATTTGTCTTTCTTTGTCTGATTTGTTTCATTTAGTATAATACCCTGGAGGTCTATCCATGTTGACACAAATTATAAGATTTCCCTTGTTTTTATGAAAGAGTAGTATTCCACTGTATAAATCTTCTTCCTCTTCTTCTCCCCCTTCTTCTTCCTCCTCCTCATTCAAAAACATTTTTTTTTTCATTGCTTTGGGAGAGAGAGCTTTGATGCTTTGGGAAAACATCAAAAAAGAAGCATCAGTTGGTTGCCTCCCATATGAGCCCAGCCCAGGAATTATACATGCTCTGACTGGAAATCAAACCCGCAACCTTTCGGTTATGAGATGATGCTCCAACCAATAGAGCCACACCTGCCAGGGCTACCTCATCTTCTTTATCCAGTCACAAATGGTACAGTTAAAACTCAACTAGGTAATTTTTCAGAAGCTTTTACTCTCTTTCATCCAAAAGCTCTCCCTGGAGTGCTCTACTCCTTTTGGTAAACATGACCCTCTTGTCTCTGGAGAACCTCACATATTCTTGCTAAGGAGGAACGGTACTTTTCTCCTGTCAGAGGAAAGAGCTGTATGGGACCCCAAAGCAATATGTGTTGAGTAATGGATCACAGTGCAACCCTAGCAGAGCCTGTCTCCTCAAACCATCAGAATGTTCTCTTTGACCACATTCTGCCCCAGCTCCCAGACCACAGCTTTCTGCTGTCTTCATGCTGGGTCGAACTGGTAAGACTCTGTTCAGCATTCTCTGGCAGTGTGCCAGGATAGACTCATAAATCCTGGCTTACCAGCCCTGGAATCCTGTCTGATTCAGTGTAAACAGCCAGCACAGTGGAGAATGAGGGCCAGCACCCACGTTTTCAGCACTCCCATCTCTAGTGACTTTGCCCTGGGAGAAAGTTCCTGGAAGAGCAATGCCCTGGAAATGTGAATCACAAAGGTGTCCTTCCAGTGGCGGGGTCTAGTGGGGCAGGCAGGCCTTGGCTCCCTTGAGGGTCTAATGTCCATTTTAAAAACAATCAGGATCACCTGCCAAACCAATAATTGAGCTACAGCTAAGATTCAGAAACTTGATCTTTATCAGACAAACTTTATTCCTGAAATTCAACTAAATTCTTCTTAGGTGAAAAGAAAGAACAAATTTGAGATCAGCCTGGGTTTGTGCCCAAAGAAAGGGAGTTCACAAAGAGAACAAAGTGACTCACCCAGACACTAGACACCCCTCACTAGCTACTTAAAATCCAAAGTAAATACACTTCCCTGGGGGTAAAAACAAGGAGAAAATGACCTTGAGAGTATGTCCAGAGATGGGTTCCGTGTGTTTTTGGTTTAAGGTAGGAGGCAAAAAAGGCATAAAAGCGTACTTGTGGGAACAGTGTTCTCCTAGGAAGCACACTCCTAGGAAATTGGGTGTGCAATAATGCTGACACCCGGTGCTCCTCTGTCAGAGATTGCAGGGACTTTGAGGGGTGGCTTGGAGTAAAGTTAAGAAATGAGATAACCCTACATGGTGTCAGGCCCATTGGAGATACTGAGCGACGGTCTCTTGCAAGACACGTCAAGGAGATCCAGAATCAAGTACCAGTGTGCTTACTCTTCTGACAATGGCTTTGGAACGATCTTCTGGAAGTGACTCATGCCTGAGAGCTGGGCCAGGAGGAGGCAGCTGGGAGTACAATAGGTGATACATGTTATGATGAAGCAGCTCTGATTGTCTGGGTGTTTATCTCCACATACCACCTGGGAGTACAGAATGAGTTAATAGTCACTGATTATTAAGAAAGATAAGCCAGGGCTTAGGAAGTGGAAAAGTTGTATAGAGGTTCAGAGATGCAGTTTATTTTTTAAATAACTGAACTGAGATGTGAGTAATTAGAACAAAAATACACCAGTGCTTTCCAAATTCACAATTACCAAAGAAGCTCTATTAATTTTTAGCTGTACTCCTGAGAATAATGATAAATGCCAGTTTCTCAAGTAATTTACAGTATCCCACAGTCTCATGAGGATATAGGGAGGCAGCTCAGAGCTCTTCTAAGACAATGTGGAGGTGGCAAAAGATTGCCAGGATTAGATTGTTCATAGAATCTTAACCTCAATGCCATGGATGTAAACACTTCCCATTTGGGAAAAAGAGGAAGGTTTATAAAAGGCAGTATGTAGTAACTTAGATGTCTCCATGAGGTCACCAAGTCACCGTAATATTTGAGTAAAAAAATCCCCCCACCCTCTTTTCAGGGGTGCCCAACCCACGGCCTGTAGGCTACATGCAGCCCAAGATGGCTTTGAATACAGCCCAACACAAAATAGTAAATTTACGTAAATTTTGAGATTCTTTTTGTGATTACATGTCACAAGGTATTTAATATGTGGCTCAAGACAACTCTTCTCCCAACTCTAGTGTGGGCCAGAGATGCAAAAAGGTTGGACATCCCTGCTCTATATCAGTCACTGCGCAATTTTGAATGCCCAGCCATCCACACTATGGTGAATTTTCAAGAAACATGTTCCCATGATTTATTTGAATCTCTGGTTTTCTCTTTCTATGGAATGTTTTCTTCCTACAATTTTTCTATTTTAAAAATTTCTTTGCTTATCTCTGAATTCTGACATGCTGAACATGAAATAATAATATCCTCAACATGGAATATAGTTGCTTTCCTCAAAACACAAGTGTATAAGCCAATTACATGCAGAGAATTTTACTGAGGATGTGGGATTCTCAGAGGAGAATTACAATTTAGCTGAACTGTCAATGATGTCTAGACCTGTAGAGAATTTTTATGTTTATTTGAGCCAAACTGGTGACAATTGTTGGGAAGCAAGATTGCAGTGGAGAATGATAGTTTTGTGGCTTATTTTAAATATTAAAATCAAAGGAAGAGTTGTAAGAAGGGTTGCATGACATGTATTGGTGGTAGGTTGAGGGGACAGGGGAAAGCAAAGTGGGAAAATCTCTGGGATTTAATAAAAGTAGAACAAAGATGCACACTTTTCTTTTTTTACATTGGTAGGTACAGAATTGTTAATAATAACACTTGCAGCACATATAAACAATCTGAGGAAGAGGATAACAAAGAGGAATTTGTGGTTTCATGCTCTGTGCTCTGGGGTAAGGCTATACTCTGAGGGGTCTGGAAAATGAGGATTATTCTACCAACCTGAGGGTATGTTGCCATAGATACAAAAAGATAATGGACAAGTTTACCTAAGGTAAAAAGAAAAGGTGAAGAAAGATACAGGCCTTGGATGTGACTGCACGTCATGACTCACTTTTCGTTAGAAATGTTTATATTCAGACCCTCCTATTGAATATGTGGTTACTTTAGGTCTCTGGGTTTGTTGGGCCTGACATGCAGGTCTTCCTTGAGCTTTTCAGGTTCACCTGTGGCCTCTTTTTTTAATCTACACTTTCCCCTTTGGTTAGAAGTCAAACCAAAGCATGCATTGATGACCAATCTTTCATTTAGATAATGTGGTTCCATGGTGCTAGAAAGTCTCATTTCTAGGAAGTCTTTGTGTCATAATTGGTCTTGTTGAAATATACCATTTGATATGGATAGGACAGTAGAAAGTCAAGGCCAAATTTTTCTCAAAAGGTAAAGGTAGGGAAATGGGAGGCAGTCAGAATTTATGGGTCTTTATTGAGGAAAGAAAGAAAGAAAGAAAGAAAGAAAGAAAGAAAGGAAGGAAGGAAGGAAGGAAGGAAGGAAGGAAGGAAGGAAGGAAGGAAGGAAGGAAGGAAGGAAGGAAGGAAGGAAAAAGAAAAAAAAAGAAAAGAAAAGAAAAGAAAAGAACAAAAGAGCTATGGATTATTTCTAACCAGTAAACAATTATAGTCCAAGTTTTGCTTTCCATCTTTTTGTATTTTGCATCTGGCATAACATGTACGTATAGCTTGAAAAAGCACACCGTATACGTCTTTGTTTTCCCAAACTAACCATGAGATGGGTTCCCATTTACTGATATTATTATTATTCATTTTAATATGGCCCATTTACTTCTCATTGGAAGTACTCAAGTGTCACTTATTATTAATCTGATTCCTGCTAGTTGTGCAATTGGGAACTGGAACTTTAAGGTTTAATTGGAGTCAAGGCTGGAAGAATAGAATGGTGCAAATTACAATTACTGTATAAAAATTTCCAGAGACCAGGAGCACAGTACAAATTTCATAAGTAAATTTCCTATGTCTCAGCAGTCATTATAGAGGGCCATATTTTTTTTTAATGGCCACTTCAGCTTCCATCTGAATTAATATAGTTAGTAGTCTTTTTTGGGTAAAGAGATTAGCACATTCTCATAATTACAGTCTAGAATTTATACATAAAATTTCTTTCTCCATATTCCTTTTCCATTAACTTTCTACAACTTACCTTATTCTTCTTAGTTTGTCTTTGTACCCACAGAAACAATGAACTTATGAGAACAAGCTACTTCTTTTTAAATTCTCTCAGAAGTACACACATCCCTTTTCTTTCTTGCGCAAGGATATTATTCTAAATTTCAAAACAGAAACCAAAAAAAAGTATTACTGATAATGCAAAAGTTGTCTTATACCTACCGTCAGCAATTATTAACTGGCTATATAAGAACAAAGTTAGAGAAAAGCAAAAATTTAACTATTGTTATGATTATTAGTAGACAGGTAATGACAATAAAGCAAATGGTTTTTAAGCTCAACATCAGTGTGTAAGTACACAGGCCTTGTCGGTGTCTAGGGATAGCTGGCTCTCTCTGATTTTGGTGGCTTGTCATCCTCAAGAAAGCTTTGATCTCCACTGTAGGCAGAGACAAGTGTCAGAGACAGGGGTAGATGTCCATTTGCAGTTATGCACCTGGTAGAAGTCCTTCTAAGGAAGTTGGAGAAAGCCTTTAAATGGTATATTTTTCAATGGATAAAGTCTCCTGGTTGTAAGTCATGGTCTTTGACCTTTTTTATCTCTTAGGAGCATACTGTGAATCAATTATTAATTTATCAATTTCTTTAAGCTGGTTAATAAATCCCTGATAATAATAAAGAATGTCTCCCATTAGTGAGGTTGGTTTATATGTCCCTTTATTCAGATGTACAGAGTGACCAGTGACTAATGAGGAGACAGGTTATGTTTACCAAAAGGGGTAGAGCACTCTAGGGAAAGCTTTTGGGCAAAAGAGATTAAAAGCTTCTGAAAATTTACCTAGCTGAGTTTTAATTGCACCATTTGTACCTCTCACCAGTCCACAGGACTGGTGTGATAAGCACAACAAAAATGCTATAGAATAAGCCAAATATTACTAATGAATTGCATTATTTGCCTAGTAAAATGAGTCTATCTGTCATTATATAATGAAGAAGGAATTCCCCAATTGGGAATTATTATCTTTTCAATAATAATTTTCCTGCTGGTAAGGCTGTTACTCACCTGCAGGGGAATGCCTCAATGCAGTGTAAAAAAAAACCCACACAAATCATGACTAACACATATTTGCATCTTTGGGATGGTGGCATTTGGGTAAAATCCAATTACCATAACTCTAATGAAACCTAAAGAAAATTAAGAAGACTTGCTGCTTCTACAACATTTCAAAGTTGTGAGCTACACCAAATGCATAGAAACTATTGTTGTAAATGTTGGCCATTTGATCTTTGGCTTAAATTAGAATTAATTCAGCTTGTTGGGCAGATCTTACTCAAATAGGTAAGAATCTTCCATCATGGCCACCAGGGAAGTTACTACATATCCAGCTTAGTCATGTCCCTGTGTATCTTTCAGATCTTTCACATAAATTATTTCTATGAAGAAGTGTTCAATAAGCAAAACTCAGTTATAGATGCCTTCATGTTACTGAACAGCAATTAGGGTTCTGCTGCCCACTTTAGGGTTAGGCAAAAATTCCAGGGGAAAAAAGAGTCTTTATTCAAATGCAGTTTTAAGCCTACCAAGTCATAGCTTTAATTACTTAAGCCTAACAATGAAGGCTAAACTCTAACACCTGAGTTCTAGCTTTTCCCTGTTTTTAGTTATCTTGTTTCTGTAGGGTTAATTTAGAAACTAAAACCAACATAATATACAAAAGCTTCACAATTTTAGAAGAATAACAGGCTTCTGCATCAGAGCCTGTTCCCTTTAGAATACCCAAAGAATAAACCTGCCACCCTCTGCCAGGCCAGCCCCATCCTAGGCTGTGCCTGGAGTTCTTTCCCATTCAAAATATCATCTGTTGGAAAATGCAGGCAGCTGCAGCATCCTCCAGGGAGAAGAGTCTGAGAGCGAGAGTGAGAGTGAGGCTGAAAGCCAGAACTGAGCCTGAGAGTGAGCCAGCTCAGGAGACACAGAACTCTCTCTTTGTATTTCCATTGGCTCTGGAGGTGTTCTCTTCTCAGCCAATCCTGCCCTAAACCACCCACAGTTGCCCTGGCAAACTCCTTTGTTTTCCCTCCACCTCTACTTCTCCCCATTGATCTGAGTTACCTTAATCAGATCTCTCTGTATCATTCTTCCTGCAAAGAAATTAGCAAAGTTGCTGGGTTAAAAACTGTTATGTGGAGTTAATGTTAGGCATGGAGAGCAAGAGTACTTCATAAGCAGCTGGTTGACTGAAAGAAGTGTTGAGTGTGATGAGACTTCAGTAGAGATTCAACAGAATGAGGAACATAAAAAAGTAAAGGAGAGTCCACAATGACTTCTGCTATTTGTCTGCACAGCACATTCCAACATCTGAATTATAAGGGTACCAGAAGTAAAAGAGAAAAAGCAACAACTGGAAAAGTTATTTGAACAAATAAAAAAGGAGAACTTCCCCAATCTGGCAAAGGAAATAGACTTCCAGGAAGTCCAGGAACCTCAGAGAGTCCCAAAGAAGTTGGACCCATGGAGGAACACACCAAGGCACATCATAGTTACATTAGCCAAGGTAAAAATGAAGGAGAGAATCCTAGAAGCAGCAAGAGATAAGGAGACAGTAACCTACAAAGGAGTTCTCATAAGACTATCAGCTGATTTCCCAAAAGAAATCTTGAAGGCAAGAAGGGGCTGGAAAGAAGTATTCCAAGTCATCAAAGGCAAGGACCTACATCCAAGATTGCTCTATCCAGCAAAGCTTTCATTTAGCATGGGAGGGCAGATAAGTGCTTCTCAGATAAGGTCAAGTTAAAGGAGTTCATCATCACCAAGCCCTTATTTTATGAAATGTTAAAGGGACTTATCTAAGAAAAAGAAGATAAAAAATGTGTATAGTAAAATGACAGCAAACTCACAATTATTAACAACCACACCTAAAACAAACAAACAAAAAAAACAAAGCAAACAACTAGAACAGGAACAGAACCACAGAAATGGAGATCATATGGAGGGTTATCAACAGGAGAGTGGGAGGAAGAAAGCAGGGAAAAGGTACAGAGAATAAGTAGCATAGATGGTAGATAGAAAATAGACAGGGGGTGGTAAGAATAGTATGGGAAATGTAGAAGCTAAAGAACTTATAAGTATGACACATGGACATGAACTAAACAGGGGAATGTGGGTGGGAGGCAGGTGCAGGGTGGAGGGGAGTGAGGGGAGAAGAGGGGAAAACTGTAATAACATAATCAATAAAATATAAATTTAAAAAAACACCACTATGAACATAGGGGCACATATATACTTTTGAATTAGTCTTTTGGGGTTTTTGGCTATATCACTAGAAATGGAATTTTGGGGTCATAAGGAAGTTTAATTTTTTAATTTTTTTGGCAACTGCATACTGTGTTCCACAGTGGCTGCACCAATCTGCATTCCCATCAGCAGTGCTCAAGGGTTCCCTTTTTTTAAATTTGTTTATTTATTTTTAAAAAGAGGAGAAGAGAGAAAGAAGGAGAGGGACAGAAACATCAATGTGGCTGCCTCTTGCACACCCCATACTGGAGACCTGACCTACAACCCAGGCCTGTACCCTGACTGGGAACTGAACCAGCAATCCTTTGGTTCACAGGCCTGCACTCAATCCACTGAACCATACCAGCCAGGGCAACTGTTCCATTTTCTTTACATCCTCACCAATACTCAATGTTTGCTGACTTATTGATGATAGCCATTCTGACAGATGTGAGGTGATATTTCATTGTGGTTTTAATTTGCATTTCTCTGATGCTTAGTGATGTTGAACATCTTTTCATATGTATATTGGCCATCTGTATGTCCTCTTTGGAGAAGTGTCTATTCAGGTCCTTTGTTCATTTTTAAATTAGATTGTTTGGGTTTTTTTCCATTTTGTTTTGGATTTATTATTATTTTTTTAGTTTTTTAAGTTCTCTATGAATTCTGGATGTTAACCTCTTCTCAGATATATAATTGATTAATATCTTCTCCCATTCAGTGTGTTGTCGTTTTCATTTTGTTTATGGTTTTCTTTGCTGTGCAAAAGCTTTTTAGTTTGATGTAGTCCAATTTTATTATTATTTTTGTTTCCCTTGTCTGAGGAGATATATTGGAAAAATATTGCTATGAGAGAATGTCTAAGATTTTACTACGTATGTTTTCTTCTAGAATGTTTATGGTTGCAAGTCTAACATTTAACTGCTTAATCCATTTTGAGTTTATTCTTGTGTATGGTGTAAGAAGGTGGTCTAGTTTCATTTTTTTTTGCACTTATCTGTCTAAATTTCCCAGTACTATTTATTGAATAAACTATCTCTACCCCACTGTATGTTTTTGTCTGTTCTGTCAAATACTAATTGAGTATAAAGGCATGGGTTTATTTCTTGGTTCTCTGTTCTTTGCCATTGATCTATCTGTCTTTTTTTTTATCACAGTACCATGCTGTTTTGATTACTATGGTTTGGCATGATAGTTTGATATAAGGTAGTATGATTCCTCCAACTTTGTTCTTCTTTATCAAGATTGTTGTGGTATTTAGGGTCTTTTGGGGTTCTATATAAAATTTTTGGAATATTTGTTCTAGTTCTGTGAAATATACCATTGGTATATTGATAGGAATTGTGTTGGATCTATAAATTGCTTCAGGTAGTAAAGACATTTTAATGATGCTAATTTTCCTATCCATGAACACAGTATATAATTCCATTTATTTGTATCTTTTGAGTACTGATCTTTTATGTACTTGGTTAAATTTATTACTAGGTACTTTATTTTTTTAATCAGTTGTGAATGGGATTGTTTTCTTAGTTTCCCTTTCTGATAGTTCATAATTGGTATTTAAAAATGCAACTGATTCCTGGGTATTTATTTTGTATTCTGCTACTTTACTAAATTAATTTATCATTCTGCAAGTTTTTGGTGGAATATTGAGAGTTCTCTGTATACAGTGTCATGTCACCTGTAAATAATGACAGTTTTACTTCTTTCTTTCCAATTTGGACACGTTTTGTTTCCTCTTCTTGTCTTATTGCTGTGGCTAGAACTTCCAGTTGTTGAGTAAGAATGGAGAAAATAAACATCCTTGTCTTCTTCCTGATTCCTCTTAAGGGAAATGTTTGTAATTTTTGCTCATGCAGTATGATGTTGGCAGTGGGTTTATCTTATATGGTTTTTATTATGTTGAAGTATATTCCCTCTATTTCTACTTTGCTGAAAGTTTTTATCATAAATGGGTGCTGGATTTTGTGAAATGCTTACTCTGCATCTATTGATATAATAATGCAGTGTTTATCTTTCATTTTTATGTGGTATGTCACATTTATTGATTTGTGTATATTGTATCAACCTTGCATCCCCAGAATAAATCCCACCTGATCATAGTGTATGATCTTTTTAATATTTCTGGGTCTAATTAGCTAACATTTTCTTGAGGATTTTAGCATTTATGTTCATCAGGGATATTGGCCTATAATTTTCTTTCTTCGTAGTATCTTTATTTGGTTTGGGGATGTAGGACCCATCTCAATTACACCCTCCACAATTAGACTTCCACTAATGACTCCTGCAGAACATGTGTGTACCTGCCCCTTATATTTGAATAGCTCTTTAGAAGAATTTTATTAACTCCTTGAAAACATTTCATGTATATTTACTGCCAATTTATAGATGAGGGAACTAAAACATTGGAACCTGAGTTGACTAAGGTTGTATATTATTGTGTTAGATTGCCATTCTGTAAAATTTTACCTGGATTTGCCTATCCACCATTTGTATACTTTTCTGCCTTTCCTTTTAGCTTTAAAATTATTTGTGGGTATGAGCTTTACCTTTCCAGTTTTTGAACTTCTCTGAACACTTGGTGCATAGTAAATTATCAATGAATATTTGAGACTTAAATTAAGTATATGTTAATAGATGTGTGTGTGCATGTGTGTGTACGTGTGATGTAAGAAAGGAGCAGTGTGCCGAGCAAGCTCGGGAGGGTGGGCAAGAAGAAAGAGAGCTTTAGGCTTAAGGGATATTTTAGGTAACACAGTGCCATTATTTTTTCATGCTAGGCATTGGTAGTTGAAACTAGCCTCCAGGGCTGTTTTTCCCCCAAATTCATCCTGATTCGTCTTTTATTTCCTCATTGATGGTGACCGTGTGCCACCCACTGACTCATCTCTATCTTTAACTCACCACTGCATGCAACCCTTTCTTCTTGTTAACCTGCTTGAATGCTAACATAGCCTTCAATACTATGGAACCTTTGCTGATGCACATGATGACAGTGATGTCATGCTCTCCTCAGCAACAAGCAATCTGCTTTGTCAAACTTCTAAGTAAAGGTACATTAGAAGGACTATGTGTGTGTTACTGAAAACACATACAACTGCCCATGCACATCCACTCGTAGTTGTTTTTTTTCCCCAAAAGATATCAATAGTAAAATTCCACTGCAGTATCAGTGAGGGGAGTCCTACATGATGAAGTAGTTTCCATGGAAATGATTTTAGCATGCTTTGCAAAAATAACTTGTACTACACATGACAAAAAGTGAAATAATTGTTTGAATTCTACATGATCTCATGTTCCTGCAAATTTACCTTCTGGTTATTTGGGATATGGCTTGGGCAGGAGCAGGAATTTAGAAAATATTCCAAATACGTTCTGTTGCAAAGGCAAGAAATCTGCATGTCTGGCAATTGGCTCCTGTCATTTATTTGTTCTTCTGGCCAGAGACCCCAGGGCTGTAAGCTCTCTGGGACTGGAAACTATATCTTGAGAATCACAAAGGTATTTTTTTTGGTACTTGCAAGGCATTGCATGTATAACTGCTTTAAATACAGCAACCTTAAATGTGAGGCAAGTGTTATTAATTATTTGCTATAGTTTAAAAAAGTTAGGCTCAGGTTAATTGTGTGATTTAGCCAAGGTATCTCAGACAATAAATACAGAAGTTAGGAGTCAAACCCAGGTCAACACCATGCTTTATTGACTCAGGGCCTCGCACAATGCATGCTTCTTTCTAGATGTTCAGATGAATAGATAGATTCCAGGATAAATGAGTGAAGATAGAAAGTTGTTACAGAAAGGACAGGATTGTTATTGTCAAGTTTCTATTTAAGCCTGGGATCAGGGGGCATGTTGTGAGGCTCACACTATTGACCTATTAAACACTCATTCTGTTAGAAGGAGGTATGGGGGTCTTGCTGACTAAATTGCTTAACCAAATCTTTCCATCACCTTCCCAGGACATTAGTTGATTATTCTCCCTAGAAGGGAGAATAATCCCCTTAGGTCAGCAGAAGTGAATCACTCAGCCTCAAATCAGGAGTGCATCTAAGGATAGATTTTGTTTTCTCCTAGAAGCTCACTATAACAGCCCTGGATTCTCTACTACTGTCCCTGATTTAACCCAACCCCACTTTCTGGCTCTAATTCAGCCTTAGCCAGGTGAAAGATATTTCTTAACATGTAAGATGGTTTAGTAAATAGCTACATAACAGAAGTGGTGAATGGACTTTTAAATACAAGACCTGAAGGACTTAATGCAAAGAAAATTTTTGGCAAGTGTGTGCTCCTCCTGGGACATGAGAATGAAAAAATAAAAAATAATAAAAAATTTCAAAAGGCAATGTCCCCTTTGCTTTGTTTAGATGCTGATAAGAATTTTTTCATGGTCTTTCAATGGAATTACTGTGCTCCAAGATGCTGAAAAGACCCACCGCCAAGTGGACATGGTCTTCCCCAATTTAGATATACAGGGCTCTGTGTATATCTGTGTACCCTTCAGCCACAGGATATGGAATTTATGTTCCTCATGGGGTCAGAGCCAAGGCTCCAGTCACTAATGGTGGGAAACTGGGGGAAAGACATTGTACCCACCTGTAAGATCACTGGGTGACCCTTTTTCTCTAGCTGTTCACTGTGACTCCTGTCATTAGTTCTCACCCAAGATACTCCAGAGGGGAATGGGAACAGAAAACAGAGAGAGTGCTGATTTTTTCAGGGCAGATACATGGCTCAGAAAGAGCCCTGCTTCTTTCCTGCTTCTTGAGAGAACGGTACATGGGGAAGCATTAGGATGTGGAGCATGTAGCTTGGGTCCCAGTGTGGTTACTCTTTCATTTCAGGGATGGCCGCTGGTTTATGGGTACTCCTGGAGAGAGAAATTGAATGATCATTTCTGATACTTCACATGTAAAAATCAAGGAATATTTTTACCTATGCTATGCGCAAAGTTCTGGTGAGGTTTTTTGTTTGTTTGGTTGGTTGGTTTTTTGGTAATCAAGTCCCTGCCTTCAAGTTTTATAACCTATGTGATAGATGGACATTAAAAAAATTGAATATTTTTCAAGAAAGAATAAATAGGTGGATTTGGAATGAAATTAAGTTCTTCAAGCTATTCTAAAGCCATGTCTTCATTTCAAAAATTTTATTTTATTTTAGAAATCCAAATTCCTATATTTGACCTATTTCTGGTTTTCATGGACCTCAAGGAAACCTGTCCATGGAACTGAAGAACATTCTCTGGTCCACCAGGATTAATTATTTATATCATATCCTGCTTTTTCTTCGTACACCCTGTTAATAAAATATGTTCACAGACATTCTACCTGTCTCTTGGCCCTGCCAATTACAGACAATGGGGCTGGATGTTCCAGCTGCCTGAGTCAAGTCTTATGCTCTGTGGCTGAGGGACACACTTCTCAAGACATGTACCTCTCAACTGATCATGCATACATCTACTCTAAGCCTCCGTGTGCCTGGGTGGTACGTTTTTCCTGACGGCCTATAGCACAGCCTCTCATAGGACATGCTGGATGTCAGAGCAAGGTAGGTGGGACTTTTATTCCTAGAAGACTTTATGTCATTTCTTATATTAATTTTAGATCTAGTTCTAGACAAAGAATTGTGCTTTGGGATAAAACAGTTCTCTATTTCTGTCCGTTGTATTTTATATGTAAGTTGAACTCTGAATGACTTTCAGAGAGTCTTAGGAACAACTGTCTCTCTTGGAGCAGTACAGAGGTCACTGGAAAACAGAGAAAGTGCAGAAATGATCAGGCCTAATGTGAACTCTGGGGAAAGTGGCTGGCCTAGAGAGAGCACTGTCTTTCCACTGTGGCTACATTCTAGACCAGAGCTAAGGAAAGGAGTAATTTCCTAATGTTTTATTTTTGCCACAGATTTGTTTTTCTTGTGAATTTGTCTTTATTGAGATATAGGGGACAGATCACTGGGTGGTTCTACCCTACCAGGCTATTGTCCATTCTGATCTTCCTCGGATAGCTTTTGGGGCTTTTTTTATCCTTACTTGCTGAGATAGTGTTTAAGTGCCAGAATACCTTTGAATCACTGGTCTTGAAATTAAAAGTCTTCAATTTTCACACTCATTCTTAGCAAAATAAGTCAACAAGGAATAAAAGCTGGCCATACTTCCTGTAGGAGTCAGGGCATATGCACATTAGCAAGAATGGGGAGAAGGTGGCCTTGCAATGGCCCTGCATAAACATGAACTAAATCAGTGTATTCTGGAGGCTTTCAGCAGGAGTCCGTATAGAGGACAAGCATCTTCCTGGCTTTCAAAGGTCCTGTGTTAAGCACTTCCCAACACTACCAATTCCTGACCAGGAACATTTGTTCAGTGGGTTCCGGCAATGTTCATTGTTATTCCATGGCAGGAGATCCAGGCTCCTAAGATGAATTAAGACAGGTGGGGGTCAAGGCATTTAAGTGAATAAAACAGCTCACATTTGGAATGTGAATGAGACCCTCACCCTTATTTCAGGACAATTTGGATTTTTTTTTTACATTTGCAGGTTTATTGTCAAGAACTTCTGCAAAACCTGGCATTCAAAATGAACAGGACTGGAAGTGACCAGCACAGGCTGATGTTCAGAGAACAGGAAGGAGAGAGGCAGATGAACAAAGATGAACTCAGGAGGATGTGAGACTGTATAGGGTATGAAGTGATGGAGCAGGTGGAATAAAAACTAAAGATGAGGTCTCTTGCTGCAGCGACAGGAGTAGGAGGCAGGACCTCAATTCAGCAGCCAAAGCTAAGGATTATTTTAAGAAAATGACAGACAAACCAAACATGGAAGAAATCACCAGCTTCGATAAGGCCAAGCTGAAGAAGACGGAGGCACAGAAGGACACCCTGCCGACCAAATAGACCATTGATTAGAAGTGAAGTGAAATTTCTTAAGAACCTGGGAGATTCCCCACCCCTGATATCTTTGGGAACCTGGGAGATTCCCCACCCCTGATATCTTTGGGACCCCAGTTATGATGTAGAGAAAAAGCTACCTGCAAAATGGACACAAGGGACACACTGCACTGTGAACCCAGACATTCCACACCCATGCCATTGGCCATGGGCCTCTGAGGGGAACTGCCGTTCGAACTGCCAATTTTTCTGGTTTGCCCTGGGATATTGTAAAAATTATTTGTGTAATTAATAAAAATAAAACACACCTCATGACAAAAAATAAATAAGAAAAACTAAAGATGAGAATGGGGAAGACAGTAAGTGGAAGAACACAAAAGGAAAAATTAAAAGTGAAAAAAGAAAGGGAGGAAAGATTAAAAAAACTCTATGAGTGTTCAGGGAGTGGAGGGGAAGTAGGGAGAAAAAGGGGACCAAGAGCCGATTCCAAGAAAAGAAGAAAAAAAAAACATAATGAAAGAAAAACAAAACTCTGTACAAGAGTTGAAGATTAAAAGAATTACTGAGAACCTGGCTGGTATGGCTCAGTGGATTGAGTGCTGGCCTGCAAACCAAAGAGTCACCTGTTCAATTCCCAGTCAGGGCACATGCCTGGGTTGCAGGACAGGTCACCAGTAGGGGGCACGTGAGAGGCAACCATGCATTAGTGTTTCTCTCCTTCTTTCTCCCTCCCTTCCTCTCTCTAAAAATAAAAACAAATAAAATATACTTTAAAAAATACAAGAATTAGTGAGGGAGTCTGAAAAAAAGAAAGGGAAATGAGTATAAAAACAGAGCGAAAGGGAGTCATATCTGGGAGCTGAATAGAGAAAAAGCAGCTAATGCTTGAGAGAGACCTCAGTTGGGAGGGATGGAGGAATGTTGTTTGAGCCAGAGAGAACTGGACTCTTCCCTTTCTCTGATGCCCTCACATCTCTCTCATCTCTGAAACCCTGTGGCTGAGTTGGATGATGAGGTGAAAATAAGTGGAAATTTCTCCTACTTCTGGACCAGTGTCAGGCCCAGCCCTGGTGCTTCAGGCCAGGTGGCCAGACCATAATGTGATTAACAAACCCAGAGGCCGATTTTTGAACTTGATGTATCTCTGACATAGGGTTCACCCAGGGACAAGAAAGCAGCACCTGCATGAAAGTGGTTTTGGCCTCTTCCATTTGATGGTTCTAAGCCTACCTTGTTGAGATGAGAGTTCCTTCTGGTAGGCTGAGGTGCTGAGCCTGACACTCTGGCTTAGACGTGAACCTGAGCAAGCAAGGATACCCTTTCTGGGCAGGGGCTCACTTTGGTTTCCTCCCTTAGCCTACATTTTAGGGCTAAATGCTCAGCACTGGAGGGAGATGTTGGCTAAAGCACTAATATTGTTTTCAGAGCCAGGGCTCATGATAGGGACAGGAGCCTGAGGAGAAGGTTTTCAAGGGGAAAGGAAGTGAGAAAATGTGTTCTGAGCAGAACATTTTTATACCAGCATGTCCAGATCTGAAAGGAAACTGGGAGTTGGCATTAATCCCTTGTGCATCAACAGACAGGCTTGTGAATAAGAAGGCATGATTATCTCCTCAGACACCTGTCTAGAAGTCACTGGAGGTGGCTCTCACTGTCTTTCTGCTTCCTGAGGAAGGTTGCCGTCTGACAATGTAAAGTGACAGGGCCAGCTCCTCCTGTCTGAACAAGAGATCTTCAGGCTAGGGTAGCAAACTCCAAAGGTCATCAGATCCAGTCTGCTGTCATGAACTGGAACCCACATCCTTGGGCTGGTTCAGACAGGAGAGGAAGCTAGTGGGAAAGCTTCCTATCAGAAAGGAAAACCTTTCTACTGAATACCCATCAAGCCATTTTTATCCCTGTGAAGTAGTAATCTTGGTTATAACTACAGAGATACACACATTATGGGAAACTCAGAGATCAATTCTCTCTGGATTTGTTATTTGAAAACCAGTGTTTGAATTCAAGCCCTTCTTTATACCCATGGGAATGCTTTGATTAAGTACCCTAATCTCTTGGAGCCTCAGTTTCTTCACATAGACAGTGGTGGTGGTGATGCACAGTTTGTAAGCTCAGTGTAGAAATTAAGGGCAATATAAAGCCAGTGTCAACATCCTTCTGGTACATAATTGGTGACAATACATAAAAGCTTTTTATCATTGCTGTTTATAAAGAACCAGATGGGCTATACAGCATTTCATGGAAGTCTCATTTCAGTTAGCTCAGACAATCAGGAAGAAATAATTCCTTTATTAAGAAGTATTTTCTGGATTATGCTGTATGTATATGTACCCCACCCTCCACACACAACAGTTGCTCACTCTCTGCATCCTAACATGCAGCAGGCAGGTCCTAAGGAAATTGTAGAGGGAGGAGAGGCCCTTGGTAATAGGCTGCTTCTCCTGCAATAGTGGGAGGCTTTATCTTCCCACTCCCTTTCCACTTGAGTGAATAAAATTAAATCAATAGAATTCAGCAGATTAAGAAAAGTAGAGTCATCCCACAGCTTCATTACCTTGTAAGAGATAATGGCAACTCCAAGTCCCAGAGGGCAATTACCAAACTATAACACATCACTCGTGAGCAAACCACACACATCCACCCCCTTCCTGAGCTGCTGCTGCTGCCTTCCCTCAATGCGAAACCTGCTCCAGTCAGAGAGTGCCTCTCAGCCCCCGGGGTGCAGAGAGCCTCTATTCTCGGGGGGCCAGCGGCTGTGTACCCATGAGCAGGCACAGCGGCTCTCCCAGCCATAGAGAATGAGCACTCGCTTAGTGAACAGATGTATGCCAAGCATCTGAACCTAAAATGAGATATTACCTTTGCAAAAAATGTCATTTATTCTCTTACTGATGCAAACTACAATAAGGGCTGGGATGCAGCTGTGCATCACAAGTGACCTAATACAGGATGTTGCTGGCCACTGGGGCTATTGCCACCTATATTCATGCTCCTTACAGATGGACTTCTGTCCCTCAGACAGATGTCCTCCACATGGCTGAATGCCATCTTGTCCTTGGACATGTCTCACTATGTGTGAGGACCACAATAAAAATATATCACCAGTAAGAAACTGAGGCTGGCTGGCTTATGTCTGAAGTTAAAAAAGTAAATAAGAAAGGTCCCCGACCTGTCCAGCTTAGGTCACTGCTCTGCCTTTAGACCAATGACTGCAACTGTGTTCAGGGAGGCTACCAATAAAAACATATAGCAGCTTTTTTTGCAAACCACATTGTTGGAATAATGGGAAAATAATGGAAATAATATCTATGTTGACAGTGCTGTGATTTTTCAGCAGCAGATCTAATGAAGATAGTGGTCCTCATAGCTAAATGGAATTTTCTGTTTTCTCTGCCCTCTCTCTGTCACCATTGCAATAATAGAAACTCTGTGCTCACACAGGTTTGATGTTGGGTGAGTTGGAATGAAAGGGACAATAATTGACTCACTGATTGAAGAGATGACTACTCTAACTTTCAAAGCTCATTTTCCTCTATATAAACTTTAAGGATTGAGGTTCAGGATCTCATTCAAATCATTATATACTGTTATAAATATCTTCAGTGCATACTTTTCTCCTGTGCCTTCCTGATTCATTTCCTTGGATGTTTACTAAAGTACATCAAATTCATTATGTTAAAAGCTAAATTAATTAGTCTTTAATGACAACTCCCTTTACTGTGCCCTAACATTGAATGTGTTTTCAATACAATGACGTGAACCTGAAGCATGCCAGTTACCTCTGACTTTTCCTTTAGCTCCCCTATTCAATTTATTACCAACACACTTATTAATTAAATACTTCTTAAAGATATCAATTTCTCTATGCCTTTAAGAAAATTTCAGTCCAAGTATAACCATCTCCTGCTAAAACTGCTGAAATGGCCCTCTATTTGGTCTAGAGTCCAACACTCTCATCTGCAGCAAAAGTAACCTGTTCGAAACTTAAATGCAATGATTTTGTCCACATTGTTAAAATCTGGCTTTGGTGGCTCCCATTACTTCAAACATGAAGCTAAAAAATGTTTCATGTCAACTGTGAAGCAGGTAGAAGTGAAGATGGAGACACATATAGATTCAACTACAGTGAGTCCTGCATAACTCCCCATGAGAATTTCAGCACCAAAACCAGTTAAAAAAAACAAAAGCACTTTTTTAATATCAGAAGTTTTGATCTTTGGGCATTTGACCCTCTAATCAATACTGCAGAAAATACTTAAAGCATGTTTACTGGTTTATTGTAAGAACAATGGATCCTCAAAAACTGACAAAACACTGAGAAGACTTCAATCATAGAAATTAGTGAGATTTCCAGAATTAAATAAAAAATAATTCAGGGACCTAGAATAAACTGGCCTATAACACAATATATTTCTATATGTATGGAGGTTGTATACATGCATGAGAATATTGAGAAGTATTTAAAGATAATGAGTAACTCATGCAAACATCAAGCCCCCTAAAAATAATATTGCTGTTAAATTTGCTCAGATAAGCAAACACTAATTATTTAACAAGGTGTTAGCATAGGTGTTAAAATATGGACTCGGGATCCAGAGTACCCAGGTCAAACCCTGGCTCTGCTACCATTTACTGCTGAATTCTGGAAAGTTACTGAACTTACTTGTGTCTTGGTTTCCTTAATTATGAGAGGGATGATAATAACAGTGCCTTCCCAATCAGAGCTATTGGGAGAGTTGGTTAAATTATGTGCACAAAGCATTTTAAAACAGTACGTGGTACATAATAAGCACTTAAAATGTGTAGTAAACAGAATAATGCCCTTTTAAAAGTCATCCCATTACCTAATTTCTGGAGTACATGAATATGTTACCTTATAGTGGAGGAACTTTGTAGATGAAATTACAAATAAGTACCTTGAGATGGAGAGATGTGAAGTAATGCATTTAAAGTACACAATAAGCCCTGTCCCATGTGGTTCAGTTTGTTGGGCTATGTCCTAAAAAGCAAAAGGTCACTGGTTCAATTCCTGATCAGGGCACATGCCTGGGCTGCTGGTTCGGTCCCTGGTTGGGATGTGTGCCAGAAACAGTATATCAATGTTTCCCTCTCACATTGATGTTTCTCTCCCTCCCTTCCCCTTTCTCTAAAAATAAATTTAAAAAATATTTTAAAAAGTAAATGAAAAAATAAAATAGACAATGAAAGCTTTCTTTTTTAAGTATATTTTATTGATTATGCTATTGCAGTTTCCCCATTTTTTCCCCTTTATCCCCTCTTGCACTGCACTCCCCAACCCTCCAGCATTCCCTGCCTTAATTCATGTCCATGGGTTGTACATTAAGTTCTTTGACTTCTCAGTTTCCTATGCCATTCTTAACCTCTCCCTGTCTGTTTATGTCTATCAATTATCCTTCTTATTCCCTGACCATGCCCCACTCCATTCTTCCCCTCCCCTCTGAAAACCCTTCATGAGATCTCCATTTTTCTGGTTTTGTTCCTGTTCTAGTTCTTAGTTTTTGTTTTTGTTTTAGGTTCAGTTGTTAATAATTGTGAGTTTGTTGTCATTTTATTGTTCATACTTTTGATCTTTTTCTCAGATAAGTCCCTTTAACATTTCATATAGTAAAGACTTGGTGATGATGAACTTGTTTAACTTGACCTTATCTGGGAAGCACTTTATCTGCCCTTCCATTCTAAATGAAAGCTTTGCTGATAGAGTCATCTTGGAGGTAGGTTCTTGCCTTTTATGACTTCAAATACTTCTTTCCAGCCCCTTCTTGCCTGCAAGATTTCTCTTGAGAAATCTTCTTATAGTCTAATGAGCACTCTTTTGTAGGTTACTGTCTCCTTTTCTCTTGCTGCTTTTAAGATTCTCTCTTTATCTTTAATCTTGGGTAACTTAATGATGATGTGCCTTGGTATGTTCCTCTTTGGGACTCTCGGGGCTTCCTGGACTTCCTGGAAGTCTATTTCCTTCACTAGATTGAGGAAGTTTTCCTTCATTATTTGTTCAAATAAGTTTTCAAATTCTTGCTCTTGTTCTTCTCCTTCTGGCACCCCTATGATTTGGATGTTAGAGCACTTACTGTTGTCCCATAGGTTACTAAGCCTCCCCTCATTTTTTTGAATTCTTGTTTCTTCATTTTGTTCCAGTTGGATATTTATTTCTTCCTTTTGTTCCAAATCATTGATTTGAGTATTGGTTTCCTTCCCTTCACTGTTGGGTTCCTGTATATTTTGCTTTATCTCACTTTGGGTAGCCTTCATTTCTTCCTTCATTTTCTGATTGAGTTCAGTAAGTTCTGTGAGCATCCTGATTACCAGTGTTTTGAACTCTGCATCAGATAGGTTGTCTATCTCCTCATCGCTTAGCTCTTTTTCTGGAGTTTCCATCTGTTCTTTTATTTGGGCCATATTTGTTTGTCTCACTGCACTTGTTACATTGTAACGGGGTGGGGCCTTAGATATCACCAGGGTGGGGCAACCCTCTTTGCTGCATTGTGGCACTGTCTGTAGGGGAGGGGTCAGAGGAGGAACAATGCCACACTCACTCTATTCTAGCCCCACTTTCCAGTGAATTCTCCTGTGAAACTGGGAGTTTCTCCCACCACAGCAACTCCCACAGTTTTTACAGCTAGCTTTGAGTCTTTAGTTTCCCATTCAGCCAGCCCTGCCATGCCCGTGCAGTCCGCCGCTTCACTGCTTGTCCCCTCTGTACGGCTGCCCATCTCCCATCTCTGTCCCTCCCACCTGTCTGCGTGAATGTTTCTGTAACTCCTTGGCTGTTGGAGTTCCATGCAGTTTGATTTTTTGGCACTTCTGGTTGTTTATTGTTTTTAAATTGGTTGTTATCCTTCTTTTGGTTGTGTGAGGAAGTAAAGCATTTCTACGTATGCCTCCATCTTGGCCAGAACTCTCCACAATGAGAGCTTTCAAGCCCGGAATGGCAAAACACTTTCAGGTATGCTGCTGCTCCCCCATCAACAATTGATTGCAGCCTCCTTTTCCCCCACCTCACCTACACTGAGTGAAGACACAGACACTACATGTTTCTCCACTCATCCCTCTAGGCAGCCAACACCAACCAATTGTTACTAGAACACAAAAGCAAACTGTTTTTTTCGTTCCTGAGTTTGCTATAGCTAAAAGGCATTTCACACTGAAAGGAAGGAACAGCATGGGCCACGCCATAAAGGCCCAGCCGAAAGGCAGCCTGAGGAGAACAGTCAGGAATTAGGGGTAGACTAAGTTTCTAGTGGGAAGTCATATGGGGCAAGCCATAATAGATAGTGATAATAATAGATAAATAGCATTTGTTTTATGCACATTATAAAAGGGCACTAAATATTTTAATTCAAACAACTCTATAATGATTTCTGTAACAGATAGAAAACTAAGCTATCGAACAATAAGGCTGACAGCTGTCAGGGAGAGGGAGGTTGAAGGACTGGAGGTGGAGGGATTGAGAAAAAAAGAAATAAAAAGAGAAAAAAAAACTCATGGACCCAGACAGCAGTGTGATGATTGCTGGGTGTAGGGAGTTGGTGCGAGGTCAAGGAGGGTGAAGAGGGGATAAATGGTGATGGAGGGAGACTTAACTTGGGGTGATGAATACACAATGCCATATACAGTGATGAGTTTTGGAAGTGTGCACCTGAAACCTGTATCATTTGTTAACCAGTGTCACCCCAGTAAATTTAATAAAATGAACAAAAAAGAAGTATCATGTTCAAGGACGCATGCCAGGTAAGCAGTAGAACTGATGGATTTGGGATTCAAATCTGGGCAATTTTGCTCTAGAACCTGCACCTTAGCTTTCCCTTTACAATGGGAATACACACAGGTTCATTGAATATTTTGAATGACAGAACCTATTCTATAAGCAATGGGTAATTATAAAAAGATTTTTTAATAATATGTGATCATGTTAAAACTGTGTTTCTGGAAGACTAATCTGGCACCAACATGCAGATAGATTTAGTGGACCACAAGAAGGAGAGAACAACTAAAAGGAGATTCTCAATGCAGAGAATAGACAAGAAGAAAAATTTGGGAGGAGTTGTTATTATTAGAGTTGGAAGAGGTGGCTAAGCCATTTAGCTGAGAATCTCCTTAGAAAGTTATCATGTGAAGTTTTTTATTTTTATTTTTAATTAAATTTTTAAATTTATAATTTATATTCAATATTATTTGGTACTGGTTTTAAGTCTGGTTTCAATCTGTTTGCTGTATCTGAGTGTTTCCATTTTGAAACACTCCAATTTTTGTTCATTAGACTCCATATATAAGTAAAATCATATAGTATTTGTCTTTCTCTGACTGACTTATTTTATTTAGCATAATGCTCTGCAGATCCATCCATGCTGTCACAAAGGGTATGATTTCATTGTTTTTCTTTTGGTTAATATTCCATTGTGTAAATGTACTACTGCTTGTTCATCCACTTGTCTACTGATGGACACTTGAGTTGCTTCCAAATTTTGGTGATTGTAAATAACGTTGCAATGAACGTAGAGGTGCATATATTCTTTAAAATTAATGTTTTAGGTTTCTTCAGATATACATATTTCTATATACATATTTCTCTATATATTCTATATGTATATTTCTATCTATTGTTTGGATGGATACACACACACACACACACACAAATGGAATTGCTGTATCATAAAGCAGTTCAATTTTTTTTTTTAATTTTTGAGGATCCCCCATACTGTTTTCCACAGAGTCTATGCCAATATTCATTCCCACCAACTGTGCCAAGGGTCCCTTTTCTCCACATCCTTGGCAGCACCTGTTTGTTCATTTATTGATAATAGCCATTAACAGGTGTGAAGTGCTATCTTATGGTGATTGTAATTTGCATTTCCCTGACAATTAGTAACACTGAGCATCTTTTCATAGGTCTATTGGCCATCAGTATGTTGGCTTTGGAGAAGTGTCTATTCACGTCTTTTGCTCATTTTTTAATTGGATAGTTTGTTTTTTGTTGTTGAGTTGTATGAGTTCTTTACAAATTTTGGATATTAACCATTTATCAGATATATAATTGGTGGATATGTTCTCCCATTCAGTGGGTTGTCTTTTTCATTTTGTTGATGGTTTCCTTTGTTGTGTAAAAGTTTTTTGTTTAGTTTAATTTAGTTTAGTTTGACTTAATTTGAATTTATTTCTTTAGTTTGATTTAGTTCACATTTGTTTGTTTTGTTCTTTTGTTTTCCTTGCCTGAGGAGAAATACCAGAAAAAATATTACTAAAAGAAATGTCTAAGATTTTAATGTCTATGCTTTCTTCTAGGATTTTTATGATTTTGGGCCTTACATTTAAATCTTTATTCTATTTTTAGTTTATTCTTGTATATGGTGAAAGAAGGTAGTTTTATTTTATGTTTTGCATATATCTGTCCAATTTTGCCAATGTCATTTATTGAATAGATCATCTTTACCACATTATATGTCATAGTCTCCTTTGTTGAGTGTCAATTGACTATATATGCATGGGTTTCTTTCTGGGCTCTATTCCACTCCATTGATTTATGTGTCTGTTTTTAGGAGCATGCTATTTTGTTGACTATGGCCTTGTAGTACAGTTTCATATTAGGTAGGGTGATTCCCCCAACTTTGTTCTTCTTTCCCAAGATCTTATTGGCAATTTGGGATCTTTTGTGGTTTCATGTATGTTTTTGATTATTTGACCTAGTTCTGTGATATACACAATTGATATCATGATAGAAATTGCATTGAACACAATTGGTATCATGATAGGAATTGCATTGAACTATAAATATGGTATGAACATTTTAACAATGTCAATTCCTTTTTATCCATGAGTATGGTATATGCTTCCATTTATTTGTATCTTCTTTAATTTCTTTCTTCAGTGTCTTAAATTTTCTGAGTGTAGGTCTTTTACCTGTTTGGCTGAATTTATTCCTTGGTGTTGTTTTTTTTGGAGAAATTGAAAAAAAATGTTTTTCAATTTCTCTTTATGCTAGCTTCTTATTGGTGTATAAAAAGGTGACTAATTTCTGAATATTTATTTCTAAATTTATTTATCAGTTCTAGTAATTTTCTGGTGAAATCTTCAGGGTTCTCTCTATAAATACAGGATCATGTCATCTGCAAATTATGAGTTTTACTTCTTCCTTTCTACTTTAGGTGCCTATAATTTCTTCTTGTCTGGATGCTGTAGCTAGGACTTCCATAACCATGTTGAATAAAAGTGGTGAAAGTGGACATCTCTGTATTATTTCTGATCTTATAGGGAATGTTTATATTTTTTCCCCATTGAGTATGATGTCAGCTGTATGTTTGTGATATATGGCCTTTATTATGTTGAGATATGTTCCCTCTATTCCAGCTTGGCTGGGAGATATTTTAATCATAAATACATGCTGAATTTTGTTCAAAGCTTATTCTGTATCTATTAATATGATCACATTATTTTTATCATTAATTGTGTTTATGTGGGTCTCACATTAAATGAGTCACAAATATCCTAGTAACCTTGCATCCTAGGAATAAATCCCACTTGATAATGGTGGATTTGTTTTGCTAATACAGTATTTTGTTGAGTATTTTGCATTTATGTTTTTCAGAGATATTGGCCTATAATTTGCATTTTTTGGTAGTGTGTTTATCTGCTTTTACAATTAGAATAATGATGACCTCATAAAGTGAGTTTCAGAGTCTTTCTTCCTCTTAAATTTTTTAGAATAGTTTGGGAAAAACAGGTGTTAGTTCTTTGAGTATTTGGTAAAATTCGCCTGTGAAACTATCTGGTCTAGGACTTTTTTGTTGAAAGTTTATTGATTATTAGTTTGCTTTAATTTTAGTAGTTTTAATCTGCCTGTTCTCATTTCATGTTTCTTTTTCATTCAGTTTTGGGAGATCATTTCTAGGGATTTATTCATGTCTGCCAGATTGTTCAATTTTTTGATGTATAGTTGTTTATAATAATTTCTTATAATTCTTTGTATTTCAGTTGTTACTACTTTTCTTTCATTTCTGATTTTATTTATTTGGATCCTTTATCTTTTTTTTCCTGATGGGCCTGGTTAAAGTTTTGTCAATCTTGTTTATCTTTTCAAAAAAAATAGCTATTGGTTTCATTGGTCTTTTATATTTTTTCCTTTTGGACTCTATTATGCTTATTTCTGCACTGATCTTATTATTCCCTTTCTTCTCCTCAGTTTGGATTTTGTTCCCTGTTCTATTTCTAATCCTTTAAGTATCAGGATATATGTTTTCTTTAAGATATTTCTTGTTTCTTGAGGTAGGCCTATAATGCTAAAAATTTTCTTCTTAGGACTGTTTTTGCTGTGTCCCATAGATTTTGGTTTGTTTTGCTCTCATTCTCATTTGTTTCAAGGTATTGTTTGACTTCTTCCTTGATCTCACATTAATCCATTCATTGCTTAGTCACATGTTACTGAGCCTCCATGTCTTTGTGTGTTTTTTTAGTTTTTTTATTCACATTGATTTCTAGTCTCATACCATTATGGTCAGAGAAAGTGCTAGATATGATTTTAATCTTCTTAAATTTATTGAGACTTGTTTTGTGTCTTAAAATGTAGTCTATTCTAAAAAATAAGATTCCATGTACACTTGAACAGAATGTAAATTCTGCTGCTTTTGGGTGAAATACTCTGAAGATGTCAATTAAATTCATCTGATCTAGTGTGTTACTTAAGGCCACTGATTCTTTGTTGAGTTTCTCTCTGGAAGATCTATCCACTGATGTCAATGGGATGTTAAAATCCCCTACTATAACTGTGTTACTGTCAATCTCTCCTCTTATGTCAATCATGTTTGCTTTATATATTTAGGTACTCCTGTGTTGGATTAGGAAATGCTTCCAAAGATTATGCCCTTTATTACTATGTAATGTTCCTATTTGTTTCCTATTTTAGCCTTTGTTTTAAAGTTTACTATGTCAGATATAAGTATTGGTACCCCAGCTTTTTAAAAAATTCTATTTTCATGAAATATTTTTGTTTCCATGGATATACTTTTAGAATGTTTGTATTTTTTGTTCTGAGGTGGGTCTCTTGTAGACAGCATATATATGGGTCTTATTTCCTTACTTATTCAGTACCCTATGTCTTTTTATTAGAGCATTTAAGCAATTTACATATGAAGTGACTATTGGTAGGTATATATTGACTGATTGCCATTTTATTCTCTATAAGTCTGGTCCTCTTTAATTTTTCTTTCTTCTTCTTAGAAAAGGCCCTTTAACATTTCTAGTAATCCTGGTGTGGTAGTAATGAACTCTTTTACTTTTTTTTGTCTGGAAAACTCTTTATTTCTCCTTCAATTTTAAATAAGTGCCTTGCAGGATACAATTGTTTTAGTTGTAGGTTCTTGCTTTTCATCACTTTAAACATTTTGTGCCCTATCTCTTCTGGCCTGAAATGTTTTTCTTGCAAAATCTGATGACACCTTTATGGGATCTCCCTTGTAGGTAATTAATTGCCTTTCTCTTGCTGCTTTAAGATTTTCTCTTTGTCTTTAAACTTTTCCTTTTTAATTATGATGTGTCTTGGTGTGGGCATCTTCAGGTTTATCTTATTTTGGACTCTGTGCTTCCTGAACTTGCATGTCTTTTTCCTCCATCAGGTTAGGGAAGTTTTCAATCATTATTTTTTAAATTCATTGCTCGTGCTCTCTCTTCTCCTTCTGCTAGCCCTATGATATAAATGTTGTTATACTTAATGTTGTCTCAAGGATCCCTTAAACTATCCTGTTTGTAAAAACAAAAATTTTTTGCCGCTTGATTATGTGTTTTCTGCTACCTTTCTTTCTAAATCACTAACTTGATACTCTGCTTTATCTAACCTACTATTTATTCTTTCTAGTGCATTTTTAACTTCAGATATTATATTCTTCATTTATGACTTTTTAAATATAGTTTTATGTTCTTTGTCATGCTGTTGAATTTCTCACTAAGTTCCTTGAGCATCCTTATAATCATTCTTTTGAACTCTATATCTGGCAGTTTGCTTGACTCCAATTTATTTAGCTTTCTTTTTCTGGATATTTCTCTTGTTCTTTCACTTGGGGAACACTTCTTTGTCTCCCTATTTTGGCTACCTCTTGTGTTCATCTCTGTGAATATCTTCCAGTCTTGGTAGGGTGGCCTTAGATAGTATGTGTCCTGTGTGACACAGTGGCACAGTCCCCTTGATCACCTGAACTGGGTACTCCAGGAACATTCCTGTATGGGTTATGTGAGCCCTCCTCTTATATTTGAGTTTTAATTGCTATTGGCCTACTTGTGCATGGGTTCAACCTTCAGGCTGGATGACTGTGATGATTGACCTTGACCACAATGTACAAGCTCCTGTACAGTTGCAGACCACACAAAGCTAAATTTGCCTCAACAGAATCTGATGCCTTCCAAGATGTCTCTTTGGATACACCACTTGTGAAGCTCATTGGATCCTACTCTGATGTTGTATAGTGGGTATGTTGTTTTGGAGCCTCTTGAAAAGGACTCTGGTGCATGTCAACATCAGATGATGCCTGTGACTAGTCCTTGGCAATCTGTTTGAAGCTACAAGGTGATCAACAGTTTGTGACTTCCTTTGCTGGGCCTGGGTATGCAGGGGAATGACTAAGCTGTGTACCAAGGCCAATTTCCACCAGCACAGAGCCCTGGATCAGGTTAGCAAAAGGCCTAAGCATCACAAGATCTGCCTCCACCTGCCTCTGCTTACTGCCTGCCTGTTAGATTCAGTCACTGAAAGAGCATCTAGTATTATTCTAGTTGAATCACTCTAGTTTTGACATAGGCTCTCAGTGAGTTATTAGGTAGGGGTGAGTGGCATTTACCAGAGAGATATAGGTTCCAACTCAGTGCCCATGCTGAGCCTGAGGCCACTCATCAAAAGTCCTAGTGTATACCAAGGCTAACTGCCACCCACCAGTTACACGCAGACTTTTTTGTTGGGGTGAGATCTCAGGGGGTCATCAGGGTGTGGCCAGCAGATCTTACCAGACCAAAATAGAACAAGATTTGGCCATGTGAAGTGAGGGCTCTGCACAGGTTGGGTGTGCAAGGAAAAATGACCCTTGGTCTAGGGCCAAACAACTTAGTCTGCTTGAATTCTGTCTGAACTTCCTAGAGAGCAAGAGCCCAATGGCAGGCCCTTCAGATGTGAGGGGGAGGTTGAGAGAGTACAGCTAGTGCATCTTCTGTACGGGGGAGGCACTGGTCAGGCTCATGAAAAGTTGGGGAGAATTAACACCACCTCAGCCACACAGCTCAGTCACTAACATCCCCTGAGAGTCTGCCTGGAACTTTACAACCTGTGCCCAGACAGCTGACACTACCCCAGAATGTGACCTATGGAGGGTGGAGCAAAAGGGAGTTGAGAGAGTGAAGATATTATATCCCCCCAGGCTGATGCCATATGGAGGGGACTGCTTCACCCAAGAAAGGTGGTGTCCACGTTGTTGGAGGACTCAGCATAAGGATCTTAGCAGCTGTTCCTTTAGCTTTCTCCCCAGAGCCACAAACCCCAGTTTCTTCTCACTTTAGTCATGCCTGCCCTCTGTCTGCCAGAGCCAAGGGTAAGTGGCTGCTAATGAGATTTTGTG
The DNA here is from genome assembly GCF_004126475.2 of Phyllostomus discolor. Lineage (NCBI taxonomy): Eukaryota > Metazoa > Chordata > Mammalia > Chiroptera > Phyllostomidae > Phyllostomus > Phyllostomus discolor. The sequence goes on along the minus strand of NC_040915.2, from coordinate 73,204,220 downwards.
CACTGGCCCTTTAAGAGAGCACCTGGCTCTCCAGCAGATTCATGTCTCTCCCTGGCAGACAAAATCCCTACTGATTTTCACAGCCAGATATTATGTGGGCAGTTCTTCCCAGATCTGGTGCTCTGGGCATGGGAGCCTCTCATCAGGTTGAGCTCCCAATGTTCTTAGGGGAGGACCTTCACAATTAGGATATTACTCCACATTCTCAGCCACTGCCCCTGGGAGCAGGACCAGTCTTGTTCATGTCTCCATCCTTCCTACCAGTCTCAATATGGCTTCTGTAAATCCTTGGCTATAGGACTTCTGTTCAGTTTGTCTTCAATTGGTTATGCATGTTGATTATTCTACATTTTAGTTATAATTTCAGTTTGGTCCTGAGAGGTGAGTATAGCTTCCACCTACTCTGTCCCCATCTTGGATCCTCCAAAAACAGTGAAATTTTGAATTAAGCACTGGGAAAATCAATTTATGCAGCTATAAATGCCCAATGTGGGTGGCTGAGTGGGTTGCTTTAATAGTTTCTAAATTGAGTAATGCCATGTCAGAGAAGGGAAGGTAAAGACACTGTAGCCATAGAATTTATCTATAGTGTCTTCTTCAGGATGTAGATATATTTGTATTAACTTTATGCTCTTAACCACAAGAAATTAGATAATCAAAGAGAAAAAGTAACTAAAAAATTAGTAATAGTTTCCTAGTGCAGATTACCACAATGTCAAGAGGATCAGGTATTCTAAGATGATTTACTTCAGTAGCCACCCTCTCTGTATGGATGGCTACTATAGACAAGGCCAGCAGGCCAGTGAGATCCATAATTTAAACAATGATAGCTATAGTGTTCCAAGACAGACAAAATTTTGGATGACTAGACTGGGATACAATCTAGTTTTTTTAAAGAATATTTTTCTAAGATAAAGAAGTATTCACTCTGTTACTAAGTCTATTTGAAGAATTAACCTCCCTCTGTAATATCATAACACTAAAACTTCAAATATCTGCTTTCCCAGTAATACTTACTTCTTTTAAGATACAATATGTTAGACATTGGAAAAGCAGTAGGAAGGGTATCATCTTGGATTTACAAGTTGTGAAACGCACTTAAAATCACTTAATGGCCCCTGAACCTCAGTTTCTTAATTTCTAAAACAGGCACAATTATCTGTGTCATGCTATTGGAAGATGAAATGGATACCAGGCTGTGTAAGTGTTTGGTAAACCATAGAGTTCCTACACAAATGTCAGTGCTGTTGTCGTTGTTGTTGTCATTGCCTCCAGAAGCCTCACATAGAGACTCCTTCCTTTTTCTCTCCCACAAGCTAAATCTCAGGGCACTGATCTCTCTACTGCAGTCTTTTTCACCCCCAAACCAAGAACATTAGCTATTGGGCCAGTGGGTTATTTGGGGTCTTGGGACCACTAAGTGCCTCATCTCCTGGAGATCAGTCATAAAAGGCACCAGTAACAAAAGCAGTCTATCTGAGAACTGAATGTAGTTTGATGTCATATGGCTTCAATTTCACTAGTAGAGGCATCTGCTACAAATATTTATTAATGTTCTATTATGTGCCTAACATAAAATTCATAGATCATTATTTAAAAAGTAGTAGTACAATAGGAGAAGGAGGAAGAAGAGGAGGAGGAGGAAGAAGAGGAGGAGGAGGAAGAAAGAAAGAAAGAAAGAAAGAAAGAAAGAAAGAAAGAAAGAAAGAAAGAAAACAAATGGCCAGTCAGCAAATCTCTACCTAGCCTGTACTTTCTAATTGCTTCTAATACATATGGCCAACCTTAGGTCAGTTTACACAGAATAGCTTTAGCTGAGTTTTGGGTATTAGTATTATTTAAAGTACTTCCTGGTGAATCTGATATGCATCCAGTGCTAAAACTATTGTGTTAGACTCTTCTTTGGGCACAATCAGTTATAAATCATTATTTTTGTCCATAAGTAATTTACCTTCTAATTGAAGACAACATAATTTATGCACATAGGATCATTAACTTCATAGGACAGCAGATGTCACATGCAGAGAGCTGTCTCTAAATATAAATAGTAAGGAGATACAAACCAAACATGAGTTCAGGAAAGAAGGCTTGAGGGAAAAGTTGAGACTTGTAATGAGAGGGAGGGAACACAGAGTTTGAACTTAAATCAGATGGAGGGGCATCCTTGATGAGGGAACCCACGTGAGTAAATCCATTAAAGTTATACCCATAAGGTGTAAGTGAGAACAGACCCTCAAGCCCACATTTGATGTGAGAAATAGAAGGTAGTTCAGTGACTTGAAGGTGTTTTCTTTGCTGATGGGGATCTAAAGGGATGAGAGGGTCCCATTATTCAAACGTAGATGAATTTTTGGCCTCTCTTCCTGCTCATAGGTTTTCTCAGGAGGACTGTGTGGTTGACTAATGCCAACCCTCTCTTCCCTTGGGTAAGTGAGAGCAAAGAAGAGATAAGCAAAGGGTAGAACTGAGGACTCAACCACACTTGTCACTGGGCAGGGACCTCTAAAGGAGCATGGGATAGAGTGGGGCCCACTGTTTTTACAAATAAAACAGTTAGCCACTGTGGGCCCTGAAACCTTTAAATAGTTCACCTGCTTGTCTTTGAACTTGCTATACTTTCTTTAGCATGGTGGTTCTTAAACTGGAGGGCCATAAGGCACATCTCTGAGCCCTACTTTCAGGGTTTCTGGTTGATACTTCTGGGAACTTCGATATATAACAAGTTTCTAAATAATACCAATGCTGTGGTCTGAATCCACACTTTGAAAATCACTGAGCCCGCATTTCATGTTGTGTTCTGTGTTAGTATTTAGTAAAGGTCCTTATGAAAGTATACATCTCAGCTGTTCATAAGGGAAAGAAGAACAAAAATGTTTGCTTACACCTAGATAACCCAGAGCTAGAAAGGTGATGATATACCCCTAGGGAATGGCATAATGATGACTACAACACCCAACATAGGAGAATTCCAGGGGTAAAGAGATCTGGGTCAGAGTGGCATCACACCCTGGGGAATTTGGTGCTTTGCCTCAGTTATGGAAATGCTTTACTCCCATGTGCCAGGGAATCCAGGGTGTTGGTTTGGGTACAGAATCCTGGTTGGGGAGTAGGAGGTGAATCCAAGAAAAATAGACTGAGACACTGAAAATTTCTGGACATAAAATTAAAAGTCATAGATTTGAATAAATAAGTCATAGATTCATGACTTTGAATAAAAGTCATGTCTACTACTTGTCAGTAGTGTGTTTTTAATCTTGTAATTTGTTCCCTTTGAGCCTTAGTTTCAAATATGTGCAATAAGCAGTATGATGATAGTAACGATTATGACAAATGCACATTGGCTATGCAAACAAAAGCACAAGAGACTATGCATCCTGGAGCATATTTTGTGTCTCCTCCAAATGTCACGACCTCACCAGCCTGCAGTGATCATGTGATGCTGCAGATGGCTCGTCAAAACAGGAGAAAAACATACACAGAGACAACCAGGTCCTGTGGGGAAGTAGAGATGGAACGGCCACTCTCTCTAGTGGGGAGCATCCTGTTTCTATTCCCAAGCAGGTTTTTTTTTTTAAAGATTTTATTTATTTATTTTTAGAGAGGGAAGAGAGAGAGAGAGAGAGAGAGAGAGAGAGAGAGAACATCAATGTGCGGTTGCTGGGGGTTCTGGCCTGCAACCCAGGAATGTACCCTGGCTGGGAATCGAACCTGGGACACTTTGGTTCCCAGCCTGCACTCAATCCACTGAGCTACTCCAGCCAGGGCTTTATTCCCAAGCAGGTTTTTATTAAGAATACAGACTTAGTTTGTTAATTCACAGTCTGGCAGAAAAGATCAAAAGAAATAGGTGACTTTCAAAGATGCTGACAGAACCCCCTGGGATTCTGGGCAAAGTTTGAAGTTTTATCATTTGAAAGGACTACAAGGCTCAAAGGGCTAGTCTTGGTTTCCTGTCTATGCCTTCAAATTCTAATCTAATCATCCTCCAGCAAACAGATCTCACAGGATCTTGCATATTCTATGTCCCAGGCCTGATTACCCCGGGGATCCGCCGTCTCTGGTCTGGACTGCACTGCCCCTGCTATTTCCGCAGGCCCAAGTTGGGAAGAGGAGACAAAGGCAGCCAGGAGACTTGGATTTCTCACATCTAAGAACAAGGACTCAGGCTTTGACAAAGCCAAAGGGGCAGGGGTTGATGTCCATCACCCCTTCATTTCCATAGCTCCAAGTCTCTTCCCTGAGGCCTCCTCGTGATCATGCCTGTCTTAGATGATTCCCTCCATGGGAAATCTTACCCATCATTGGCTAACTGATCAAGCCTAGGAGTCCAGGCACAGAACAGGCAGCGTTCATGCCAGGGGAATAAGTTTTGTCTCCTTAGTGGCTCCTGGTCCAGAGGTCTTTCACTCAGCCTAAGTCATGGGGGGTTACAGCTTCCTGAGACCGGGCAGGGTGGTCCCCAACATCCAAAAATCAGTGTTCTGAACCTACCTTTGAGGGCATTCTGTCCTTGGTGTCAGGAGATCCAGCAGCAACAAACTGTTTTGCCTATTCTCTTAGTAATGGTTAAATCCTCTCAGATATTCATGGTGAAGTATGAGAAGTTCAACGTGGTTGGCATAGTAGGAGAAGGTTATTCAGGAACTGGTGAAGGTGGAAAGAAGAGGGAGAATGGCAGAGGAAAGGCTTCATAGAGTAGGTCATCCTGGGGATAAGTGTTGATGAGTGAATGATAGTTTGCCAGGCAGTGAAAAGAGGAAGATCACCCTGCACCGAGAGAACATCATCTATAAATGCATTGATATTGAAACAGGAAGTCATGATCAGTAAATGTCCAATAATTGTGTGAAACCACACGGCATGCATTTGCTGGGCTAAAGGAAGAGGGTCAGTGTGAGTTGGTCAAGGACTTCGTGTGCCCTGCAGGAGAGTCAGAAGGTGTTGAGCTGAGCGTAGAGTGTTGGCCTTTATCCAAGCAAGTGACATCCTGGTCATGGCAGCCTGACACCTATCTACAACCAAATGATGGTTTTGCCTTTTAGCTGAACTTTAATACCTTTTTTTTGTTTTTGTCTTTTGGAAGCCAGGGATGATCTCTTCTATTTTGGAAAAGTTAGGTCTCTCTTTGCGGTTTTAAAGTCCCTGCATCTGAACTGAACCCAATGTATCAATCATGTGAATACCTGCAGGTCAAGAACAGGGCTGGGAACAATAGGGAAAGGGAATGTAATCAGGGAAGCCCCTCTTCTATGATGTCATGGAAGTGAGGAGGGAAAATATATATATGTTGGACTCTAGACATATTCCAAGCCCTGAGTTAATGTTTCATACCTATTTTATTTAGTATGCACAACTCTAAATCAGTATTATAATTCCTTTATTATATATAAACAAGGAGAGTAAGGTTCAGAGATGATAGATAACCTGACAAAGCCACAACTGAGTAAATGAATATTACAAAGGGGAAACCCAAACTCATCTCTTCATCTTCACTTTGCTCCATAACAACAAAAGAAGGCAAAGACTGTCACATAATAATGAAGTCTTTCAGGGTCTGTAAGGGGAAGGGAAGTAAAAAATGCTTGTGGGAAATGAGGTGACAGTGATTCACAGCACTGTTGGCCAGGCCCCATGTGGGCCACTTCCCTGCTAGCCTCTTCACTGTCCCTCTGGTTCTGGCCTAACCCTGAAATAAATCCTATGCATTTGAGACAGAGATATTAAAGCACTTAGCCTTGAGCCTGACCTAGAGCAAAAGCTCAGTAACCACTAGCTATTTTATTTTATTTTATTCTATTTTATTTTAATTATTCTGTGATAGTTTGCCAACTACATATCCTATTGGTGAAGTTCCTCTTCAAGTCTCTATCCATCTTATTGTAATTGAATCATTTGTTCTCTTAATATTGAGGGGTTTTTTAAAGAGTTTATTTATTTTTAGAGAGGGGGGAAGGCAGGGAGGAAGAGAGGGAGAGAAACATCAATATGTGGTTGCCTGTCATACACCCCCCACTGGGGACCTGGCTCACAACCCAGGCATGTGCCCTGACTGGGAATGGAACTGGCGACCCTTTGGTTTGCAGGCTGGCACTGAATCCACTGAGCCACACCAGCCATGTCTTAATGTTGAGTATGAATGTTCTTTCTGGATATAAGTCTTCTGTCATTCAAATCACAAGTAACTTGAAAATTTTTATCCCAATTTTTAGAGCAAAAGTTTATTCTTTTCATTCTCTTATGAGTGTCTTTTATAGAGCAAAAGTTTAAAATTTTGTTGTAGTCCATATTTTCTTTTGTAAATCATGCTTTTGGTCTCATGTCCAACCCTAGGTCATGAAGATTTTCTCCTATCTTTTCCTTTTTAAAGTTTTGTGCTTTACATTTAGATCTGTGATCCATTTTGAGTTAACATTTGTTTAAGATGTGAGGTTTATATCAAGGTTTATTTTTTTCTTGCATATGGATATTCATTCAGTTTTCTATTTATTGAAATAGCTATTCTTTTGTGTTTGAATTGCCTTTGTACCTTTATTCAAAATCATTTGGCCATAATTGTGTGGATGTATTTCTGGCCTCTATTTTCCTATTGACCTATCATTTGCAACATCCTTGTCTATTCCTTGCCAATACTACATTGTCTTTGTAATTGTCACTCTATAGTTAAGTCATAAAATTGGGTAGTGTTAATTTTTCAACTTTATTCTTCTTTTTCTTTTCTTTTTTAAAAACCTTCTCATTGAATTTACTGAGGTGACATTGATTAATAAAATTATATAGGTTTCAGGTGTATGAGTCTATGACACATCATCTGCATATTATATTGTGTGTTCACCACCCCAAGTCTCCTACCATCACCATTTATCACCCTTTACCCTCTTCACCCTTCTCCCACCCCCCTTTCCATACTGTTGTCAGTGTCTATGAGGTTTCTTTTCTTGGCTTAATCCCTTCACTTTTTTCACCCAGCCCCAGAGCCCACCTCCCCTCTAATAGCTGTCAGTCTGTTTTCTGCATTTATGAGTCTGTTTCTATTTAGTTTGTTAGTTTATTTTGTTTATTAGATCCCACATATGAGTGAAATTTTATAGTACTTGTCTCTCTCTGACTGACTGTCTTCATTTAGCATAATGCTCTCCAGGCCTATACATGCTGTCACAAAGGATAAGATTTCCTTCTTTTTTTATGGTCAAGTAGTGTTCTATTGTGTAAATGCACCACAGCTTTTTATCCACTCATACTCTTATATTAGTTTAAATGAGTGCAATCCAGGCCGTGGCTTATCCCTACTTCAACCCCTTCTATTACTTTCCATCTTCACTCATCATAGTTCCTCATTTCTTGCCTTTCCCACCTTCCTGCCTCCCTCCCCTTTTGTGAGGCTCAGTTACCACACTTCGCCCACCTGCCAAGCTTCCTCACCTCCATGACTTAATTTTGTGCCCCTTAGTCTGTGAACTGAATTGTTCTCTTATTCACCTGACTGGCTTCTCAGCCACCTCATCTCCATGCATATGTGATTTCTCATGGAAGCCTTCCCTGACTCCTAGCCTTGTATAGCTCATTCTATGGATTTGTGTTTCCTTTCATCCTAACACCCTCCATAGTTTACAGTGACCATTTGTCTATTTCCCCAAGATACAGAGAGATCCCTTACCAGGAACCATGTCTTATACACCTTTAATCAACAGTGCCTAACACCCAGATGAAGATCCACTGTGGAAGCTTAGAAACTGCTGCAGAGGGAAAGAATGTGTCCCTCCAGCTGGAACTTGCTCTCCTTCCTCCCTCTCTGCCTCTGAGGAGCCCTTCTCCCACTCACCAGTTCTTTAGGAGAGGTTCATTTTTCATATCTTCCATTCGGCTCTCCTTGTACCCTCTTTTCCAATGAGGAATCATCCCCTCTCTTCCCTGAGTTTCCGCTCCTGATCCCTTAGCTCTGCAGCATTATGTCCTGGCGTTACTGCAAAGTGCTGCTCCATACTGCACTGGGAGCATCTGAAGAGCAGGTGCTGGCTTATTTGTCTTTGTGCACACATCCCAGAGCCAGGCAGGTAATGGGAACTTGGTGAATGTTTTCTGATTAATTAACTGTATAAATAGAAGAGCGTCTGCCCTGGTAGCCAATGTATATGCCACTGTAAGTGTAAGAACAAAGAAAAGCCACATTTTCTTGTTCAGAATTAGGACAAAATAGACCTTAATGTCTGCATTTTCATTACCATAACATTAGCTTTTAATAATACTAACTTACAAAAGAGTCACAGAAAGACACGAATGTCAGTTATTCCAATTGTCACATTGCCTTTCACAGGAAAACACTTTGAGCAAATGCTAATGAGAGACTAGGCAATCATGAGTAATGCAGCATTATATTAGGGTGTTGTAATAGGAGGTACACTAATTTTATTGTAGTCACCTCCTCAAGGGGGAGGTGAGGCTCACAAAAATTCAGATAGGTTGTCCTCAGTAAGACATGAGAAGGAGTTCCCTAGCAAGAAGACCTCTTCTCTGGAAAGTGCTATATACTAAATAAGTTAAATATGTTTATGTAACTGTGCTGGCCTGCTCAAAAGATGCTGGCATGGTAGAAGAACTTTTGAGACTTCTGTCCCCCAAAACTGAAGACCTGCTTCCTCTCAGTGCTCCTTTGAGTCCATAGTGGCTGATGTAGCTGAGCCCGGGCAGCATCTAAGGAATGGGAGAACTCCCTACTACCTGTAACTCCTGCTTTTCACCGTATTTGTTACAAATAAAGTTCTGTTGCTTTCAAGTTATTGCATTTAGAGTCTGCTAATTATAATAGCTTAGCCAGCCTTAACACACATCAACAATAATTGCTTTGTGTCTTAACCACATACTGCATTTCAATGTTATATGACTGAGTTGTGCATATGTGTGATGGTTGTACCTAAATTCTAAGGCCTTTACTAGCAGGACCACAATATTTGTTCCAATATTTAGGTAAGTATTTATATTGTTCTCTCATTTATTTTTGGAAACACTTGTGTATGTTTGGTTTTTCATTTTCAGTTCACCCTTTTCAGGTCCCAATGTCATGTATGCAACATTTAACAAGTCCCTTCTTTCTGGGTCAGCTATGAATTCTCTATTTCTATAGACCTTCAGAGGTTATACTTGCCATCCAAGCTTCTCATGTACCACACTTCTCCTTAGTTTTCCAGGCATTCAGTCCAAATTTTGGAAATAACAAGTGTTAGGAGAAAATCATTACTAATTGTTATCTCTGAATATCTGCTTCTTTTTTCCCCCTCTCTCTAGGAGTCTGGCCCCTCAATTTGTTTCTGACTTAAAATTCTCTGATGTTTCCAAATGTTTCCCCCCTTTTATTTTCGTAGTCTTTTCTAGTCATTCTTAACAGGTGGATTGTTCTGCTAATACTTGCCTACTGTTACCAGAGCAGCATTTTGTATCTTCTAGTCTAAAATATAGGAAATCATAGGTATTTTGGCATCATAAAGATAATATGATAAAAATTTATTTTATGAATTTGCCTGGCTCGTGTGGCTCGGTGGACTGAGCACTGGCCAGCAAACCAAAGGGTCACCAGTTTGATTTCCAGTCTAGGGCACATGCTTGGGTTGTGGGCCAGGTCCCCAGTGGGGTTGTGTGAGAAGCAATCACACATTGATGTTTCTCTCCCTTTCTCCCTCCCTTCCCCTCTCTAAAAATAAATAATTAAAATCTTTTAAAAAATAAATATTAAAAATGAGAAAAAGCTTTTTGTCTTTAAGTATCAAAAAATCTGTCAAGCCCTGATGACTGATTCAAGTTTTCCAAATTTTAAATTTTCACTTTAAGGCTGGAATTTCTCATTAGCAACACATAGCATCAATTGTTTTCCTTGAAATTTCATTCATTCTTAGAAAAAATATTCATTCCACAAAAAAGACAGCTTGGTCAGATTGCAATTCTGACACTTTGCACCCCTGATTGTTGTCAAGGCAACCATTATGCCCCAACACACCTCAAAACACCTGTGAGAGACTCAACCACAGTATACAACTTAATAAAATTAACACATTTTACCTTCATCAAGTAAGTTTGGAGGAATTCTGGCTTGTTTGTTTATGGTGAGTTTGTGGCACAGAGAACAGCATAGCTACAGTTTGACACTGCCACCTTGATTCAGTGCACCTGTCAGAAGAGCAGTGTCAGTGAAGACCCAAGACTGCTGATGCAGAACCTAGGATGTGGGAGGAAGAGCTCTGTCTCCTCCCCCTCCCTCTCCTCCTGCCCCTGGTCCCCTTCCCCTCCTTCATGACTCTGCCCTCCATGATTTTAGTGGGGCCTTTTTCTTTTTTTTTAAGATTTTATTCATCCATTTTTAAGGAGGGAAGGGAGGGGAGAGAGAGAGAGAGAGAGAGAGAGAGAGAGAGAGAGAGAGAAACATCAATGTGCAGTTGCTGGGGGTTATGGCCTGCAACCCAGGAATGTACCCTGGCTGGAAATCAAACCTGGGACACTTTAGTTCCCAGCCCGTGCTCAATCCACTGAGCTACGCCAGCCAGGGATCTTTTTTTCTTTTTTTAAAATATATTTTATTCATTATGCTATTACAGTTGTCCCATTTTCCCCCTTCACTCCCCTCCCCCATGCCCACCCACATTCCCCCCTTTAGTTCATGTCCATGTGTCATAAGTCCTTTAGCTTCTAGATTTCCCACACCATTCCTGCCCTCCCCCTGTCTATTTACTACCTATTGTCCATGCTACTTATTCTCTGTATCTTTTCCCCCTCTCTCCTCCTCCCACTTCCCTGTTGCTAACCCTCCATGTGATCTCCATTTCTGTGGTTCCACTCCTGTTTCTTTGCTTAGTTTGCTTTAGGTAAACTAAGGTATGATTGTTTTAGGTATGGTTGTTACCAACTGTGAGTTTGATGTCTTTCTTTTACTGTTCATATTTTTTATCTTCTTTTTCTTAGATAAGTCCCTTTAACATTTCATATAATAAGGGCTTGATGATGATGAACTCCTTTAACTTGGCCTTATCTGAGAAGCACTTTATCTTCCCTTCCATTCTAAATGAAAGCTTTGCCTTGCCTTTCATGACTTGGAATACTTCTTTCCAGCCCCTTCTTGCCTGCAAGGTCTCTTTTGAGAAATCAGCTGACATCCTGATGGGAACTCCTTTGTAGGTAACTGTCCCCTTATCTCTTGCTGCTTCTAGAATTCTCTCCATTTTTATCTTGGGTAATGTAATCATGATGTGCCTTGGCATGTTCCTCCTTGGGTCCAACCTCTTTGGGACTCTCTGAGTTTCCTGGACTTCCTGGAAGTCTATTTCCCTTGCTATATTGGGGAAGTTCTCCTTTATTATTTGTTCAAATAACTTTTCCACTTGTTGTGCTTCCTCTTCCCCTTCTGGTACCCCTATAATTCAGATATTGGAACATTTAAAGTTGTCCTGGAGGTCCCTAAGTCTCTCCTCATTTTTCTGAATTCTTGTTTCTTCATTCTTTTCTGTTGGGTTGTTCCTTTCCTCCTTCTGGTCCCTTCCATTGATTTGAAACCCAGTTTTCTTTCCATCACTATTGGTTCCCTATGCATTTTCCTTCATTTCTCTTATTGTAATCTGCATTTGTTCATCTAATTTATGACCAAAGTCCATCAATTCTGTGAGCATCCTGATCACCAGTGCTTTGAACTGTGCATCTGATAGGTTGGCTATTTCTTAGTCACTTAAAAAAACTGGCTCTGGGGCTTTTAACTCTGTTCGGGCCATCTTTTTTATTTTATTTTATTTTTTTCTTTTGGTCTGGTCGTGACTGTAACGTATGAGGGGTGGAGCCTTGGGTGTTCACCAGGGTGGGGCACCTCAGTCGCTGGGTAGTGACATTGTATGTGGGGGTGGGGTCCGAGAGGGAACAATGGCACCCGCTCTGCTCTCACCAGGACTCCTGTCCCCCTTGCCACTTCCCACAAGCAGATTGGGCCCCTCTGGTGCTGACTCCCTGGCAAGCAGTTGGGCTTGTGCACTCTCTCAGACTCTGTGGGTTTCTCCAAGGAGCCTCCTGTGAGGCTGAGAGAATCTCCCAGCCTCAACTTCCACTGGTGTTTTCAGTTGGTGCCTTTAGGTTTAGTTTCCTGGCGCTGGGTCCCTGGGTTGTGTGTTCTGTGTTGCTGCCCATTTTCACTTAGTTTATGCGCAAATGTGCAGCTGCAGACAGCCAGCTGCCTTGTGCGCCTGACTGGGTCTGCTCCTTCCCTCCTGCACCCAGGGTCTGCCACTGGTCTGTCAGCTGCCCCTGTGCTTCTGAGGTCTGCCAACTGCTGTCTGCACCCACCCTGTGTGCCCGCATCTGCCAGCCACTGATTTTTCCTGCTGGTACCCCTCGACCCCTCTCCATAGGCCTCCGATTCCACCCCTCCTTACTAGACTGGATGTATGGTATTCAGACTTCCATTCGGTTCATTTCTTTCTGTTCTGGTTGTTTTTTGTTTGTAAATTCTTGTCCTTAGTTTTGGTTGCGCAAGGAGGTACAGTGTGACCACCTATGCCTCCATCTTGGCTGGAAGCTAGTGGGGCCTTTTTCATGAGTAGAAATCAAGTGGTGGTGCTGAGGGTGTACTCCAAGCTAAACAATCTCTGGAGTGGTGAGGGTTCTGGCCTCTTTCACCAGTTGCTTTACCTGCCCTGACTCATCCAACCCTCCTGCTGTCCAAAAAATAAGATATGAGAAAGGCAATGCTGAACATTCTCCAGGGATTAATGTGGACAGTTTTTCTTTTCTATGTTTCTTGTGTACAGATAAAGAATTTAGGAACCTGAACAAAAACTTCCTTCTATGGTGTTTAATCTATAAATTACAAGGTTGAGAAGCAGGTCAATAAATACATTTATTACTATTTTATTAATGAATAAACCTAAGGTTCAGAGAGACAAGACATTATGGTAAAAATCTAACTTGAGTAACACCCCAGTTTGCCCCATCTGAGCATCCAAGTTCCCAGGGCAGTGAAACAATTTCTCTCCAGTTTAGGAAAATCATTTTGAGATCCCTGGGCTGCCAGTGTGATAATGTGCTCAGCCCCTGGAATGTCTCTGGGAGTTTTTCTTAGCTTGGAATGGCAGCCCAGGTGCAGTGAATTTGAAAAGGGAAGGATCTTGGTGTAGCATGTTGATTCTCCTTGCATTCTTCCCTCTCTTTGTCCTTATTCCCACCTCCCCCAAGCTGTCAGAGACAGGTCAAGTGCCTGCATCCTCTGCTCCCAGAGTTTTCTAAGAATATCAATTAAATGGACTGAAGACAAGTGAGTTCTCTGCTGTGTCAGTCACCTCTCCAGCGGAGACAGCAGTGAGGCCAGGCTGCCAATTAATCCTCCTAACAAGATGTTCCTCAGCACATGGACACTTTAATGAGCCTGCCCAGATTTGTTGCCTGACACCAGGGCAGAGAGAGGAAGATAAAAACTAGAATGTCCCTGTCATAGGAATGGGGAGGAATAATACACATGGCAAAGAGGGGCAGCTGGATCGACTAGAACATAAACCTCTCACCAGAAATCAACCTTTCCATTGTGATCAACTGTTCTCTGGTATGTTGGGGTCACTAACAGGCTTGGGGTAGAGACAGAAGGGAAAAGAGGGGATGAGGGTGTACAGAGCTGCAGAGATGGGATGTCCCACACTGCTGTGTTCCCACAGCAGCTCCACTAGCTCTACTTTGTGGCTTCCCTTCAGAACTTTTAGCAATTTGAGATACTAGGTAGGAAATAACTTCCAGGATTTGTTGAATTTATCCTTTTGCCTTAAACACCTGAGCTCTCCTGGTAGCAATGTGGTTGATCCAAGTGTTGCAGATTTCCATTTTCAATGAGGATTCTGAATAAAGGAAATCCCTCTGTCTCTGATGGATCCTTATGACTCTAGAAGGATCCAGTTCCTTGTCAGTGTCCCAATGTCTCCATCAGCAAGTGTAGACTACACATTCACAGAAGGGGGAAGAACATTTCCCAATCATTGAGTCCAGTTATAAAACCTTTTTCAGAGAAAGTTCTTTTTTTTTTAATTTAGTGGTTAGTTTTTTGAGGCACAGAAACAAAAACAAAAAAAGTAAGTTCACAAAATTAGCATTTCCTTTCCTATGTAGCTAGTCTGGTTTTCATACTTCAGATAGCGCAGCTCATTTAAAAACTTGAATAGAAGTTATACCAGAGAGCCAGAGGATGACAAAGACCACATGTGTAATTGTCAGCAAAACTGAGCAATCCTGTGACCTCTCTAGGCTTGTTGCCTTGCTGTTAAAATGAAAGGATGGAGTGTCTGACCTATGGTGATGTTTGTGATTTTAGTCCATCAGTCACTGCAGTTCCTTGTTGTTTCTCTTCCTCTAATATGCACGAACACCCCTGACTGCCACTTTGATCAGTAGCAGTATGAAAGGCAGATGGGGCAAGGCAAGGAGAGAGATTTGAGGCAGCTGAAACCTCAGGCTCATTGAGAAAGGGGGCTGGACCTGTAAATTATAAATAGGCTTGGGGTTATCAATTAAAGTCCAATATTCTAATCTTTTTAGATAAAATAATTTGAGAGCCCTTATTTCTTCTAGGCTTTGAGAGTTGTGGAAACCCTTGTGAATAAAGAAACAATTCTTACTTTACTGAATAGATAATGGTAAAGTAAAGTATCTCTTTATTACCTGTCTCATTTCTATGTCTCCACATTCAGAGAAAGACTGTGTATCCACAGGGAACTTTTCCTCTGAGTAGCACTTTAATCTTGTCCTTCTGAACAACAGATAAATGCTTTTCTCAGCATCTTCCTCCTGAGTTGTCTTTATGACAAAATGAGGAGGGAGAGGGAACCCCATTTTTGGAGCTATTGAATAAAGGGATTTCTAAATTCTTAGTTGAGAATTTCATAATATTCATTGGAAGTTAGGGAAATAAGTGCTGGAGATGTCTTTTACTTCTGCCTAGAGCATACTAGGGTTCAGTCTGTTTCTGGTCGCATATAAAGATATATGAGCCAGCTGGGCTCCTGAGAGTTGGGTAAACCAAAAGCTGGGGTATTAGTGATGTGGCAGGCATTCTGGCAGGTAGGCAATAAGTGGGACATGCACTATATCAATAGCTCAAGGAGACACATGAAGAGAGGAATCAAGTAGATGCGCAGGAATAGTAGTAACGGTCAGAATAAGCAAGAGTCAGAAAATACAGCCTACAGGATGTCTCTCCTGAATGCTGATGCAAAGCTGGTGAAACCAAGCCTTGGGGCAATAGGACAAGTCTATGGTTGAATTATTTAGGCCAGAGAACCTTAAAGAGTCTCAAGTACCCCAACGCCACTCTCCTGAAGTCACAGCCTACCCCAGGTCAGTTGCTTAAATTTGCTTTGACTTCTTTATCATTCTATCTTCAGTGACTACCTAAAACCAAACAAAATAAGGTTCTTCATAAAAAAGACATTGGACGAATAAGTGAAGCAAAAAATCTTAATGCCTGTTAACGTTATTCGCATTACAGCTGCATATTCTAGGTCCTAAATCTCTCTTCCTTTCCCTATCCTGTCCTCTTCTCACCCGAGTCTGCATCCTGGTGCCTGTGCCTGCCTTTCTGCTTTTATGTGGTTGTAAATGGACCTGTTCTGGATGAGTCTTCATCCTTCTGTATGGTCTGTTCGAAGCTAACCCACTGAGGGTGAAAATAATTTCTCTGGCCTCTCTTCTGCTTGCACTTTCCCAAGAGGAAGATTGATCTAAGACATGATTACTGATCAGGACACATTTTAATAGAGTATGCAGGGTCACTGTGCATGCATAAAGGGGATTTTTCTTCTTTGGCTAATTTTCTCACATTCATCTCTCATTATTTCCATCTTCTTTTGTTCCACAGATATTTTTTGAACTTTGTCTATCTTCCAAGCACCATGCTAATTGCTAGGTAAATAGTGGAAATTTTAAAAAACAAATAATAATAGTGATAAACAGATTTGGATCTTGCATGCTGTGGTCTAAATAACTGTGTTAAAATCCACATGTTAAATCCTAATGCCCAACACAGTAATATCAGGAGGCCGAGTCTTTGGAAGGCTCTAAGATCATGAAGGTGAAGTCCTCGTGAATGAAATTAATGCTCTGACAAGGCCTGAGAAAGGCCCCTGGCCCTTTCTACCATGTAAGGATGAAATGAAGAGTCTGCAACCTTCACCCAACCCTGCTGGCAGCTTAATCTCAGACTTCCAGCCTCCAGAACTGTGAGAAATACTTTTTTAAATTTATAAGCCATGCAGTCTTTGGCATTTTGTTATAGCAGCCCAAAAGGACTAAGGCAGTGCCCTCATGGAGATTCCAGTCTTGTGCAGGGGCAGATATACATTAAGCCATTAAAAATAAATTAACTTCTTTTTCTCATGGGAATGACTCATGAGAGAGAGGAGGAAAGATATAAGAGAATGAATACGTCCAGAAGAAACAAAATTTGTAAGGAAAGTGAAAGAGATTGGATTCAGAACAAATGAGTAGGGTTATCAATATAGTATAATGAATAAGACAATGGATAAATGCCCTAGTTTTATAATTCTTGTTTTTGTAGTTGTGAAATAAGATATATTTAATTAAATAAAGGAGACATCCTGACTCTAAATCACAACTCCAATATTGAATAACTGCATAATTTTAGACAATTATTTAACATGTTTGTGACATACTTTCTTCATCAGAAAAAAACAAGACTGACAAAAGCACCACTGTATAAAGCTGCTGTGAAGTCAGTGGCTTAGAATAGTGATAAGCGCATAGTAAAGGCTCAAGATTTTGCTGTTTTAAATAAGCTTCATTTCTTAGAACAATTTTAGATTACAAAATGATAAATGCTGCTGATTCTGAGCTTGATCACTTGCTAGAAGCAGTGCCGGTGAGGTTTTTGCACTGTGAAGTTGCCTTCCTCTCCTCACTGCCCTCTTTGGAAGAGAGTCATGATGAGCAGCTAATGTTGAAAGAATTGGAGGTTACCTTCCACTTCATTGAGAGTAGAGTAATCCCATAAATTATTTGAAATTCTCCTGTATGGAAGATGACTCTTATTCCCCTTTTATCTATTCCATCATTTGTTTATATCAGTATGGACTTGTATTTATTTTATACTTTGTGATGTAATCCAAAACTACTTTATCTATTTAGTTGTTTAAATCATTCCAGCTTTGCCCATTGAGAGTCCTTTCCCTTGGCCTCCGAGTCCCTTTGATACACACCACCCATTGAGCATGTGTGTTTAGCACCTTCTCACTTTCTGACATCACAAGATGCTCTGAGTTCTCCTGTTATATTTCTGGTCTTGCTCTTATAGCCATTTCCACAGAAAGTTCTGGCTCCTTTCATTGCATGCTGTATGAGAAATAAAGATCTGGGTTTTAAGTGAGCTCTCCTCACTGCTGAAATGTCAATGCTCCTAGTCCTCCTCAGCTGACAGACTAAGGGAAGGGAGTAACAGTTGTATAGTAATTTGTGCATGTACACATATCTATCAGTATTTCTGGATGCAGCCATCCATATCTATATTAAACTCAGTATGAGTCCATGCTGATGGCTCCCAGTCTGATTTAGTGTCACACAATCAGCCCAGCCTTCACTGTGCTTCCTGCTCCAGCACAGAGACTGCGCCCTCCGGCACATACCACTTGGTCAAGGCCAGTATGCACATGTTGGCTACTTAATAGGAGAAACACTACTTTCTTTATTTTTTCTAGAAGAAAATAAAATTAGGTGAAATGTAGAAAAGCAAATTTCTCCCCTCCTCTGGATCACAAAGAGAATGACTTTTTTTTTTTAAAGAGAACCCATTCCAAAGGATTACTGGAAGGCTATGAGTATATATCTGGCCTGTCACAGCTCCGACCAACCATAAGCACTGCAAGAGATATCCCCTTATTCATACTTAAAGCTTCAGTTGGGTGGCCACATTTGTTGAAGAGTGCCCTCCAATTCTTAGTCCTGAAGCATGGGCTGGGTGAGCCCCTCAGTGTGTCTCTAACCCTGTGCCCATCTGAGCAGCTGTCCAGTGTGAAGGTAACCCCCATCCTAGACTGTGGCTTCCCAAGCTCAGAAAGGCTGCCTTCCTCCTCTTTGTAGCCAGAACACCACAGCAGCCCTCGCTCCAAACAAATAAATGAACATTGAATGAGGGAACAACATAGAGAATGCACATGGTCTTTGCCAGCAATAAAGAGTTCCACACATGTCAGCATATGATAAATAATGAAACATAAATATATTCAATTCAGCTAGCAGTTTTGAGATTTTTAAAACAATTCCTTTCCCCCTGCTGCCTCTCTTTTGGCAATAAGCAGCTTGATCTCTATATCTATGGGTCTGTTTCTGTTTTGTTTTGCTTATTCTCTTTTTAAAGTAGATTCCACATATAAATGAAATCATGCAGTGTTTATCTTTCTCTTGTCTGACTTATTTCACTTAGCATAATGCCCTCTAAGTTCATCTATGTTGTCCTAAAAATGACAGGATGATATTTCATTTCATAGATATGCCACATTTCTTTATTAATTTATCTGGTAATGGACATTTAATTTGATTTCAAATCATTGCTATTACTTATAATGCCATAGTGAACATAGGGGTACACATATCTTTTCAAACTTGTGGGTGTTTTTTAGGGAGAGAATAGCCAGAAGTGAAATTCTTGGATCATATGGCAGCTTTATTTTTAATTTTCTGAGTCATCTCCATATGGTTTTCCCTAGTGGTTGAACTAATTTACAATCCATCAACAATGTATGAGTGTTACCTTTTCTCCACAGTCTCACCAGCACTTAATTTATTTATGACAGCCATTCTGACAAGTGTGAAGTTAAAACCTCATTGTTGTTTTAATTGGCATTTCCCTGATGATCAGTGACGTTGAGCATCTTTTCACCACTCTTGGCCATCTGTGCTCCCTATTTAGAGATGCACCTATTCATATTTTCTGCCCATTTTCATTAATTATTATGTATTTTTGGTTAAGTTGTCTGAGTTTTTATATATTTTGGATATTAACTCCTTATTGTATGAATCATTTGCAAATATGTTTTTTTCATTCAATAGGTTCTCTTTGTTTTGTTGATGGTTTCCTTCACTGTGCAAAAAAGTTTTAGTTTGGTGTAGTGTTATTTGGTTATTTTTTTCTTTTGTTGTCCTTGCTCTAGGAAACATATCTAAAAAGATATTACTAAGACCAATGTCTGAAAGTCTACTGCCTGTTTTCTTCTAGCAGTTTTATGGTTTCAGATCTTAGATTTAAGTCTTTAATCCATTTTGGTTTATTTTATATATGGTATCCACTTTTTTTTTGGCATACATCTGTCCTGTTTTTCTAATACCACTCACTCAAAAGGCTGTTTTTACCACATTGCATAACCTTGCCTCCATTGTCATAGATTAATAATTCACCTTATAAGTGAGAATTTACTCCTGGGTTTTCTATTCTGTTTCCTTGATCATTTTCTCTATCTCTGTCTCTAGCTACCATACTTCTACCTCTACCCTTACCTCTACCTCTTCTTCTACTTCTACATCAACATCCATATCTACATCTGTATCTGGTTGGGTTTTTTTTTTGGCAGCAAAATACTATTTTTGATTACTGTAGCTTTATAGTGTGGTTTGACATCAGAGAGCATGATACCTTCTACTTTGTTCTTTTTCAGGATTTCTTTGGCTATTCAGGGACTTTTGTGGTTTTTCATAAATTTTAGAATTGGTTTTTCTAATTCTGAGAAGAATGCTATTGGTATTTTAGTAAGGATTGCATTAAATCTATATATTGCTTTAGGTAGTAAGTACATTTTTCAATATTAAACCTTCTAATACATGAGCAAGTTATGTTCTTTATATATTTGTATCTTCTTCAATTTCTCTTTTCAGTGTCTTACATTTTTTAGAGTATAGGTCTTTTATCACTTTAATTAAGTGTATTTTTAGATATCCTATGCTGTTTCATTCAGTTGTAAATTGGATGTTTTCTTAATTTTTCCTTCTGATTATTTGTTATTAGAATATAGAAACAACAGATTTTCAAATGTTGATTTTGTAACCTGCAGCTTTAATGAATTTATTTATCAATCTGATAGTTTTTTGATGGAGTCCTTATGGTTTTCTATATATGATATCATGTCATCCACAAACAATAAAAGTTTTGCTTCTTTCTTTCTGATATGGATGCATTTTATTTCGCTTTCTTGTCTGATTGCCTTGGTAAGACTTCTAGAACTATGATGAATAGAGTGGTGCCAGTGGGCAGCCTTGTTTTTCTGATGTTAGAGAAAAGGCTTTTCACTTGTCACCATTGAGTATGTTATTAGCTGTTGGTTGGTCACATATAGTATTTATTAGGTTGAAATATGTTCCTTCTATATCCACTCCATTGAGATTTTTTGTCATAAAAGGAACTTAAATAATATCAAGTACTATTTTGCATCTTTTGATACTATCATATAGTTTTATCCTTTGTTTTATTAATGTGATGAGTCATGTTGATTGATTGAAGGGTATTGAACCATTCTTGTATCCCTGGGATGAATCCAATTAGGTCATAGTGTATAATTGTTTAATGTATTTTTGAATCTGGTTTGCTAATTTTTTTTGAGAATTTTTATATCTACATCCTCAAGGATATTGGCTGGTAATTTTCTTTTTTTGTAATGTCTTCATTTGGTTTTGGTATCAGGATAATCCTGGCTTCATAATATGAATTTGAAAGTGTTCCTTTCTCTTCAACTTTTTTAAATCATTTTTCTTTGAGTATTGGGGAAGTTTCATTGGTGAAGCTGTCTGGTCATGGGCTTTTATTTGTTGGGAGTTTTTTGATTACTGTTTTAATTTCATTGCTAGTAATAGGTCTGTTTAGATTTTGTATTATTTCCTGATACAGTGTTAAAAGATATATACTTCTAAAAATTACCTGTTTCTTCTAGATTGCCAAATTTGTTGGCATATCATTGATCATTCCTGTGGTGTCTGTTGTAATGTTTCCTCTTTCATTTAAGACTGTTGATTTTGTCTCTCTGGATTTTCTTTTATGAATTTGACTAAAGGTTTGTCAATTTTATCTTTTTAAAGGAACAGGTCTTAGTTTTATTGACCTTTTCTATTTCTTAAAGTTCCTGTTTTACTTATTTCTACTCTAATCTTAGCTATTTCTTACAACTGGATTGTGATTGTTTTTCTTTTTCTAGTTACTTTAGGTATAGAGTTAGATTATTTATTTGGGATTTTTCTTGCTTGTTGAGGTAAGCCTGTGTATCTGTGAACTCCCCTCCTAGAACTGTTCTTGCTGTATCCCATAAATTTTGAAAAATTTATGTTTTTATATTTATTTGTTTTGAAATCAGTTTTGATTTCTTATTTGCTTTTCTCTTTTATGAATTGATTGTTCAGTAGTATGCTGTTTAGTCTCCATGCATTTGTTTTTTCCAGTTTTCTTCCTATAGTTGATTACTATAGTAAGTTGATTATTATAGTTTCAAGCCATTGTGGTTAGAAAAGATGCTTGTTATGATTTCAATATTTTTCACTCTATTAAGATGTGTTTTGTGGCCTAATGTGTGATCTATCCTAGATAATGTCTCATGTGCACTTGAAAAGAAAATGTGTATTCTGCAGCTTTTGGATTACCACAATCTATTTTAATGTGATATGTAAGGACATTATGTCCTTATTAAATTTTTATTTGCATGACATATTCATTGATGTCAGTGGGGTATTATAACCTCCTACTATTGCAGTATTATGGATTTCTCCTTTTATGTTCATTAATAATTGCTTTATACATGTAGATGCTCCTATGTTAAATGCATAAACATTTACAATTGTTATATTCTCTTCAAGAATTGACCTCTTTATAATTATGTTGCATTCTTCTTTGTCTTCTTTATAATGTCTTTGCTTAAATTTTATTATTTGGTATGAGTATTGCTACTGCAGGATTTTTTATTTCTATTTGCATCCAATATTACTTTCCATCCATTCACTTTCAGTCTGTATGGGTTCTTTTTTTTTTAATTTAAACTGAGTCCTTTATAAACAATATATAGGTGGATGGTGATTTTTTAACTCATTCAACTACCTTACATCTTTTTATTGGAGCATTTAATCCATTTTCATTTAAAGTAATTATTGATAACTATGTAGATACTGCCATTTTGTTTATTGTGTTTTGGTTGTTTTTATAGTTCTTTTCTGTCCCTGTCTTCTCTTAATCTCTTCCCTTGTGGTTTGCTGTTTTACTCTGGTCTTCCATTTATGTTTTGTTCTCTTTATACTTTTTGTATATATTTTGTAGGTATTTGCTTTGTGGTTATCATGAGGTTTATGTACATCATTTTATATCTATTGCAGTCTGTTTTAAAACAATGTGTTTTTGTTTTGTTTTTTAATTATATTTTATTGATTATGCTATTATAGTTGTCCCAATTTCCCCCCCTTTGCCCTCCTCCACCCAATACCTCCTGACTCCCTCAGGCAATCCCTACACCATCGTTCATGTTCATGGGTCATACATATAAGTTCTTTGGCTACCCCATTTCCTATACTGTACTTTATATCCCCATGGCTATTCTGAAACTACCTATTTGTACTTCTTTTTTTAAAGATTTTATTTATTTATTTTTAGAGAGAGGGGAAAGGAGGGAGAAAGAGAAGGAGAGAAACATCATTGTGTAGTTGCCTCTCATACGCCCCCAACTGGGGACCTGTCCTGAAACCCAGGCTTGTTCCCCTCACCTCTTCACCCATTCCCCTGCATCCCCGTCCCATCTGGCAACCATCAAAATGCCCTCTGTATCCATGATTCTGTCTTTCTTCTTATTTGCTTTGTTTGTTTTTTAGATTCAATTATTGATCGATATGTGTTTATTACCATTTTATTGTTCATAGATTAAAAAGGTACTATATTAAATATTTCTTATTAATATTTTAGGTGTGGTAAATGAATTTGCCAAATAGATTCAAATTTTATAACTTTCTTCTTTTTATTGTTTGGAAACAAACTTCCAATTTGAAAGGATTAGAATTGTCCCAGCTCAAAATTATTTTAGAGTGGAAAAGATGATGTTGGTATTTTACAGGCCATGTGTTTTTTATAACACATGTGTTCTGGTGTGTGGTTTGTAAAATTAACCTAAGAAAATATCTCCCAGTGAAAAAGGTTTTAGAAATCCAGAGTCCAATTCTTATGACCTTTGTTACAACATCCTTGGCAGAACATGTCTCACTAGAATGCTGTTTGGGGGTGACCCCTGATTGTGCTCTCTGATATTTAGGCTGACAATAAGGAGCCAAGTCTGGTGGAGCCCCAGCCAGAGTGCCACATTCTGCTCACCTGCACACTACCAGAGGGAAGAGACAGTGGCTGCTCTTTAGTTTTGCATCCTGAGGGTAGATAATGTATTACAGTAATTATAACAGCAGATATAATTAATTGACTGTCAAGTGCAAGGCATTCCTTAAACATTTTACATGTTTATATGTAATCTACAACACAATCCTCTCTGGTAGGTATTACAGTTGTCCTTGCTATAGAAATGCAGATATTGAGGCATGCCAAGATTAAGAAACCTACTCACAAATACAGTTTGAATGAGATTGTCTGACTTCAGAAATGCAAATGTTATGGCTGGAATCTAGCCCTGAGGGTTAAAATATTTTTCCTAGTTTAAACTCAAGGGTGACCAAAAACCAAGTGAATACCTTCAAGAGATTTTAAGAAAAAAGAAGGACACAGTGACCCCTGCCACACCATCTATGCTTAGGACAGCCCTGCTCAGAGGGAGAAGTCAGCTTCTTGAGGCCTGTGATTCCTTTGTCCTATTGAGAAAACAATACAGATCTGTGTCTCTTGACACTGAACCTCTCCGAGTTCAGCCTGGTTGTTATTCCTGAGACTTTCAGCTCCAGATTTCCCCGAAGGAATGTGTTGATTGCACTCCAGTTGATTCCTCCAATACTGAAGCGATCTCTTGGGGCCCTGCTTTGTCAGTATCTGCACTCTGGCCCTTTCTAAGACAAGAGAAAAAGCTGTGCTGGCTAAGGGCACAATCTGTGCATCAGGCCCTGAATTTAGTGAGGCTCAAGCTTCAGGGAAGAGCCAAGGAGTAATGAGCTCTCCTGAGGACAGGAGCCTCTCCTTCTGGGATCACTGAGATGACCCCTTCCCAATCTGAGGGAGTCCTACATTGTAAGAAAGTACCCAGTGAAGGGTTCTGTCAGGATCCTCGCCTCCCTTCCTTCCTTTAGTATGATTGTGTTTTAGCTTGAAACCCTTCTCTGGTTCCTTGGAACCCAGTCCTCTCCCTTCTGGACAACGTTTGAAAATTTTCTCTTCTCTCTTCACCATCAAAATGCCCCTCAAATTTCTGAGAGGTATTTTGCATGTCTCCTTTCTCAGCAACACCTGGTATGAACACAGAACCCCTGCATTTGCCTGGCTGGCCTCCTCTCCCCTGCTCCCTTTGCTTCTCTCCAGCAGAGCTCCTGGGGAAGGTGGGCTTCTCAGGACAGGGCCTCACCCCCTGGAGGACACAATGGCCTCTGTGCTGTGCCACTTCCAGTCCACCAGTAATGCCTCCACCAAAGTGGTCCTCCCAATCTTTTATTCTGCGCTGTGAATAAAAATCTTTAATTCTAAAAACTAAGACATGCAGGTAACACTGTGAAGATAAGATTTGGGTTTTTTTTAATATAATATAATTTGATATTCATACAACCCTGTGATATAGGTGCTATTATGATTTCCATTTAAGTGGGGAAACTGAGAGGCAGAAAGGTAAATGTCTTGCTCCGGGTCATACATGATGATAGACTGGAGTCCAAACCTTGCCGTCTGGCAGAGTCTGCCTTCTTCAAAACAGAGCTGCATGACCTCATGGTAGGGCTCCACATGTAGCCATGTGGATGGGCCCCATGATATTGAATTAAAAAAACACATTTCTTTCCATATCTATACCTAGCTTTGATTTAATGCCTGTATTTAATTATGCAACTGCATTTGAATATGTATAAGAAAAGTCTGGAAGGATAAACACCAAACATTAATGGAGATAACATTGGGCCATGCTGGAAAGTTATTCTTTCACTGCTATGAAGAGGCAAGATCATTAGTCAGGATTCCACTTAGAGTAAAAAGTGAGAGTTTATTGGATTAAGAAACTGAAGACTCATAGATAAAATTGAGTTTATGTGCATTTTGATCAAAGAATAATCAAAATTCTTGTCCATATTCCTCTACTTCTCCTGCTCTGCTGTGCCGTGTGGAGGTTCTTCTTCCCGAGGCAGAGAATCAGCAGGGCTTGGCTTGAGTGGCCCTCGCAGCTCTTAGTCCCTGTTAGTGAGTGAGAGCCCAGCATTCCCCTGGCCCCCAGACTATCTCATGGGGAATTTCCTTACTCTATCAAAAGGGAGGGCATGCTCTCAGTGGTCAAACAGGGGCCACCTGACAATTCTTGGGAATGGGCAGGCTAGTCTCTGGACCACATGTATAAGGGATGCAGGGCAGCTCAATGGAAGGGATACTATAATAGCCTGTTCAGGCTACAATAACAAAATACTGCAGACTGGGTGGTTTAAACAACAAACATTTATTTTCTAGTATCTATTTTCCATGAAAGCTGTAAGTCTAAGATCAACGTGTCATAAAGGTTGATTTCTCCTGACACTCCTTTTCTTGGCTTATAAATAGCCACTCTTTTCTACCTTTTCACATGGTTTTTCCTCAGTGCACATGTCCTGGTGTCTCTCCATGTGTCCAAATTTCTTCTCCTTATGGGGTATTGACATAAAAAATGTCCAAACCTGTAGAGAATTTTAAAGAGTTTATTTGAGCCAAACTGATGACAATTGCTGGGAAGGAAAATCTCAACCAACTCAGGAAGTGCTCCAGAAAATGAAAGTTTTACCATTCATTTTATACCTCAGAATCAAAGTAGAAGACGTGAGAGGGTTTCATGAAATTCATTGGTGGTGGATTAAGGAGGTGGGAGAGAGCCAAGAAGAGAAGCCTCTGGGGTTGGGTAAAGAGTAAAATGGGTAGTTACTTCTTTCACATTGGTGGGTGTGGGACAGTTCAATGACCATTTACAGTGCATTGCGATGGTATGTGAGAGAAAAAACAGCAATGAGGGTTCTGTGGTTTGGCTTCTGGTGGGAGAGTGTGCCCCGAGGGGTCTGGGAAGGAGAATTACTCAGGCATTCCAAAGCTCTGTTCTCTTAGAGGCACAAAGACACAGACAGAATCAGTTAAGGTAAAGACTGACCTTAGTCAGGGAAGATACTGGCCTAGGACTACCCACCATGACTTGAGTTCAGTTAGGGAGTTTTAGTTTCAGCCTATCCTGTATGGTTACTTTAGGTCTCTGGGTTTGCAAGGCCCACCATGCAGGCCTCCTTTAAGTGTGTGGCCCTTTTTTTTGTCCACAGAAGATAGCAGTTAGATTGAATTAAAGCCCATTCTAATAACTTTATTTTAACTTAATCCGCATTTTAAAGGCTACTATCACCTAGCAAACAGGGGCCTGTCCATGTCGCACCTTGGTGCATGACCCAACAATTAATGCTGGAAGGAATGGGAATTTTTTAGAACATTTCAACCTTGGGGGCTCTGGGGGCACTTCAGCTTGGAGTCCTTCTTTCCCACAAGACTCAGCACTTCCCTTGATCCCCAAAAACTAGAAACCAAAACCCCAAATGTTCCCGATGTTCTTATTTTAACCCAGCTACACAAACAGGTCTCCACTCTTTCTGGAAGCTACCAAAGTCATCATCCTCATGCAGCAGCTCTCCCCTTCAGGATCTGGGGTACGTTGTCATCAGCCTCCGTGTCATAGTGCAGGAAAGCATGTGCTGTCATGCACTGGACCATGGCCAAGTTTAGAAAAGGCCTGTGAGTCCAGATAAAATCCGGGTTCACCAGGCAGCAGGTCAGCATCCTGTAAGGGAGAATCTTTGCAGTCAGCTAGAACAGGTACAAGCAGAGCAGCTTGTCTCCTTCCTCACTATCAGGCCACATGGCCGGACCCTGACGACAAACTACATAGTCGCTGCTCACTTCTCTCTCTCCCTGGGCTGCTACATCCTCCCTCCTTCCTGGCTCTTCTACTTCCTTCCTAGCAACAGGGCCAAATCTCCTCATGGCCGCCCATCCTTTGTTTAAATCCTGACCTGGAGTCTCCTGTGTGAGCACATCTCTGACTCCTCCCACAATGAGTGACATTTGCCAAGTCTTCGGTACAGTTTACATTCATTCGGCTGCCATCCCCAGTCAGGGCAAGTGTGACTCAGTCAGTACTTGAGAGGGAACCCACCTCCCATGGCTTCATGAGTCAGGACACACCCTTAAAGTCGTGCCCACCTTGCCCCAGGTGGTAGCGCAGCTGTTAACAGAGCTATTAAATTAGCCTTTGTGGTGAAAAGTGTCTTGAGCTGTATTGTCCACTTTCCTCATCCCCCAACCAAGAGCTATGGGGGTTTTCTCCCATATTTCTGGGGACACCCCTTGCCCTGTACCCCTTTACACTACCTCCAAATATAGCCACATTCTGCAGTCCTGGAGATTAGAGCTTCAGCAAGTAAAGTTTATCAGACCCAGTTTAATCTGTCCCAGATAGTAGGGACAGAATATATAATGCTCTGGTGGACTTTCATCCTTTACTGACCACACATTTGCTAACTTTAAATGCAGCTCTACAAACTCTGTGCCCCAGTGACCTATCCCACTCCCTTGGGGTCTGCCTTTAGTCTCTCACAGGCTTGCACCTTGGTCGGAGCTGCAGCTTTGGCTGAAAATTATCTCTCCTTTATTCCCATTCTAATTTTATCTGGTCTTCCAAACATGGCAAATCTGTTTTCTCCATAAAACTTTCCATTTATTCATCCATGTATTCAATAAATCAGTATTGTGAGCCTGTAACAGGGTGCAGCCAAGACTGGGGCCCTAAATAGGGATTTGGAATGGGGTCCAGAACTCAAGGTGTCCAGGAAATATTAGGATGTCCTCACCCCTCCCCCACACAGGTATGGGTTGGGGGGAGGGACAAATGGAGCAGGGCCATTGAGAGCTGTTTCCCATAGCAACAGCTTTGCAGCTAACCTCTGGCATGGACATTTAACATATCTATAACCTTTAACTGGTTACACAGATATGTTAAATAGCTATGGCCATGCTCTGAGCCAGGGGAATGGAAGTAACTTCCCCACCAAGATGTAACTGGGGGGCAGGTCCCCTGAGTTACAGAGCCTGTGTGGGAGCTTGGAGAAGATTGGCTCCATGACATGGGACCACCCCTGCCCAGACTCACGATGGCAGCCCAATAAAGCTGGAAGGATATGAGAATGCTGGCAAGGGTGGTCAATTGTGGGAGGAGTCAGAAATGGGGCTGCAGAAGAAGATCAGTGCGGGGATTTAAACCCAGATGTAGCAGCCATTGAGACAGAACCACTAGGTCTTTAGCAGAGTGGGGACTCCCGCAGTCCTGTGAGAGAGAATCACCATGTGGCTTTAGCAGAGAACCACCACTTGGCTTTGGTAGAGTGGTGACCCCCCTCCTTGCAGCCATTGAGGAGGGAGAACCATGCAGCTTTGCCAGAGTGAGGACCCCCGCAGCTTTAGAAGGGGGAACCACCACCCAGCTTTAGCAGAGGTCCCAACGACACCGCTGATGGTGCCGGGAACCGAGGGAGGCCTACCAGCCGAGACGGATTACTGAGAAAAACCGGGGGCTGCCTAAGCCATGGACTTCTATTTCTTTTCCTGAGATACAGTACCCCAGACTGGGCAAAGTGGGGAAGGGAGGACTATGTGTGTTTGTGGGTGTTTTAAGGGACTTTGAGATTTTGATGAAGACATTAGGTCACTACTTTAAGTCTGTATAGCATTAAATAAACATTTCCTTTCCTTTTCATGAATCTCTGACATTGAGAGACATCTTTCCTCTGGTGGCAGACATAACAAACCTGGGGGGTTCCTTTTGGTAGTAGTATATCATCCCAGGTTCCCCCTCTTTGTTCGGTAACAAGCCTGCTCTGTGTCTGGCAGGACTCTGGACCTTCCTGGACTCTGAGAGGAGGGAGTCCAGCAAGAAACCCAAGTGGTTCAGTCCCTGCCATCCCTAAGCTCACATTCTGATAGGTAGTGGTACTCAAAAGAAGTTAACAAATGAAAATGATATTAGCTTGCAATAAATTATACTATACAATAGAGTTAATGGGCAGAGAAGTGTTCCTTTCCAGAGCAAGCTCAGGAAATGCATCTCTGAGGTTGCAGTTGAGCCTAAATATAATGGATGGGCAGGTTTGACTCCATGGGATCTGACAGAGCAACAGCAAATGGGATGCCCTAAGACACTGAAGTGCTGATGTGCCTGAGGAGTCAAGAGAGACCTAGAGAGTCTGGAGTCTGGTGAAGGAGGGAGGAAGGAAGGAGGTGAGGCTAGATAGCTAATGGGGCCAGATCATTTAGAGCCTTACAGATCACCTCAGGATGAGGAAGGTCCTAAGGGACTTAAATGGTAACACAATGTAGTATTGTTGTGGAAAATCCACCCATACTCGGGAAGATAACGAAGCACAAACTTTATTATGCGTGTGGGGCTCAAGGGGGGGGGGGGGGTAATTCCCAAATCCTGAGCCAAAAAGGCTGGGTTAGGGGTCCTTTTTATATACCAGTTGCACAGGCAGAAAGGGAGGGAGAACCAGCTGCTGAAAGCAAGCATTCAGAAGCAGGGGCAAGGTTAGTGACCTTCAGATAATGTTACTTAGCAATATCTGCTAGCCAGCTCCTTACCTAAAAATAACTTTTACTCAGTTTTTGTCCGGACAAAACTTGCAAGTGTTACAGAGAGCAGTTTCTTTTCCTGCCACAGTATGATTTCTGTCCTAATAGCTGCATGTAGAGAAAAGACTTTTGGCAAGAGGGCAGAAGCAAGAAGACAAGTGCAATGCAGGAGATGGATGGCTTGGGCTAGGGTGTAGCAAAGTAAGTAGAGAAAATACAGAGGTCCAGATCCTCTTTGGAGAAGAAACTAAGATACATGGATTGAATGTGGGCTTTGAGGCAGAAGAAGAAAACAAAGTCAATGATATGTTTGACTTCCACAAATAGGAAGTAGGCAGTGCCATTTATTCAGAGAAGGATGTAGGGGATGGTGCAGAAAGGTATTTTATGGAGGGTAGGCAATCTTCCTTCCCTCCGGCTCCTAAGTCTTCCCTCCTAACCACTTACAAAGACTACAGCCCTGGCATTTACATACCTATTGAACTGTAAGGTGACATGGTGATAGTTGGCCATTATTGCATTCTGAAATGTTAAAAAAATTACCTTTGTTACTTGCAAGGTGAGTGGGTCAGATATATTTGCACTATACATGGAGGCAGGTCTGGAGTCTGTGATTCTGTTTGGAGACGATAAATTTGGAAGTGTAACCAGAAAAGACACTGGCATTCGGGCTGCCTGTCACTACCAAATCCAATAAGCAAGGACAGTGATTAAATCTTTTATGGGCTCTTTATTCAGATGGCCAGTGATTCGAGATGGTGGGTTCATACCCTAACAAACCATCTTCCCCTCTCTTTCATGGCCAGATCTCTTATAAGGGGATGGAGGAGGATAAACAAGGTACAGTGAGGGCTTTGAAATTCAGGGAGGATTAGGTGAGCAAAGCTGCAGTATTCCTGTTCTCAGCAGTTAGCTGTTCCCAAGTGGGGGCGGTGGTCACACAAAAGGCCCAGATGCCTCCAACATGTTCCCTGGTGGTAATCTCTAGCCAGTGCCCCAGGAGGTCGGCTGTTTTTCCCAGGAGCCAGGATGGGCCTTATCTGTAGTTTCTGAAACAAAAGCTTAACATACACATTACTTGCTAGATTTACAGCTTTTTACCTTAAGCTAAAATTTTCCAAGACTTGAATCCCCTATCAGAAGTAGGAACAACATAATGGAGTCCATATACAACATGGCCATGTGAAAGCAGAGGGAGGCCTGATTTAATGGTTCTCAGAAAGAAGGGTGAGCAGGGATTACCCCACAGAATTATGCTTCAGGACTGAAAGGACCAGAGTTCCAGGAAAGGCAGACTCCTGGAATCTGCTGCCCCTCCTGGTTACTAACACTAACCCACTGTAAGGGCCAAGCTGCATTTTTGTTTTTCCTGTATCTTTCTAAAAGGAGTAACAGTTGCAGCAGCAACAGGGGAGCAGACTGGAATGCAAAGTAGAAGCACCATGCTTGCAGGAATCCAGGCCTCAGCTCCTGAGGCCTCTCTGTGAGGGAGGAGAGCCAGAAGAGTCTGGGGATGAGGGCATCTGCGTACCACCCAGCCCCAATGTGTTCATCTGTTAGAATTGTGGGAGAGCACTTTTTGGAAACCTTGGCACGGCATCATAGGTAAGCTTGTCAGCTCTAGGCAGCTGCAAGGTGACAGTCTCTTGCTGGTTCTAACTGGCAAAATTTGAAGACATGAAACAAGTGCAATTGAGATTTGTCAAATGGCAATTCTTGTCTCATCAGCTAGGCATTTATATTATGTGTTTTCAACTTGTTTTTGTCATCACGAAACAAAGTTAAAACCTTTCCTTTCAAGGCATTCTGCACTCTGTTCTGGGACTGCCTCAAGGCAAGGAGAGGGGTGGGGTCTCAGGAAGAGCAGGAAGTTGTTCAGAATGATTCGCAGGAGGGGTCTGGGCTTTTGTCTACTAGCCACACAGTTGGTGAGTTAAACTGTTAAAAATTCCCTTAGAGTTAAAATTTTTAATTTATTAAAAGTTAAAAATTCATTAGAGTTGGAACATTCTTAGTACAAAAAAAGAGAATACAAAATGTAACAAATGGCATGTATAATGCAAACATTTCAAATTACATGTTGTTCATGGTATTGAAAGAAGACCTAAATGAATGGAGAGATGGACTATACTCATGGTTTAAAAGTTTAGTACTGTGAAGGTGTCAACTTTCCTCAGATTGATTCAGATATCTGATACAACCCCAATAGACACTGAAGCACTTTGTTATTGGTCTCCAGGTGCAGGGCAGAGCTCCTGGGCCTGGTCCATGCTGGAGAAGGCTGTAGCATGACAGTCCTCCCGGGGACCGCCCCTCTGAGAGCCAGGAAGGCACACTGCTGTGTCCATTGTGGGAATTTATCAGCCCAGACAAGAGGTGGTGTCAGCACCAGACAACCCACATCCCAGGCCCTGCTGTCAGTTCAACTTTTACTTTTTGACATCAAATTCAAGACAAAATGGGAAAGCCCATGCTGTAAGCCATTAATTAGAACTACATCAGCCTTTGACAGGAGCCCTACTTGGGACAATTGAAGTTGATCTGTAAATAATTAGGTCCATTTCCAGGCTCCAGGGGCTGGGCAGCCTGCCCAGTGCAGTGATGTTCTCAAGAGTAATTAAGGAGAGGGTAGGGATGATGAAACAGCTGAGTTTTTATGTGAAATCCTGGGCAAGAGGATGCTGGCTGCCAACGGAAACCTTGGACAGTAATTAATAAGGCCTTCCCATCCTCAGCCAGGATTATCAGTTTATACCCAGAGAAGGACAGAAGGGCTCAGTAGGGGGCAGGCGCTTGTGAGCATTCTGCATAGGAAGAGATATTGGATGAGCAGGCCTTCAACAAGATAGTGTTTGCTATTTATTTTCTGGGCTAAGCTGCCCAGAACTCCCCCATGTCGGCAACTACAGGAACTCACAGCCCCCAGGTCCCAGGGACCTTGGGATGGGGAGCAGGGATCATCCTCGACATGTACCTCTGCCCCAGCTGGATGCCGAAGCGAGGGCATGTAGACCGGGTCAGAAGCTACGGGAGGGGAGACGAAGGTGTCCCACAGAGAGGGAGCTCATTTCAGGCTCGTCTGGGGGCCTTGTCAAGGGCAGAGCTCCTCACCTATTGGATATTTATAATAAAGTTAATGCCAGCTTTGGGAGTCTTACTCTGCACCAGGAATTATTCTAGGGACATTGTTTATGTATTTTTAAACTTTGTGTTCATGTATCATTTCTCAAGAAAGCAGTATAACCCATTGCCTGGCTTCTGTCTGTGTCTTCTCTTTAGACCCTTTCACTCCCTATGAACAATCCCACACCACCTTCCTCTTCCTCACAAAAAGAACAATGCTAAGAAGAAGAAGAATGAAACTCTTAGTGTAAAGAGACTGTTGTGTCTGGCAAACCCCATAATGTACGTGCTGAAGTGACCCACTGTGTGTTGGGGGTGGGGGTAAGCACAGTGGACCCCCCTTGCTGCTTTTGCTTTGATTCCCTGACAATTGCAAACCCTTGGTGCTCTGGTGTATTTCCACATGGCCAGGACAACACACTTTGGGTATGTGATGGTGAATGATAAGAACACTAATGGTAATAACAGTAATAACAGCAACAGGAGTGACTGAGGCCACTGACTTCAGACTGCTCAGGAGGAGAAGGAACAGCTGCCAGTTCTGAAAAGAGCAGTATGACCCAAAACATGTGCTTTCAAATGCGCAATTCCTTTCTTCAGCTGTGAAACATGAATTGTACTAGCAAATTAATTAAGTGAATAAAATTTAATAATTCATATAAAATAATAAAATTCAATGTATTACATAAATTTTAATGATCTTATTAATACAATTAATACAAATTAGTCATGGTTTTAATGTGCATTATTCACATTTTGCATACTGGAGAGATGCCTTCTGCCAAAACAAATAAAGTTAAATTTGCATTGACTTACTCTTTTACCCCCTATTGCTATCTTACAAAACACACATT
Source organism: Phyllostomus discolor (assembly GCF_004126475.2). Classification (NCBI taxonomy): domain Eukaryota; kingdom Metazoa; phylum Chordata; class Mammalia; order Chiroptera; family Phyllostomidae; genus Phyllostomus; species Phyllostomus discolor. The sequence continues at coordinate 73,170,467 of NC_040915.2, read as the reverse complement.
CATACATGTAATGATCTGATATGTTCACTTATTTGGTATCTATCGGGAATCTCACTCTTATTTTGAGGGCAAGGCTTTGATTTGCTCTGGTGAATCCTAGGGTTAGTCTGACTATTTGATCTCAGTTTTTTCATGGCTCCAGAAAACAGACACAAATCACTACCATTCACATGCAGCACTTGGGTGTCCACCATGTCTTTGGAATTCAGAAGCACCAGTTTGTTTTTGTTTGATCAAGGAAGCAGCTCCCTCTCTTGTAGGCATTGCAAGAGTCTCTATCCCAGCTCTCTCTCTCTCTCTCTCTCTCTCTCTCATCCTCTCTCTCTCTTGCACTGGGGTTTTGTTTTCCATTCAGATGCCTTTCTTTTCTGACATACCCCAAGCAAAGCAGGAAATTCCAATAGACACGTTTAGAGTTTTCCTAACAGGCCCCATTCAGCCTCCAAAAGGATTGTAAACCCCCTTGCTAGCTGCTTGCCTGGGCAGGGCAAAGGGGTATGAGAGGGAAAACGGTCCCTTCTTAACTAGCTTTTTCCTTAGTCTAAACATTTTTTATAGTAATTTGGTATTCATCCATTTATTCATTCATTCATTTCTTTATGAATTTATTCATTTAGAAGTCTAACCTACAAATGCATTTTGTGTGACTAAGACTTGCCAATCATTACTCTAGGTGCTATATTAACGATTTGGAGATAAATAAAAAGGGAAATAATAAAGTTAACAAATTCCATGTGTTTAAAAATGAGTAACAGAGCTTCAGATATTTACTGAATTATTCAGATATTCAGAGCTTATTTCTTCCTCACACAGCCCTCATTTAAAAGATAAGATGCCTGGGCCTGCCCTTGGCCAGGCAGCAGAGCTGTCCGTGAGTGGGGACACTCTCTGAACGCAGGGCTCCCTGACTCCAGAGCCACTGTCCACTGCCAGACTGCAGAGGCAGCAGACAACCTTCAATGTGTGTTTCTGTTGGGACTATTTTCAGCTACTTATAAGGTGGGAATGTTTAAACAATCAATTAATTATTAAGCAATTTTTGAAAACTCATTGCAAAACTATTTCTCTCTCTCTCTCTTCGGTTTATTTCCTCCCCAGACTCCAGCTCCCACCCTACATTCTCCCATAACACCAGCAGTGAAGCCTGCTGAGCTCTTCCCATAGGACAGAGAAGGAAGCTATCAGACCTGAATAGTTCAGTAAATAAACCCTATTGGTTCCTATGCTCAGCCATTTCCCTCCTTCTCCCCAGGGACTGTGTCAAGTCCAGGGTGCCATCTTCACATCCCCTAATCAGGGAAGCCAGTTTGAGCACCAAGGAGAAGATGAAAATGCAAGGGGGAGAAGAGTCCATTGCGGGAGACTGGCTGCCCAGGCAACTCGGCTAACAGGTGGTCATGAGCCAGAATGATCCTGGAGTCTAATTTCAGCAGGGGATTTGGCAGACCTGAGTGGGCAGAAAGAGAATTCTAGCCTTCTAAATAGTCTTTCCTTCAGTAAAATAGAAGTACTCTCTGAGGTATCACAACAGACAAAAGTGTTGAAGCAAAAAAGAAAACACAGACTTATCCCCTTTGCATGATGCTCCACCAGCTTGGGAAGCCTGTGTGAAGTCCTCTCTGTGACTGTCCTGGAAGCTGGGCTTCGTGCTGCTGAGATGCCGCAGACATCAAGAATGAGGAAGAGTGTTCCATTGGTCCTGGGGCAGCTTTTTTTATTGATTTTTTTTTTAGAGAGAGAACAATGTGTTGTTCCGTTTATTTACGCATTCGCTGCTTGCTTCTTGTATGTGCCCTGACTGGAAATTGAACCTGTACCTTGGCATATTAGGGCAACATTCTCACCCACTGAGCTACCTGGCCAAGTTCTTCGGACAGTTTTTAAAATGTCCCTTCTGGACCTCAGCGCTTCTCCTCTCTGCCAAAGAGTCAGATTGACTATGTAAGCTACAAGCCTGGGCTTCCTGTTTGCTGGATAGTGGACTGCCTGAGCAGTGGCTGTTTAATGTTGCTGATGAGTTCTACTCTGATTCTTCCCATTGCTTCTCTGGCTACACTCACCTTTCTTAGGTCAAATTTATCCAATACTAAGTGTATTGGAGACATTATTCTGTCTGTATTCATCCTGACACCTAGACAAGTGATGTGGATGCACTTGGGCTGATTCCCCTGCCCAAACCCCCAAATCACCTAAGAGAACTTCCCTGTATAAAAACTGTGTGTGTTGTGGGCAGGGGTTTGGGGGGGGGGGGTACAGCAGGGGGTGCTAAGGGCTTCAGGCCTAAGGGAAGGGCCTATGTGCCAGCCCCACTTCTGCCTGCTAGGACCCTGGCCATTCTCCTTTCAAGATCACAGCTGCATCAAAAGAGCAATTCTGTTTGGGGAACTCTGATAATTTTGAGTTTAGTTGAAGGTTATTTGCAAGTTGATATCTTCTGCCTGGACTTGTATCCTGAGACTGTTTAGAGGTAAACTTTCCTGACCCTGTTTCTGCTTTGTCCAGGAGACTGCAATTAGGATCTAGGATCCATGTGGGATCTTGGTTCAGTATGAGAAGGGTGGGAAGAGGGCTGACCCAAATAAGGAACTAATTTGGACCAGGCAAACCTATGAACTGGGGTCTTTTCCAAAGCTGAGAGTGAGTGGTTCAGAATTTCAGGCTCAGGATGATCATGCTCCCCAGACACACACAGTGTCCATCTTGTGCTTGTCAACTTGATCATTCTTATCATCTCAATGTCCTTGTTACAATGCTGCAGGGGCCTTTTTTTTATCATTGAAATACACCCATGTGTATTATTCTTTCTTTGCCTGGTTTCTTTATGCTGAGCCCTCCCTATGTTCCTGCCTCCCTACCTTTGAGAATGGAGGGGGTTCCACTAGGGTCCTGCAGTGGAGTCAGAAGAATGAATCACCAGCAGGGTCAGCACCCAGGGTTGAAGAGCCATGAATTCTTCCAAGCTGGGGTTTGTGATCAAAGGGAGAGAGTAGGTGTGTTTTCAGATTATATAAGAGTCTGGGCTTATCATTTTGAAGGGATTAGCACAACGTTTTGAATTATTGTCCAGTACATGAACTGGATGGAGAGAGCATGGTGGTAGAGGAGGGAGAGGCAAAAGAGCAGAGAGAGAGAACGAGAGAGGAGAGGAAGGGAGGGAGGAGAAGAATGGAATGGGAGAAAGAGAAGAGAAGCAAAGCAAAGAGAGAGATGGAGGAAGAGGGAGATAAGAGATACTCATAGGAACTGTCCACTGAGCCAGGCAAAGAGGTGTCTGCGTCAGGGTCCCCCCAGGGCAATGGGCAAAGAGCACTGGCCCAGGAGATCTTAGTGGGGAGGCCGATGCTTCGGTAGCTCAGTCATCCCTAGGGTCTGCTGTCATGGTCTAGGCTTCAGTTCTCCAGTGACACGCCAAACCAGCTTCAGGACTCACAGGGCCCTACTCTGGCTGGGTGTGTGTGGGCTGTGTGGAGTGTACCCAGCAGGAAGCCTGCACTAGCATCTTTTACTCATGAACATACTACCCTCCCTCCCTTCCTTTCCACATATTTGCCAGCTCTGAAAGTCAGAGCCTGCTGCTTCCTGTACATGCTGTGGCCTCACTTGGCAGGCAGAAAATGGACACAGAAGTGTATTGCCCACTGCAGTTTGTCCACATTAATAAAGGGAAGTGGGAATTAAGACCATCACAACTCAGGCTAAAAACCTTAGTGTGCTGAGGCTATCTGGATATTTCTGGTCAATTTCCTGGGCATTTTCTCATAACCTTTTTTCAGTGCACTAGTAGAGATCTTGTGTATACCAGCAACTACTTTAGAATTATTTCAGTGATTTAATATTTTTAGCATCACCTCAAAAATAAAATATGTGCCTTAAATAAGCAGAGATCAAGGATCTTAGATGTTGTGGTAGGGAAATAAATGGTTTTATTTAATAAAGTTATTTCAAAGCCCTGGCTGGCATAGCTCAGTGGATTGAGTGCGGACTGTGAACCAAAGTGTCACAGGTTCGATTCCCAGTCAGGGCACATGCCTGGGTTGCAGGCCATGGCCCCCAGCAACTGCACATTGATGTTTCTCTCTCTCTCTCTCTCTTTCTCCCTCCCTTCCCTCTCTAAAAATAAATAAATATATAAATAAAATAAATAAATAAAGTTATTTCAAATAAAATATATTTAAAGTTTTCTAAATTATCCCGGTTTTGTTTTATTTTTTATTTTTTTAATCCTCACCCAAGGATATTTATTAATTTTAGAGAAAGAGGAAGGGAGGGAGAGAGAGAGAGAGAAAAACATCACTTGGTTACTGCCTGTGTGTGCCGTAACTGGGGTTTCAACCCGTAACCTAGTCAGGTGCCATGACTAAGAATTGAACCTGCAAACTTTCAGTGCATGGAACAATGCTCCATGGCTGGAGCCAACCAGCCATGGCTATACTGCCTACAAATGCTTTTATAGACAAAAATGTCTGTGTGATTAAGACCACACAAATGTTTTGAAAATCTTTTATTTGTTCAAAATACAGACTGTTCATGTCAAGAGAAACTCAAGTAAATGACTTGATTGCTCTCACCTCCTTGAATGGAGGAGGTTGTGAGGCCTGTGTGCCTGCATCTGGGTTTTTCCTTTCTTAGCTCTCAGTCCGGTGTCACCATCCTATAGTCACAAAAGACTTCTCCAAGGAGAAAACATTTACTTGAAAGTGAAAAGAATGACATATTGTCATCCAGAGTCACTGAGTACAGTCTCTTCTCAGCATCCAGTCACTAAGAATCTCATTATCCCCTTGTGTAAAGTGTAACCTTTTACGTGTATTGCTCACTTATACTGATTCATTCTGGTTGAATAAAAAGTCTCATCTTATCTTATAAAGCACATTTCAGCCAAGAGCACCCAGCACATCGAGGTCTCATTTACATAATTTCCCAGAGCTATGAGGATCCATAAAAGTGTTAAAAGACCCAGGGGAAGATTGCTGATTAAGGGAAACCATCAGGGCCATTATCATGGCCATCAACAATGTCACTATGACTGCAACTCCATAAACAGCTCGTTAGTTATGAGGAAAGAGTGAAGATAGGGAACATGTAAAATGGAGTCATTTTAACCAAGCTGCTAAAATCATTAAAATTACAAATGGTGGGACATTAGAAAAGACTCTGTTCTTTTTCTAACTCATTTGGAAACAGACTGTGTGAACTGCACAGTCCTGTGTCAACGCCCGCACGCACCTCTGGTCCTCCAGATAGCCCTCCAGGTGGTCTCCGAAGGACTCAGGTATACATCCACCTAACCTCTGTCATCCAGACCACAGGGACATGATCAGGCTTTGTGGCAGCCCTCTGTGAACCACCTGGCATCCATCATCCTGACTGCCTGGCATCTGACTGAGAAGACTGCAGGACTGGAAATTCTCAAGATTGTAGGGGGTGTAGTAGAAGATGGTATAGGACGGATAAATGGTGATGGAAGTGTAACAGGGTGAAGCCAAGGAGGGCCCCAAATAGGAATTTGTAATGGGGTCCAGAACTCAGTGTCCAGGAAATATTAGAAAAAAAAATATATATATGATGTCCTTACCCCCACAAGTCTAAGCTGGGGGATGGGTCACATGGAGCAGGGCCATTGAGAGTTGTTTTGAATAGCAACAGTTTTACAGATAACCCCTAGAAAGGTCGTTTAGTGTATCTATAACCTTTAACTGGTTTCATGGATATGTTAAACAGCTGTGGCCATGCTTTGAGCCAGGGGGATGGCAGTGGCTTCAATCCATGATGTAACTGAGAGGCAACTCCCCCTGGTTACAGCACCTGCGTGAGAGTTTGGAGATGACTGGCTCCACACCACAGGGCCACACCTGCCCGGACTTACTACGGCAGCCCAGTAAAACTGGAAAAATACAGGGATGCTGGCAGCTGTAGACAATTGTATGAGGAGTCAGAAATTGTGCAGCAGAGGAAGATTGGTGCTGGGATTTAAACCCAGGAGCAGCAGCCATGGGGGGTCTTTTGGGGACCATGTGGCTTGGTCAGAGAAGAACCATGGACTTCTACTTTTCCTGAGATAAGGTACTCTGGACTGGGCAGAGGGGAGAAGGAAGGACAGTGCATTTGTAGGTATTCTAAAGGACTTTGGGATCTCAATGAAGACATTAAGTCATTACTCTTAAGTTTGTATAACTCTTTAAATAAACAATCTATTTCCTTTTCACCAATTGCTGGCATTGAGAGATGTCTGTCCCTAGCAGTGGGCAAGGTGAACCTAGTGTGGGGGGAACACCTGGAGCACAAGGGTGAGTCCAATCATTAATAGTATTATTCATCCCAAATCCGGGTCTGTCCTATAACAAAAGGAGGCTTGACTTGGGGTGGTAAACATACAATACAATATACAGATGATGTATTAAAGAACTGTTCACCTGAAACCTATATAATTGTATTAACCCAATGCCACCCCAATAAATTCAAGACACAGGAAATAAAAAGTGCACTTTTACTGATCATGCTATTATAGTTGTCCCATATTCTCCCCTTTATTCCCCTCCACCCTGCACCCCCTCACCAGCATTTCCCCTCCCCTTAGTTCATGTTCATGGGACATACATGTAAGTTCTTTAGCTTCTCCATTTCCATACTATTCTTAACCTCCCCCTGTCTATTTTGTACCTACAGTTTATACATATTATTCCCTGTCTCTTCATCGCTTAGTTCTATTTTTGGAGCTTTGATCTGTTCTTTCATTTCGGCCATATTTTTTTGTCTCAGTACCACATTGTGAGGTGGGGAGCCTTAGGTATTCACTGGGGCCAGCAACCCACTACACTGTGTTATGGCTCTGTATGTTGGGGAGGGGTCTGAGAGGGAACAATGTTGCTTGCTCCATTCTCAGCAGGCCTCCAGTCCCTTCGCCCTCTACCCATAAGCAAATTGGGCCCTTATGATGCTGATTCCCGGGTGGATGGTTTTGTGTATATTCTAGGACCTTGTGGATCTCTCCAATGAACTCTCCTGTGAGGCTGGGAGTTTCTCCTGGTGCTGCAACCCCCATAGGTTTTTACAGCCAGAGGTTCTGAGGCTTTCTTTTCCCGTGCCGGAACTCTGGGTTGCACAGTCTGTCTCACTCCCCAGTTGTTTCTCCTGGTTTATCTGCATGGGAATGTGGGACTGCCTGGTCTGTCAGCTGTGCCTCACCCACCCGGTCCTCCAGCCACCAATCTGGCATGCATCCTCTCTGCCCTGGCTGCCCATCTCCACCCCTCTTTCTGGTGTGGATGGATGTTTCTTCTTTAACTTCTTGGTTGTCAGACTTCCATACAGTTCAATTTTCTGGCAGTTCTAGTTCCTTTTTGTTTTTTGGTGTTTTTTTTTTAATTTGTTGTTGTCTTTCTTTTGGTTGTTCAAGGAGGCAAAGTGTATTATCTATGCCTCCATCTTGGATGGAGTATCACTCAGTTGATTTTTTTAACATGAGGAAGTAAAAACATTTAGAGAAAAATTGTCTGGCCCTTGGTTACTTACTACTACAGACACATGAATATATAAGAAAGAAAAGATACCATAGCCTCATGTGTTTTATCTGAAAACAAACCCTGGACAATATGGCTAAGTATTTATTGATCTAGAACTTGGCATTTCCTGTCCTTGACTCTGACTGTCTAGTTATCATTGTTGCCCCAAAATTGCTGATATAAAATGATGCCTGTTTTCTTGCACTGTTGGAGTCTGAGTCAGGGCTTGACCTGTCAGGTGGCTTCCCTCTGCTCTATAACATCTGCTTGGAGAACTTGTAGGGTGGTGGCAACTTAAGAGCTGGGGTCTCAGATCACCCGAAGGTTCCCTCACCCACATGCAGTGACACTGGTTGTGGGCTGGGACCCTGGCTGGCACTGTGGGCCAGAAACCTCCATGTGGCCTCTTCATGTGGCTGTTCAAGCTTCTTTACATCATGGTGGCTGGGTTCTGAGAGCAAATATTCCAGGAGAACCAGGCTAAAGCTACATCACCTTTCAGCTAGCCTCAGTCAAATTACATCATTTTTCCTGCATCCATTGGTCAAGGTGGTCACAAAGACCCTGCCATAGTCTTGGGGGGAGAAACAAGAACATCACCATTCCATGACTGTGCCAAAATTGACATGTAAGAAGAGTTTGTGGGATAGGAGATGCTGTAACAGCTGTCGTTGGAAAATAGTCCACCCCAGGCTTGTCCTGGAGGATAATAATGCATGTGAGGGTGGAAGGGGGTGTTGGAACAGAAAGGAAGGAAAGAGGAGAGTAGCAAGTCTGACTTTTTCCTAGCTGTTAACTGACACTGACACATGGGCCTGACACCCACTGTTAGTTTCCATCTCCGGGCTAGAACATGCAGCCTCAAATGCAATAACTTACTGAGGGGTAATTGGCTATTGACATCAATCATGAACTCTTTACTTGGGTTGTTGGTCATACAGGCAGACCTCGTAGATATTGTAGATTCAGTTCCAGACCATCACAATAAAGAGAGTCTCACAATAAAATGAGTTGTGATCTTTTTGTTAGTAGAGGGTCTTGCCTTCTATCTGTAAAAAACCCAAGATCTGGGAAGCACAATAAAATGAGGCAAGCCTGTACTAGAGAGCAGACAGCAGGACTGAGAATAAAGACAGGTAAGTTGTTCTTTGGTGACGGCTTTGGAATACACTTGATCTATACGTCCCTACAGGGAAAATTCTGAGGGGAATGGAGATTAAAATAAAATGTGAAAAAAAGACTTGAAGAAGAAGAAGAAGGAAGGTGCTGATCACAAATTGCTCACTCCACAATTTAACATTGGCCAGTTTTTCCAAGACTGAGAGTTTATTAATGCAAGAGTGAAATGTTACACAAAAAGGTTATTTGCTTTCACCTGCCCCATAATAAAATTAGAATTGCCCTGTGATTGTCACAAAAGTGTTTTGTTATTTTCTTCCAGGCCAGGATCATGATGTCTAATTACATGTTTGTTTCATGTTTCTGTCCCCAGCTACTATCTAAATTTCTTGAGGTCATATGCTGCCTCTGTTTTATTCACCACCACACCCCCAGCACCAAGCATAGATGTGTATTTATGAAAGTAATAAGGAAAAGAAGGAGGGAAGGAGAGAGGGAAGGAAGGTCAGAGCTCCTCATTGTACTTTTAGCATTATTAAAATATTTCAAACAAAACTATGTTTCTGGAAATTGACTGTGAAGGTGGGGAGCACCCCCTATACACACACAGTCATTCAACAGTATTGATTTTTCAGTGGCCTAAATGTGTTTGTACCTCTATTTCTATAAGTTTGAAACACCTCTTGGCCACAGGAGAAGAGAAAGAAACATTTGAATGAGGTTTCATGTTATATTTGAGAATATTTCCTCTTTAACACTTCCAGCTCTCTTCATTTTGATCCCACAAAATGCTCCCTGTCTGGGCTCCATGGCCTGATGTTCAGCCTCAGGCCCTTCAGCCCATCAGATTCCAGACTTTTCTAGCTGCTTCAGAAACTAGAAAAAGAGCAACTAATTATCTCCTTTCTGATTCCAACTTTGAAAGTATAGCATTTACTTTTAAGAGCTTGTCTTTTACTTACCACTTTGTGGATACAGGAAATAATGTATGTGTGTGGAAGAGGTGTGTGTCTCATGTTAAGTTCCACAGAACTCTTTTTCCTAGGTCATTCCAAGGCAAGCTCCTTGAGATAGCCTCTGTGTACACACATACTCTCATGTGAGCCACGTACACACACCCACATGCACCCTGGCAAGAACAAGAAAGAAATGTCACCAGAATCAGGAAGTGTCCTTCCTTCCTCACAGTCATGGGAGAGCTCCTGTGGAGCCCCACTCTCAGCTGACCACAGCCCTGGGGACCCCATACAACATAAAGAAGTTGTCTCAGAATATGACTTCAATTTTGGCTGCTGGTTGTATTTGTTTTTAAGCTCAGGATTACTTCCCCAAGTATCAGAAAATGATCTGTGGTTTGGTAGCCTCCTCTACCAGCTGCCACAAAATGTGCAATGCTTTCCCTGTTCTAAGCTAACTTAATCATAAAAAAGAATCCACTAGAAAGTGAACTAAATTGAAAGCTTAGTCTCTGCATGAGAAAAAGCACCTTCGCAGCTAAGAAAATTGTGGCTGCTATTATCTACCTTTCTCTACTTTATGAATTGGCCTTTGAGTGCTTCTCCAAGATGCTTTCCCAGGTGATAGAACTGGATGTATTGCCAAAATGTGATTCTTTAGGATGAGCTGTTATAATGCTGCAAACACAACCACACCTGACCACTTGCTGCTGCTTTAACATGCCCTGTTCTCTGCATTTTCAGGCCTCCATCCAAAGTTCCACTGTCTCTGGATTGCCTCCCTCTGGACTACCCACCTCTTCCACCTGTCTAAATAGAACCCTTCCTTGACCTCTCAGGTCATCTCACCTCATCTAAGAAGTCTTCCTGAGTATCCCTCATCTAGATGCCAAAGGCTATGATTGCTTTCTGTTGTAACACAGCATCCCCATTTGCCTCAGAGTGAAGGTCTTGTTGTTATTGTGAGTGCAAGTTGTGGAACAATCCTGAGGGATCTAAAGCTTTATAGTGTCTCCCTGCTGTTTTCCCCTGGGCCCAGAGTAGTGCTGTCAGCACAGTAGATACTCAATAAATGTGGAATGTCCATTCAATAACAGCTGTCCAGTGTAAGACCATCTTGTCTTTCCCATAATTCTGCTAACCCACAAAGCCAGGCCAGGTGCTCAGATGTCCCCATGCTCTCCTGTATACATGGTGACTGGAGAAAGCATGCAACAATCAGTTCACCCTCTTCATTGTGAGAGGGTTGTGAGAGTGCTAGAACTTGTGGATGAGATAGGTGGCTTGTGCATCCTGCCTACCTGCCCAACAAGCATTACCGTTGAGCAGAATACCCAAATGAGGCACCTGTTCCCATTTTGTTACAAAGTTCTTAGGCAAGCTAGAGGCAAGATCTGTGTCATGACTCTTTTCTCCTTTTTCTCTCTCCCATCTTTATTCTTCCTTCCTCTTCTTTATATCTATTCCTGGGAAGCAGCAGATGGCTCAGTGAGGTAAGCTGCTTTGTTCTTGACAATTCTGTGGTCCTCAAATTAGCAGGTACTGAGAGTGGCCATTGCTTTCTCTCAGACAAGGGAGGATCTTCCAGAGCAGAGGTGCCCTGTGGAGAGGAAGCCTCATCCACAGCTAGGAATGGGCCACTCAGCCCTGAGGATCTACAGTCCCTGATGGAGCCCTTAAAGAGAGGATTCTAGTCTTCCTGGTCCTCAAACTTCAAGCAAAACCCGGATCTTCTGGGGAGTCTGTGTAGAGGAGAATTAGCCTGATGCAAAAGGAGGTCTGGCTTGTGTTCTCAGCTACTGGAAGGTGACCTCCAGTTTCCCCGAGTGCCCTGCCTCATGGGACCATTGGTTTACCTGAGCCACTGACAGTCTGGCAATGTGAACTGTGATGTGAGACCAGCTGGACCCCTCTTAAACAGATTGGAATGTTATTCAGTTATTTTTAAAGCCTCTCCTAGATATGTTAACCATTCTTTTCAGACATTCTCCAAAGAGCTTCAATATGCACCTGCGCTGGTTGATACCAGCCCCCAGTGGAAACCTGGAAAGCAATGAAATCTACTCTGTGCCTGCGTGAAGCTCTCAACCCTCTAGAAGCCAGCCCCTAGCAGCAGCTCTGGGAGCCACAGCCTCCATTATAGTGCAAAGTCCTTCTTGGAAGATATATTTCCTTTTTGAGTTTATATTTCCCCCTTTGGATTGAAACCTGAAGGCAGCTGGGTGATGCAGACTCCAGCCAATGTAGTCCATGTGTTGTTGCTGTGATGAACACATCCACACAGACTGCAGAAGTCCTGTGAAAAAAAGGGACAGCATGGCTACTCTCTAAGTGAGAGAGGGCCCCAGCCCCTGCCTGGACAGGCTTTTATTGTTTTTCTGGGCACATTACATGAAGGATGGTCCTCATTTACCATGCTCAGGTTTGCTTTAGGTGATTACTTTTTACAGATAACAAAGGAGTGTTGCGCGTGGGTCACCGGCCAGCAGTGACCATGGAACACTGTGGATGGCTCGCCGAAAAACACGTGAGAAACAAACACACACATGCACAGAGACAGACCAGTTTCTGTGGGGAAGTAGGGACGAGATGGCCACCCCCCCTAGTGGGGAGGGCCCTGATTTACCATCCATACCTGCTTTTATTGGGCTCATTTTGCATAATAATTCAGGTAAAGTACAGTACTCATTAGGGGGAAGTAAGGGACTATAGAAAACAAGGAACTCTGCTGGTCTATTGAGTCGGGGTCAAACAGCTGTAAGACTTTGAGGAACAAACTTCCTCCTTGGACCCCTCTCATTCAACTGAGAGCATTCTAAACAAAGAAGGTTTCACAGTAATTTACATGTTCTTTCTTAGGCCTGATCACCCGGGGAATCTGCCCTTTCAGCACAGAGCTGCACCACCCTGTCATTGTTTCAGGCTTAGCACGGGAACTAAGGCAATAAGGAGATTTTCTCCCAGACGACGATAACTCAGGCTATGTCAAAGCCGAGAAGCGAGGGTCCATCACCCCCTTTTGCTGCAGCCCCCAAAGTCCTTCTTTTGGGGGGCCTCCCAAAGTGATCGTGCCTGCCTTAGGTTGTTCCCCCCATGGGGAATCTTACCCATCTTTGGCTAACCGACCAAGCTTTTGGGGGTTCAGCAGCAGAAGCAGCATTCCTGCCAGGGAGACAAGCCCTTGTCTCCTTGCTGGCTTACAGTTCCAAGGGCGTTCCCTTAGCCTTAGCCTAGGCAGGGGTTTCAGCTTCTGATACCAGTCAGGGCGGTTCCCAAAAAAGGAGAAGATGTTGCTAATTACTTCAAAGAAAAGGATGTTTGCAAATGCAAGGGGAAAAGTGGTTGAACTGGTTACACTCCATACTTGGGAGGTTTGGCATAGATTTTAGGAAGTTACTTTAAAGATATGCAGTAAACATTTGCTGCCTCAATTCAGGGTGAGGAAGTTTTAGCAAAAGGCAAGCCTGAAAGCAACCTAGGTACAATGCAGGCCTGATTCCCCATTGGAAAACCAACCTGTGGGCCTGGGTCCTGTGTGCCACCTAGCTCCCACCAGCTTTCCAAATTAGGGGGCTGGGCTACATTTGCCACTGCCAGGAGGACTGTTCCCTATAGGCAGGCAGCACTGATGTTGGATCAGGTCATCTGCTCCTCTGTAGGGAGCATGCTCCATGCAGTACTGGTTTGGTTACCTGCTCTGGGTCCACCTAGTTCCTCAGTGAGGCTCTGAGAAGTAGCCAATAGAGTAACTAGGGTTCTTTGCTTACAAGAGGTCTTCCGAGCACCTGTCAAACTCAGAGAAAATTTCCAAGGCTAATTTTAGCATAGCCTGAGTAAGGTTTCTTTAGAGTCTCTTATAAAATGACTAGAATGACTCAAGAGGAACTAAAGAACAAACAAAGACACTCAATATATAACATCAAAAAAACTGTAATTCAATTGGTGAAAGGCATTCAGCTTTGGAAGTCTAGCCAGCTTAAAGTTTCTCAATTTGAGTGGGTAGACAAGAAATCTATTGTACAGTAAAAAAAAGTTTTAACCACTGTATATTATAAAAACTAAGGGAATGTAGTGGATTGAGAGATCATTTATATCCTTTGTGAAACCTTACTAGAGTTCTTACAGGGAGTTTAAAGGACCTGGTCATACAGAATATCAACATTTTGATTATAACATACATCAAACAGTTTAGAACAATGAGTAGAACTATTGCAATCCAGACCTTAAAATATGAATAGTTCTAAGCTCAGTGGGCAGCCAGCTAAAAAATACCAGAAAATTTAAGTTATTACTAGTTAGTGGCACTTGTGGTGAACCTAGCATGCCCTTTGGGGGACACGGCAAGTTTAAGAAACCTGGTGATTTTTAATTTTTCCTGGAAAGAAGTATTTATCCAGGTTCAACAACAGGTCACAAATTATTCTTTGGGCAACAAACTTAAATCAACCCTGGTGTTAAAGGCTATTCAAGGTGGGGAATTAAAAACTTTGTTGACCTTTGATGGTTCTAGCAGCTGATTGGGCCATTATATTCACTGTTCTGATTAGATTTTGCATTATTATATTCAATTAAACTGTGCCAAGGGAAGCCCATGGGTCTACAATTCAAGGGAAGTAGTTACTCTCATATTAATCTTAATATTCTACCCACCCTTGTCTCATGATGATCAAGGTAAATTACATCTGAGAAAAGTTAAGAAATGGGATGAACAGAAATTAGGAACTATAATCAAAACCTTAGTCTTGCATGCTTTTACATGTTTTCTACTGATGACATTAAAAATTATCAACTGGATTTATTTGCTATACACATGAATTGACGTTGGAATAAAACATGCCATTTACATTCTCAGAAATACCAGAATTACACTCAGATTTACAAAAATACATAGTAATTTATTTACCATGCAACTAGCTGTCTGTGAAATTTGTAGTGGTTAACAGAACAAGTCTTATAAACATAGTACTCATGTGTAGCAAATTACATCAATTAAGTAAGCTCAAATCCGTAAATGTAAAAACCCAATATCCCTAAATTTCTAAGTATTTATCTCAGTGTTTGCATGTTTTTTAAGATTTTATTTATTTATTTTTAGAGATAGGAGAAAGGAAGGAGAAAGAGAGAGACCACACATCAATGTGTGGTTGCCTCTCAGGCATCCCCCACTGGAGACTGTCAGGATGGGTGGGGTAGGACAAGTGGGAATCTAGTTACAATTAGCATTTTGGACTACAAATATGGCCACCATTTGGACTACAAGTAATATGGCAACTGAACTCTGACCCAGAAGAGGTGACTAATGTCAGACCAGGAACCACCAATGCTAAGTTGCTTTGTTCACCAAGAACCAATCCTTGCCTACCAGGCAAAGTCAAGCCTTATAAAACTCCCAGCCTTTCCCTTCTTCAGCGCTGTCTTTTCTTAGCCCCTTCTCCGGGTGGGGAAAACGTTGCCCCCCGGGAGCGCAAGCACACACTTCCAAAATAAAGCTCATCTGACTGTTTCGATGGCTAATTGGCTGTTTATTTCCTCGGCGGGGTCTAAGAAAACCTTACAGGGACCTGGCCTGCAACTGAGGATTGTGCCCTGACTGAGAATCAAACCAGCGACCCTTTGGTTTGTAGCCTGTGCTCAATCCACTGAGCTACACCAGGCAGGGCACATGGTTTCACTGAAATGTTATCCCATTAGAAGAGAGATTTCAAAGATTTCCCTCTTCAGTGCATCATCATACTTTCAGAGGTGAAAGTGGAACAACTTAATTTTTATTTTACCACTCTTGCCCATTCTCATGAGTTTGACATAGTGTTACTACAGTGTCTAGGCTATGGTAGGTGCTCACAGGGTCCCCAACCTCCAGGCCACAGACGAGTACTGGTCCGGGCCTATTAAGAACCAGGCTGCACAATAGGAGGTGAACTTGAATCACCCCAAAACCATTCCCCACCCCCGGTCCATGGAAAAATTGTCTTTTACGAAACTGGTCCCTGGTGCCAAAAGGTTGGGGACCACTGCTCTAAAAGGCCCAGTGAATTGACTTTTTAAGTTCCAGAATATTGCTGATTTGTACAATAAGCCTGTCTGCCAGAAAGGCATGTCCCTGGTTGAAATATATTCCCAGATTAATGATTGAGAAGTTAAGACCAGCTGCCAATAAAATCAGACTCTTCCTTAATTATCAGACAACAATTTGATCTTCTCTATTAAATTAGCATTTCTTAGAGAATAGAAGCAGCTTTTGTTCTTTTCCTGCATCTTCTGTAGCACCTACTAAAATGTGTTAGGCAAAAATGCATGCTCAAGAACATCTTCAGTGGTAGAGGTAGACATTGAATCAGGGTGAGTGTGAATATGAGTCTGACTTCACATGTCACTTGAAAAGGCAGTCATCTGACTGAATCTCTGATGTTGTCAGTGAGGAATGGATGCTGGTTTTCTATTATTGCCTAAAAGGGAACAATCATTTGGGCCCTTTTATTTCTTTCTCCTAATCAATAGAAGATCATACAGGGGAACGAGTACCACTTGGAAAATGATATCTGAAGAAAATGTTCTTTCTGTCTCAGAGAAATATCAATCTATCACAACTCATTTTAAATTCAACAATAAAATTTACAGAATCCTTAACCTTTTAAAACTATGTTAAACTTTATTTATATGCATATTTTTAATGTTAGGTTAGGATTATTCTGATATTTCTTATATGTTTATTTTTAAATACTTGCATGAAATAGAAATTAAACAACAAAAGAAAGTAATCTTCAAAATATTGACCTCCACTCAATAAAATTATCACCAAGAATGAAGTAAGTTATGGTCTTAAGCTGATAGACTAACTATTGTCAAGATATCACTCTTACTCAAAATAACTTACTTATATTTGAATGTGAAGCTACAAAATATTTGTTACTAACTATTCTGCTATTAGGTGTGAAATTATTGGAAAGTCCATTTTGATGGCAGAGAATGTGCTAAACAGGCTGTTTCTAGCCATAGTGACTTTAAAGGAAGTGCTAACAAGAATAATCGTGGGATCGTTAACTTTACCAAGGTCAAGGCTGGCATCAAATGACAAATCCAGCATTCATATCTGTTCTCTGTGGAGTCAAAGGTTTAGGAGTATTGTATCATACTGTTTTTGTGCCAGGGTTCTTCATTTACAGGTGTTAAAACAGTAAGAATCAGGAAGTACTGTATAGTCAAAGATTAATGGCATGGAATAACTAGAACATATCATCTAAATCATAGGAAAGGTAACCAAGTTTTGTAAGAGAATTGAACATGATAACATTAATAAAATAAACATAAAGATTGTGCACTGCAGGAGCTGACATTACTGACCTGGTCCCTCATCTTGGGAAAGGCTGTCTGCTCTAGGTGCTGCCTGCTTTTTACCTAAGCAGATATCTACTCTAGAGAATTTCAGTCTGAGGTTTTCTATAGGCTGTGATGTCCAACCAGATAAATAAAGGGCAAGTGAAGAAGCTTTTCAAATGCAAAATGTGAATTTATGAGTCAATTAGTTTTAACTTTGTGATTCAGGGATTAGTTAACAACACTTGGTATGGTATTTGTTATTTTTATTTTTTAAATTGAATTCATTGGGGTGCCATTAGTTCACAAAACCAATGTGTAAGAGTTTGGTTTCAGTTAGGGTTAGGGTTAGAATTACGGTTAGGACTCTAGCTATGACTAGGGCTTGGGCTAGGGTTAGATCTGGGGTTAGGGTTAGGATTTCAAGTGCACAACCCAATAAAATATATGCACACTGCACTGTGAGCCCATCAACCCAAGCAAAATCATTTTTCATCCCCATTTTCCCCTCCTTTGCCCACCTTCACCTACTCCATGCCCCTTTCCCTCTGGCTAAACCACACTCTTGCCTCTGTCTATGTGTTTTGTTTTGTTTTGTTTTGTTTTGTTTTGTTTTGCTTAATCCTCTCACTGCCTTTCATCCAGTCCCCCAAACCTCTTCTCCGCTGACAGCTGTCAATTTGTTCAATGTTTCATGCCTCTGTTTCTATTTTGTTCATCAGATAATTTTGTACATTAGGTTCCACATATAAGTGAGATCATGTGATATATCTTTCTCCTACTATTTTATTTCACTTAGCATAATAATTTCCAGGTCCACCCATATTATTGCAAAAGATAAAATTTTCCTTCCCTCCCTCCCTCCCTCTTTCTTTTCTTTTCTTCTCTTCTCTTTTCTTTTCTTCCTGGCTGAGTAGTATTCCATTGTTAAAATGTACCATAATATTTCTATCTACTCATCTACAGATGGGTACTTAAACAGCAAGAGCTGTTTCCAGATCTTGCCTTTTGTAAATAATTCTGTAATGAACACATGGCTCATATATTCTTTCAAACTAGTGTTTTTGTCAGTATGGTGTTTTTTAGCAAAACTGGAAGTAATTTTTGTGGGGACATCTTTTTCAATAGACCATCTTTCTCTAGATCATAGGCCACAATGTCTGATGTCTTTATCTTCCAGAAGTGCAATGTAAAAAGTTTGCTCTAGAGCTTGTGTTGGTTTTGAGAGTTTTGAAAATTTCCTTACAATAAGTCATTTGGTTCCCCTTAGTCTAGCAAGTTTATACAGTTCTTGGTCTAGCTTCATAAGTTTCCCAGTGGTGAATATAAAAAGAGACCATTGATGTTTATTAAAGGGAATAGATTTTTTAAATATAATTTTTTAAATACTTTTACATTTAATATTATTTGTATTAGTTTTAGATATATAGCATAGTGGTTAGACAATCATATACTTTACAGAGTTTTCCCTGATATTTCCAGTACCCACCTGGCACTACACACAGTCATTACAATATTATTGACTATATTCTTTATGTTGTACTTTGCTTCTCATGACTATTCTGTAACTACCAATCTATACTTCTTAATCCCTTCCCCTTCTCACCCAATCATCCAAACCCCTCGCCTCTGAAAATTATCATTCTGTTCTCTGTATCCGTGAGTCTGTTTTCTGTATGTTTGTTTATATTGTTCTTTAAATTCCATATATATAATACCAAGGGAAGAGCTTTAAGCCAAAACAAATTAAAAGATTTAATGTTTTACCAATTGATTTTTAATCACTCCATTTATTCACTCAAAAAAGGACAGAGGACTAAGTATTATAAGAGCTATTAAAATGCTGCAATATTGGCCAAATTGTTCTGTAAAGTGGATTCCACAATTGCTGTGGGACTCTGTGGGTATTTCCCAAGCATAAAAAATAACTTCTCTAGGAGTACTGTAGTAATTGTAGTTGCTACAGTCCTTCAACATGGGAATGCTGTTACTCAGTGAGAATGCATAAAAATCATCACAAGCACATATTTGTCACTGACATGGGGGCAATTGGATTAAAATCCACTTTTCAAACTTCAAAGTTCTAATATATCAAAGAGGTCTAATTAGTTTACTTTTCCCTTTTGGAAAAAGAGAGAGAGATTTTCTTTGAAGTGCTTCTGGGGAGTAATAAAGATGGCAGAGGGGTAAGTGGAAGTATACAAACCTCTTTCCAGGACCAATCTGGATTACAACTAAATTTTAGAGAAAGCATCCTGAATAACCAACTGAGCACAAGCTGGACATAAGTCTTACAACCAAGGACAGACAGAAGAAACCACTTTTCCACAACAAGGCTGGTAGGGAGTTCAGAGGAGGCACAGAAAGGTTGTATGGGCTCCCAAGGACAGTAGCTGAAGTTCCAGAGGGATATGTTAGTAACCATGGCGTTCCCCCTGAGAAGTCTGGGGACTAAACCCCAAGCTGAGCTCCCCAGCCTACAGCACCAGAGCCAGAAAGGAACCTAGACAAAAAGCAGCAGAGTTTCTATCTGCCAGACAGGGACAGCTGGAGACACAGAGAACCTCTTAAAGGGCAATGCACAAAATTTTGTTTGCAGCCACTCACCCAGGGCTCTGGCAGAGGGAGGGAGGAGTGGACTAGAGACATTTGAGGAGAGTCTGGGGTTGGTGGCTCTGGGGAGAGAATTGAAGGAACAGCTGCCAGAATCCCTGTGCAGAGTCATTCCCCATTCTGCAGAAGCCATCTTAGGCAGAGCACTCCTCTCTGAATGGCATCAGCCTGAGGGAAAACAACAGCCCCACTCACAAGAATTACTCTACCCTATGGTGTGGTGCTTAAGCACAGCTGCTGATTATAGCTTGATTAGGTCAACAACTTATCAGTTTAATGGCTGATTAGTTTAGTAGCTAATGCAGAAAATACAAAGAAATAGCCAAAATGGAAAGACAACAAAACAGACCCCAAATGAAAGAACAAGAAAATTCTCCAGAAGAACTATATTAAATGGAGACAAGCAATTTATTAGACAGATTAGAGTAATGATTATAAAGATACTTAAGAGCATGAAACAAGATGCCCCAAAAAGCCATACAAAAGGACCAGTCAGAAATAAAGAATGCAATATCTGAAATAAATAATACACTGGACGGACTAAATGCTAGGTTAGATGAAGCAGAGGATCATATCAGTGATTTGGAATACAAGGTAGATAAAACAAAGCCAGGCAGAGCAGCAAAAAGAAAAAAGAATTTTAAGAAAATGAGGAATGCTTAATAAACATTTTGAACAACATAAAGTATAACAATGTCTGCATTATGGGAATATCAGAAAAAGAAAAAAGTGAGCAAGGGATCAAGACCTATTTGAAGAAATGATGACCAAAAACTTTCCTAATCTGGTAAAGGAAAAAGACACAAGTCCAGGAGGCTCAGGGAGTCCCAAACAAGCTGATCCCAAAGAGGCCTCTTCTGAGATCCATCATAATTAAAATGACAAGACTTAAACATGAAGAGAGACCTGAAATCCATTAGAGGAAAGCAAGTAAGTACATACAAGGGAGCCCCCTTAGACTGTCATCTGATATCTTAAAAAAAACACTTCAGGCCAGAAGGAAGTGGTGTGAAATATTCAAGGTGATGAAAAGCAAGGACCTACAACCAAGGCTACTTTACCCAGTGAGGCTAATATTTAAAATTGAAGGAAAAATAAGGAGTTTCCCAGACAGGATAAAGTAAAAAGAGTTTGTTATCACCAAACCAGTATTGCAATAAATGTTAAAGGGCTTGCTTTAAGAAGAAGAAGAAAGTAGAAGAACAAGAACAAGGAGGAGGAGGGGGAGGGGGAGGGGAGGGGGAGGAGGAAAAGAAAAACAAAACAGAGGAAAATAGTCTAAAAATAAAATGACACAAAGTATGTATCTATCAACAATCACCTTAAATGTAAAGCAAATATTGATGGACATAAGGGAGAGATTGACAGACATGCCATCATAGTTGGGGATTTTAACACTCTGTTGACTTCAATGTATAGACTTTCCAGACAAAAAATCAAAAAGGAGATTATAGCCCTAAATGACACACTAGAGCAAATGGATTTAATTGATACTTTCAGAGCATTTCATCTCAAAGCAGCAGAATACACATGTTTCATGTAAACATGGAATGTTTTCTAGTATAGACCACATGTTAGCACACAAAACAAGTCTCAACAAATTTAAGAAGATTAAAATCATATCAAGCATCTTCTCTGACCAAATGCTATGAAACTAGAAATCAATCACAAGAAGAACACTGGAAAACATGCGAAGACGTGGAAGGTAAATAACATGTTATCAAACAATGAATGGGTCAACAATGAGATCAAGGAAGAAATCAAAAGATACCTTGAAACAAATGAAAATGAGGACACATAAATCCAAAATCTGTGGGACACTAGGGAAACAGTCATAAGAAGGAAATTCATAGCATTACAGGCCTATCTCAAAAAAAAAAAAAAAAAGAAAAAAAAAGAAAAAGCTCAAGTAAACAATCTAACTTTGTACTTAAAGGAACTTGAAAAATAACAACAAACAAAGCCCAAAGTGAGTAGAAGGAAGGAAATAATATAAAGATCAGAAGAGAAATAAACAAAATAGAGTCTTAAAAATGATACAAAAGATTAATGAATCAAAGAGCTGATTCTTTCAAAACATAAACAAGATGGGCAAACATTTAACCAGACCCATCAAGAAAAAAAAGAGAATGGACCTAAATAAATAAAATCAAAAATGAAGAGGAGAAATAACAACTGATGACAAAGAAATACAAAGGATTGTAAAAAAAATATTACAAACAACTGTATTTCAACAAACTGGACAACATGGATGAAATGGATAAATTCCTAGAAATGTACAATCTTCCAAAACTAAATGAGGAAGAATCAGAGAATCTGAATAGACAGATTACACCTAGTGAAACTGAAGCAGAATCAAAAAACTCCCAACAAACAAAAGCCCTGGACCAGATGGTTTCACAGTTGAATTTTACCAAACATTCTGAGAACAAATAATACCTCTCCATGTCAAACTGTTTCACAAAATTCAAGAAGAGAAAAGGCTCACCATCATTTTAAAAGGCCAGCATTATCCTAATTCCAAAACCACACAAAGACACTACAAGGAAAGAAAATTATTGGCCAATATTCCCGATGAACATAGATGCTAAAATCCTCAACAAAATATAAGCAAACTGAATACAGCAATGCATAAAAAAGATCATGCAACATGATCAAGTGGGAGTTATTTTGGGAATACAAGGATGATACAACATTCACAAATCAATAAATGTGATTCATCCCGTAAAAAAAATGAGGGATAAAAACCATGTGATCATATCAATAGATGCTGAAAGCATTTCATAAAATTCAGCACTTATTTATACAAAGTGGGGTTAGAAGGAATATGCCTAGACACAATAAAGGCCATATGTGGCAAATCCACTGCCAGCATCATACTCAATGGACAAAACTATTAACATTCCTCTCAAGATTGGGGACAAGACAGGGATGTCTGCTTTCACCTCTCTTATTCAACATAGTACTGAAAATCATAACCACAGCAATCAGACAATAAGAAGAAATAAAAGGCATGCAAATTGGAAAGGAAAAAGTAAAACTGTCATTATTTGCAGATGGCATGATATCGTACATAAAGAACCTCAAAGATTCTACCAAGAAACTACTTGAATTGATAAATGAATTCAGCAAAGTAGCAGGATGCAAAGTTAATATCCAGAACCCAGTTGCATTTTTATATGCCAGTAATGAACTAACAGGAAGGGAAATTAAGAAAACAATCCCATTCACAATTGCTACGAAAAAAATAAAATACCTAGGAATAAACCTAACCAAGAATGTAAAAGACCTGTAATCAGAAAATTACAAGACACTGAAGAAAGAAATAGAAGATAAAAAACAGAAGAAGAAAATGCAAATAGAAGAAGATACAAATAGAAGATAGAAAGAAACAGAAGATACATAGTATAGAAGAAACACACACTATGTTCATGGATAGGAAGAATTAACATCATTAATATGTTTATACTATTCAAAGCAATCTCTAGATTCAACACAATTCCTATCAAGATACTAGTGATCTATTTCACAGAACTAGAATAAATATTTCAAAAATTTGTATGAAACCACAAAAGGCCCCTCATAGGAACAACAATTCTGAGAAAGAAGCACAAAGTTGGAGGAATTACACTGCCTAATATCAAACTATACTACAAAGCCATAGTAATCAAACCAGCATGGTACTGGCATAAAAACAGACACATAAATCAATGGGACAGAGTAGTGAGCCCAGAAATAAACCCACTCTTTTATAGTCTATTAATATTTGACAGAGGAAGCAAGTACATACAATGGGCTAAAGATAGTCTATTCAATAAATGGTGTTGGGAAAATTGGACAGATAACTGCAGTAAAATGAAACTAGACCACCTTCTTACATTACACACAAGAATAAATTCAAAATGGATCAAAGTCTTAAACATTACACCTGGAACTATAAAAATCATAGAAGAAAACATAAGCAGCAAAATCTCAGACATTGCTCATACTAATATTCTATTGGATGTATTTCCCCACACAAGGGAAACAAAAGAAATAAACAAATGGGACTATATCAAATGAAAAAGTTTTTGTACAGCAAAGGAAATCATCAAGAAAATAAAAAGACCACCCACAGAATGGGAGAAGATATCTGCCAATACATCTGATAAGGGGTTAATATCCAAAATTTATAAAGAACTTACAAAACTCAACATCAAATAAATAAACAACCCAATTTAAAAAAAAATGGGCAAAAGACCCAAATAGACACCTTTCCAAGGAGAACATACAGATGGCTAATAAACACATGAAAAGATGTTCACCATCACTAACCGTCAGAGAAATGCAAATTAAATCCACAATGAGATATCATCTCACACCTGTCAGAATAACTATCATCAATAACTCAACAAACAAGTGTTAGCAAGGATGTGGAGAAAAGGGGAACACTTTTGCACTGTTGGTGGAAATGCAGATTGGTGCAGCCACTGTGGAAAGCAGTATGGGGCTACCACAAAAAATTAAAAATGGATCTGCCTTTTGACCCAGTGATCCCACCTCTGGGAATATATCCAAAGGAACCAAGAACACTAATTTGAAAGAACATAGCACCCCGAGGTTCACTGCAGTGTTAGTTACAGTCACCAAGATATGGAAGCAGCCCTATTGTCCACCAATAGATGAGTAGATGAAACAACTATGGGACATGTACACAATGGAATACTACTCAGCTGTGAAAAGAAAATTTTTTCCTTCGCTTCAGTATGAATGGATCTGGAGACCATTATGCTAAGTGAAATAAGGCATTCAGAGAAAGACAAATACCTTATGATTTCATACCATATGCCACATATGTGGCATCTAATGAATAAACTGAACAACAAGGAAAATAAGGACAGTCTCATAGATGGAGAGCAGATGATAGCCAGGGTGGGATCAGGGGAGGACGTGGGAGGATGGGTGGATTGAGCAAAAAAGAAAAAGGACTCATGGACATGGACAACAGAGTGGTGGTTGCTGGAAGGAAGGGAGGTATAAGGAGACTAAGTGGTAATTTTTATACAGTAAATATTAAATTATAAAAAGAAAGAAATACTTCAAGGGAAGCTTATGAAGAATTCCA
The DNA here is from genome assembly GCF_004126475.2 of Phyllostomus discolor. Classification (NCBI taxonomy): domain Eukaryota; kingdom Metazoa; phylum Chordata; class Mammalia; order Chiroptera; family Phyllostomidae; genus Phyllostomus; species Phyllostomus discolor. The sequence continues at coordinate 73,145,859 of NC_040915.2, read as the reverse complement.
AAGTTATTTTTACATTAAGATCCAGCTTCTATTTAAAGTTTGAAATTTGGGGAGTTTGTTAAACACATGCTTGGTTAAATAGGATTATAAGTCACTGCTGTAGATAATCCTTAATTATCTATTTAATAATAACAGACAATTAAAGCATGTTAAATAGTTTAAGGCAAATATTTGGCTCTTTTAATATTTATAAAATGTGGATGATCTAAGGAATCAAAGACATAACAATGAAGAGCACAGAAAATACTTCAATAAACATAAAATCTTTGTTGTCCATTTATAATTTCTTATTAAGAACATGCCAATTATTCAGGAAAACTTCCTTTTTAACAGAGAGAAAGACAAATTCTAATTCTGTATTAGCCTATTTTTGATATTAAAGGAAAATCAACTTAAATTAACCCATTACAATCTTGGTTAGTTTGACCACACACAGATTTCTTTTTCAAGATTCCTTTTCCATTAACTTTCTGCAGCTTCCATAACACTTTTGCAACTTCCACTAACCTTTTAACTTTTGTGCATTTTTTTCTTTCCTAGTCTGGAACAATCATTTTATTTTAGAAAAAATCTTTTCCCTTCAATAAAAATACTTTTTCATTCTTCATATCTTTTTTCATAAAACACACATCTTCTTTTCCAATATGCAATTATTTTCAAGTAAATTACATCATAACCAGCCTCTGTCACAAGCATCTAAATATAAATTTGAAACATCTTGTGCCCTCCTAGCCTTTTAAAATGGCACACTCAAGTTTCCAAACTTATGGCCCTGCCTCTCACCTTGCCTATTAGCCCCAGAGTCAACAGAGTAGTAGGGAACTAGATGTCCTTTTCTAATCTCAGTTTTCTTTAAAGTTTAATTTAAATCATAATTTAACTTAGCAGACTCTAGTTTCAAATAACCAAGGGATTTTGGAAAACTATCTGCTGAAAAGTTCACTTAGAAACTCTTATCTCATTTATCTCTACTTCCTTTTTTTAAATATTTTATTTATTTATTTTTTTAGAGAGGGAAGGGAGAGAGATAGACAGAGAGAGAGAAACATCAATGTGCGGTTGCTGGGGGTTATGGCCTGCAACCCAGGCATGTACCCTGGCTGGGAATCGAACCTGGGACACTTTGGTTCCCAGCCTGCGCTCAATCCACTGAGCTATGCCAGGCAGGGCTTATCTCTACTTTCTTAACAATTATTTAGAGTATTTCTGAAAATTTCACAAGACTTAAAAGCTACTAGCCATCATCTTAATTTTTTGTGTACAATTTTGTAACACAGAAAATTTGGGCTTACTTAACTAATAAACTCAGATGGAACAAAAGCAGAGTGAAAGTGGCATGTTGCCTTATTTAAAGCACTGATAGCTCTAAAGGCATACTTTTTTAAAAAATCCACAACCTTAAACTAGCTTTTCTTCACTAAAGATTAATCCTAGATCATATGCACTTGAAAAGCATTTAGATTGATTTCTGTTATAGTTCTTTAATTTATATAAGCACTCATTTGATTTTAAGCCAAATAAATAGGAATTCTTTATTTTTTAAGTTGAGTTTACAAATTAATTTTGGCTAAACTAGCCAAAGGTAGAAAAATACCATACCTATAATATATATACACAGACATAAACATGCAGACAGAGATGGGATCATAGCTTAGCTTTTGTATCCAAGGCATAAAAATATAAATCTCAAAAGGAAAACTGTATCCAAATTATATTTCTGTCAGATGGACTAAATGAAAGTTATTTACTCAGCTGGACAAATTATTTGCCTACTGTAAACTCTGCTTGAAGCTGTTTTAAAAACAATTTGTCCTTTAGAAATTTCTGAATCAGTCAAGGAATTCATTCCATTGTCCTTGAGAAGTCTGGGGTGCTCTCTTTAAAGGTGCCCCCAAAGTTACACTTGTCAACAGACAAAATAAAAATAAATCCTTAGCAAGTGTGCACATTAAATTTGGAAAGCTCAGAAGGAAAGTAGCATAGTCTCGGAAGGCTTGAATTTAAAGGGGGAAATCTTACCTTGGAAGGAAGAAAGACAGATGGGGCCTGAGATGGAGCCTGAGCACGTGCTGAATGTCTGAACACAGTAAGGTAGGGGAGAGGAAGAAGAGGCCTCAGATACCATTTCCACTTATTTCAATTGTTTGCTCACCTCGATTAATTTAGAGACTGAAATATGTGTAGAAACCACAAAGCACCAATTAAAATAGATGTACCAGTAAAAAGTAAAGTAAAAATTTTTATTTTTTACTTGAGAGCTGCAGTTTCATAATTTAATTTTTAAAAAAGCAAGTTTCAGGAGTCAAATGTTTCCCATCATGTCCAATTTACCTTTAAATCACTTTGGGTTAATTTTATTTAATGAAATAGCAAACTATAACTTTCTAGTCTGTATTTAATGCACATTGAATTTGCTGGGGTTTTGGAAGTTGGCTGATCACAGTCAATAGCAAATAGCTCAGAAAATGGGTTACCCATTGTCCTCACTCTTCAAAGGTGTCCCTTTGAGTTCCTTTAGCAGGAGCATTCTTAAAACTCTTACAGGTAGGGCTAAGTATTGTGCGAACCTTATAAATAAGGTCCAAACCAAGCCTGACACTGGGTGAAAGTCTACCTCCTTTCAATAACATAGAGAATAAGGACAACACTGAATGAGGAGCCCCTTCCTAAAGTGAATACAGTCGCCAAGACCTCTACTGAAAATGTAGGAGATCTAAGATCTAAGAGGATCTTCATGAGACCTTCTGGCTCCACCAGGAAAAATGACGGAGCTCTAAGAACTCATAAAGTTGCCAAGGCGTTGGTTCAGGTTGGTGTCAGAAGGGAATTCAGGTGTCATTTCAAACCCCACCACTGCCAACAATGTTGACAAAAATTCATGAAGAGGAGCAGAAAATGAGAAGCTGTATTCAGATGAATGGTTTGCTCACAGGAAAAAGTTTCCAGTGGAAAATGAAAGTGTGCTCCACCAAGACAAAGATAAGGCCACCTTTTGTAAAGAAATTTTTCACTTAGGTTTCTGAATTGTCCAATCTTATGCAAAAGAGATTTCAAAATTTGTATTGTTTTGATTGGTCTGAATTGTACATTTCTGATTAATTGCTATTGTGCCTTAAGTTGGTCATTATAGAGCGGTTCTGATTGTTCAGTTTAGAGGCAAATGAGGAGAAAATTATTCAGTTCTGATTGGCCAGAGTAGGTGTCAATCTATTATTTGAAAGACTAAAATAGAAATTCCCTTGTAAATGTTTATTCAGGTGGAAAAAGCACAGTGCAGGACGTTGAAAGCTAGCTCAGTTTGTGTCTTTTTTCCTGAGATGCAAAGTACACGAGAGGCTTCTGTCAGCAATGGCTGCCAGACTCTGGTTATGAATATGGGCTGAGTTTGCCATGAGAAGCCCTAGTTGGGAAAGCTATCACTTAACAAGACTGTAGGAAATAGGCTTTGAATTCTTAGGAGGTTGTTGTTCCCCCTGTTTCCTGTGGGAAGATGTTGCTGCCTTATCTCAATAATTGTGTGGCAGGGATGAGCAGGAACTGTACCTGATCCCTTGATAGTGAGGGTTGTATGGGTAGGGGACCTCAATTTTCACAAATAACTTTATTGATTTGTATGTTTTGACTGTGTTGCCTATCTTCTACATGGTATAATATTGATTGTTCTCAATTAGTTTCTCAGTTTGATTGCTATCAACTTCCACTGGTCTACCTGACTGTGGAGCATCATACACAGTGAGTGAGAAATTTCAAGCACAAAATTTTGCAAATCACTTTTGACATGTTCAGTCAGTCACCTTCTCCATGCACTGCACAAATCTTTTTTTGCATTTCAGTTGTGGTTTTGCCTTTCTTGAAATAATAAAACATAATATACCAAAATGTTGCTTATTTTCTTCCATTTTAATTTCAACATTAAAATGGCTACACAAAAATTCAATTTTAATATTTTCTTAAATGCCTGCTGATATGACAGCTGTCACAATATAACAAAATTGTTTCAAATGAAGTTAAAGACAACTAAGCACTATTATAGCCATCTTACCAAAAAAAAAAAAAAGAAAAGAAAGAAAGAAAGTTTGGCTAACCCAATCAATGATAGCTTTGTGGCAAAATCTTACTTGTAGGTCCTTGCTTTTCATCACTTTGAATATCTTTCCAGTCTCCTCTAGCCTGCAAAGTTTCTTTTGAGAAATCAGCTGACAACATTGTGGGGGCTCCCCTGTAGGTAACTAATTGCTTTTCTCTTGCTGCTTTTAAGATTCTCTCTTTGTTTATAACCTTTGGCATTTTAATTATGATGTGTCTTAGAGTAGGCCTCTTTGAGTTTGTCTTATTAGGGACTCTCTGTGCTTGCTGGATTTGTATGTCTATTTTCTTCATCAAATTAGGGAAGTTTTCTGTCATTATTTTTTCAAATAGGTTTCCAAATTGTTGCTCTCTCTATTCTCCTTCCAGCACCCCTACAGTTCGAATGTCAGGGCACTTGAAGTTGTTCCAGAGGCTCCTGACACTATCCTCAATCTTTTGGATTATTCTTCTTCTTGTTCTGATTGGATGTTTTTTCTTCCTTATATTCCAAATCACTGATTTCATTCTCAGTTTCATCCACTGTACTATAGATTCCCCTTAAACTGTCCTTTATTTTAATTAGTGTATCCTTCATTTCTGACTGGTTCTTTTTTATGGTTTCCATGTCATTTTTTTATGCTGTTGAAGTTCTCATTAAATTCTCTTAATGAACATCCTTATAACCAGTGTTTTGAACTCTGCATCTAGTAGCTTGCTTGTCTCCATTTTGTTTAGTTCTTTTTTTGGAGGTTTGTTCCATTCTTTTGTGTATGTGTGTATATGTTCTGTTCTTTTGTTTGGGGCATGTTTTTCTGTTTCCTCATTTTAGCAGCCTCCCTGTGTTTGTTTCTATATGTTAGGTAGAGCTGCTATGTCTCCCAGGCTTGGCAGAGTGGCCTAATGTAGTAGGTGTCCTGTAGGGTCCAGTGGCACAGCCTCCCCTATTTCCCAAGCTGGTATTCAAGGTGTGCCCACAGTGTGAGCTGTATATACCCTCCTGTTGTATTTAAGCCTTAAGTATTGTTGGCATGTCCAGGTGAGCCACCACCTGTATCACAAAGCATAAGTTAAAAAGTGATCTTCAAATGGCTAGTACTTGGGCTGGCCTTGGAGATACCCAGGTGAAGCCAAGCTGTGGACCAAGGCCGGCTGCTACTAGTGCTGGGCCTGGAGCAACTTAACAAGAGGTACGGGGTTCGCTAAAGCCAGATGCTGCTTATTTGAGATAATTTAAGAAAATCTCCAAAAAGGAAACAAATCTTAATGTATTATTAGAGCCCTATAGTAGAATATAAAATGTTCTGTCAAGGAGGTAAACCTTTTTTCTATACTTCTAGGTTCTTTGGCTGGTCTAGTAATTAAATTGACATAAAACAGGTTAACAGGATAAAGAAATTAATTTGTATATACAAAAACTCCACAAAGTTGAGGATCTCTGAGAATCAGTCAATTTAGGCTTTTATGCCCTTCTGAGCTAAGGAGGTGGGGTAGGTGTTTGGGAAAAGAATTCACTGGATGATGACAAAAGTAAGTGTTTGGTAAACATGTGTTTGTCATTCTGTGAAGAGGAAAAGTGACACAGAGAAAACTATGAACAAGTAGACCTTGCTAAGTCCCCACCAATTTATCACACCTAGCCCATATCCCCCCCTTTTTTTTTTTACCACGAATGACAGTTCTCTTCCTGGAACAGGGCCATTATATAAATTATTTTAGTCAGCCAAGAGATGGGTAAAAAAAGAGAAACTTCCTGAGCCCTCTGTTTTCTATAAACAATCAGCCTAAAATGATCCTTCTGTCAAAGAGACACATTTTGGAGTGTCAAATTTTGCTCTCCTACATAACATATGTATAATTGTAAGATATGGATCAGAAAAAAATATTTGAAAACATTTTGGTTATTTTTCCCAAAGTGATGAAAGCCCATAAATCAAAGAATTCTAAGCCATTGCAAACATAATAAATAAGCACCTAATTACACAATAACAAATTACTGATAATCAAGATAAATTAAAAATATGAAGGAAAGCTGAAAAATGGCACTTCACACTCAGAAGAATAAATGACAGTTGACCTTTAATTTTCATAAAAATAAGCCAAATACAATGAAATGACATATTTAAAGTGCTAAAACAAAAGATGCAAGTATCATTCAAAAGTAAATATAACACAGTGGTATCCTGGTAGTGGCAGGATTGACTGACAAAGAACAACAGCAACACACAAAAAAAACAACTACCTGGAGTGCTGGAAATATTTTGTTATCTTGAGTTGACTGATGGTAATTCAATAAATAGTTGTATAGGTGACAAATTTTATTTTGACTCTACTCTTGGAAACTTGTGTATTTTGAGGGATGTAAGGTATACTTCAATAGACCCATTTCTCTTTGAAATACATTCGTGCACACATGAACACACACAAACACAGCCTATCATACACACACTACACACACAAAATATCTTAATTAGAATATATATGTGCATATTCCTCTTTACACTTATCAATAGCTTTCTGTTGCACTTTGTGTTAAGCCTGAATGTCTTACTTTTGTGTGCACAATCTCATATGGCATGCTTAAATCCCCAGCCTTATCATACATTATTACTTCTGCAGCTCACTGCCCTCTAATCACTGTGAAAATCTTCCATTTCCTTAATAACACTATGCTATCTCCCGATTCCAGTTAGTAACATGTTATTCTCTATATGAGAAATGTTCTATTTCCAATTATTTATCTGCTGTTTCCTTTTTCTGTATTTTATTTTATGTATTTATTTTTAGAGAGATGGGGAGGGGAGGGAGAAAGAGAGGGAGAGAAACATCAATGTTGAAGAGAAACAGTATCTGTTGCCCCTCACACACCCTCAACTGGGGACCTGGTCCACAACCCAGGCATGTGCTCTGACTGGGAATTGAACCAGTGACCTTTTTATTTGAGGGATGATGCTCAGCCCGCTAAGCCACACCAGTCGGGGCCTGGCTCTTTCCTTTTTACCACTTAGAACTCATATTTGGTACACTTCTCCAGAGAGACATTTCCTGACCATTTCCCAGTCTATAAGATCTCTTCTGTCTCAACAGCAGAATCATACTTACGTTCTTTTGCACTTTCTATGATGTAAATATAAAGTTTTTTATTCCCCTTTTTTATAGTATTTTCTATTTGACATTGTTGCATAAAGGCAGGGCAATGAATGTTTTTGTCTCTCACCACTAAAATCCCAGTTCTTAATATAGTACCTGCTTTACAATAGGCACACAGTAAATATTAGAATGGATAAGTAAATAAAACATTTATTACATAGGAAAACAACCAGCAAGGTGTTTAGATCAAGAGTCTATATATTTGGGTTTCAGTCACAGCCCTGATTCTAACTCACCAAAACTTCAAACAAATTACTGAACCTCTCTGAGTTCCAGCTTTCTCATCTGTATAAAATAGGGTTTAAAATTATGTAAATTTAAAACTTTAAATTATACAGATATAAAACAATAAAACCTCCTGCTTCCTAACATACTCTTTGGCTCTATTATATGTATAGGACATGTAATTGTGGTTGTTTAATCTTTAGAGTATCAGGACTTACACATCAGAGTAAATATGGTATGTTAGCTTCCCAGTCTAAGATAAGCTATGTTTAAAACACCTTATTTACTATTCTTCAATCCTCCTATTTCATAGTACCCATAACCTAATCAGACCGAGAACCTCTTCACATGAAAATTAAAATCATAACATGTATACATTTTTATGTAAGTTGTCTATATGGGGATCAGATTATGTGATATGCGACAAAATGAGTAGATATAATAATTATTGATTTTTGTTAAAAGATTTCACCAATGAGTTTGTTGGAAATACTGAGGTTTTCAGTGCTAAAGACAATCACCCTCTCCAGTGAGTGTAATGCACTGATTCCAGGTGAAGAGGGCACTGCCTGGATCCCAGGACCTCATGCCTCCTTACTGAAGTGAGTACCAGTAAGATTCTCTGTCAAAGAAGCTGGCTGTTTATCCATTGCAGACCACTATTCCACCAAGAGATGAAGAAGAGAGGGTCATTAATAAGATGACTGAAGGAGGTAAAAGGAAGACAAATAAAAGGTATCTCATTCTTGTTGGTCCCCCAAATGAGGACACACATATGGTATCCCTGAACAAGTGGCAAACTAGAAACCAGGCTGTGGCGCTAGTCCTTTTCTTCCTTGATGCTGTGGAGGAACTGCCTTCTGACAAGCAATGGACATTCTCTTTTGTCCTGTCAGATAGGATCAATTATCATTTCACAATGTAATAGATCTGCCAATCTAGGAAATTCCAGGAGGTCTTGATAAAATCCACCTCTTGACTTTTTATTCTCTGACTTTCTCTTACCTTTGCAGAATTTAATATTTTCTCAGCATTCTTTCTGCCCTCAATTGTAATCGAAAAAAAAAAATGAGTACCACAGATATCTTTTCTTGATGGGAAAAAAGAGTAAGGAAGTGATTGAGGAAAATAAAAACTCCAAGTGAGGGCAAAAGGGAAGGAGGAGAGAGAAGAATAGGCAAAGAATAAGAGAAAAACACTCAGGAGAGATGAGAGTGAAACAGAGATAAGGCAGAAGTGAGGAGAGAAAAATCAGACAAGCAGGAGAGTAGGGGGAGGTAATGAGGAAGATTAAAGAAGACACATAATTTTCTTGCTTTCAAAAATGTGCTTGAAATAAATAAAACAAATTAGGCAATATCTATGATTTTTTAAAATATCCCAATATATAGCCATACTCAAATGGCTTAATAAATTATTTATCAATCTATAAACTTCACAAAAATATACAGGGCTGGGGAATAAATATTAAACACACACTCTATAGGCCCTCCCTCTACCTGTGACATGCCAAATGCCAAAGCAATTATTTTTATTTGAAAACTTCTCTTAGATGTTGATGCACATTTTTATTTTTAATTTGAAACAAAAATTGTCATTTATGTACTTAACTGTGCTAAGAAATATTTTATAAGTGGAACCTTTCAGTCTTGAGTATGAGCACATTTGACAGCTCCTAAATGTCATACAACACCAGCACCTTACCTTAAACTAATACAGCTTCTCCAGGTTCAGCAAGTGTCACATTCCTCTGAGGTTCATGACCAAAGCTCCAGTCTCAGACACACTTTGTATTATGTGTGTGTGTGTGTGTGTGTGTGTGTGTGTTCCCTGGACCTGGAATACATTATTCCTTACAAAAGGACACCAGAGGTACTTTTCTTCCTAACGTCTTGGGGCTGCATTTAATGTGACTATAGAAGACTCAGTCTTTGTGTCCAAGTTGGGTTTCAACTGATTCATGTGGGAAATGAGATTCACAGAGGATTAAAAATAAAATATTTTTATGCTTAACTTCTTAAAGTACTTAAAATTCATTGTGGTCTGTCGCAACTTCTGTTATATAGTGTCACATCCTTATTCCAGGCTGCCTTATTCTCCACCCCCACAGGTGATGGTAATTCAAGCCAGTCCTTGTACTTCCCCAAAACCCAAGGCTGGAAGTGACAATTCCAGTAGACACTGGGAAAGCTGGGCTTAGCTAGGTTTTGGTTCCTGTTGTCCTTACAGCTTTAGCCATGTCTTACATTTCTGTATTTCTGAGTCTTTGCTTAAGGGACTGCCCCCCTAGAGTCAGCCAATGCCCAGAGACAGTAACCAGCTCACCCCACAGTAAGCTTTTCTCCTATAAACCAGCCAGTTTAGACCCCACATACCTCCCGCCTCCTTAATCAGGTGTTCAGACTTGGAGTAACCACCTACCTACTCCACCCTAATTACCCCAGAGGTAAACCCAAGTGCCTGCTCAAATTATTCAAACTAGCCAATACCTACACCTTGCATTTTCTGTTTTGTTTTGTTTTTTTACACCAAGATTAGGCAGAAGTCTCCTCTTCATGGTTCCCCTCTCCTTCTTCTTCCTGACTAATCATGATGCTTCCCCCAAGTGCCCCCAATGACGTGGTCTGCCCCCTTCTCTTGGGACCTGTGAGTATAACAAACCCTCTTTCCAATGGCAGTCACTGCCTCATCTGTTGGTCTTGCCGTACCTAAATCTTAGTAAAACTATGGTTTAAACTACTTCCATATGAATTCAGACAGATGCTGACTGACTGTCTCTGAAAAACTTAGAAAACAGAGAGCCCTGATACGGTAGGCTGCATAATGTTCCCCCAAATATGTCCAAACCCTAAACTCCATAACCTGAGAATACATTGCCTCCCGTACGTAACAGGACTCTTGCAGATTTGGTTAATTTAAAAATGTTGAGATAGGGGTGTCATGGTAAATTATTCAGATGGCCAAATTAAACTTGTTTTCTCACAAGAGGAAGCAGAGAGTTTAGAGTGAGAGAAAGACTGGAAGATGCTGCGTTGTTCACTTTAAAGATGGAGGACGCGCCCTGAGTGGAGCTAGACAAGCAGCTTTGGGAGCTGCAAAAGGCGAGGAAGCAGATTCTCCTTCAAAGCTTCAAAAGAAATGGAGCCGTACCGACATATTCATCTTAGCCCAATAAAGCATATGCATTTCTGGCCTACAGATTAGCAAATAACAGATCTGTGTTATTTTAAGCCTCCAAGGTAGTGGTAATGATAACAGCAGAAAGAGAAAGGCACCAAGGCAGGTACCTGTTATAATAGGGGCGCTGATGAGATCAGAAATACACGGACATGTGATGGTGGCTTTGGAATTGGGTAGAGGATGAATGCATTTTGAGGATCATAGTAAAGTTTTCATTGCTTATAACAGTAGAAATGTGAGTGTTAAGGACTGTAGGTGGAGGGCTTAGAAGGGAGTATGGAGTGTGATACTGAACACCTATATGATTAGCTTTTCGAATACCTAAATTATCATGAGCAGACTATTGCCAGAGGGTGCACACTAGTGAGGGCTCAGAAGGAAATAGAGTCTATTCTTTTTCTTTCTTCACCACCTACCTGGCAAGGAGAATCTGAGGCATAAAATAACCTCAGCATTTCTATACATCCCATTTCTTAAAGTCTCCCTCAGTATGTGTCCCCAAATGCCTAGAAGCAGGTCTTCTTTGTTTTGCTCTGAGAAACTCACATCCCCAGAAAAGTGTTCTCCCAGTACTGGCTAAAAATAAAACACCTGGGAGGGGAGAACACCTGGGCTACATGCTTGTGAGGTGATTCTGAGAAGCCAAGAAAGCTGAGGAAACTTACTTTCTCCAAGACACTGTTCACTGATTTTTGTGGTTCATTTCTTCCCTCCAGTGTTTCTGAGCCTCAGTGTGGGGCCTGAGGTTAGGCTGGGAATTTCATCCCAATGGGCTCTGTCCAGAGGCTCCAGATGCCTTGGTTAGAATCAGCAAGTTAGAGCTGTTCATTGATACACTCCTGAATTCAGCTCTCTGTTTGGCCTGGCCCTCCCAGTAATATCCACAGTATCTTTGCCTCACCGAGATTTTTTTATTCGGAAGACAAATACGTTCCTCTCCCTTTGTGGGAGGCAAATGTTGGGATAGGAAAGCAAGCATCATGCCAATTATTAATTTAAGAAGCTATTAGTGATTTTGATATATAAATAATTGGCTGCTATAAATAAGATGTGTTAAACTATTGGGATGTTAATTGAAATGGTGAACAATCTGTGTGTTGTGTGTAGGAGGGGCATTGTCACCTGATATGAAACTGTCAGGTAACTATAAATAGCTACAGAAAGGCACTAGCATGATTCTGCATGTTAAAGTGATTTTTAAATAATGAAACACTGTGCAGATACTACAAGGAAGAGTCAACAGACTCTTGTTGGAGGGTGGTGTTAGAAGTATAACATTTTGATTGTGGCAGATATTATACTTGGCTAACAAATTAGGCAGCACAAACACTTTTTTTCTGTTTTGTTCACTGCAGAGGCTGGGAAACCCAGTACTTCTTCTCCCAGGCCACTTTGGCAGCATGGTAGTCCTTTGTCATTTTTCAGGTGAATGTGATCATTGGGAAGGTCTAAATTTTTTTTAACATTTCCAAATAGAAGAGACAGTTGAAATAAATAAAATAACTTCTCCTTTTCTGCTTTGATGTTGTTCTTAAAGTACATATGATGTTGAGGGAGAGCTGTCTTCTTGTCATGATGAGGCCACAAGCAGAAGGGAGTGGCCAGCAGATCAAACAGAGGCCATGCTCAAGACCATGACCCACCACCCAGGCAAAGAGATCTCACCCAACTGATGAAGGTTTAGGGAGGTACATCACATGGTTTTCTTCGGGGCTTTCTTTTACTGCTTATTAAACCCTAATTTATCTTTTTGATTGCTTGTGTGACTTTCTCTAAGTCTATTTAGTCTGCCTGGGAAAGTATTTTTATGACCAGAGTCAATATTATTGCAACTGTTTTACAAAGTGCATTTGCTTCACTTTGGAATGAGTCAAGGCACCATTCATTCAAATCAGCACTTTTTCTAATCCCATTAAGCAGAGTCTTGGCCGAAACAAAGTGAGGAGCTTAGGTATATTCTGTACTCCTGTGCATTTAGAGTGGGACTTACTCTAGGCCTTAGCTCTAGATTGATATATATGATTAGATTTACTCTGATTTGCTAAATATGTTTATGTCTTGCCTCCTTCCCTTTCCCCCTTAAAATATTAGAGTGTTATTGTAATCACAATAAAAACATTTACATATAGGTCAATACAACTTAAGTAAGTAAACAAATAAATAAATACCAGAACCAAAGCAAGGGGAGAGGATTACTTAGCACTTTAGTTGAGGAGGATATCTTTGTTATAATTAAACCTCAAATGTATCTCTGAGCTTCCTCTTGAGAGCCAGCTGTCACAAGGCTCCATTCACAATGCCTGCCAGGAGTTTACAATAGAGGTAAATGTAGAGGATTTAGGCATTTCAACATGAACAGCTGCTCTCTTTCTCTTCTGCCCAACCCATAAATGAGCAGACCTTGGTTGCAGAAGATGACGGTAAAGCAGAATCAAATCACAGATACAAAGAGCCCAACATGTGTGCCTGCGTTTGGATCATTTTCTACTTGGAAAAACAATGATGACAGACCAGGGGTCAACATTCACGATGACGGTGTCCAATTAGAAAGAAAAGTTACAACAAGGAGGGATAGTGCTTTAGTGAACACTCCTCTCCTGCTATCTCATTGCTAGGCATTTTTTAGATGCCATCTCATTGACTCTTTATGACAGTTCTCAAGGAATACTCATTTTAATTGTAGGGAGAGAAAAACTAAGGCTTGGGAAGTTTGAATAAGGTCCTGAAGGTTAACCAAATAGTAAGAAGAAGAGCAGGATTTATACTGACATCTAATTTAAATTCCCCCAGTTTTGATTTGTCTACCACCTAACATTGTGTGTGTTCTAATGTAGGGCGTAGTTCCACTGTATAGACTATTAAGACACTAACCATAGATTCAGCTTTTCTAACACTGAGGTCTCAAAACAGAGAACTATGTAAGTGAAGGCAGTTGAGGCAGAGATCTTACAAGAGGCTGGCGGCAGACCTGGCCATTATATCCAAGGCTTCCTAAGCCCATACAAATAGTTATTTCATTTTTTTATTTAAAAAAGCCTGCTTCTTTCATTTTTTTATTACATTGGGTAATAGGACTGAGTTCTTCAGACTACTCTTCTTACCACTTTCTCATAATGTCAGGCAAGAGTCATGATTCCACAGGAATAAACTGGAATGATCCAACTGAAGTCAAACTGTTCTTAGCCTCTAGCCTTGGAGCAGAAATTAACCAGACAAGGAATAAAGGACTCTCTGACTGAGAAAAATGCATGGCCAACAGCATGGTGGTCCTTTTTCTAGGTGCTTGACATAAGCTAACATGTTTAATCTGCAAAACAAATTATATAAGAAAAACAAAACCTCCAGTTAACAAATAAAAGATCTATAGTACAGAGAGGTTAAATGCTTGCTTGTAGTCACGCAGGTAGTAAAGGCAGAGCCAGGTTTCAAACTCAGATGAGCCAGCACCAGAGCCTGGTCTCTCTGCACAGTGTATATGAGGAACAATAAGCAGATACACATCATACATACAGAGTGTACCATGGTGAGTGCTGAAGAGGAAGATGACTATGGAGGGAAGCACACCCAGGAGGCTGGGGCCACCTCAGTGAGTGTGGATCAGGTACTGAATCCTAGTTGTTCATGATACTAGTAAAGTGATCCTGAACATCAAGGGAAGCAGCCATAGAGTTAGGAGAATAATATTTCTGATATCATGGGCCCACAGTGGGAATAAAATGAGAAAATGTGTTTAAACTTAGCTCAGTGTATGGCTCACAACAAGGGCCCAATAAATGCTAGCTAATTACTATCGTCTTACGAACTTCTTTGAAGACTCAATGCAAGTACCTTCTCCAGGATGATTCCCAGTTTTTGCATCTCCTTCTCTGTGTTAGGAGAGCACCCTATGGAGAAGCTCCTGTAACATCCCAATGGAACAGTTATCACATGGGGCTCTCCTCCCATGCTGTCATGCCCTCAGGGCAGAGAGCCCAGGTCTTCAACTCTGGTGGATGTAGTAGTGCCTTATGCTCATAAAATGTATGTTTCTGCTGAATCAAACTGACTTCTCCTTCAACAACAAGTTAATGAAGCATTTTGATCAAGTAAATATTTCATTTTATAAGGAGGAATGCCAGAAAGAGCAGTCTTTGGGTCATGGCTATGTCTCTTTCCTTCTAGAACTTTAAAAAGATGGCAAATTGCTTTAGTTGAAGCTCAGGAATGGGCAGACTTCTATGTAATACAGATAACTAAGTTCAGTTACTAGTCTGTGATTGTATTGCTGAAGTAAATTATATGTGCAATACATTTTTTATTTGCTTGAAAATTGTCCCATCATTTTACTTGGTTTTTTAAAACCCACAAACACAGATTATCACCCCCCTGCCTTTTTTTATCAGTATAAAGTCTGGAACTATCTTTTTTTAAAAGACAAACCCAAGGTAATTTGTGGAATTAAATTTTTCCTTCAAAAGCATTCTCCCCATGAGGGCCACTGTGGTGACCATTTCGGGGTAGCACTCTTAGAATCACCCTCAGAAGTAAACTAGCACCTGTCACCAAACAAGATGTGCTTTTTGATCACCTATGTATTTTTGGGAAATAGTTAAAAATATTTGGTGTCCAATCAAACAAGGCTGGTGATTATGCTTCTAAATATAGGAGTCAAAGTGGCCACACAGAAATGGGACTGGTCTCCATGTGAAACTCTTAAAACAGCCATTGGACGCTTCCCCAACAGTAAAGTTTGAGAGGAAAGGAACTGGCCACAGAGGGACTACATCTACAGCCTGGATCTGATACTTACAAACCGGGTGACTTTGGGAAACCCTTTCCTCCATCTTAAGAGCAGGGATGACATCCCCCTCTTTGCAACATCACAGTGAATTAGAGATCAATGTATACATGTCTAGCATGCATTGGTGCTAAACATGAGTGATTATTGGCAAAAAATGTTATCAGTGGCCACATCACTGAAATGAAGTGTGTGCATATACATATATGGCCTGTCCAGAAGGTACCCAGCTATGTAATATGAAAAATAGAGACATTTATTGAAGAAGATACAAGATACAAGAAACATTGTACATAGGACAATGATGCCTTGGTCCCCTTCAAAGTAGGCACCTTGGGACCTCACACAGTTCTCCCGATCGCCATCAGCTGCCCTGTCATATTTTCCTGAATCTCATCAACAGTCTGAAATCTCTTCCCTTTCAAAGGTTATTTTAGTTGTGGGAAAAGCCAGAAGTTGCAGGGTGTCAATCAAATCTGGGCTGTAGTGGGGCTGAGTTACCTGGGTGATTCGATGTTTCACCAAAAATCCCTGTACAAGATGTGATGCATGAGTGGGAGCGTTGTTGTGATGAAGCTGCCAGTCACCAGTTGCTCATAGCTTTGGCCTTCTGACTCATCCAAATAGTTTTCATGGAGGAATGTTCAAGCTTAATACAAAATTTGATACGATTCATTACTCACTCAGTCATTGTGCATGCAACTTCCACACAGTACATATGCTCACTCAGTGGTGTCTACCACCCCCACTGACTAGTACAGCGAAGTCATCATTGTTCACACATGTGCATTCCAGTCCACTCTCCTTGGCTGCCAGGTTACATCGATGTTGCATAAGCCAT
The DNA here is from genome assembly GCF_004126475.2 of Phyllostomus discolor. NCBI lineage: Eukaryota > Metazoa > Chordata > Mammalia > Chiroptera > Phyllostomidae > Phyllostomus > Phyllostomus discolor. The sequence continues at coordinate 73,129,621 of NC_040915.2, read as the reverse complement.
CCTCACTATATTAACAATGTCTGAACATTTTCCCAGACAGACCTTCCCATATATAAGAAAAAGATAGAGAAAGAGAGAGAATTTATTTCAAGAGCATTAGAGTAACAATCTTCCATGAAACTAATAGATTTTCCATCCTTTTATGAACAAAATGATATAAAATAGAGTGTCAACCAGAAATATAAAGAAAAATAAAGTAGAATAAAAGGGATCAAGAGTAACATTGGGAGAGTTACTCTTTTATACTATAGGGCAGTCAGGGAAGGTCTCTCTCAGCAAGTGAAATCTGAGCAAACAAGTGGAATAAGTGGAGACAAACTCTGTGGACCTCTGAGAAAAGAAGGTTCCAGGTCAAGGAAATATCAAGGACAAAACCTTTAAATATATTTCTTTATAGTAAACGGATGAATGAATGGACAGACGGGTGGATAAATGGATGAATAGGTGTGAAACTGGAGAAATAGAAAAAATATATGGGGAAAAGAAGGCTATTACACAGTGTGGGTATAAACCAATCTGGGCAGTTCTGTTTTGGAGCCTTCTGGGATTTGGAGGGCTGGACCAGTCCTCCTCCACCTCACTTGTCTCAAATGCAATGAATTTACTAAGTCAGCTAGTCAGTCTTACTGCTGGAAGAGGCAGGTCTTGTTTTTGGAAGTTTCACAATTTTTACTGTGAAGAATGAGTCAAAATGTCAACACACCAAGAGCACACACCCTCATAGATTTCTGATATGCTTCTCCAAGTGTCTCACAGTTTGAGATGATAAAGGCTCCTCACCCTCATGTGGCATCCACCCCTGGAAACTGATGGAGAAAGGCCTGGCCCAACTCTTGACATCTATGCTCAGTCTGCCCACCACTACTGCCCCTCCAAACCTCAATCTGCTTCCTTGGAAAGCACAGGGTTGCTTGATGGAAAAATATATACCATAAACACAACCAAGAGAACCACACAATGGCAAGGTAGGGTCTGTAATGAAAACAAAGCTAATTATTGGCTTAACTTTTGTTTTTGTTTAAGCATTTGGAAAACACAGGCAAGAAAACACCAGAGTGGAAGTTAGGAACATTGGTTTGGGTCCTTAGGCAATTATCTCACCTCTCTAGTGATCAGTTTCTACAGTTACACCTGAAAAGGCTGCATAACATGTGGGGCAGGCTTTAGTGTCTGGCTGATCTGGGCTCACATCTCAGCTCTACCACCTATTAATTTGGAAATGGGCCAGTCTCTTAACCTCCCAGAGCCTGGGTTCCTTGGCTGTAAAGTGAGGAATAATGTCAGTCATCTTGTGGGGGTCACTGTAAGCACTAGAGGGCACTGAGCTGAGTGGGTGCATGGTGATTGGTAGCTACACGTAGAAGAGAAACACCTGTAGCCCCTGCCAGACCCCCACACCTTATAATTATGTTTATACCCCAGCAGCATCAACATGAAAACCTGTACCTGTGGTGGCTGTTAGGGGTGGCAACTACCTTATTTAGGACTCCAAAAGTTTTTTTAAAGGAATAACTCATAATCATAACAACAAATCTTTATAAAACATTTATTATGTGTCAGACACCATTCTAAGTACTTAACAAGTGTTAATTAATGTAACCTTGACATCGATTGCTATAAACTAACCTGCATTTTACAGAGGCAGAAACCAATACACAGAAAGTAATTAACTCACCATAAGGCTACATCTAATCAGTGGCAAAGTTGAAGTTCAAATCCAGGAAAGTCAGTCTCAAAGTTTATGCTCAAAACTACTGCTATACTGCACCATGACATTGATATTTGTACCCCACTTTATAATCTGTAAAGATGCTTCTCCTGTACTATCTCTTTTGATCCTCCCATCAATGCTACAAATCAGACAGAACAGGAAGTATTTTTCCTGACTTGCAAGGAAGAAAACTGAGAATCCAAGAGTTTTAGTCTTCACTCAGTATCACCCACCACCATGAGAGGGGCAGAGGGAGAACTCGAACTCAGTTCTGTCTGAAATCTTCTGTCACCAAAGCCATCTTTTTCAGCAAAATCACACAGACCTCCTTGAGGTCCCGGCTCATCCTTGGCCATGAGCCACTCCAGAGGTCTTTGTGTGACTGAGGTTATTCTTCATCAAGGACTTTCAAACTTCAATGTGCATTAGAATCAATCGAGGGCTTGTTAAGACAAGATTGGAAGCCTCCATGCCCATAGCTGCTGATGCAATAGCTCTGGGGTGGGGTCAAAGTGTTTTCATCTCTGATAAATTTGAAAATGATGCTGTGCTGCTGGTGCAAGCACCACATTCTGAGAACCTCTGCTCTTCATCAGACAAGCGTCTACAGGCATTCAGTACAATGCTTCATATTGGTCAAGGCCAGGAGTACGCAGTGGCAAGAGAAACCCTTCCCACACAGAGCTGTATGTTCTGATGGTACCTGGAAGGACTCCACCTCCAGGTTTCTCCAGCCTGTGGGTAACAAAGGCTCCCTCTTAGACCAAACCTAAGTCAGGATGCTCTCACCCTTTTCTGCACTCAGCCCAAACCTTTTGTTCTGTCCTTGGCCAGAGTAGCCCAGTTTTAGCAAAGAATCCTGCTGGGGCAATACAGCAAACATTCTCCACCCTTAATATCCAATCCCATTCCTCATCCCCACCCTCAATATCTTGTCTTCCTGGCCAGCCTCCAGGAAGAATCCTATTGAAGCCATCTAGCATGACTTCCCCTAGCTTTGGCGTTCCCTATTAGTAATTTTTTAGTATCTTTTATTTATTATGCTATTACAGTTGTCCCATTTTTTTCTCCCTTTTATCCCTCTCAGCCCCCCACACACCCTCCAACTTCCAGCATTCCCCCATTTAGTTCATGTCCATGGGTTTTACATATAAGTTCTTTGGCTTCTCCATTTCCTATACTATCCTTAACCTCCCCGTCTATTTTGTTCCTACCATCTATGCTTCTTAATCCCTGTACCTTTTCCCCCATCCCCCCTCCCACTAATAACCCTCCATGTGATCTCCATTTCTGTGATTCTGCTCCTGTTTTAGTTGTTTGCTTAGTTTTTATTTTTGTTTTTTAGGTTCAGTTGTTGATAGTTGTGACTTTATGGTCATTTTACTGTTCATAGTTTTGATCTTCTTCTTTTTCTTAGACAGGTCCCTTTAACAATTCATATAATAAGGGCTTGGTGATGATGAACTTTTTTAACTTGACCTTATGTGGGAAGCACTTTATCTGCCCTTCCATTCTAAATAATAGCTTTGCTGGATAGAGTAATCTAAGCTGTAGGTCATTGCTTTACATGACTTTAAATACTTCTTTCCAGCCCCTCTTGCCTGCAAGATTTCTTTTGTGAAATCAGCCAGTAGTCTTATGAGAATTCTTATGTAGGAAAATCTCACCTTTTCTCTTGCTGCTTTTAAGATTCTCTCCTTATCTTTATTGTTGGATGATATAATTATGATGTGTCTTAGTGTGTTTCTCCTCGGATCCAACTTCTTTGGGACTCTCTGAGCTTCCTGGACTTGCTTGTCTAGTTCCTTCGCCAGACTGGGGTAGTTTTCTTTCATTATTTTTTCAAATAAGCTTTCAATTTGTCTTCCTCTTCTCCTTCTGGCACCCCTATGATACAGATGTTAGAATGTTTAAAGTTGTCCCAGAGGTTCCCGAGCCTCTCCTCATTTTTTTTGAATTCTTGTTTCTTCATTCTGTTTCAGTCAAACATTTATTTCTTCTTTCTGTTCCAAATTGTTGATTTGGGTCCTGGTTTCCTTTCCTTCACTGTTGGTTCCCTGTATATTTCCTTTTATTTCACTTTGCATAGCTTTCACTTCTTCCTTTATTTTGTGACCACACCCAACCATTTCTGTGAGCATCCTGATTACCAGTGTTTTAAACTAAACTGTGTATCTGGCTATCTCTTCATCACTTAGTTCTTTTTCTAGAGCTTTGATCTGTTCTTTCATTTGGGTCATATTTCTTTGTTTCAGCATACCTGTTACATTGCAAGGGGCAGAGCCTTCTATATTTTCCAGGGTGAGGCAACCCACTTTGTTGTAGCACTGTATGTAGAGGAGGTGTCAGAGAGGGAACAATGCAACTTGCTTGACTCTCACCCCATTTTCTGTCACTTCCCTTGTTTCCCACAGGTGGATTGTGTCCTTTCAGGTGCTGATTCTCAGGTGGGTGGGCTTGTATATGTACTAGGATCTCGTGGGCCCCTCCAACGGACTCTCCTGTGAAACTGGGAGTTTCTCCAACTGTTGCAACCCCCACAGGTTTTTACAGCCAGAGGTTTAGAGGCTTTACTTTCCTGCATTGGAACCCTGGGTTGTGTGGTCTATCTTGCTCCCCAGTTGTTCCTCTTGGCTTATGAGCATGAGAATGTGAGATATCTCGGTCTGCCAGCCCCACCTCACCCACCTTGTCCACCAGCCACTGTCTTATCCCATATCCTCACTACTCCAGCTCTCATCTCTGCCCCTCCTACCAGTCTGGATGAATGTTTCTTTAACTCGTTGGTTTTCAGACTTCCATACAGTTTGATTTTTCTGGCAGTTCTGATTGTTTCTGTTTTAAATTGGTTGTTATGCTTCTTTTGGTTGTGTTAGGAATTGAAGCATATCTATTTATGCCTCCATCTCAGCCAGATTGCTTCCTGTTATCAATTTCCATCTTCTGACCCCAACTCAGCTCCTGGGCCATATATCTCACGTGCCCCTGTATTCAGAGTTGAGCCTTATCTCTCTCCACCACTGCCAAACCCTATTGCAGAAATCTCTCTTAAATCGTCTTTCCTACCATTTTTTAACAAGTGTCATAAACAGTGGTCCTTTAACAGAAAGAGGGCATGAATAAATAAAGAGGAAGAACCAGGTTGTTCCAGGCAAATAATTTGTGCTGATTGCTTTCAAACCACCCCTTACGGACCCAGCTTCAGTTTCTCAGTTAGGGAGCAGTGGGACTGGCAGAACATGCAAAGGTGGAGCTGACAGGGAGATTGCAGCAGGGTCACCCAGCCAGCCCTGCGGTCAGGAGGCTCGCAGGAGGAAGTTTACCCTGAAGCACTGCTCACTGGCCTTTCAGAGAAGCCTCTCCCTTCCTGGCCATCTCCAAGGCAGTCCCTTGTGCACCTTTTCTCTCAAAGGATGGGAGGTCAAGGCCTCTCCCTAATGCTCTGTTTCTGTGTTTTCTAGGACAAGGGGCTCCCTGGTGCTTGGCCACCTGCCCCTGTAGTCAGAGCCTCTCCATGGGAGAGTCATTTACCCTGGGAAGGCTGCCTAGAAGGAAGAGGAGCACAGAACACAGTCACCTCCAGGTGTCGAGGAGAGTGTCTTGAGAGAGAATCAGGATCTACCTCAGAGATGCAGAGGAATATCTTTACTGACAGGGTAGCCAGACATTATCAGAGATGCCTGAGGTATAAGGACCCTCAGAGGGGTCAGCCAGACTCAAGATTCTGGGTCCTTTTGTTCAGCAAGCTTTGCTGAGTTTACTCAGTCCATTCATAAATAGGACTTCATGGTCCACAGCCCTCCACCCCCTCATGTATATTAGTGTTTCTACAGAGACACATACCGCTGCTGATGTATCTGTCTTCTTTCACTTATTTATTTATAAATTTAAGTTCTAAGTATAGAACATAAACAAGGTTTACCTATTGAATATTCAATTGACTCCTTGATTCATTCCAAAAGTACCTATGAGCTCCCACCATGCAGCACTGATCCAGGTATCAGAGATGTAACCTTGAGCAGAACAGACAAAACCCCTCTCCTGACACAAATCATTCCAATTGATCTCTGTGGCCTGACCGAGTTTTCCAGGGATCTTCACAGAACCCTGTGTGGTTCAGTGGGCCTGGGTCTCTGCCCACATTCAGAAGGGCAAACTGAGGAACCAAAGGTGAAACTGTCTGCCCAGGGTCAATCATGAGAGTGTGGGGGCCCTAAGAACAGAAATGGGGAGCAGATGATGGCCTCAGGGTAACTCTACCTGGGACAATCTTTCTTGGGACAGGCCTCGATCTCTTCATCTGTGGTCTGAGCCCTTGCAGAGCTGCAGGGGTTCTGACACACAGTTAGGATGGACACCATGTGCATTTTACCAGATAGCCTTAGCAGATAGAGTCAGCATTTCACACTTACGAGTGCAGAATGCTGCTGCCACTCTCAGCAGCGTCGGTGACAGTGGGACCAAGCAGGAGATCCAGCAATCCCCTGTCACAGTCAGAGCAGAAAGCCCCCACTTAATTCCTGGGGTACTTTTGAGTCATGTGTATCCCTTCAGGCCTTACTTGTACAGCTGAAATCCAAGTCACCTATTTGTTTGGACAGTTTTCCCCTTAAGTGACAGCTCTGCTTTACATTATGTTCTATGCTTAAACCTTGTTTTGTTTCTTAATCAAGTTGACTTTGAAGGAACTTATGCATCAGACTAGTCTATCTGAGTATTTGTCAGAATGTCTCTTTAAGGCAGAAGGAAACATTTAAATAGAGAGAAAAAAATAGAAAAAATGTCTGATTTCAGAAAGATTTATGAAGTGATGGAAAAAAAGAAAAAGGAAAGTAAAAGTGGAGATTCTTTTGTTTGATTAATAATGGGGCAGCATTATGTCTTTCTGTTCCTCTTTTTGTCTTTTCCACACTGCTTACCCCAACCCAACACTGAAGTCAGGGAGGTCCAAATAGCAAGGATGGATGCCAAATGTCAGACAACACCACACAAAGACAATGTATAATAACAACTAAACCCTGTCATCACAACACATACCCATGTAGAAGGGCCATGCCACAACCATAGGCAGCTCTTGGAGAAGGGTAGCATCTGCCTTGGTGGAGTATGTTCCTTAGAAGAGGTGTCTGTTTATGGAAGGGCTTTATACAGCAAGTTTTTAAAAAGTTTCGCTCACTACCCAATATCCATGACACATCAAGCACTACACAAGGTGCTTTCTCCTAAATAATCATGATGAGCAGCTAACAAGTACTTCACTATGTGCCAGAAACTGAGCCAATGTTCTATTTACTATCTCAGCTAATGCCCACCACAGCCCTGATGAGCTGGGGAAAATGATGTTCATATGGGTATGGGTAATCACATGGGTAAGTACTTACCTAAGTTTGGTTCAAAAATAGCAAAGTGAACCCATGTCCGTCTGACTCAAAGTTAGTTCTTTTTCTACTTTAGTGGCACTGATCCCTATAGAAATTAACAGAAATCACTCATGGAAAATGGAATGTGAATTTCCAGCAGTGAGAATAACATGTATGAGGCAAGGACTGACAGAGAAAAATATTTGGCAAAAACAAGCTGTCAGCCTTGCTAAAGAACTCACTGTACAGTGAGAGACGATCAGGGAGGAAGCCAGGAAAAAGATGAACCAGTCAATCATGAGTCCCAAATGCCAGAAGAAGAGTTGGGCTTTGCCTGGTAAGCAGGAGGGAGTCCTTCATGCTTAAAGAACATATGGATGGCTCCAAATGTTTTTGAACAGAAATGGACAGTGAGGTGGAAAAGTCAGCAGGGCAGATGTGAAGGCTGGGACATCTGAGGTGCTAATAGAATAGTGACTATGGGTCGGGTCTCTGGCAGTGGGGCTCAGACCTTAGGGACCTTTGTGGTCACGATGAGAAGTGGCCAGGAAAGCCCAGTGCAGTGTGGTGGCCAGGTGTTCAAAGCTGCTGGGACACAGGGATACTGGGAAGCATGAGGAAAGCACAGAGGCTGTGGCATTGAGGCCCTGAGCATATCAGACTGGAAGGGACTGGGCTGGCCATACAAGAGGGGCTGGCAAAGGACACAGGGAAATCAGCTCTCAGGCCCTTGTTGCCAAGGGATCCCATAGCCTCAAACACATCCCCTCCTGCCCCACAAGCCTTTCCCTATGAGGCAGGTAGGGAGACCTACACTGACTCTGCAGGGTCTGCCTCTGCACTCAAGTCTCAGGTGTGAATCTGGAGCCACCAGTTTGTAACTATCTAGCAAAAACTCATATTGAGGGGAGTCATGTGAGAGAGTCTTTCAACCCAGATGTGGAAACTGAGGCTCAGAGGGAGATTAAGTAAAATCAGGTTCAAATGAGCATCCACTGTACTTCATTACAGCAGGCTGAGGAGTATCCAGGGGGTCTTTGAGTGTCCAGTTGGCTTGGTTTGTTAATGGGGATGAACAAGGAGGTTCAAGGAGAGTTTCCTATGGTCCCAGCAACACTTTTGCAGGGGCTGGTTCAGCCACTTCTCTCCAAGCAGCTGTTCCCTCTGCAAGGCCACCTGTCTTAGAGCTGCACAATGTGGCCTGACCTCACCTTGTGGAAAGGACTTCCTGCTCTGGGCTGGGACCCTGGGAACAAAATACCTGCAGGGGAGCCTGGCTTCCTGGCTCATGCTCTGCTCTTGGCTAAGCCTCTCACTGTGCTTCTGGCCAGTGGCACAGCCTCCCAGTCTCTGGCACAGTGTCTGTCTTTACCCCCCAAGTGGATGCCAAGGGGCCCTCCAGAAGTGCATCTCTGCCCTCGCCCAAGAGCATGTGAGGCTCTTCAGAGTCAGTTCCACCTTATCCCAGGCTTCCTCCAAGACAACAGCCAGTGTCCAAACTGGGTTTTCCCTGACATTCGGACATCATGCATGCCCTCACCTGTGCAGAACAGCCAGATTCCTGTGAGTCTGTTCCACAGTGCCCACCCCCACAACTTTAGCCTGTATTCCTCTGACAGCACAGCCACTTCAGCCCAAACCCCAGTTATATGTTCCATATTCATGGAATAACCATAAAGTCCACAAGGTAACTATTAAACCTAATCTCCCCTAGGCTGCTCTGACATAATTATTAATATCACCCATTTCATTCACAAACTACACAGTTACAACTATAAATCTATGGTCACCCATCTGCTATACCCCCCTCACCCTGCTGTCCACCTCCAGGCCTGTGCTCAAAGGCCAGGCTCTCTTTAGTGCCCAATCCCAAATTTTTAAGGCCCAGCCCAAATGTCTTCTCTGCCACATCCCTCTTTCCCTAAGCAGTGATGCTCTCTTGGCTGAATCACCAGGTGCTGAGCGGAATGGGTGGGAGGCATAGGAGCAGAGAGGTTATTGTTCTCCTGAAGATGTATACCAATTCAGTGCAGGTTTATCTAAGCCTCTTTCTGTGCTCTCTCTGCATTTCAAATAATCCGTCACCACAATAGGTTCTCAAGGCCCACCAGCCCTAGCTGGAGGTCCCCAGGTGCTAACCAGGGCCCTAACTTGAGGGGAGGGAGCCTTCCTGGGCTGCAGTACAGCTAGTGGACAACTGCCCAGAGGTCCACTCACTGTATTTCTGAGCTGAGTGGATGCAGTTTTCGACATTCATCCTTATGAAAAGAATTTCAAATGTCTGACAGGTGTTCAAAAGCAGCTTTAGGAGAGAAGCCCTCCCCAAATTCCTCTGACATTGTCCCAAACCATGTAGCACTTCCTACCCCTTGACCCAGGCGTGGACCAGGCCTTGTCTCTGGTCCAAGGGACTCCTGTCCTTCTGTGCCCAGGAGGCCTGGGCAGTGGTGGCTGACCTCTGCGGCAGAGAGGATTAGAAAGGCTGGGTCTGCCTGGACGAGACCCTGGCCAGCCTCTCCCCAAGGAAGGGAGGTCAAGTCAGCTCTGGCAGGAAACAACTCCTCCAAGCACATGTTCCTTTCCTTCAAACAGCCCAAGCAGAGCTGGGAGCTGAGGAAGAGCCTGGGATCTACCTCATGCCCAGGGAAGGGGACTCAGAGGCAGAGGGGGCATGGAGCAGGGGCTTCTGGGAAAGGGGAAAAGGGGGAGGGGAGTCATCTCCTCTGAACAGCCTTGTTGCGTGGGTCACTGGCCAGCAGTGACCACGGAATGCTGCGGATGGCTCGTCGAAAAACACACGAGAAAAAAACAAACATGCACAGAGACAAACTAGTTTCTGTGGGGAAGTAGGGACGAAATGGCCACCCCCCCCTAGTGGGGAGCGCGCCGATTCACCATCCATATCTGCTTTTATTGGGCTCATTTTGCATAATAATTCAGGTAAAGTACAGTACTCATTAGGGGGAAGTAAGGAACCATAGAAAACAAGGAACTCTGCCGGTCTATTTTGAGTCGGGGTCTAAGAGCTGTAAGACTTTGAGGAATAAACTAACTTCCTCCTTGGACCCCTCTCATTCAACTGAGAGCATTCTAAACAAAGAAGGTTTCACAGTAATTTACATATTCTTTCTTAAGCCTGATCACCCAGGGAATCCGCCCTTTTCAGCACAGAGCTGCACCACCCTGTCATTGTTTCAGGCTTAGGTGGAGCAAGGGAACTAAGGCAACCAAGAGATAAGAAGATTTTCTCCCAGACGACGAGAACTCAGGCTATGTCAAAGCCGAGGAGCGAGGGTCCATCACCCCCTTTTGCTGCAGCCCCCCAAGTCCTTTTTTTGGGGGGCCTCCCAAAGTGATCGTGCCTGTCTTAGGTCGTTCCCCCCTTGGGGAATCTTACCTGTCTTTGGCTAACCGACCAAGCTTTTTGGGGTTCAGTCATGAATAGAACAGCAGAAGCAGCATTCCTGCCAGGGAGATAAGCTTTTGTCTCCTTGCTGGCTTACAGTTCCAAGGGCGTTCCCTTAGCCTTAGCCTAGGCGGGGGTTTCAGCTTCTGATACCAGTCAGGGCGGTTCCCAACACAGCCTCATGGAGGAAGCCTGTGCTCAGAGAGGGCAACTGTGCCAGGAAATGCTACCCTGTGTTTTAATGCAGTTCCATCTGGTTCCAATGACCTCTTGTTTGGACTTTCCATCATGGAAGTGTCCATAGTAGGCTTAAAGAAGCTAAGAATGAAAGAATAAAAACACGTAAGCCAGCATTTCCCCAGATCAGGGTGCAATTTTATGCCCTGCTCTGCATTGTTCTTGTTACAGGGTACAGCCAAGAGGGGGGACCCCAAATAGGGATTTGGAACGGGGTCCAGAACTTAAGGTATCCAGGAAATATTAGGATGTCCTCACCACCACCACCACCCCCCGCCACAGGTGTGGGTTGGGGGAAGGGACACATGGAGCAGGGCCTTTGAGAGCTGTTTCGCATAGCAACAGCTTTGCAGCTAACATCTGGTGTGGTCATTTAACATATCTATAACCATTAACTGGTTACATAGATATGTTAGATAGCTATAGCCAAGGTCTGAGCCAGGGGAATGGAAGTAACTTCCCCACCAAGACGTAACTAGGGGCAGGTCCCCCAAGTTACAGCACCTATGTGAGAGCTTGGAGAAGATTGGCTCCATGACATGGGACCATGGCTGCCCACAATGGCAGCCCAGTAAAGCTGGAAGGATATGAGAATGCTGGCAAGTATAGGTGGTTGTGGGAGGAGTCAGAAATGGGGCTGCAGAGGAAGATTGGTGCGGGGATTTAAATGGAGGGTTCTCCCTGCAATGGCTGGGGTCTTTACCACAGTGGGGACTTCCATGGCCGTTGTGCAGAGAGGACCACACAGCTGTGGCAGAGCAGAGAGAGGACCACTTGGTTGTGGCAATAGAAAGGGAGAACGACGTGGCTTTGACAGAGTGGAGACTCCCACAGCTTTAGAAGAGGGAACCACCACCTGGCTTTAACAGAGATCCCAGTGACACAGCTGATGGTGCTGGGAACCAAGGGAGGCCAGCTGAGATGGATTACTGGGAAGAACCAGGGGCTGCCTGAGCCACGGACTTCTATTTCTTTTGTTGAGATATGGTACCCCAGACTGGGCAAAGGGGGAAGGAAGGACTGTGTGTTCGTGGGTGTTTTTAGGGACTTTGGGATTTTGATGAAGACATTGGGTCACTACTTTAAGTCTGTACAGCATTAAATAAACATTTCCTTTTCTTTTCACGAATCTCTGGCATTGAGAGACCTCTTTCCTCTGGTAGCGGACATAACAAACCTGGGGGGTTCCTTTTGGTAATAGTATATTATCCCAGGCCCCTTTTGTTCTGTAACATTCTCACCAACTGCTCCTGTTGGCCTCTGCCGAAATTTCAGGAGGAAGATCTTTCAGAAATTCAAGGTGACTTAAATATCATCATGAGCAATTTAAGGATATAGCTATATTACATTTTTGATATTAAAAAAAGAGAACCAAGCTGAAAGGACACTTGAATTAATCATCAGAGTGAAAATGCCCACTGTGTATGGATCATTCCACCACAGCTCCATCCTGGTCCATCTGAAACCTCGAAGTGACTCAGCAGGAAGGAATCCAGAGCCTGAGGGGTAACCACACACTAACCCATTTCCTGTTGTGCCAAGAATACACATCAGCAGTGCTTGGGGCTGCAGTGTTTACCATTGATAGGTAACTGGTTACTTTCCTTTAACAAAACAGCAAACTTTAACTTATAGCTTTCCTAAATTGTTCTCTGATCAATTTAGCCCAAACTGACTTAATTTTAGCATTATCACATTTTTCATATAGTATTTGTTTCCACAAACTGTTGCTTTAGTTTGGGGCAACACCTTTCATTAGTAATTCTAAACGGGAAATGGGCTAACCTCCAGAGAGGATCCTGCAAGCCTACTGCAGCCTTGCCTAACCTAAGCCGGGACCTGTGGCTCTCATTGTGTCTTGGCCAAATTCTGGCAAAACAGACAGGTACTTCCATAGTGTCACTGGTGCATCTGATGGTCTCAAAGCTGAAAACCTCCCTCTGATGGGAGGTTTTACTGGGCTCTCCACAGTCATGACCACATCTGCCAAACCCCCTGCATCGCCCAACACCCCAAGCCCCCAAAAACTTCATAAGCCAGGAGACTGGGAGACTCTGTTGCAAAGTAACTGCCCATACACTGAATTGAGGGTATGACCCTCAGAAGTGAACTGCCTTTTTGGTGTTTCCTTATGCAAACATGTAAATGAGGCCATGGCCTGACTATCTAAAGGTTCCTCCTGATTTCTGTCAGACGGAAGTCCTTTACTGAATGGGCTCACCATCTGTCTGTAAAGACAAAGCCCACAGTTAGGAGTTGCTCTGCTAGGAGACTCCTTCCCCAAGGCTGCAGGTTTAGCTGGGAGGCATTGCACCTGACTCACCTACTCCAAAGGCCCAGAGCCCAGAGGGATTTGGACAAATTAAGAGTATCCCATCCCCAACTCCACTTGATTTCATCCTTTGAAATAATGGTGTACAGCTGCATTTGTGCTTTGGGAAGTGAGGGCACAGATCAGCTGTTAATCAAGACACAAGAAACAGTGGTAGATGTCAATATTTTTTCTCCTCTCTCAGTACAGACCCAATTTTATTGGGATTCTTTTAAAAAAGTTGCAGATATCTGGATCAGGTGGAAACTGAGGCTTTCCTGGGCTCTGAGTAGAGGCAGATTTTGCTCTTTCCCTCTGGCTAGCTCAAAGTACAGCGGGCTCTGAAGCTCACAAGCTCCAAAAATACAGTTAATAAGGTCCCCAAGCAACTTGCCTGGCTGATTTGAGACACCTTATTTTGCCTCATCATTTTCAGGTTCGTGGAAGTGGGAGGACAAAACCTTTGACTTTCATTTGCACTCAGGGACAGAGGGAACAGAGCAGCTCCTTTCTTCTTGGTGAAGATAGTGACAGGCCTGGTATTTTGACCAGCACTGGCTCTCACCACAGCTTCCCCCTGCCTCTCAGGCCAGCGTCCAGCTGAGTCAGCTTCCCACAGCTGGTGCTACTACTAGGGGCCACAATATCTGGTTGTGCCTCTGGCTGGAGTCAAAGGGAAAGGAAATTGCAGGTAAAACAGCACAGCACAGAGATCAAGATGTTGGTTTTAGGGGTCAATCAGACCAGAGTTAGAGTTTACCAACTGTGTGACCCAAGCTAAGTCACTCGACCTGTCTGAGTCTCCACAACATGAAGTTAACTGTTGCTACAGAGTGTTGATTCAATGCGAAGTTGTATGCCAAGTGTCCATCACAGCGTCTGGTGGTGGTGAGCAGCCACAGTACTGCTGTCACAGCAGCACCATGCTCTCCCTGAAAAGGCAGAGGCCGAGGCCAGTGCGTGCCCTCCAGCACCACACAGGAGCGCTGAGACTTGCTGTGGCAGAGGCTGCAGACTGAAGGCAATAAATGGACGTCTGACTGGGTTCAGGGTTTCTACTCTTAGGGCTCGGAGAGGCATATATAAAATGGGGTGTAAGCTAGATGCCCCCCAAAATGGAGAAGTCCCCCACAAACCTTGCTTGGAGGCTGGAAAAGCTTACTGCACCTACGTGAGAAGGAGGCTGCCCCCAAGAGCCAGGAGGCTCTGCCAGACTTAGAACTGGCAGAGCCTCCAGGTGAGTCTTTAAACTAAGCACAGGCTGCTATTAACTCTCTTGGCCATGCAGGTTGAAAGGGTGCATTTTGGACTAAGAGCTAGAGACCACAGTGGTAGGGATGATGATGATGATGATGCTGGGACGTGGGGAACCTACCTAGCCAAGCGCTGATTACTGGGAGAAGCAGGGAATGATGAACTGAGAGTGTTACAGGGTGCAGCCAAGAGGGGGTACCCCAAATGGGTATTTGAAATGCGGTCTAGAACTTAAGGTGTCCAGGAGATTTTAAGATGTCTCCATCCCCCACCCCAGGGTGTGGGTTGGGGGAAGGGACAAATGGAGCAGGGCCATTGAGAGCTGTTTAGCATAGCAACAGCCTTGCAGCTAAGCTCTGGCGTGGTCGTTTGGCATATCTATAACCTTTGACTGGTTGCATAGATAGGTTAAGTAGCTGTGATCAGCTCTAAGCCAGGGGAATGGAAGTAACTTCCCCACCCAGAAGTAACTTCCCCACCTAGATGTAACTGGGGGTGGGTCCCCTGCATTACAGCGCCTGCGTGGGAGCTCAGAGAGGATTGGCTCCAGGACATGGGGCCACGCCTGCCCAGACTCATGATGGCAGCCCAGTAAAGCTGGAAGGATACGAGTTCTGGCATGTGAAGCCGAGTGTGGGAGGAGTCGGAAATGAGGCTGCAGAGGAAGATTGGCCGCGGGGATTTAAAACCCAGGTTTGGCAGCCATTGGAAGGAGAACCATGCTGCTTTAGAAGGGAGAGCCATGCACAGCCCTGAGAGGAGGAGAACCATGCTGCTTTAGAAGGGAGAGCCATGCACAGCCCTGAGAGGAGAACCATGCTGCTTGAGGGAGAGAGCCATGCGCAGCCCTGAGAAGGAGAACCATGCTGCTTTAGGAAGGAGAACCACACGTCTTTAGCAGAGTGGACACTCCCGCATCCCAGAGAGAGGGAACCACGCGGCAACCCTGAGGAGAGAACCACATGGCCTGGCAGAGTGGGGACCCCCACAGCTTTAGAAGGGGGAACCACCACCTGGTTTTAGCAGAGATCCCGGTGACTCAGCCGAGGGTGCCAGGAACCCAGGGAGGTCTCCCAGTCGAGATCAAGTACTAACTGGGAAGAACCAGAGGACTACCTAAGCCATGGACTTCTATTTCCTTTCCTGAGATACGGTACTCTGGACTGGGCAAAGGGGGGAGGAAGGAAGGACTGTGTCTGTTTGTGGGTGTTTTAAGGGACTTTGGGATTTTAGTAAAGACATTAGGTCACTACTTTAAGTTTGTATAGCATTAAATAAACGTTTCCTTTCCTTTTCACAAATCTCTGGCATTAAGAGACATCTTTCCTCTTGCGGCGGACATAACAGACCCGGGGCCTTCTTTCAATAATAGTATATTGTCCCAGGCCTTCCTTGTTGTGTTCTGTAACAAGAGAGCTGGGGGCTAAGGGAACATTAAGCCTTGGACTGCTGGGGTTTTTTCCCCCAAAAGAAGGTACCCGTGACTGGCATATTCTGAAACTGGCCTGATTTGGCAAAAGAGACACAGGAGTATGTGTGTGTTGTTCATGGGTGTTTTTAAGGGAGTAGAACTTCTAACAGCAGAATTCCGCCATCATTCTAAATCTGTATAACTTTTAAATAAGCAACTCTGACATAGGGAGGTTTATTGTCAGTGGGCAATGGGTCCCACACATCTGTTTCAGGACTGCATGGACTGGGATTCTGTAGCATATATGCATGCCTTCCAAGAAGATAGTAATGAAATTAATCTCTGGGCATTGTCTCAGTGTCACTTCATAAAGAGGTGATTACAAGCAGGGTTTGAATTTGGACCTGGGAAAAATGACCGAGACAAGTGGTTTATTTTCTTCTTGTTCTCATCTTTCTCTTGCTAAACCCTTCCCCTCTTGTGGGGATCTGATGGTTCTGTTAGCCAGTCAGAGACCCTCTCCGACTGAATATCAGACAAAAGTACAGTTCAATTAATGATGTACACGTGGCCTGACATGCACACGGTACATGCCCTCTCATAGAGGAATGCGGGCTCTCCAGGGAAAAGCCAAAAACCAAGAGAGAGACCATGTAAAAATTCTGAGGAGCTTTCTTAGAACATCATGTGATGGATGGGCAGGAGGACACACCCCAAGACACACACACACACACACACACACACACACATCTATTCATACCACAGTGAAAAAAAGTCAAAAAAAGATTCCAGAGGTTTAGATCTGGAGGCCTTCAAATGTATCCAAGTTGGGGTCATATGTATTTCTCACTGCCACTCTCTGAGCTACAGAAGAAGCTCCTAACTGACCAGTCAGGGTTTGGGATTAAACAGGAGCCAGGAACTGGCAGGTCTGTTCTGCTTGCTCTTTTGCAGCATCATTTGCCCCTCTGTAGGAATGAGGTTTAGACAGTGGGCGGGGATGGAGGTCTGAGATTCAGCCCCTGGAAACTGATCTCTGGGTAATTATTTATTTAACTTTGGGAAACTTCTGCAAACTCAGCTGCAGCAAACAGGAAGAGGTTTCTAAGATTCAAGCTAGTAGCCCTTCATGGCTGGAATCCTTCCCTTCAGCCCCTGCAAAAGGAACAGGCTACAGATCAACATATGTACTAATCACGATGGCATTCAGCTCACCTCCAAATGGCTTCTAATTACCACTTATGTAGTGGTATTGAGGCAGGTGAGTAGAATATTAGAAAAATTCTCTGGCAAGTGGAGCAAGGAAACAAATGGTTGAACAAATGGCCTGAATGGCTGAGCAATGTTAACAGCCAGCTGATAGAGTCACAAGACTCTATCCTCCATAACCAAAGATACCAGGTGCTTTATACCTATCCTTCCTAAACAAAGATATCTAAAAGCAGGTGGTTTACATGTTTAGGTCACCATAATCAGGGAGATAGGTTAAAAATAACAGAGCCAGACTAATCCAAGACAGAGGTGAAACTAACCAGAAAATGACCCTAGACTCTGTTATACATTCATTTTAATATTACCAACATGTTAAACAACACATCCAGACACCTAATGAATATTCCATTGTGATCCACCCCCCAGGACCTCTCCTAAAATTCACATCTATAGAAAATAGATAAGACTTCCAAGACAAAGGACACCAGCATGTGCTCTTCTTTGAGCACGCCTGCCACCCCTTTTCCTCAGGAGTGTACTTTGCCTCTCCTGTCCTAAGCTCTAAGGGTCCCCATGAGACCTGCACCCAGGAGAGCAGTGGGCAGCAGCAGCTCATCCCAAGCTCACCCCCAATCCTGTCTCCAGGGGCCCTTCCTTTGCCTCACTGTCCCAAGCTTTAATAAACTTACTCTCCCTTTCACCTGGACTTGTGTTGTGAAATTTTTCCTGCACAAATCAAGAACCTGGAGGTCACTTAACACACAAAAAAAGGTCCAGGATGGGCCAGGCCAGGGCAGGAGTAGCCCCCTGGCCCAGAAGCAATCCAGTAACAGTGTTGAATGTGACAATCCTCTTATTTTGACTTGAAATGTCTCAGTTTTACAAATCTTTATTTTCTAGTAATAATCTTATAAAACATTACTATTTCAGCTAAGTGAAACAGTAAACTTAAAACTTAATGGGGAGTCTGGGGGGCTAGATGATCTCATAAGGTAGGTAATACAGGCACGTGGACTGTGAAGCAGGGGCAACCACTAGAAGAGCCAAAGTCCAGTGTCATCGTGAGCAGGCCCCAGTGCCCTTGTGGCCCACTGAAGGACTGACCGATGCTGGAGGGTTTGGTGCTTGGAGAAAGCAAAACCAAATTAGCTCAGAACCCGTTTCTCCTTTCCGAGGTCAAACTGAACGTGCTTTCCTCGGCCCACTCAGGCGTCACACATGTTGTCCCACTGACCCTCCAATGTCGGGGTTATCATAAACCCCAGAGACGACAGAGGGGGCTGGTAGAAGCATACACATGGCACTGGGCAGACCTGGGCTTGAATCCAGCTCCTCGTCTTCTTAGCTGTGTCCCACTGGACAGATCAGTAAAACCTTCCTAAGAGCCTAGTCCCTCTTGGGGTAAAGTGTGAGTATGGTGATTAAATGGGATGAGGAATGTAGAGCAAATTTCCTTCTTAGCTCAGAGCAAACCCTCAATAAGTGACCGTTGTCATTATCACCATCACACACAAGAAAAAACGGGCTTAGCTAGTTACTTCTCTGACACTCAGCAGGGCTACAGAGAGAGCCCAGCTCTCCAGGCTCAGGTTTTTCCTGTCAGAGCTCTGGCTGTGCCCTGGGCTGGCACCCAACTGGGACGTGACTGCGGTTGAGGGTGGGCAGAAACTGTTCCTATCACAGACCCAAAGGTGGTGCACAGGGTCAGAGGTACATTATAAAGTCTGCTCTCTACAATCAGATAAGAAAACAGGTAAAATGTGTTTCTAAGCTGGAAACCTGAAGACAAAGAACACTATAAATAACACTATAAAGTGATAAAGGATGAGCCTCTGGTGAGTCAAGCAGTGGTCACATTATCAATTAGAGCCTCAGAAGTTCAAGTTCCTTCCTTCACATTGGCCTCTCTCTTCCGCCCCCTAACCACTACCTCTATTCCTCCAGCCACTTAACATTTTTCACAGAGCACTTGCTCACTCAAAGGGTTCCATTTGGTCTTGCCAAGATCTTGGATGAATGGATACATGTTTTTACAGACTTTCCTGTGTTGAAGTCACCAGGCCCAGGAGTCTGAGGGACAGTGCTTTAACCCAGAAGACTGATTCAGAGCAAACAGCCTGGGAGAACATTGCCCCAAATCCTCACCTCCCTCCTACCCTGCCTTCCAGCAGTCTGAGCCCAGAACACTGGCTCAGTTATGGACATGGGAGCATGCACACTGGCTCTGTTTCTTAATGGCTAGGTGATTTCATTTTTTCCAAGTCTTGGTTTTCTCTTCTACAACAATAGGACACTTGGAGGGGTTAAAACTGAAAACTAATCGTTTAACAGTGCTTTCCTTTGTCACTGCAGTGATCAACAACATTCACTCTCTTCCCTCCTTCCTTTTACCATAAAACCTCCCCCACCCAATTCTATGGCCATCCCATATCTTTAGTGTTGAGATCTGGGACATAAGAAGTGGAAATGGTGGGGGATTAATGGAAGTTTGCTGTAGCTATAACAGATAAGTGACTACTGCTTCAGGAGGATAAAAGTCCTATCAGTGAAGTGGAGAGAAGGGGGCGGCCCCAGATCGCCTACCTGCTCTGGTAACTGGAGCAAGAACACTTGTTCTTTCAACATCATTTACCAGGTATATCCAAGTCAGCACCTACTCGGACACAGGAATTTAGAGACAGCTTTCACATCCAAACAACACTACTTCATCTTCTACCTTTGGTCTCTCTTTCCTGTTGTACATGAATTCACATTGTAGATCCTATGAAAGCCAAAATTATGATTTTTCTGGTTCTCCAGCCCTATTTTAACTTGCTTGAAAAAATTACAGCCTCTCCCCACACCAGTGGACAAAGGTTGCTTTCCCCAGTGTTGGTGTTCTTGGGTTTCTTCAGATAAAAATCAAGAGGAATCCCCAGAGAACTCTTTGACAGATTTCATTAAGCTTATGTTCAAGCACAAGGAAGACAGCACCAAGGCAAGGAAGGTCCTCTGAACTGGCTCTGCTTGGCTGCTTTTATAATGTGGGGACAAGAAGGCTTGCACAAAAAGACAGACTTTTTGGAAAAGGCAGGCTGCGGAATTTTCAGGGTCAGGGTATGAAAAGCAAACAGAAAAGAAATAAAATTCTGCCTTTTTCTTTTTCTTTCTTTCTTTCTTTCTTTCTTTCTTTCTTTCTTTCTTTCTTTCTTTCTTTCTTTTTTTTTTTTTTTAGCAGGGAGTGTGGAGGTGTGACGGTGTGACATTCTTTGGTCAGATTATCTCTCTGGCTGCCTGATCTTAACTTGGTTTCCTAACCACCTGGTACACCTGGTATTTTTCTATCCCCAGGCTCTCAGGCAATTCTTTTTCAGTCTCTTGCTTGTTCTCCATTCGCTGTCCCTCATCTCTGTGAAGATTTTCAGAGCTTGGTTCTTCCCATGATAATTTTACTTCCTTTCCAATTTGGATTTTTCCCCCCCTAATTGCTCTGACTATAGCTTCTAGTACTATGTTGAATAGAAGTTGTGAACGTGGGTATCATTTTCTTGTTCTTGATCTTAGAGCAAAAGCTTTCAGTTTTCAGCATTGAATGTGATATTCATTGTTGGTTTTTTAATACATGGCCTTTATTATGTTGAGGTAGTTTCTTTCTATTCCTAAATTACTGACTGTTTTAATAATGAAAGTGTGTTTGGTTATGTCAAATATTTTCCTGCATCAATTGAAGTGATCTTTTTTTTCTTTATTCTGTTAATATGCTATTATCACATTGATTGATTTTCTATGTTGCATTTTATCTTTGTGTTTTAGAAGTAAGTCCCATGTGGTCATAAGGTATAATCCTTTGAATGTGCTATTGAATTTTGTTTGATTGTATTTTATTAAGGATTTTGCGTCTATATTTATAATGTATGTCAGTCTGTAGTTTTTGTGATTTTTTTCTTGATGTTTTTGGATTTAGTATTAGATTAATGTTGGTCTCATAGAATGAGTTTGGAAGTATTTCTCTTCTTCAATTTCTTGGAAGAATTTTGGGGTAATTGGTTCTAATATTTTTTTAAGTGTTTGATAAAATTTACAAGTACAGCTATTTGGTTGTAGACTTCTCTTTTGAGGGAGGTTTTCTATGACTGATTCAATCTTTGTGCTAATTACAGATCTGTTTGGATTTCCTGTTTCTTTATGATAAGTAGGTTGTGTATTTCTAGGAAATTTTCTAGTTTATACAACTTATTTGATATATTCTCATATAATGATTTATAGTTTGCTCTTACAGTTATTTTTATTTCTGTACTATTGGTACTAATGTCTCCACTATTATTTCTGAGTTTAGTTGTTTGAGTCTTCTCTCTTTTGTTGTTCAGTCAATCTAGCTAAAGACTTGTCAGTTTCTTGATTTTTTAAAAATAACCAACTCTTGGTTTTATTGATTTTTCCTATAGTTTTTTCATTCTCTATTTTATTATGTCTGCACTAATCTTTATTATTTTCTTTCTTCTAATAAAGGTTGGTATAATTTGTCCTTCTGTTTCAACTTCCATAAGATGTGAAATGGTGTTGTGCACTTAAAACCTTTGTTGTTTTCTAAACTTTCACAGCTACAAATTTACCTCTTGGCACTGCTTTTGCTGAATCACATAAGTTTTTGAACATTACATTTTTTTTATTTATCTCAAGATATTTTCAGTTTTACTTTGTGGTTTCTTCTTTTACCCATTGGTTATTTAAGAGTACTGTTTAATTTTTACAAACTTATAAATTTTCAACTTTTCTGTCTACTGTTGATTGCTAATTTCATTCCATTGTAATCAGAAAAAAATATTTTGTATATTTTTTAAAAATTTAAAATTTATTAAGACTTGTTTTGTGGCCTAACATATGGTTTGTCCTATAGAATGTTACATGAGCACCTGCAATAAATACGTTTTCTATTGCTATTGGGTCATATTCTGCAAATATCTATTAGGCTTAATTGGTACACAGTGTTTTTCAAGTTTTTTTAATTATTGATCATCTCTCTAATGTTCTATATATTGTTGAGGTGGTTTATTAAAAGTTCCTATTATTATTCTACACCTATCTAGTTCTTTCTTCAATTCATGTATTTAAAATCATTGATGTTTGGTGCACACAAAGGAGGAACCCCCCAAAACCTGGAATTTATTTGTAAAAAATTATGTATTATTCTTACATGTTTAAACTTCAGTCACTTTCAAAGTACTCTCCATTTGATGCAATACACCTATCAAAAAGTTTTTTCAACTGCTCAAAACAGGTTTTAAACTCATTGATTTTGGCATCTTTTAGTACTTACACTGTTTTTTGTTTCACCTCTTCCACATCAGCAAAATGTTTCTGGGGAACATCTGGGGAAATAAAAAAGTTGCCTGGGGAGAGATTGGGTGAATAGGGAGGGTGGGGCATGGGGGTTATGCTGTTTTTGGTCAAAAACTACTGAACACCTAGCATGGTGTGGGCAGGTGTGCTCATAAATCACCCATCATGAAATGGGCAAATGCACTGAAAGAGTCTTCAGAAAAAATTCACTGAAACTAAATGCAGCTTCTCACAGCAACACCAACTGGTGCACTGATACAGATGGGCTCCTAGAACACTCCCCTAGCAGGAGAAGCCTGTACTACAATGGGCCCATCCTCCAGATGATAATACCAGTTTTGGGGGAGTCCTCCCTCACAGATAGCAATAGATGATATAAATCTCCAAGGGGAAGAAGGGGGTTGGAATTTCCTAAGCTACCATCTTGCTGGCATCATTTCTGGCATGCCTGTTATTGAAATGACAGTCATGAGATCCAGAAAAGCTAATGAGTTGCAAAACTGTGAATAAATCCTATGAAATTCTACTCTAGTGTTTTTTTATTCTACACTAGATAACTTCAAGCTATATTTCGAATAATCAGAGTGATAAAAATGTGCATGCAAATAGTACATTAAAATTTACAAATTAGTTTTGTTTCCTCATAATATTTAGAGGTTCTCTGTAGAACACCTAAGGAAGAAATTATCCCATTTACTGGATAAAGAATCTGAATTTCTATTAGGTTGCCCAAGGTCATATATAATCTAGTGGGGACCCCATATCAGTCATTATTACTCTGTGTGACATTTCTGGCTTCTACCCCACACTTTCAGAGACTGGGCAGGCACAGGAGTGGAAGGTGGGCACACAATCAGGGAGGGAGATGAAAGGTTTTCCAGGAATTTCTCACCTACTTTGATCATGACATAGCCCCCAGGCTGGGTGAAGGGAAGGGTCAGGTGCTCATCCTGGAGGGTGGCAGGCTGTGGGCAAAGAGCTGCCCCTGGCATGCGGGACAGAGTCATGGGAGTATCAGGAACCTGCATTCCAAGGACAGCAAACCCATCCTTTCTCTTTTGTTTCCTGATCTCCGAAATGAGGCTCTGACCCCATTTTCTGCTAGTGGCCACTATCCCTCTCCCTCCTCTCACCCCTCTGCAAGGAAAGCTTTAAGGCTGCCCTGGACCTGAGCTGGCCCCCTGGTGAAAATGCCCCTGTGCCTGCCTCCCTGGTTACAGAACCTGCCCTGGCCACTGATCTGGGTGGGGGAGATGGGCCTGCAGAAGAAGAGAGATTGCCTGTGGCTGCTGTTTTATTATCTTCAACTGATTCCTGTCCTGGGAGGTTTTGTAAAGACTTGTTCTCTCAGACACCCCTGTTTCTGTAGACACCATTGATCCCAGGATTTAAAGTCACCTCGTCACTAGCCTCTTCTCAGGCAGTACTCACTGTCTCTCTGAAATTACCTGGTGGTCTTCTCTGCTTCTCCTCCCACCTGAGAGGGTCCCAGTACCATTGTACAAACACATACTTGTACATATTGTGCACAGCACAACCCTAGGGAATGTAGTCTCCTTGTGGTGCAGGGAACGGTACCCTTGGGGCTCGGCTCTGAAAACCCACACAGCTCTGCACTGTCATGCTGGATCATGGGGGTCCACCCATGAACTGAAGTTGGTAAAGTGGCACCTTTGGCTCCAGATACTTCCACAGGTGACAATTTTATGACCTGTGTGTGGCCACCAGATGAACAGAGAACAGTGAATTGATAGCTTCTAAAGTTAAATTTCTGTGTGAAAAAGAATAATAGGGTATATTGCCCTGGGAGGTTAGCTCAGTTGGTTAGAGCGTTGTCCCAATACACAAAGATTACAGGTTCTATCCCCTGTCAGGGTGCATACAAGAATCAACCAATCAATGTATAAATAAGTGGAACAAAAAATCTCTCTCTCCCTTTCTTTCTAAAAATCAGTAAACAAAAAAATTATTTAAAAAAGAAGAATAGGGTATATAGTTGACAGCCTCAACAGTTATTACTAAAAAAATTGATGAAACAATTCTTCTCTAGTTAGCCATTATTTTAAAAAGCGATATACAAGTTACATCAAAATGAAAATTAAATAAAATCTGAACTATAGTGAAATGGTTTTTCATATCTTGGACCTACTAGAATATAATTTATGTAGTAAGGGGAAGTACAAATTTACCTGCAACATTATTTTGGAGGTAGAAACCTTCTGGGAGTGTCTATAGTGCCCCATAATGAAGTGATGTGAAGCTCCTTTGGTGTGAAGCACTTTTATAAGCAATTTTATCAGTCCTTTCAGAAGAGACCTTTAGCTGTGTGCTTTCAGCTTATCAGAGATAAATTCTCATTGAGCTAAATTCTCAGCACCACCTCCCATTACTTACTGCATCCCCCTCCACTTATTTGCCTCTCATTTGCATAAGTAAAAACTGTCAGCTTCATGAGGTTTCAAGCAGAAAGACAATGAACTTGTCAACACTTAGCCTTCATGGCACCTGTGCCCTCAGCTTAGAAATGTGAACTGTACAAAAGAGTTTTCTATCTTAAAGTTAAGAGTGTCTGGGAGATAAAGAAATGAATCTGTGGAGCACAGGGACTTCCCGGGGCAGTGAAACTGCTCTGTGTGGCATTCATGGTAGATACTTGACGTCTCACCTCTGTCAGAGCCCACAGACTGCACAGCACAAAGGATGAGCCCTCTGTAAAGTATGAATTTTTGTTAATAATAATGCGTATGAATTGTTTTTCGATTAGTGCAGGGGAAGCTGCTAATGAAAGATGTCAATAATAGGGGGAACTGAGGGCTGGGCATGTGGAGACTCTGCTCAGCTTTCTGTAAACCTAAAACTGTTCTAAGAATGAAAGCCTATTAATGGAAATCATTTGAGTGTTCAATTTTCCACAACTAAAATATTTTAAAAATCAGATAATTTTTCTTTGATTAAATTTGCCAAGTCAAATTCTTTGAAAGAGGACACGCCTTTTTCAAACAACAACATGTTGACCCAGGGTGCACACAGGGGCCCTGACAGTCCCCCAGACACACCCACACACACGGCTTCAAACCAGAGCTGTCTCCCACCCTACATGTCTCCTGCCGCCTTCACCCTACTGTGCTCCTTCTCTAGCATAGGGGTACATGCCATGTTCTCACAGGTTCCAGGGGTGAGGAGGAAGGTCTTTGGGGAGTGGGTGGGCATCATTCTGTCTAAAACACTTGCCCTACTAAGATGTGCAGGAGCCAAAATCCTATGGTTCCAAAATTCGAACTCACTTAGCCTCCTAAGATTTGCAACCAGCCTTCTCTGTAGAAGGCTTCTTAGGTTCGATCAGTGTGTATTCCAGCCTAGCAGATCTCAGTTCCTCTGAGAAGGGTAAGAAAAGAGAGGAAAAGGATGATCTGACTCAAAGAGCATTCTGGGGGTGGAGGAAAGAAATGACTTCCTGAAGGGGGGGTGAAGAAGTATGCAATGTCTTAGGGGCTGTAAAGGCAGAAAAGAGCCTGGAGTCTGAGGAGAGACATTACTGAAACTGCCTCTATCTGCATGAAGACTAAGCTTCAGTCCAGTACTCTGTTAAACAGCAAATCCATTTTTTTAAATATTTTCTTTTTGTTCTATGTGCTTGGTAAACTTGATGTGGCCACAGGGTAAAATCACAAAGCCTTGGTGTCTCAGCTCATTATCACCTTCTCTCTTAGACTGCCTCGTCTGGTTCTCTCTAAATACCCCTCTCCACACCTGCTTTTAATCAATGCTGCTTTCTAATTTCCTTTCCCTCCCGCCCCCCTCCCTCTTCCTCTCCCCACAGCCCCACTATCTCAGCCAGCACTGCCCCGCCTGCCTGTCTGTGCTCTGTGACTTGGGAAGGGAGGCTCACAGGGTGAGAACAAATCTCCCAGGGAAACAGGCCACAAGGAGGAACCCCAATCCAGAAGCCTCCTCGTTCTCAGCCCCTGTCTCCTGTGGCCCCAGCTGCTCACCTGCCTAGAGTGTGAAGGACGCATCACAGAGTTCCTGTGTCTCCCCTGAGCCAGCCCAAGCCAGCAGCAGCAGGACCGTGAGCTCCAGGCTCACTCTCTGCAGGCAGTCCTCGCCCCTGAGTCACAGCTGCATCAGACGCAGTGGGGGACTCAGGATGGACTCATGCCCATGGTGCCTCCGGGGTCCTGCTGGGCTGCCTGTCCCTGCAAAGACAACTCTGACCCCACTACACATCCCCACTCACCCCAGATATGTCTCGTAATACCAGAGGGCATTACTTGTCCCGCACTTCAGGATCATTGCACCAGCAGGACTGAAAAGCCCTGTTTCCACAAAATAAGAGGTTTCTTTAGCTTTTAAACATGGGCCTTACAGCAAATCATCTGAGAGTGCTTGAAAACATGGATTAGTGAACCATACCTGAAGCTACCAAATTAAATATATACTTTTGGCTAGGCTGGGGCCTCCTCATTTCTAAACGGCTCCTCAGCTGCTCCTGGTGCCCAATGTCTGTCCGTGGATCTGTGTTTTGCAACTAATGCACCAACCTCAGATTCCTCAAATTACACCAGGCAAAGTGAAACTCAGCAAAATCTCAGATCTCACAAGCCTACCACAAACTCCTCTCCCTGCAATAGCACCTGAATATCAGTCATACCATGAGAAAATGCCCCATTTTCAGCACGGTGGCTGAGCCATGAGTCAGCGTGGATCCTGGTCACAGCTCTCTTAGCAAGCCTCTTGGTTGCAAGCTCAGTCTGCAACATTATTTGATGTAAATACTTTGTTAATTTTTTTTTGTCAAATTGTGATGACTCTAAGGCAGGAGTTTGTTGTCCAAAAGTCCAAAAATCAGAGCCACAAGGTCAAAGAAGAAATATCAACAAAAAGTTTAAAGTACGTGTATTTTCAATGAAATAAAAATTAAGATTTGACATTGCAATGATTGTTCAGGAGCCCTTTCTCAAGATACAACGGTGCTCTCGAGTGAGGGCATGGTGGCCAGACTTTAGCTCGCTCCTCCGGCCGCCTGTACCAACCCGAAGTGCAGCGTGTTTGACTTCGAACGGCCCCGGGGAAGAATTATGGCTCAGCCTCTTGCTAGCTAAGCGACCTTGGGTAATTAGCCTTTTAGAACCTCTGTTTAATCATCTGTAAGATAGGCTTCAACATAGAATATGCTTCAGCGAATTGTTGTATGAATAGATGCATGGAGAAAAGCAAATACTAAGAAATGATACCTATTAATACTACTTTAGCATAGCCTTCTGATAGGCATGAAATAGTTGTGGTCCTTCTCAAAGCTTTCGTCTGTCAGAGGCCGATGAGGAAAGCACACAGCTGATTCTCACACACATTGGGATAGAGGATGTAGAAGGGAGAAGACAGTACCTTAGTGAAAAGTCATGATTCCCCCAAAAGTATCTGCCAGTTTTCTCCCTGTGCATGGAGGGAGAGCCAGATTTCATTACTATTAAAGGCATTAAGAGGGAGGCTGCAAATGCTGTCAGCTGGCTGCCCAGAGCCTTGGTGGTTACCCACCTCCCCACTCTCCGAGGCCTGTGCTCTGTGCCAGGTCCATGGTGCAAACGAAACACTGGAATGCTCCTCTGCTCTGGGGTCCTGGCAGGAAGAGCTTGCTCAGACTCCCTCAGAGCCCCCAGCTCTTCTGCTCTACACCCAGCAACCCTCGGCTGCCACCTGCAAGGGCTCTCACACCTGCTCAGCAGGTGTTCACATCTTGGTAGTAGGAAGACATGGGCTGACCAAGCTGGCTCACTGCCTCCGTTTGCATTGTTGCTGATTGAGTTTTAATTGGCAGTTCTTATCTGTAATGGAAGGTAATTGCACACATTCCCAGGAATCATTTGCTGAGTGGGAAGAAATTCATACACGTGGGATCTTTCTGGAAGAGTTAATTAATGCAGCAGATGGTAGGATGTTGGCTGGCCTGACAGAGGAGGGGCCTTCATGGGGGCATGGAAGTCCTCGGAGCCCACCCCACTCCTGCCCGCCACTTGGCTCCAGATGCCTCTTGCAGTACATATCTGGGTGAAGTCTGGGTTGAGGCTCACTTTGGGGTCTCTGTCTAAACATCTGGTGATCTGGTGTTGGGGACAAGGTCAACATGAACATCATCAGTGTGCCACTGTGAGCCGAGCAGAGAAACAGCTGTGCACTACGGCCAGGGCCGTAGTGCACAGCTCCTCCTAGGGCCCTGGCTGTGTGACTGTGGATGGCTCACCTGCCCTGGTTGAGCCCATTTATCCTGCTGTTCAATGGACAATCAGACTAGACCCAAGCACCGGTCATTCCTAGCAGTGACTATGGATTGGGGGTGAGGAAATTGATGGGCAGGGTCTCTGGGCAACTCATCTCAACACAATCTGAACCCCTCCACTTGGGTCTGATGTGCTGAGCAGCATTACAGGCTAAATTGTGTCCCCCCAAATTCACATGCTGCGGCACTAATCCCCATTACCTCAGAAGGTGACTGTATTTGGAGATAAGGTCTTTAAAGAGGTGATTAAGTTAAAATGAATCCATTGGGATAGGCCTGAGTCCATATGACTTTTGTCCTTATAAGAAGAGGAAACTGGTGAAAAGAGACCTCAGAGATGCATGCACAGAAGAAAGGTCACAGGAGGACAGAAGTTGAAGGTGGCCAAGGACAGCTGGAGGAAGCCAAACCTGCTGACATCTCGATCCTGGGCTTTCAGTCTCCAGAAATGTAGAAATAAACTTCTGTTGTTTCAGTCACCAATCTGTGGGATTTCGTCCTTGCAGTTTAAATAGACCAATACAAAAATGTTGTTTAAAATGCTTTTTTCCCCGCAGCTGTAAGAGTGGCTCTCTCAGTACTTTCTGAGAGTCACTACCCAGTGGACCCGGGTCTAAGCACTCATGTCACAGAGAGCTGACCAACCAGGCTCCTGGTCTGGAGGGCAGAGACCAACATTCTGCAAACAAGCAGAATGCATAGCAGATGCTAAAAAGTGCAAGGAGGAGAATTAAAATGGGGTGGTTTGTAGAGAGTAATTGATGGACAGGAGATTCTCTCCAAGGAGGTGATATTTAAGCTGAAATTCAAAATGACCCTAAGGTGGGAACCAGCTTAATGAGCTTGACGGAGAGAAACACCGGCTGCTGTGCAGGGCCACAGAGCTGACCTCAGAGAGTCTGATGACCAGCTGGGGAGGGGCTGAGCGGGAGCAGTATGTACTGAGCTCTCAGGTCCTCTGGCTCTACAATGTGATAGCTTTCACAATCAATAGTTACAGCTAACTTCATCTCCATCATTTTCTCTCTATGGAGTAATAATCAGCCGACCTCACTAAAAGGTTGCACATTTATGAGCATCCTCTATAGCCTCCCTCACTCAATAAAACAAAACTGAAACAAAACTGCAGAGCCGGGCCCCACCACCTAGCCAGAGCATCTCAGTTGCCTAGAGGAGCTAGCTCTGGAAACAAGACATCTATACTTGCATTCTGTGTGGTCCTCTGGAAAGGCCAGAGAACATGGTCTTGAATCACAGATATCACCAGTGTTGCCTTGGCGCTAGCTTTGGTCCCACACAGGCTTGAGTTCGAGTCCCGTCTCTGCCCATAACTAGCTGCACTGAACTTGGGCAAGTCCCTTGTTCCCACTGAGTACTTCCTGAACTGACTGGTGATTCATAATACCTCTGTTTCTTCTTTGGTTTGGGGAAAGAAGAAACCTGGTCTTGCATGGAAAATGTTACACACAGTACCCAGCCACATCAGTGTTAATTGGCTTGTGATGGTTTTTAGTAGTTGCTTCCTAAGTGTTGGTCTCGCATCCCCTCTAAATTGAGCTGTTTGGGGGCATCAAGCTGTCTTTCACTTTTCTATCTCTGCACTGGGATAGACAGCGATAAATCAGTAAGTGCTCAACAAAGTGAAAAGTAATTCTAAAAATCCTAAGCATTTGTTAGGTGCCAGGCATGATTCTAAAGTTCATTTTACCTTCACAATGACCTTGCAGTATAACTACTATTATTATTCTTTTTTAACAAACGAGAGTGAGAGCACAGTTAAAACTGGGCCCAGGCTATGTTTTACTGAGAGTCCTCATGCCCTTCGCCACTATTCCCCACTGACTTCACTCGCTTATTGCAAGGAGAGAGGTGGAGACAAGTCCTGCTTCACAAAGAAGGTGGTGGGGAGCTTTATTGGAACATGTCACACCTCTCTTCCTCCTGACACACCTCAGGAGGCCAGACTCCCCCAGGGACTCTGGACTGAAGGGCTGTCCAGGTTACGGCTGCTGCAGAGAGCTGAGTGGAGTTTTGGCTGCATGAGACCGGGCATACCAAAGGCATGGCACATGGTCTGGACTAACCCCTTTCTAACCAGGGCTCTGGAATGCCTCAGTGCAGGGATGTTGACGATGATGACGATGATGATGATGATGACAATGATAATAGTGGCCAGCATGCCTGGGTGCATTCTGTGTGCTGGACCTCATGGCCTCTACCTGCATTCTCTGTTAGAGCTCTCCTCAACTCTATGTGCGCATATGACTAACACGTGCTTTCAGATGAGGAGACAGGGGTTCTGAGAAGGCAAATCACTGGCCAAGGGTAGACTGCCAATAAGTGTCACATCCAGGTCCATACCCCGCCCACAGCCTTCCTCACTGCCGGGCACCCTACATTACAAGCACCCTAAAGGAAGAGAGGAAGGAGGCACACACTGCCGGCCTCTGGAAACCTGCACGTGTATTCCCTGTCCCTGCCACCCCATTCTCTCCCTGACCCGGCCAGGCTGCCTCCTGCACACAGCCTTCTTTCCTTCCTGGGCTCTCAGGGGTCATTTTTCTCTGGTTCCCTCATCCTTTTGCTCCTGCCTTCTCTCAGGGCCTGAATCACATGCAGTCCCGAGTGCTTCCTACGCCCTACTGAGAGTCCACTTTTCTCTGGGAACTGTCTGTCTCCCCAAATTGCAGGGAATAATAATGGGCTTCACATGAAACAAGCACTTGTTGGCTTTATCAAATGAATATATATTCATATGTATATGAAATGAACACTGTGTGTGTGCAGGTGTGTGTTGATAATATTGCAGGTGCGGTTTCCGACCACAATAAAGTGACTAATGCAAAAAAAAAGTCATAATCTTTTTGCTGGTGGAGGGCCCTGTCTTCAATTTGATAAAACTGTAACATCTGTGATACACAATAAAACAAGTTATATATATATAATCTCTGTCTTTTCTTTCCCCCAACTGGGAGGTATTGTGTCCCAATTTTATGCAGAATAAAATTGTACCAGAGGGGAGGTGCCTGGGGAGCTGGGTATAAAACATGAAGGGATTAAAAAGTACATAATGGTAGTTACAAAATAATCACAGGGATATAAAATACAGCACAGGAAATATAGTCAGGAATATTGT
This sequence comes from Phyllostomus discolor, assembly GCF_004126475.2. NCBI lineage: Eukaryota > Metazoa > Chordata > Mammalia > Chiroptera > Phyllostomidae > Phyllostomus > Phyllostomus discolor. The sequence goes on along the minus strand of NC_040915.2, from coordinate 73,097,990 downwards.
AACAGCCACATATGGTGCCAGGTGGGTACTTGAAATATCAGGGGGACATGTTGCAAACTATGATTATCCAATGACTATGCTGTACACTTAAACCTAATACAAAATAATATTGAATGTAAACTGTAATTTTAAAATAAAATTTAGATAAAATGTAAAAAATACCAAGGCTGAGAGAAGCTACTGACTCACCCCAGGTCACACTGCTAGAGGCTGCAGAAGCTGGGCTTAGAATCAGGTCTGCCTTTTCCTCAACTCGGTGACCTCACCAGAGCTCACGGCTTCTGGGATTCCACTGGGATTCACTGAGTAGTTCTGAAAGACAGCTCAGTCAGCACTGCCTTCCTCTCAGCTGCACTATGGCCTGTATTAAATGATTTTGTGCTGTTGCCTCTTAGCTCCTGATGCTGGCTGTATTCAGAGCAGCTATGAGCAGTCACCAGCTCAACAAAGACACCTTTGTTATTCCAGTTTGTTGATAATTGCAGTGTGACAGATAACATACAATGACTTTGCAGTGATAATTGCCACTGGGGATCGGAAAGGGCCCTACCCAGAGGGGCTCTGTCAGAGGTGAAGGGGGCAGCATCCTCACTCAGCCTCAGGCTGCCCCTCCCCCACCTCTTTCTGGAGCCTGCCTGTTCCCTCACCAACTGCTGGTCCGGCCAGCACTTCGCAGCTGCAAAGGGCCTGGAGAGCACTATTGGCTTTTAATAAAGAGGGTAAACCCTGCGAGGACGACCACAACAAGGGACAGCTAAAATAACGATATCTCACCACTTTCCTGCTCCGGACCCTTTCCACCAGACCTTAGACTCGTCCCTCATAAACATAAACCCAAGTCCTGCCTATCATTTCAGTCTCCCCTGTCTTGTAATATGGGAAGAAAAAAAACTTTATTTGTCCCTGTTAAAAAAAGAGACAACAGAGCTAAAATGGAGTCACACGTACTAAGTCCATATAACCACACCAAGAGGTAATGTGCAACTTGATTACAGTTTTAACATTCCTGACAATGGAACCTTAAACCAGTCAATTGGGAATTTCCTGGTCAGCACCAGTGAGGTCATGTGCCTTCCAGACACTTACTGGCTCCTAATGGAAGGTGGCCTTGCCCCCAACAATCCAAACTTTGCTGGTACCTTCCTCGTCCTGCTCTCTTCTGCCTATAATTCTCATTTTGTGAAGCTTTTTGGAGCTCCTTTCTATTTGCCAAATGTGATGCTACCAAAGTCATGATTTCTTCAATAAAACTGTTAAGATCTTCAAAAGCTGTCAGGATGTTTACCACCTACCTGCAAGAGCCCTGTGTTAGGATGAGTTGGTCACAGAATGGGTTACATTGGCAATAGGTTACCCATCAACCTCAAGAAAATTTCATGCAGTGAAGTACACTGTAAAATCCCACAAAGATCCAAGTCAGCAGCACATCTCTCTCAGCTAGTAAGTTGGCTCCAAGAGACCCAAGGCTTAGCTAAAAAAAAAAAAAAAAAAAAAGTCCTGATGTTCCACAGAGTTGAGTATGCCACCTTCCAGCACATCTACTTACTTTATGTCTAAGGACCTCAGTCCCAGAAGCTGTAAATATCTACAAAAATGGCAAATCCTACATTTTTGTTTGGGGCACTGATAACATAATTTGATAACCATTGTACTGGGGGCTCCAAAATATGGCCAGGCAGAAACATCAGTTATACCCCATTTGAGGTTAGACATGGCAGGACAGAAAAGTGACTAGAGTCCTACCAAACTGCTGCAAGCCCTCCAGGAATGACAGTGGCTATTATGGAGAATGCCCCAGTTATTCAAGATCATTCTTTTAAAAAGTACCATTGCAATCCAGGGTCCCCAAGTCAATCAGATGAAACAGAAAATCTACTTTAATTGGCATGCATAAGTCTCCAAAGGCTTCAAAATTCCAAAATAGCTTCATCGAAAGATTTGTTTAGAAAGGCTGATAAAAAAAATTAAAGACACAAAAGTACCTAAAACAAAAGGCTAAGTCTTAGGTGACTCATACTGCTTTATCCATCCCCCTTTGATGGACTACTCATTTTACAAATCCCATCTTGCTAATCTTTTCAATCTGAAGAGCATAAGACCATAAGCATTTCTACCAAAATAACGGCTTTATAGCTATCCCCATCTCTCTATTGAAGGAGGGTCCCCAAATAGACTCCTCCCAGGAGTTAAGAAACTCTGAGGGATTTTCTGGTAAACTGGTACATTATCTTTTAAATAGCCAAGGGAAACTAAAATTAAAATTAATAAAAAATCGTGTCAAATTTTAGTGGATGCTGAAGTTATACTTCCTATTTTAAACCCCACTTGAAAATGGATGATGCTGTTCTAGAATAGCTGGAGGCAGCCATCTGAGTTATCTCAGGATGAGATGCTTACCAGAGTCATCTTTCCCAGATATCTGTCTGCGGTACCCAGGAAAAATAAAAGAATAAAATATATTTTGCATCTTCTTCAGGGTTATTGTAACAGGGTACAGCCAAGAGGAGGGGGGCCCAAATAGGGATTTGAATGGGGTCCAGAACTCAAGGTGTTCAGGAAATATTAGGATGTCCTTACCCCTTCCCCCACAGGTGTGGGTTGGGGGAAGGGACACATGGAGCAGGGCCATTGAGAGCTGTTTTGCATAGCAACAGCCTTGCAGCTAACCTCTGGCCTGGTCATTTAACATGTCTACAACCTTTAACTGGTTGCATAGATATGTTAAATAGCTGTGGCCATGCTCTGAGCCAGGGGAATGGAAGTAACTTCCCCACCAAGATGTAACTGGGGGGCAGGTCCCCCAAGTTACAGCACCTATGTGAGAGCTTAGAGAAGATTGGCTCCAGGACATGGGGCCATGCCTGCCCAGACTCACGATGGCAGCCCAGTAAAGCTGGAATGATATGAGTGCTGGCAGGTGTAACTGATTGTAGGAGGAGTCAGAAATGGGGCTGCAGGAAGAGATTGGTGTGGAGATTTAAACCCAGACACGGCAGCCATTGCAGGGGAGAACCACGTGGCTTTGGCAGAGTGGAGACTCCCATGGCCATTGTGCAGAGAGGACCATGAGGCTAGGGCAGAGAAGGAGAACCATGCGGTAACCGAGGGAGGCCTACCAGCCAAGACGGATTACTGGGAAGAACCGAGGGCTGCCTGTGTTGTGGAAAATCCACCCACACTCGCGGAGATAACGAAGCACAAACTTTATTACCCGGGGGCTCAAGGGGGGTTAATTCCCAAATCCTGAGCCGAAAAAGGCTGGGTTAGGGGTCCTTTTATATACCAGTTACACAGGCAGAAAGGGATGGGGAACCAGCTGCTGAAAGCAAGCATTCAGAAGCAGGAGCAAGGTTAGTGACCTTGAGATAACATTACTTAGCAACGTCTGCTAGCCAGCTCCTTACCTAAAATAGCTTTTACTCAGCTTTTGTCCCAACAAAACTTGCAAGTGTTACAGAGAGCAGTTTCTTTTCCTGCCACACCTGAACCACAGACCTCTATTTCTTTTCCTGAAATATGGTACTCCAGACTGGGCAAAGGGAGAAGGAAGGACTGTGTGTGTTTGTGGGTGTTTTAAGGGACTTTGGGATTTTGATGAAGACATTAGGTCACTACTTTAAGTTTGTATAACATTAAATAAACATTTCCTTTCCTTTTCACAAATCTCTAGCATTGAGAGACGTCTTCCCTCTGGCAGCAGACATAACAAACCTGTGGGGTTCCTTTCTGGTAATAGTATATCCCACCTTGGCCTAATGTTGTTCTGTAACATTACCTCCTGAGTCCAACAGATTGTTCAATATTGCCAGTAATATTCACTCTTTGTATCAGCTGAAACTTGATGAGATATTTAAAAGATTTTTTTTAGTAGCTTTATGGACAAAAAGTGGACCAATTGGAAGATGATATTAAAAAGTCTACTGCTTTTTTAGGCCCTTTCCCCTCAAGCTTAAATGAAATCCAGAGGGAAAGAAAATTCTTCTAAAGCCTTTGTGAAGAATTTACTAAAACTTTCTGGACAATAAGCTCTAAATCCAGAATATAATAATCTTTTATTTCCTTATTAGTTGGAAATATTTCCCCTGATATAAAGAAATAGAAGGAAATGCAGTAGGGTGGGTAGATGTGCTCCCTGTTATTATATAATTTACAACCAAAATCTTTGAGTATTAAAAACAGATAACCACATTTTAAAATTGAGACTGATAGGGGACTCAAGACTTGGAAAATTTTAGCTTAAGGTAAAAAGTTGTAAGTCTAGCAAGTAATGTGTATGTTAAGCTTTTGTTTCAGAAACTATAGATAAGACCCATCCTGGCTCCTGGGAAAAACAGCCAACTTCCTGGGGCACTGGCTAGAGATTACCACCAGGGGACATGTTGGAGTCATCTGGGCCTTTTGTGTGACCACCGCCCCCACTTGGGAACAGCTGACTGCTGAGAACAGGAATACTGCAGCTTTGCTCACCTAATCCTCCCTGAATTTCAAAGCCCTCACTGTACCTTGTTTGTCCTCCTCCATCCCCTTATAAAAGATCTGGCCAGGAAAGAGAGGGGAAGATGGTTTGTTAGGGTATGAACCCGCCATCTTCTCGGATCACTGGCCATCTGAATAAAGCGCCCAAAAAAGATTCAATCACTGTCATTGCTTATTGGATTTGGTAGTGACAGGCAGCCGGAACGCCCGTGTCTTTTCCAGTTACAAGACTTTACAAGAGCAGAGATGTGTCTTCAGAAATGATTCAATGTCCACCTATTACTTTTACCAATCCCTAAAAATCTCCTATTTTTCTCAAAATGCTTGTAGTTATTGTAAAATTCTGGCTGTAGGAAACAAAAGTCCTTTTTGGAGAAACTTGCATTCTTGCCTATGCCTTTGAGATGTAAATATTTTATCTGATCTTCACCAGAAACTATTTTCTAGACCATCCCTTTGCAATGTAAGCTTCATGAAGGTAACTTATCAGAATAAGAAAAAAGGTAGAAAGAAAAGGGTATTTGGAACATATATGAATAAAAATGATTAAGTGTCTTCCCCACAATAATGAAAGTTTTATCTACCCTGGCTGGTGTGGCTCAGTGGATTGAGCACTGGCCTGGGAACCAAAGGGTCACCAGTTTGATTCCCAGTCTAGGGCACAGGCCTGGCTTGCTGGCCATGTCCCCAGTAGGCGGTGTGCACAAGAGGCAACCACACATTGATTTTTCCCTCTCTTTCTCCTCCCTTCCTTCTCCTCTCTCTAAAAATAAGTGAAATAAAATCTTTTTTTAAAAAAGATCATGCACCATGATCAAGTGGGAGTTATCTTGAGATACAAGGATGCTACATTTACAAACCAATAAGTGTGATTCACCACATAAACAAAATGAGGGATAAAAACCACATGGTCATATCAATAGATGCAAAAAGCATTTCATAAAATTCAGCACTCATTTATGATAAAAACTCTCAGCAAACTGGGAATAGAGGGAACATACATAAACACAATGAAGGCCATGTATGACAAACCATAACTTTCTGAGTACAGGTATTTTACTCTTGGTTAAATTAGTTCCTAAATATTTTTTGATGCAATTATAAATGAGACCATTTTCTTAGTTCCTCTTTCTGATCATTCATAATTTGGTGTATTTTAAATAGGAACCAGTTTCTAAATATTAATTTTGCATCCTGCTACTTTACTGAATTTATTTATCACTTTTAATAGATTATTTTTGTGTGTGGAAGTTTTAGGTTCTTTATATGCTCTATTATGTCTGCAAGTAATGAAAATTTTACTGTTTCCTTTTCAATTTGGGTGCCTTTTACTTATTTATTTTTTCATGATTACGACTTTCAGTACTATGTTTAATAAAAGTAGATATTCTTGTCTTGTTTTTGATCTTAAAGAAAAAAGTTTTCAGCTCTTCACTATTATTAGTAGGATGTTAGCTGTCATGTGACTTTCAGTGTGTTGAGGAATGGTTGGTCTATTTGCACTTTGCTGAGAATTTTTACCATAAATAGAGGATGGGTTTTGTCAAATGGGTTTTTTTTTTTGTATCATTTCATATGATCATATAATTTTTAGCTTTCCTTTTTTATGTAGTATATCATTTAAATTGATTAACAAATATTAAACCAACCTTGCATCCCAGGAATAAATCTCTCTTGGCTATGGCATATGATGCTTTAATCTATTGCGGAATTCAGTTTTTCGGTTTGTGAATATTTAGTTGAATGTTTTTGCATCTATGCTCATCAAGAATATTGGCCTATATTGCCTTTTTGTTGTTGTAATGTCCCTGTCTGGTCTAGGGATCAAGGTTGCTGGCCTTGTAAAATGAACCCGAGAGCCTTCCTTTCTCCTCAGTTTTTAAAAACTATTTTGAAAAGGATAAATGATAGTTCTTATTTGACGGGCTTGTAAAATTTTCCTATGAAACCATCTAGTCCAGTATTTTTGTTTGCTGGGAGATTCTTTTGACTACTGATTTAATTTGGTTAATAGTTATTGGTCTGTTCAGATATTCTGTTTCTTCTTAATTATCTTGGAAGATTGTATGTTTCTAAAACTTCACTTCTTTCTTCCAGATTAACCAATTTGTTGGCATATAGTGTCAGTTGTCACTTTTACTATTTTAATTTTTTATTATTTGGGTTCTCTCTCTTTTTGCTTAATGAACCTGGTTAAACTTTATCAATTTCATTTATCTTTTCAAAGAACCAGCTTTTGGTTTCATTATCTTTAGCATTTTTTTTTAGATTCTATATCATTTATTTTTACTCTGGTCTTAAATACTTCTTACTACTTACTCAGAGCTTCATTTATTGTACTTTTTCTAGTACCTTTAGTTATAAGTTTAGATTGTTTATTTGAGATTTTTTTTGTTTGTTTTTGGAGACAGGCCTGTTTTGCTATGAATTGGGCTCTTATAACTGGTTGTCTGTGTCTCATAGATTTTTGGTTATTATACCTTGTTTTTATTTGTCTTAAAATACCTTTGAATTTCTTCCTTATTTTATTGTTAAGTCATGCATTGTTTAGTATCATGTTATTTAGCATCTGTGTGTTCATGTGTTTTTCAGTGTTTTTCTCTTACTTAATTTCTAATTTTACACCATTGTGTTGAGAGCACAATCTCAAACTTCTTAAATTTATTGAGACTTGTTGTATGGCCTAACATGTGGTCTATCCTGGAAAATGTTGCGTGTGCATTTAAAAAATGTGTTTTCCTGCTTTGAGGTAAAATATTCTAAAAACATTAATAAAATTTGTCTGTTCTAATATTTTGTTTAAGACTGCTATTTCCTTGTTGATTTTCTGTCTGGATGATTTATTCATTGATGTCAGTGTGATAGTAATATTGTCTAGTATTATTGTATTACTGTTCATCTCTTTATGTTCATCAGTATTTTCTTTATAAATTTAGAGGCTCCTCTGTTAAGTGCATAAATGTTTGTAAGGGTTATGTCCTTTTGTTGGAATGATCCCTTTGTCATTCTTAAATGTCTTTTTTATTTTTTGGTCTGTAATTATAGCCTTTGTTTTAAAGTCTATTTTTCCTAATGTAATTATTACTAATCCAGCTTTTTTTCTCATTCCCATTTGCATGAAATATTTTTTCCAACCCTTTACTTCTAGTTTGCGTGTGTGTCTTTGGTTTTGAAGCGAGTCTCTTGGAGACAGGGTATTGTTTTGTTATCCATTCAGTTATCCAATGTGTTTTAATTGGAAAATTTAATCCACTTAAATTTAAAGTAATTATTGGTAGGTATGTACTTACTGCTCTTTTGTTACTCCTATTTTTGATATATTTTTCTTCTTAAAGAAGAAAATATTTCTCTTCAATATTTCTAGTAGTACTAATTTGGTGGTGATGAACTCCTTTGGCTTTTTCTTGTCTAGGAAGCTCTTTACTCTCCCTCAGTTCTAAATGATAGCCTTTCTGGGTAGAGAAATCTTGGTTGTATTTGCATTTTATCACTTTGAATATTTCATCACTTCAAATATTTTGTTCCAATCTTTTCTGGCCTGCAAAGCTGAGAAATTAGCTGACAGTATTATGGGACCTCCTTTTTACATAACATAGCTTTTTTTCTTGCTACTTTTAAAATTCTCTGTCTTTTTGCCACTCAGTTTGATGTATCTTGGTGTGGGCCTCCTGTGTTTCATCTTGTTTCAGACACTCTGTACTTCTCGGATTTGTATGTTTTCTTTTTTCACCAAGTTTTGAAAGTTCTTAGTCATTATAAATAGGTTTTCAATCCTTTGCTCTCTCTTTTCTCCTTCTGGTACCCCTATGATATGAATGTTGGTGTGTTTGATGTTATCCTGGAGTTTCCTTACACCATCAATTTTATTTTTATTATTTTTACTTTTTGCCATTCTATTCTGATAGGGTGTTTTCTGCTACCTTATTTTCCAAATCACTGACTTGAGACTCTGCTTCATTTAATCTGGTGTTGATTCCATCTAATGTATTCTTTGTTGTGGGTACTGTACTCATTTCTGACTTTTTTCTGTTTTCGACCTTCTTTTTTATGTTTCCCATCTCTTTTTTGAAGTTCTTACTGAGTTCACTTATTTTTTTCTCCTATGTTCATTGAGCAGCTTTATAATCAGTGTTTTGAACTCTGTATCTGGAAAATTGCTTACCTCCATATTTACTTCTTTTTCTGGATTTTTGTTCTGTTCTTTCATTTGGCATACAGTTGTCTTCTCATTTTGTTCAACTCCCTGTGTTTGTTTCTCTGTATTAAGTAAAGCACTTACATCACCCAATCTCAGCAGGGTGGCTTACATAGCAGGTGTTCTGTGGGGTACAGTGGCACAATCTCCCTGGTCACCTGAGCCTGGGTTTCCAGGGCCGTCTGTAGTGCGGGTTTTGTGTGCCTTCCTGTCATACTTGAGTCTTGATTGCTTTTGGGATCACCGGGTGAGATTGCTCCTCAGGCTGTCTGGCTGTGAAGACTGACCTTTCCAAGGAACAGGCTGCTTTGCAAAGGCTTACTCCATAGGTGTGGGATTGGCTTTGGCAGGGCTCTGGTGCCTGGTGATCCCACCTTTAACATACACCGTTTGTGGGGTATTTGCATAGTGCATGCTGCAGTCTAAAGCTGGCCACTGCACGTGGGTCATACAGCTTCTCGAGAGGCACTCTGGTGCAGGCCAAGATAAATGGCTGCTTCTTCCCAGCCTGGGGCCACATCATAGAAGCTACGAAGTGACAGGTAGTTGGTTGCTTCCTGAGCTGGGCTAGAAGGCACCTGGGAGAGGCTTTGCTGCAAACTGTGGCAGATTACCACTCTTCCCAAGCTTGGGGCCACTGGCAAGCACACCAAAGCCTGCCACTGTTTGTTTGGGGTTTATGGGCCTTTGGGAGATTTTAGGAAATTTTGCAGCATAACCCAAGGCCAGGGCTTGAGGGGAACAGCTGCTGAAAATGGTTTGGGCCACTATATGAGCTAGGAGGGATGAGATCTGTTGGAATCACTAGGTGGAGTGAGTGGCATGAGCCAGGTTCGCGACAAGCTCATGCCCGACACCCGCCTGTGCTTGCTGGCTGTGCGAGGGAAGGTCTCAGTGAAGGAACCACAGTGCCTCCTGGCACTGCGGTATAAGAGGCAGAGCCCCAGCCCTGTTGCTGCCCATATTTCCTTAGCACGTTTCCGTTACTGTTTCTTTGCTGAAGTTAGGGTGAGTGCCAGTGAGTGACTCTGTGTTCAGGCCCTTTAAGAGGATGCCTATGTCTACAGCAACGTTCCATCTCAGTTGGATAAAATCCCCACTCACGTTCATAACCAGAAATCTTAAAATCTTTTTAAGATTTTATTTATTTATTTTTAGAGAGAGAAGGGAGGGAGATAGAGAGAGAGAGTGAAACATCAATGTGCGGTTGCTGGGGGTTATGGCTTGCAACCCAGGCATGTACCCTGACTGGGAATCGAACCTGCAACACTTGGGTTCGCAGCCTGCACTCAATCCACTGAGCTACACCAGCCAGGGCAATAAAATCTTTTTTAAAAATTTAAAATAAATAATAATACTGACAAGTGTTTTTCTTTGTTTTTATTTGACAAGTAAGTACACTATAAAAATTTTTATCTGAACAGTAAAATAAGAGCAGGTCAAAATAATATAGTTATAAATTATTATAACTATGTGAGACAGATTTAATGTTTTTAAATGAAGAAATGGAAATGTATCCAATTTTATATAGGTTCTCCCCTTTCAGGAAATGAATATAAAGCTGAATGCCCAGTGTTTTTCTGTTCTTTGCTGCTGAAAAAAGTCACAAATAATAGAAAAAAATAGGTAAGGTCCAGCCCTGTGGTGAGACCACAGCAGCACCACTTGCCAGGCTGTCGTCGTCTGAAATCTGACACTCAGCCTGCTTTCTCCCGGTGGGCACGCTGACCAACCCCCCCACCCCCGCCACCCTGGGGTCGCTGCCCTGAAGGTTCTGCCGTTCACTCCCGCATGGGCGACTCTGTCCAGTCCTCTCCTTGCACTCGCAGCACTTGTCTCCTTCCTGTGTTTTCCCCTAACTGCGGATACTTAAAATTTCATTGTCATTTCACATGCTTCGTTACTGACTGCTGTGTAACGAATTCCCCCAAATCTGGCCTGTACCAACAGCAAGCTTTCATTACGTCCATTATGGGTCAGGATCCAGACTCGGGCTCAGGGTCTCGGAGGGCGGTAGTCCAGCCCACCTGACAGGCCATGGTCCTGGGGCGGGAGTACTCACTCCCGGCTCTCTCGCCGGGCTGCTGGGAGGTCTCAGCTCCTTTCTCCTGAATGAGGAAGCTTCTTCTCTTACTGCTGGTGAGTTATCTCCTGTGCGAGGAAAGTCAGAAGAGTGATGGTCTAATCTTGGTGCATAAATTATTTGACCTGACAACGCCCTGCACAGGGAATCTTAGACTGTTTCACATTGAGTGAGGCCTTAGACGATGGTCACGTGACCAGTGCTGGTGGGACAGGCCACAGAGACCAAAACCATCACCTCACAGGGATGCAGTGTTGCTTTCTTCTACCCTGGGGAGGGGGAAGAAACAAAGAGAAATATTAAAAAATAACAAAAACCTAGGAAACATATACATCTTCCTGGGTTTATTTCTTTTCTTATGGGGGAATACAGTAGTGAAAGTAAATAAATAAAAATGCTGACTTTCTAGGTGATACAGTTGAACTGCCCTGCAGTTAGGCAGATCCTGAGAGTGGTATATGCGTGTGTATCCATTCTCCAGTTTGCAGAAACTAAAGGCAACAACAGCATTAAAATGAATATATGAGACATAATAATTGTGCCAACAGCAGATGGGGGTATTGTCAAGGGCTGGTTTATTTATTCGTTTGCACAGAAGTTCAATGGCTTCCTAATTGTGCATTATTTTTTATCCTGTCCTTTTGTCTTTCTGTTTTAAAAAAACTAACATTTGAGGTTGTCAGATCACTGTAGCACCTCTGACAGATGTGGAGCCTGTCCTGAGGAAGGTTCTGGAATAGCCCTCAGTCTTCTGACTTCTAAGATGTCGGCATTGCGGCCCCATGCCCCAGCCTGGGGTTTTGGCGAAGCAGGCACAAGCTGAGTGGCATTCTAACCCCACCTTAAAACCATCTGCAAGCCACAAGTTAATGCCTTGTATTCTGCTCACTTAGCACATTTGGAAGAAATTCCTAGATGGTAACAAACATGAAAACAAGAGACAGCATAGGAAAGGCAGGACCCTGAGCTGTGCTGTGTTCTCTTACTCCCACAGCAGCTCCTTGTCCCGTGTACCTAGCATCGCTCACTTCTCTGCCTTCTTCTCTGATTCCTTTTTTTTGTGTGTAAGAGTTTGTCATGTCTTTTAGATGCCTCTCCCCAGCATGACCCAGGGCCTATCACTAAGGCCCATTCTGCTCCATCCCACCATCAGGGCCTGAACAGTCCTGAGCAGGCTCCGTCAGTGGACATCCTGCTGAGCAGAATGATCAGGGATGCTCGCAGGGACCAGAGCTGAGGGCTGCCTTTAGCCCCTGGTTTGGGTGTTTGAACTGACCCGAAACTACCAGTTCAGCATCCTGAAAAGGGGAAAAAACTACTGAGGCCCACCCGAGGGTCTCCAGGCACATCTCATCAGCAGGTGCCTCTGTAGATGCCTAACACAGGGACACCTGGAGTTGCAGGTGTCCCTTCTGAACTTCTGGACTGTTGGAACTTCACAGAGAAAGAGACATGCCTCTCTGATGGTGACATCATCCTTCCATCTCAGTCTTGGGGCTGGCATTTCTTGCCATGTGACTTTATGAAGGATTTGTTTCCCACCAATCAAAAGGGACAGAGCACCCTCAGAGTACACCCTTTACCTTTATTGGACCCAACCAGGACCTTCTGTGGGGCCCAGGCTTATAGCTTGTGGGCTGGACAGATGTATGCTCAGAGCTGTGTGGCCGTGGGGTCCTGGGCAGTGACAGTGATGATGACGATGGGTGCTCAGAGCTGTGTGGTCATGGGGTCCTGGGCAGTGACAGTGATGACAACAATGGGCGCTCACAGCTGTGTGGCTGTGGAGTCCTGGTCAGTGAGGATAATGATGAGGATGGGTGCTCAGAGCTGTGTGGCCATGGGGTCCTGGTCAGTGACAGTGCTGTTCAGGAACCACTGTTGGTTTCCAGAGGAAACAATGGTGCAGGAGAGAGAAATGGAAATGATTTCGAGGCCCTTCCTGACTCAACAAGGGTCCACCACTGACCCATCCTCTTTCACGATTTGCTCTTAGGTGTGAAGTCTGCCCAGCAGCCGGAAACAAAAATGGGCATGTGAAATTCCTGTGAGGAGCACTGAGCTTGGGAGAGGGAAAGGGCCTGAAAGTTTTTCATTACTTTTACATTGGTTCCCCCCCCCCCCAATATTATATTCTGTGGTTATTATCTGGAAATATGCATACATGGTCATTCTTGAAATATAAGAAGATTTAGATAATCAAACAGGGTAAAAACTTTCCATTAAGCATACCTCTCCCCATCTTTAGAATACTGGTTTATAGCTGTTCATCTTTGCAGCAAAATAATGGTAAATAGCTACAAAGTGCATTAGCCAGACACCACTTCCTTCTGCCTTTTACCGTAATAGTAAATAGTGAAGAACCTCTTCAGATCAGGTTTACTAGGCCACGTGTTTCAGGTTCAGACAGTTCAGCAAAGCCCCTTTGGTGCTGGGAAGAAAGCAGGGTCTCTGGAGCCTGGACCCGACTACAGAGTACCTGGGCGGTGAGGTCACTCCAGGTCACCTCACTGGGTCTGTTCTCTGTGCTCCTAGACAGTGAGGGAGAAGCTGAGATCCAGCCCTGGGTCTGTGCTTTGACTCCCTTGGGGAAAGCAACAGGCACATGGGGCAGCAGGGCCAACAGCCTAAACACTGAGTGAGCCTCAGTGAAACCAGTAGCAGTGTCCAAATTACAAAATCAACACTTCTCCCTGGTGATTCAGTCTCCCAGACACTTAGTTGCTGAAGTGACCTGCCCAGGCTTCCGTGAAGATTCTAGGCCATTTTCAAAAACCTATGTATAGGTCACAGCTGGAGCAGCCACCAGGCAGGTTTCCCTTTTGCCACTGCTGTGTAGCCTTCCAGGACTGTGGGATGCAGACACCTACCTGGGACCTGGGGAAAACACTTAACCAGCACGGGTGGGGGCAGCTTTCTCAGACCTTGCTCACTGCACACAGCTCAGGCTGAGCTCTGCAGAGCAGTGGCTGCCAGGACTGTTGTGGCCTGAGTCCAGTTTTGCTCTCTGAGGCCTCAGACTGCTCCAGCCTTACAGCCTGCTGCATCTGCACAGAGGCCTCCCTCTGCCCTTTCCCCAGCTGGATCCCAAGCTGACAGACAGATCTGCACCTCTGAGTACCTCACACTGCCTCAGGTCTCCAGTGCGCACTAACCTATTTCTTATGCCCCAACCAAGCGGCTTTTTCCTGCCCCAGGATCCAGACCTACCCATGATTCAGAATAAAGGGTAACGCCTCACATACCAAGAGCCACCAAGATCCTGCCTCAGGGCTGAGCCTGCCTTTGCTCTGACGGGTGCTTCATAGGCCACACAACCCCGCTTGGCCTGGCCTTGCACCGACATTCAAGACAGGAGAAGAGGAAGTGGAGGGCTGAAGCTATTTATTGCAGAAAGTAGAAGCTGCATTTTCCCCTTACCCCTCATCACCAGGACACTGTTTCTAGGGGCAAAGGAGATGATCATGGTCATGTTACAAGTGGGTAAACTGAAGCACAAGACTTTGGCATAGTTCCCAAAGGTGTCAGGGTAAAACAACTCTATTTCCACACTGGACTCTCCTCCCCAGGAGGACAGAGGGACTGTGTTACCCCACCCCATCCTGCTGTCTAGGTTGAGTTTCTTCTGTCTTTCATAGAGAATCTGTGAGCACCTCAGCCCCACCTCTCTGCTCTCCACTCCTCCAGCACCCAGTCCAGATGTGAGCAACTTGCCTTGTGCCAGCTGCTGTGTGACTTTGGACAAGCTACTCATCTCCTCTGTGCCTAATGTCCTCATCTGAAAAAGTGGGAGGATAATGTCTGCTTCCCAGTGTTGTATGAGGATAAAATGAGACAGCGCTTGTAGAGAGCGTACCAAAATACCAGTCACGGGTATTCACACCATGAATGGCAGTTATTGTTGTCATGGTACTTTTGCTGTTACATTACCTTAATCACCACCACACCAACATTACATTACATTACCATCAACATCTGTCGGGAGCCGACAAACAGCTGACCTTTGACACAGTCGGGTCGGGTGAGACGCATCTGTACAGCAGAGGTGACTGTATGCCTTGTCCTTATTAGCATCAGATGGTGAGATTTTTGGACACCTGTGCTTTATAACAAAAACCTCTGCACGATGCCTCTGATTCTGTGCGAAATGACTTGTTGACCACAGAATAGAGACCCCTAGCAACCCTAATGTTGCCTGTTTCCCTCACCTGGAAAGTTAAAGATAGAATTAAACTACGGGCAGACTAGCTGCCAGAATGCTGAAGGAAGCCATTGCTAGGAATGTTTAAGGAGTCACCATTCAAAAGCTCAAGATTTATTAGAACCACTGCCTTTCCCATGCCCTGGGCAGGAACAGTCATTGATGGGACCAGGTAAATAGAGGAGGAAGGAGTTTTAATTTAAATATAATAATCTTAGTACATGGAAACATAATATGCCCCCCCCCCAGATATGTAGTTAATAGATGTAGGTAAAAAATCATTTATCTAATTTAGACAATCTAACTTCCATAAACAATAACTAATTTTTAAATCACTCCTTATACCCCTTTGATTTAGACCAATCTATAGAAACTTAGTAGATATTTAATTATAATCAGCATTTGAAAGTTTGTGCTCGTATAGCTTCGTTGGCTGTCTGATTAATGACTCTCTTGGTCAAAATAACTTTTGTTTAATATGGTTGATCTGTGGGACTTCCTGTACTTTTCGGTTATTTCTTTGTTTAACATGATTGATCTGTAAAATCTTCTGTATTTTTTGAAATTATTTCTATGGTAACCACTTTTGTTTTAATCACATTATGCATTGAATGTTGTATAACCTTCCTTATAAAAATAAAGATTGATTTTTCTCAGAGAGTCAGTCAGGTCTAGAGAGCCTGGCTGTCCTCCAGCACCTCACCCGGTGTCTCATTTCACCTGAGCTGTTTCTCCTTTGGGGACCCGGAGACCCGCTGAGGCTGGACCTCTGCAAACATCATCCTCATCCACACACTCCTCATCTTCATTGTCATCATTGCTACCATCATCACCATACTCATCAGCTTCATCTTTATTGAATTAACAATTCCTCTGCAAATCAGAGGAGTATCACAATCTCCATTTTACAGATGAAGAAACTGAAATATTTTTAAATTCATAATAAAATTAAGCCTAATGAGTCCTATTAGGAAATAATTGACTACACCAATTTAGTCAATATTTACATAAATATTATATAAAGTTGCCTTTTCTGACAAATGGAAGCTGCTTTGATAAATGAGATTGTAACAGAAGTGTATTCAGCAGGCTAACAAACCCAGCTGGGAGGCCGCCCAGCTCCTGCCTCTCAGCATGGTGTGCCCAGGCACAGACTCAGAGGGAAGGCTCAGGAGGAAGTCGGAACTGTGCCCTGTGTCTGTCAGAACAGGCTGTGTGACCCTGAATGCTTCTCTTCTCACCTCTGTGTCAGGCCACCCAGCTTAATAAATGGATGACTCTTACCTTTGCTGGGCAGTTTGATGTTTACAAAAACCCTTAATACCCATGATTTATCTGATCCTTGTAACAAAAGATGATTCCCTGGCTAAAGTGGTTCAGTGGGTCGAGTGCCAGCCTGCCAACTAAAGGAGGATTGCCAGTTCAATTCCAAGTCTAGGGCATGTGCCTGGGTTGCAGGCCAGGTCCTCAGTAGGGGGCACACCAGAGGTAACCACAGAGTGACATTTGTCTCCCTCTCTTTCCCCCTCCTTTTCCACCTCTGAAAGTAAATAAATAAAATCTTTAAGAAAAAGAAGAAGAAAAAGTCTCTACTGTCAGGTCCCCCTAACATTTAACCAGCATTGCTTATATTATAAAGCACTTTGATCTCTACTCCCCTGCTGGATCCTCATTGTCCCTGTGTGGGATGTCCATGCAGCATGCGGGCCCCTGTCCACAGACACAGCTTTGTCAACAGATGTGCATCACTCAATCCATGGGCACATGAGGCTGATTTATCACAGAAAGTTTAGAGCAAGGTGTGTAACAAAGCTACTTGAGGATTTGCCCCATGTCTCGTCAGGGCACAGGAGTGTTCTGGTAGTGCATGGCACCACCCCTCCCTTTTCAGGTCCCTCTTTTCTTTATTGTCAGGTGTGCCATTTCTGTCTAATTTTACATCTTCTGCTGGGAGAAGAAGACAGCAATGCTGTTATGACTCACACTGTTGTAGTTCTTCAGCACCTGCTTTTGTGGAAATAACACAGCTCACCTTGCCCTGAGTTCCTGATACCATTCATCTAATTCTGGTTTTGTCATAGCTCATGATGCCACGTCCCCCCTCGCACCACTCAGGAGCATTAGCTTACCATGGCTTTCCCGAAAGCAGTTGTGTTTCACTCACAATGACCACAAATGAAAGTTTACTCAGAGAATCGCAGCATGAGGATGATGATTTAGTTTCTGGTCATGTTACTTTACTGCTCAAAATCTTACAGCATACATGGAGAATAACTTGTCTCTCTCTTGAATTCATTGAGCCTTACTTAGGGAGTTGCTAGATGTGCTCTCTACAACCTTGGCTGCACTCCTGCCTGCACACAGTACCACCAGCAGGCAGGAGAAGCAAGGGGCCTGATGGAGGAAGAACAACTGCCCCGGAATTCCTGGGGAATTCCTGTCCTGTGTCCCGGCAAAGCTTGAGAGCAACCTGCTAAAGTCCAAGTTCACTCTATCAGTCAGAGGAACAAAGGTCATCAGTTAGAAGGGTGTGTGGGTGTTAAGCAGTGACAACCTCTGAAGTCTTCCAAAGAGATAAACACAGCCACCCCCAAAAGACTGCCTGGCATTGGGGTGATTTCCCTGGACACTAGTAGAGGATCAGAGAGTGCACGGGGTGAAAGGTGACTGCCACTATTCCCACCGGCCTCAGCAGCTACTGACCTGAGGTGGGACAGGTTCCAGTCCCAAACATTTTCCTGTATATTTATTTTCTGAAAGTTTTATGTTTTATGTTTATGTCTGGGATCCACATTGAATTAATCATTATGTAGGTGAGGACAGGCTGAGATTGATTTCATTGCCTATGGTTATTCAATTCCTCCAGCACCACTTGTTGAATTGCTTTTGCACTTCTGTGAAAAACCAATTGAGCATAGTTTTTGTGGGCCTATTTCTGTGTTTTCTGTTCTGTTCCATTGACCTATGTCTCTGTCCCTCCACAAGTCCCAGAGTGTCAATCACTGTAGAAAGATGACACATCTTAAAATTGGATATATTGGTTACTGTGACTTTATTCTTCTTTTTAAAAGTCACTTTAGCTATTCTAGTTTTGTTGCCTCTCCATATAGATATTAGAATGATTTTGTCTACTCCATATCCACAAGAATATTTGCTGAATTTTGATAAGAATTGCATTAAGCTTTATATCAATTTGGAGAAAATTAACATCTCTCTGCTAGGTTGAATAGTATAATCCATGAACACATTTCTTTAGGTTTTCTTGTATTTATTTTACCAGTGTTTTGTAATATATGAGTATTTTCAAAATACAAGTCCTATATATAGGACTTGTGTTAGTTTATACTGAAGTATTTCATTTTTTGAGTAATATTAAATGATATTTTATTTTTAATTTTTGGTGTCCACATGATTGCAGAACAAAAATACAATTGATTTTTTTTAATGCTTATCGTATATCCTGCAAAGTTGCTGAACTCACTTATTAGTTTTAGGAAGTTTCCTTTTAAAAAATATATTTCTTGAGATACTATTCATAGGCAATAATATCATCTGTAGAGAATTTTTAAAATTTCCTATTGTCATGTTCTTTATTTGCACTTTTGCCTGTTCACTGGGTACACTACCAACACTATGCTGACTAGAGTGGATAGAGGAGACACCCTTGCCCTATTCTCCATTTTAGAAGGAAAATATCCATTTTTTAACCGATAAGTATAATGTTAGCTGTGGAGTTTTTGTAGAGACTCCTTATCAAGTTGAGGAAGTTCTCTTCAACTCATTTCCACTTTTCTAGAGCTTTTTATAAATGGGTATTGAACTTTGTCTAACACTTTCTCTCTTTCATTTGATATAATCATGTGATTTATTTATTTTTAGACTGTTACCAGATAGGTAATAATGACTGGTTTATATAATGAAAGTGAGATACCTAGCCCAGCCATTCCCTTAGCTTCTTCAGCAGGGGCATAAACATGTCACCTCACTACATTCAGGTTCAGGGAGAAGTCTCGGCTCCCCTCCTGCACCTATGCTTGTCAGGGTGAGGGCACAGACTTGTTTGTGGATTTGGCGATTACAGCCTAAAAGCTTTCAGTCTTACTAGGTCCCCCCTTTTCTGGTCCTTTGCCTAGAGAGCTAAGGCTTTTGTTGAGGCTTTTTAAATTTTCTTTTTGTCTGTACCTGTGGGTGTTTCTGGGTTGCTGTCTTCTATAGCTGCAAGATAATATATGAGGCAAAAAGAAAGCCCAGGGACATCACTA
Source organism: Phyllostomus discolor (assembly GCF_004126475.2). Lineage (NCBI taxonomy): Eukaryota > Metazoa > Chordata > Mammalia > Chiroptera > Phyllostomidae > Phyllostomus > Phyllostomus discolor. The sequence goes on along the minus strand of NC_040915.2, from coordinate 73,078,773 downwards.
CCATGTTGTTCTCAGGTCCCAATGTTTCCAGAATGCCTAACTTCTCTCTACCTTTTAGAATCATCTTGTGGTTGTTATATATATGTGCAGTGTTTTCATTGTGATTGTGTTACTGTCAGTGTTTAGCTAGATATTGGGAAGGGTAGCAAAAAGGGAACTAGACATGGAACTTAATAAACTGAGGAGCATAAGCCTGCTTGCTAGCCAGGAAACTATAGCTTCACACACTAGAGGATTACAGCATTTCTCCTCCAAAGAGATTAACAATATTCCCTCCCTCCTCTCTCATACTGATTGTTGAGGGGTGTACAGGTGGAGGAGGGTACTTGACCAAAGAGGCTTATCCATCTAGCCTGGGAAAAGAAGGGATTGGTTGGGAAGTAAATCCACCCAAAACCTGAATAAACTAAGAAATTGATTAGCTATTTTGAGAAACTGCCTGGTTCATCCCAAACCCAAGCTCCTGTTTACAACCCCAGGGGAACAAACTAGCTTACTCTCTCTTGCTCCTGACCTTCACTTGCACAGTGTACTTGCCTCTTCTCTCCATGGTCATGTGGCCCTAGTAGCCATGTTGTCCATGGCTGTGCAACTCCACACGCAGGTTCCAGAAAGGAGCTTGAAATGGACTGCTGCTGGAAACACATGCTAAGCTAGCCAGATGCTGGGATGGACTGTATTTGAACATGGAGCATAAACTCTGGGCAGTGGCCTTCATCCTGGCCCTACTGAAGATTGAAATTTTTCTATGGCAGGATGGCTGGATGTGGGACACTGGGAAGACAGGAGGGGAATTAATCTTCTCTAGCCTGGTGAACACTACTGGCTCCACCATGATAATGCCCTGAGACCCTGACCTACTGCAAAAGCCCACAGACACCATGCATATGGTGGCTTGCCTCAGTGTACCCTGAGACTTTTGCTGAGTTGCCTGAGACCCTGTACTGGTACTGAGTTTGAAACTGTAATAACCTGGTGAACACCACTTGCCCTTATCTGGTGACTCCCACAGAAACTGCCTCATACTACTTGTGTACCACCTGAGGCTCTTTCAGGGGCCAAGCCTAATGGGCAGCTGGCAGAGGGTAGTAGCTATCAGGGTGCAGGTTTATCCCTTCCACATCAACCCAAGCACAGCACAAGCAGCTATCAATTATGAATTTCTGATAGGTATCCCAGGGCTGATCACAGGCAACATCTGACATTGACCTGCACTGAAGTCCCTCCCAAGAGGACCTGGAACAAACAAACAAACAAACAAACAAATAAAACAATCCAATTGTTGGCTTCAGATCACAGCAGAGTGCAACTCAAATAACTCCACAAATGGCACACTTAAAAGGAGTCAGCAGGCATTGGACATTGCTGGGGTAAAATTTTCTCATGCAGTCAGCTCTTCCCCAGCAGCTTGTATACTGATTGGTCACAACCAATACTCACAACCACCCAGTCTGAGAGCCGACACCACCCAGAAAAGTGCCAACAGCAATCAAGTCTCAACTATGCATAACAGCACGCATAATACATGCAAGAAACACTCCTGGAGCACCTGGTTGAGGGGACCAGAAAGACTGCTCCACTGAGCCCCACAGGACACCTACTACATAAGGCCACTCTATCAAGAGTGGAAGTCATAGCAAATATACCTATTATATAAAAACAAATTCAGAGATGTAGCCAAAATGGGGAAACAAAAAAAAAAAATGTGCTACAAATGAAAGAATAGGAGAAACCTCCAGGAAAAAAAAAAAAAAACCTAAATAAGACACAGGCAAGCAAGCTACTACAGAATTGAAAACAATAATATAAACATACTCAAAAAACTTAGTGAGGACTCAATAGCATAACAAAAGGGAATAGAAAAGAACCAGGTAAAAATGAAGAATACAATAACAGGAATGAAGATAGAATGAACAGATTAGAAGAAGCAGATAATCAAATCACTGTTATGAAAGATAAACTAATCACAGCAGCAAAAAAAAACAAAAAAAAAAACAAAAAACCCCACAATAAAAATGAGGAGAGTTTGAAGAACCTCTGGGACAACATCAAGCATACTAACATTCACATAATAGGGGTATGAGAAGGAAAAGAAGAGAGCAGAGCAAGAGATTAAGGGCCTATTTGAAAAACTAATGACTGAGAACTTCCCTAATCAGGTGAAAGAAAAAGGCACACAAGTCCAGAAAGCACAGAGTCTCAAACAAGATGAACCCAAAGAAGCCCACATCAAGACAGATTATAATTAAAATGGTGAAGGTTAAAGACAAAAAGAGAATCTTAAAAGCAGCAAGAGAAAAACAGTTAATTACCTAGAAATGAGGTCTCATAAAACTATCAGCTGATTTCTCAACAGAAACATTTGAGACAAGAAATGATTGGCACGATATGTTCAAAGTCATAAAAACAAGGACCTATAAGCAATACCACTTTAATCATGAAGGCTATCACTTATAATTGAAGGAGAAATAAAGAGATTCAGGGGTGAGAAAAAGCTAAAGGAGTTCATTGCCATCAAATTAGTATTAAAAGAAAACTTAAAGGCTCTTCAAGAAGAAGGATGAAGATAAGGATGAGAACAAGAAGAAGAAGAAGAAGAAGAAGAAGAAGAAGAAGGAGGAGGAGGAGGAGGAAAGGAGAGAAAGAAGAAACAGAGGAGCATAGTTATAAAGAGTTAAATGTCAATAACCACTTTAAATGTAAATTGCTTAAATGCTCCAACCAAAAGACATAGGGTAGCCGAATAGATAAGAAAATAAGACACAGCCCAGGCTAGTGTGGCTCAGTGGATTGAGTGCTGGCCTGTGAATCAAAGAGTCGCTGGTTTGATTCCCAGTCAGGGCACATGCCTGGGTTGTGGGCCAGGTGCCCAGTAGGGCTGAGAAAGGCAACCATACATTGATATTTTTCTCCCTCTCTTTCTCCCTCCTTTCCCCTCTCTCTAAAAATAAACAAATAAAATCTTTAAAAAAGAAAATGATACATATATATACTGTCTACAAGAGACCTAAGTCAGATTGAAAGACACACAGACTGGAAGTAAAGGGATAAACAATATTTCATACAGACTCTAAGATGGCATTGGAGTCGGAAGGAGCAGATTCAGCTTCCCTCTGTGCAGGGGAGAAAATCCTAGCCAATCTATGGAATAGAGTAGCAAGCAACCAGCATACTTTAGCATATGTGAAAATAGGGGACCAAGGATTGTGGCAGAACCGAAAAACCGGACCCTAAGAGGAGTGCTGCAACATGGTAGGGTCCCAGGGACCAGCGCAGGGTCCAGGGACTGCAGCCCCAGGCCCATCTCCCACTGCTGGGTTTGCCACAGAGTCCTTGGGAGAAAGCCAGGACAACTGATCTCTCCCCAGCCAAACAAGGTCTGAGCGGCACCTGGAGGAACCCAGTTGCTAGCAAACACACAAGGGCTGTGAGGACCCTTGGAGGCTGTGGACACTGGTGGAGTTGGGTCATACAGAGGACCCTGATCCCCACAGTCACCAGTCTGGCTGGGGAGTTGGGCTGTGGGAGAAGACAGGCCATTGTGTGGAGCAGCAGGCTTATATAGAAAGAATTTCTCAAGAGGACGGAGTAAAAAGACAGATACTATTTGGGGGATTTTCCTAAAGTGATCAATCGCTCCAGCCTCCCTGATACCCAGCCAAGGGCACACAGGCACAGGCACATGGCAGGAGCATCCCCACACCCCAGTCCACAGCAGGAACCCTGGGGAAAGGCCTGATTTTCACACCCAGGGAGCAGGGCTGAGGAGCCATAATAGCTTCCTAGACAGTGCCTGCAGCTGACCAAGGAAGAAAAGCCATACCAATCACCTCTCAGCCTGCCGCAGCCAGCAAGAACAGAAAAACTGGTTTGGCCACTTTGAAACCAAGAGACTTTTTAAATTTTATTCTATTTTTTTAACAATTCTTAATTTTTAAATTTTTATTATTTTTATTCTCTTTTAATTTCTTTTTCCTCTCTTTCCTGCTTTCTTGTTTTATTCCTTCCTCTTTTCTTTCCTCCAATTTTATCTCTTCTTCCTTCCTTTGTCTGCCTTTTTTATTTTTATTTTTTAAAATATCTACAAGTGAGACAAAATCCTGGATCTGTGAAAAAAACAAAGTTGAACCCAAAGAAGGGGCATCACAACAGCTGGGACAGTGAGACAAATGTCACTCTGCTATTACAGAGAACCTGCAAGTTATTGCATATTTTTATTATTATTATTTTTCCAGTATTCTTACATCTTTTTAATAGTATTTTTGTATCCGTCTTCTTTTCTGTATAGTCTGCTTTGCTAGGCTGATTATACTGTATGACCTGACAGCTTCGCCCTGATATCTCTTTCATAGTGTATTGCTAATCTACTGTCCTTTAACTTGCCTGTGTCCCATTAGCACACTACTTGAGGTTCTGTACTCCCTATTCTTGTTACCTAGATTTCATACATTCTGTCACATGATTGTTGCCCTAATATTATTGTAAATAATTGCTGTCCCATGCAATTGTAATTACTTCACAACACCCCTCCCAGATCTTAGCCCATTTCAAAGTTTCCTGAACTCTATTACTGTAGTGGTTAACTATATTCTCTCACACACTACACCTATTTACTATCCTTTACTCTCACCTTACCTCAGAATCTGACCTCCCACAACCTCACTGCTTTCTAGATCCAACTCACAATCCTTCCTTCCCCAACAAGAGTTTTATCTTCTTTCCATCCTTTCTACAAATCAGCTAGCTGGGTGGAAGATCACGGTTAACACTACACATATCCAAAGGATCTCCTACCTCTTCTCTACTGGCTGCTACTGTAAATATCATAGAATACTCTTTTGCTATTTTAAACTATTTTGCCTTCCCCCTCCAACTGATCACAAAAAAGAGTAGGTGGAAGTGGTGAACACCAGGATACCCACTGGAAGAGGAAACCCAACAACAAAGGAACCACTAACAGACAACAATAGAAAAAGGTGAAGGAGGGAGTGGTAACCACACAAACCTCAATCCAGGACCTATCTGGAAATGCAGCGAAACAGTAGAGACAGTACCCAATACAAACAACTGAACAAGAGTAAGAAAGAATTGTTTAAACCTTACACACATGGAAGAACCAGCTTCAACACAACCTACCCTCACCAGCACAACAAAATACAAGAGGTGGTGGACAGAGTGACCCTCATTTAACCAGCTGGTGGGAAGGAATCACCAAAGAAAGACCCAAAAACAATCAAAACCCAAAGGCAAACACAAAGCCACCTTAAATGACAGCCCAAGACCAGTGAGCTCGGAAGATCAAGGAAGCTGCACCACTGAAATTCATTGCTATTCTACTACAGAAGTTCAGACCACAAACCCAGGGAGCCAGAACAGATCAATTTAAGAAGCTGAGGCTAACAAGAAGAGTCTCATGAACAATAGGAAGACAAAGAAACAATCCCCAAGTGAAAGGGAAGGAGGAAGCCTCAGAAAGAATGCTAAATGAAATAGAGGCAACTCAACTATCAGATATTCAGTTCAAAGCAATGATTGTCAGGAAGCTCAATGAGCTCACAATGAGCTACGAGAAACTACAGGGAAGCTACAATAAACTCACTGAAAACTACATCAACATGAAAAAAGGAAATAGAAACTATCAACAAGGGCCAAGAGGAAATGAAGAATATAATTTCTGAACTTAAGAACACAGTAGAAGGAATGAAAAGCACGATCAAGGAAACAGAAGATCGGATCAGCCAGCTAGAGGACAAAGTAGAAGAAAACACCCAGAAAGAGCAAGAAAAGGAAAAGAGGCTCAGAAAGAATGAAGAGGGATTAAGAGAAATGCAAGACAATATGAAACATAATAATATTTGGATAATAGGGATACCAGAAGGAGAAGAAGAAGAGCAAGGATAGAACACCTATTTGAAAAAGTAATGATGGAAAATTTCCCTAATTTGATGAGAGAAAAAGTCACACAAATCCAGGATACACAGAGAGTTCCAATCAAGAGGAACCCAAAAAGGGTTACTTCAAGACATATCATAATTAAAATGGCAAAATACCAAGACAAAGAGAGAATCTTAAAAGCAGCGAGGGAGAAACAGGAAGTAACATACAAGGGAGCCCCAATAAGGTTAGCAGCTGACTTCTCAATGGAAACACTCCAAGCCAGAAGAGAATGGCAAAAAATATTCCAAATAATGAGAACCAGAGGTCTGCAACCAAGGCTACTTTACCCAGCAAGGCTCTCAATCAAGATAGAAGGCCAAATAAGAAGCTTCCCAGACAAAAGAAGTCTAAAAGAATGCACCTCCACCAAACCAGCACTGCAAGAGATGCTAAAGGGCCTGCTTTAAGGAAAAGAAGGAAAAGAGAGAGAGAGAGGAACACAGTTACAAAAATGGCAATGAATAAGTACCTATCAGTAATAACTTTAAACATACATGGGTTAAATGCTCCAATCAAAAGACATAGAATAGCTGAATGGATAAGAAAGCATGACCCACACATATGCAGCCTGCAAGAAACCCACCTCAGGATAAAAGATCTACACAGACTAAAAGTGAAGAGCTGGAAACAAATTTTCCAAGCAAATGAACAGGAAAAAAAAGCTGGGGTAACAATACTCATATCAAACAAAATAGACTTCTAAAAAAGGGCCACAAAAACAGACCCACAAGGCTACTTCATAATACACAAGGGAAGAATCCACTAAGAAGACATAAACATTGTAAATATATATGCACCCAATATAGGAATACCTAAATACATAAAGAAAATCTTAGAGAACTTTAAGAAGGATATTGACAGCAACACAATTATAGTAGGGAATTTTAACATCCCACTGTCAAAAATGGACAGATCTTCCAAACAAAATATCAACAAAGGTATTATGGCATTGAACAATGCCCTAGAGGAAGTGGACTTAACTGATATATATGAGCCCTTCATCCCAAAGAAGCAAAATACACATTCTTTTCAAACACACATGGAACATTTTCAAAGATAGACCACATGATAGGACACAAAGAAAGCCTCAATAAATTTAAGAAAATTGAAATCATACCAAGTATTTTCTCTGACCACAAGGGACTGAAACTAGAAACCAACCCCAAGGGAAGAAACCCGAAATACTCAAAACCATGGAGATTGAATAGCATGCTATCAAACCATGAGTGGGTCAAGAATGAAATAAGGGAAGAAATCAGAAAGTTTATGGAAATGAACAAAAATGAACTCACAATAACCCAAAATTTATTGGACACAGCCAAGGCAGTCCTGAGAGGGAAGTTCATAGCGATACAGGCCTACCTAAAAAAGATAGAAACATTGCAAACAAACAACCTAACCCTACATCTACAAGAACCTGAGGAAAAACAACAAAGACAGCCCAGAGCAAGCAGAAGGAAGGAGATAAGCATGATCAGAGCAGAATTAAATGACATAGAGAATAAAAGCAAATTTCTAAGATTCAATGAATTCAGGAGCTGGTTCTTTGAAAAGATAAACAAAATTGACAAGCCTTTAAGCAGGCTCATCAAGGAAAGAAGAGAAAGGATCCAAATAAACACAATCAGAAATGAAAGAGGAGAGATTACAACTTACACCACAGAAATACAAAGGATTGTAAGAAATTACTATGAAGAACTGTATGCCAAGAAATTTGAAAACCTAGGTGAAATGGACAAATTTCTAGAAAAATATAATCTTCCAAACTCAATAAAAAGAAGCAGAAAGCCTGAACAGACCAATAACAACAGATGAAATTGAAGCAATAATCAAAAAACTCCTCACACACAAAAGTCCAGGTCCAGATGGTTTCACTGGTGAATTCTACAAAGCATTTAAGGAAGAGCTAATCCCTATCCTTCACAGAGTATTCCAAAATAATCCAGAATGATGGAAGACTCCCAAATTCTTTTTATGAATCCAGCATCATCCTAATCCCAAAACCAGATAAGGACACAACAAAGAAAGAAAACTTCAGGCCAATATCACTAATCAACATAGATGCTAAAATCCTCAACAAAATATTGGCAAACTGCATCCAACAATACATTAAAAAGATCATACACCATGACCAAGTGGGATTCACCCCATGGATGCAAGGATGGTTCAATATTTGCAAATCAGTAAATTTAATACATCACATAAACAAAAGCAAAGACAGAAATCATATGATCATATCAATAGATGCAGAAAAAGCATTTGATAAGGTAGAGCCCCCAGTTTTGATAAAAACACTTAGCAAAGTGGGAATAGAGGGAGCATTCCTCAACATAATAAAGGCCATATGTGAGAGACCTACAGCCAACATCATACTCAATGGGCAATAACTAAAATCTTTTCCACTAAGATCAGAAACAAGACAAGGCTGTCCACTTTCACCACTTTTATGCAATATAGTACTGGAAGTTTTAGCCACAGTGATCAGACAAGAAAAGGAAATAAAAGGCATCCAAGTCGGAAAGGAGGAAACAAAATTGTCATTGTTTGTCAAATGACATAATAGTGTACCTAGAAAATCATATAGACTCTGCTAAAAAGCTGCTTGACCTAATAAACGAATTTGGCAAAACTGTAAGATACAAAGTCAATATCCAGAAATCAACGGCATTTTTGTATACCAACAATGAAACAGAAGAAACAGAAATCACACAAAAAAAATCCCATTTGACATAGCAAAAGAAAAATAAAATACCTAGGAATAAATCTAACCAAGAAAGTAAAAGACCTGTATAAAGAAAACTACACAACACTGAAGAAAGAAATTAAGGAAGACACAAACAAATGGAAACATATACCATGTTCATGGATTGGAAGAATTAACATCATCAAAATGTCCATACTACCCAAAGCAATTTACAGATTCAATGCAATACCTATTAAAGTACCAATGGCATATTTCACAGACATAGAACAAAACCCTTCAAAAATTTATATGAAACCATAAATGATCCCGAATAGCTGCTGCAATTTTAAGAAAGAAAAGCAAAGTAGGAGAGATGACAATACCAGATACCAAACTGTATTACAAGGCCACTGTAATCAAATCAGCCTGGTACTGGCATAAAAACAGGCATATGGACCAATGGAACAGAACAGAGAGCCCAGAAATAAGCCCAAGTCCCTATGGTCAATTAATATTTGACAAAGGGGGCAGCAACATAAAATGGAATAAAAATAGCCTCTTCAACAAGTGGTGTTGGGAGAACTGGACAGCTACGTGCAAAAAAAAAGAAAAAATACTTGAGCACCAACTTACATCATACACAGAAATAACTTTAAGGTGGATAAAAGACTTAAATATAAGCCATGTCACCATTAAAGTCCTAGAGGAAATCATAGGCAGGAAAATCTCAGATATTTCATGCAGAAACTTTTTTACTGATATGTCCCCCAGAGCAAGGGACATAAAGGAAAGAATAAACAAATGGGATCTCATCAAAATAAAAAGCTTCTGTTCACCTAAAGAAAACAGTATTAAAATAAAAAGAGAACCAACTGTATGGGAAAACATATTTGCCAATGATACCTCAGACAAGGGTTTAATCTCCAAAATATATAAAGAACTTACATAACTACACTCTAGGAAGACAAGAAACCCAATTAAAAAATGGGCAAAGGACTTGAACAGACACTTCTCCAAGGAGGGCATACAGAGGATCCAGAGACACATGAAAAGATGCTCAATATCGCTAGCTATCAGAGAGATGCAAATTAAAACCACAATGAGATACCACAATACACCAGTCAGAATGGCCATCATAAACAATGCAGCAAACAAGTGTTGGAGAGGTTGTGGTGAAAAGGGGACCCTAGTGCACTATTGGTGGGACTGCAGACTGGTACAACCACTATGGAAAACAGTATGGAATTTTTTCAGAAAACTAAAAATGTATCTGCCTTTTGACCCAGCAATTCCACTGCTGGGACTATATCCTAAGAGCCCTAAAACACCAATCCAAAAGAACCTATGCACCTTAATGTTCATTGCAGCACAATTTACAATAGCCAAGTGTTGGAAGCAACCTAGATGCCCATCAGTAAATGAAGGGATAAAAAAATTATGGTACATTTACACAATGGAATTCTATGCAGCAGAATTCCAGCTGCAGAAAGAAAGAAGGTTCCAGACAGAAAGAAGGAGCTCCTACCCTTTGCAACAGCATGGATGCAACTGGAAAGTATTATGCTAAGCGAAACAAGCCAGGCAGTGAAAGACAAATACCACATGATCTCATCTTTAACAGGAACCTAAACAACAAAACGAAGAAATAAGCAAAATATAACCAAAGACACTGAAATAAAGAAGACACTGACAGAGTTCAGAGGGGAGAGGAGAGGGAATTTCAGGGGAATTTCCGGGGAAAAGGGGAAGGGTTTACAGGAACAAGTACAAAAGGACACATGGATAAAAACTAGGGGCAGGTGGAAATGGAAGGGAGGAGGGCAAGGCTGGGTGGGTGGGTTGGGATGGGAGTAAAAGACAGAAAATTGTACTGCAACAACAACTTAAATAAAATTTTAAAAAATAATAAAATATTTGATCTAGAAATTAAAAAATATTTAATGCAAATGGAAACAAAAAAAGGTTGGGGTATAAATATTTACATCAGCTAAAATAGACTTTAAAACAAAGTCTATAATAAGAGACAAAGTAGGTCATTCCATAATAATAAGGGAATCAATTCAACAAAGCAATATAACTCATAAACATTTATGCACCTAATGTAGGAGCACCTAAATACATAAAGCAAATCTGAATGGACAAAACAGAAGAAAGCAATAGTAATATAATCATAGCAGGAAATTATAACACTTATGGACATCAATGGATAGATCTTTCAGACAAAACAATCATCAAGACAACAGCAGCCTTAAATAAAACACTAGACCAAATGGACTCAATTGGTATATTTAGAGAATTTTACACCAAATCAGTGGAATATACATTTTTGTCAATTGCACATGGGACATTTTCTAAGATAAACTACACAATAAACCACAAAACAAGTCTCAATACATTTAAGACAGAAATAACATCAAGCGTATCTCCAGTCAAAATAGTGTAAAACTAAAAATTGATTACATGAAAAAACACAAAATCATGAATAAGTTACTAAACAATGAATGGGTTAACAATGAGATCAAGTAAAAAAAATAAGCAAGCAAAATACAACCAGACACATTGAAATTAAGAACAAATTGACAGTAACCAGAGGGGAGGTAGGAGGGGATAATGGGGCGGGGGAAGGGGGAATACTTTTCAGGAACATCTATAAAGGACACATGGACAAAATCAAAGGAGGGTAGGATCAAGGGTGGGAAGTGGGGATGGCTGGGGTCAGGAGGGAGTGCTGGGGGGAAATGGAGACAACTGTACTTGAACAAAAATTAAAAAGTTTATAAAAAAGAAATCAAAAGCTACTTTGAGATAAATGAAAATGAAAGCACAACAACCTATTGTCTTGGGACACAGCAAAAGCATTACTAAGAGGGAAAGTCACAGCAACAGAGGCCTACCTCAAGAAATAAAAAACTGCAAGATATACAATCTAACCATCCACCTGAAAAAACTAGAAAGAAAACAAAAAGCAAATCCCAATGTGAGTAGAAAACAGGAAATACCAATGATTAGAGTGGGAAAAAAATAGAATCCACAGAAAAAAATACAGAAGATCAATAAAACCAAGTTGGTTGTAGGAAAAGATTAACAAGATAAACCTGCAACAAGAATCAAGCAAAAATGAGGGAGAACCTAAGTAAATAAAATCAGAAATGAAAGAGAAGAAGCAACACCTGACACCACAGAAATACAAAGGATTTGGAGAAAACAGTTTGAACAATTACATGCCAACAAATTGGGCAATCTAGAAGAAATGGACAAATGCCTACAAACATACAATTTTCCAAGACTGAAACAAGAAGAGACAGAAAAATCTGAACAGACCAATTACAACCAATGAAAATGAAGCAGTAATCAACACCTTTTCAACAAACAAAAGTCCTGGACCTAATGGCTGCACAACAAACATTAAAAGAAGAATTAACACCTGTCCTTCTCAAACTATTCTTAATATTTCAAAAGAAAGAAAGACTCCTGAGTTGGTTTTACAAGGCTAAAATTATCCTGATTTTAAAATGAGATAAAGACATTGCAAAGAAAGGATATCATAGGCTAGTATTCCCATGAACATAATTACAAAAACTCTTCACAAAATAGTAGCAAACTGAATTTAGCAATACATTAAAAAGATCATACACCATGATCACACACCATTTATTCCTGGGATATAAGGTTTGTTCAGTGTTTACAAATCAAGTAACACATTACAGCACATAAATAAAAAATGAATAAAAAGTATAGGATCCCAATATAGATGCAGAAAAAGCTTTTCACAAAATTCAGCACTGATATATGATTAAAAAAACTCTTAGCAAAGTGGGAATAGAGGGAACATACCTCAACATAGTAAAGGCTGCATATGACAAATCCACAGCTAGCATCATATTCAATGGGGAAAAACTAAAAACATTTTTCTTAAGGTCAGAAACACGATAGGGTTATCCAGTTTGATCACTCTTATTCAAAATAGAATTGGAAGCCCTAGCCACAGCAATCAGGCAAGAATACATAAAAGGCATCCAAATTGGAAAAGAAGAAGTACAACTGTCATTATTTGCAGAAGACATGATATTATACATAGAGAAACCAAAAGATTCCACCAAATAACTACTAGGGCTAATAAATGAATTTAGAAAAGTAGCAAGATATAAAATAAGTATTCATAAATTGGCTGCATTTTTATACACTAATAATGAACTATTAAAAGAGAAACTAATAAAAAATCTCATTTATAATTGCATCAAAAAATAAAATAAAATACCTAGGAACAAATTTAACCTATGAGGTAAAAGACCTATACTTGGAAAATTCTAAGACATTGAAAAAAAATGAACAAGATACCAATGAATGAAAGTATACATATACCAAATTCATGCATAGGAAGAATTAACATTGTTAACATGCCCATACTACCAAAAGCAACCTATAGATTCAACTCAATCTTTTTTTTTTAGATTTTATTTATTTATTTTTAGAGAGGGAAGGGAGGGAGAGAGAGAGAGACAGAGAGAAACATCAATGTGTGGTTGCTGGGGACTGTGGCCTGCAACCCAGGCATGTGCCCTGACTGGGAATCGAACCTGCAATGCTTTGGTCTGCAGCCTGCACTCAATCCACTGAGCTATGTCAGCCAGTAAATCTTTATCAAAATACCAATGGTGTTTCTGAACTAGAACAGATAATCCTGAATTTTCTATGGGACCATAAAAGACCCAAATAGCCACAGCAATTTTGAGAGAGACAAAGTTGGAAGTATTATACTACTTGATATCAAATATACTACAAGTCTATATTAATCAATACAGCATAGTACTAGCATAAAATCAAATACATAAATCAATGGAACAGAACAGAGATCCCAGAAATAAATCCACGCCTATATGGTCAATTTATATATTGAACATAATAAAGGAGGCAAGAACATATAAGTGGTAAAGACAGTGTATTCAGTAAATGGTGTTGGGAAAATTGGAGAGATACATGCAAAAAATGAAACTAAACTGCCTTCTAATACCATATACAAGAACAAACTTAAAGACTTAAAAGAGTCAAAACCATACAATTTCTAGTAGAAAACAAGGTAGTAAGCTTTTTGACATTGCTCTTAGAAATGTTTTTCTGATATATCTTTTTTTGGTAAGGGAAACAAAAGAAAAACAAGTGGAACCACATCATAATAAAAACTTTTTGCACAGCAAAGAAAGCCATCAACAAAATAAAAAGACAATCTAATGGATGGGAGAAAATATTCACCAATGAAACATGTGATAAGGAGTTAGTAACTAAAATTTATAAAGAACATATGTACCTTAACACCGAAAAACTGCAATCATATTAAAAAATAGGAAAAGGACCTGAATAGACACCTCTCCAAAGAGGACACAGGTGGCAAATAGACATATTAAAAGGTGCTTAATATCACTAATCACCAGAGAAATGAAAATTAAAACCACAATGATATACCACCTCACCCCTATCAGAATAGCTAATAATCAATAAGTCAACAAACAACAAGTCTTGACAAAAATGTGGAGAAAAGGAAATGCTCATGCACTGCTGGTGGAACTGCAAATTGGTGTTGTCACTATGGAAAATAGTATGGAGGTTCCTGAAAAGAATTAAAAGTAAAACCACTCTGTGACCCAAAAATCTGTGTTTTTTTAAAGAAATCCAACATACTAAATTGAAAAGATATGTGCACCCTATGTTCACTGCAGCATTATTTACAATAGCCAAGATACAGGAGAAACATAAATGACCATCAGTAGACAACTGGATGAAGAAATGGTACGTGTACACACGTGGAATGTTACCCACCATGAAAAATGAAATCTTACAATTTGTGACAGCATGAAAGGACCTTGAGGGTATTTTGCTAAGTGAAATAAGTCAGTCAGAGAAAGACAAATACCATATGATTTGGTGTTTGTCTAAGACAAATACAAAGACAAAGACTCCTATGACAAATCTAAAGAATAAAATTAATGAACAAACAAAACAGAAACAGATTCATAGCTAGAGAGAACAAACTAATGGTTGTCAGATGGGTGGGGGTTGGAGGGCTATGTGAAAAGATGAAGGGATTAAGAAGGACAGATTTGCACTCACGAAATACTCACAGGATGCAAAGTACATCATAGGAAATATGATCAGTAATATTTTAATAACTATGTATGGTGCCAAGTGGGTACTAGAAATATCAGGGGGAACTCTTTGTAAAGTATATGACTGTCTAAACACTATGTCACGCACCTGAAAGTAATACAAAATAACATTGAATGTCCAAAACTTTTAAAAAGGAGAGAAACATTTCTTTTAACTTTCTACTAAAAAACAAAGCATAGTGTGAAAAGGTTTTATATAAAAAATAAATGGCTGGCCCTGGCCAGGTGGCTCAGTTGGTTGGAAAGTGTCCCATACACTAAAAGGATGTAGGTTCAGTCCCATGTTGGGGTACATATGGATATGGGAGGCAACCAACAGGGGTCTCTCTCTCTCTCTCTCTCTCTCTCTCTATCTCTATCTATCTCTATCTCTATCTCTATCTCTATCTCTATCTATCTCTATCATCTCCCCCACCTCCATCCTCTCTTTCTAAAATCAATAAACATATACCCGCAGGGGAGGATTTTTTTAAAAATGTACAACTGTGAGTTTTTTCTTAAAAAAAGATTTTAATGTGTTATTTTCTTTTTCCTGAAAAGCATTTTAAATGTTGTTTCCACTTGTTTTATACAGGGACCACTTGAACTTATCACAGTTAAATATTTTATTCCCAAAACTCCTGGCCTCAATGGTCACAGAATTTACTTTTCCAAGAGCCTATTACCACTAAAGAAATGTCGTCTTTGCTGGGAGAATTGGACAAGCCCTTTAAACTCGTCATCCTTTGGAAGTGGAGCTGTCAGTTCCCAGCCCCTTCCAATCTGCCAGCAGTGTTTGGCATTATTAGAAAAGAGTTACTCCCCAGTCACAAGATATTTTAAAATTATTTTTATGCACCTCTAACAATTATGCTTTTTCCTATCACAGAAAATCTTAACTTGAACATTGAATTGTCCATCTGTTAACTGAGAGCTACATGATGAGAGCTTTAAAATGTACCCATGAGGTGATAAAGCCTTTTTGTGCTTCTATTTATCTTCTCTAATAGCTTTCTCTTCTCTTTGTCTTCATTTTTCTTTCAATAGCTGAAAGGAGTTCTTAATAGCCTGTCACGTTAGAGAGCAGTTGGGACCATTCATCTATTGTGAGCAGTAAGAAATAACCTTCAAATAGAATAAGTCAGAAAGAGGTATTTAAGTGAAAAATAAAATGTTTTGCAGATGAAGGAAGAAAGAGTGTCTGTTCCATTTTCTCCAAAAGAAACATAAAACTCAGACGTCTGCACATCACTGTGTTCCTCCAGCCAAGGGCCTGCCTCCCATAGTTTGTAACAGGAATTCAGGTCGTGGATGGTGTGCAGGTAGAAATGAGAACACAGGACCTGCAGCTTTCAAGGCAACATGGCTCACACATGGTTTTGTTGCTGCCGTTGTGGTTTTTTTTTCTCCAACTGACTTAGAATATATGATTTAACTTCTGTCCCTCCCAATTCCACATTATTTGCACTATCATTTATTCTAAACAGGATGATAAAATCATGGTTTTATGAAAGTGAATCTTGTATCTAAAAGAGGTGTTCATAAGTTAGTGGCCTTACCTCCAGGCCAGGTTAGCAAGCCTACAACCCTCTCTTGCCACACTCCTGGCTGACAGCATCGAGCCACTGCAGCCCACTGTCCTGGATCAGGCATTTTCTCAACAAACATTCCAGAAAGCCCTGACCAATTGATCAGCATTAGTGCTCCACCAATTAAGCTAATGAAGTATTGCTGTGTAAGAAACTACTCCCAAACTCAGTTGGAGAAAGCAGGGCTTCTGAATGACAAGGTAACTGAAAATAAACCTGAATATCTCCGGAAATTGTCCCAAGGGCTTACAGCAAATGAAACAACTGCATTCAAGAAAATCATGTAAATCTCTGTAAAGATAGTGAGAGTCTGTGGCATTTGATCCATAATCTTCATTATGTCATGGGAACTCTACTCTGAGCCTGTGCAGGCAAGAAGATGGGGATTCTTCCTGTCCTCAGCCCTAACTCTAGGGCTATAATTTCATGTCCGTAGAAGGGCAAGCTCCTGGAGTTTCTTATACCCCATCATCTGTTGCAGAAGCTCTACCCCAGGTAGGTGTCAGGGACAGGTCTGGGTCCCACTCCTCCACTGAGCCCCCATTCACAGGATAAAGACTCTATTTCAGTATGGCAGGCTGAGGATCCTGGAATCCCAATTGCCCCAACTCAAGTTCATTCATAAGGTGGAGATTCCAGATATAAGCAAAACAGAAAGAAGCCAGAAGTTTAATAGAGAGAACCAGGAAAGGGCAGATAAGGAGATTGCTCCTGGGATCACAGCCATCCTGCGGGCAGTGAAGATGTACACACCCAGCAGCAATCAGCACAGAACATAGGGCAGGCAGACTTGGCAGCATCTCCCAAGCTGCACACACACCCATCAACACAACAGGAGCTACCCAGCACAAGGGGCTTAATATAACATCTGACCAAACAGGACATAACAGGAAGCCAGGTGAAAAATAATATCACCCCAGGCAGTCTGGAAGATAGTGTGCATGTCCAAGACTGTTCTTCTCCAAAGGAATCAAGGAGGAAACCTCCAAGCTACCAGTCTCTAGATAAACGTGGGACCAAAAGTATAAACTCTCTGTACTGTGACACACACCCCACCCCCAAACATCAAACATTAAAGGATAAAAGTGTAACTGGCCAAGGGCACTTAAACATACAATTTAACCAGTAAGTGGCTTATCTGACCCAGGGGAGATCCTAGGAATCTGGGTTAAAAGATTAAAGTTAGGGGGAAATTGGAGAAGGGAACAAGATTGTGCAATGCAGGAAATACAGACTTGTCGGAATTAGTTCAGCCAAGTCACTACATAAAGAAGCCCACAGCAAAGCAAAGAACATACCCTGAGAGGATGGGGAGAATCAGTATCCAGAATTCCTGCAATATATTATCTAAAAAGAAGTCTAATTTTGAAAAATAATAAGAGACATATAAAAAATGAAAATAATTTATGCACAGGGAAAAAAGCAGTCAATAGAAATTGCCTTTGAAGGGTCCAATTTATGAACTTAGAAGAAAGAGGTTTCTTTATTGCAGCATTACTAGTAATAAAAATTTAAAAGCAAGCTAGATGTCCATCAATAAGTGAATAGATAAAGAAGATGTGATGTATATGTATATGCATATGTATATAATCAAGTATTATTTAGCAATAAAAAAGAATAAACTCTTGCCATTTGTGACACCATGGATGAACCAAAAGTGTATTATGCTAAGTGATATAAGCCAGAAAAAGAAAAATACCATATGATTTTACTTATATGTGAATTTAAAAAATAAGAAGAGCAAATAAATAGACAAAAGAAAATAAATACAGACCCATAGTTATAAAGAACAAGGTGATGGTTACCAACAGGGAGAGAATGATGGACTGGAAATATTTTTTAATTAAAAAAATGACAAAACATAAAAACAGAAAATTAGAAAAGAAAGAGGGACACTGGTATTCTAAACTCATAGTAGCTTTATGAGCTGAAGCAAGTTCCCCAACATAAGGCTCAGCGTTCTCTTCTAAACTGTTACTAATACAGTTATCATCAAATACTGATGATAATACAATATTGACAGCTGTACTATATACATAATCCATATGATATATGGTAAGTGCTGCTGAGTTTTGGGATGATTAAAAAATAATAAATAAAACAGCCAGAATAATAGCTGTCACAAAATAAATGTACAATTAAATGTTGTGTGCCTTCCCTAATACAGCTGACCTTTTGGTTGGCCAAATTCCATCTGATAATAATCACAATGAGACAGTTCCCCAAACCAGAATTTTTATATTTAATCAGTAAGAGATCTGAAAGGGCATTGACAACTGCCACTGAGATAACATTATACAAGTACTTACAAAGTTGAGCTCATTGCTCATTCAGTATTATTCTCAGCTTCCTCTGAAGTAAGGGAAAGTGTGGCCACATTTTACATCAGAGGGGGTGAAGCTCAGAAAGGAAAGCTGGCCTGCCCTAAGACACGGCAACTGATGCAGCCAACACAGTCCTGGTCTGGGCACTCTCCCTCCACTGTTGCGAGAACAAAGGCCAGCGACCTGAGCTCCACAGGGAGCTTGCTGTCACTGTGTTTATGCCCAGAGATGCTATTTACCCTACAAATGTGTTCTTCTGGGGTTGTGCTTTTGCTGCCATCAGTCATAGTCCTGGTTTGAGGCAGAGGTCTGAGGTGAGGTTCTCAGTGGCAATGACATCTCAGGGGACCCGAGCCTTCTTCATTTGGCAAGAGCAAGAACTGGAACAAATATCAAGGGAGGGTTCCTGGGAACCCAGGGATAGACTTGCTACCCAGCTCCAATGGGGCCAGACTAAATATACCCCAGGTTTTCCCCATGGCTCTGCTTCTATTGCTCTGGTGAGACCAAGACGAGAGAGGATCTTCTTTCTGGAATCCAGGAAATGCTGAGCCACCTTGAAGTATAAGGAGGAAGAGAAGGGGGAGGGGAGGAGGAGAGGAGAAGAAGAACAAGAAGAAAAAGAAGTCTTCAAAGTTTCTATTAGATAGATGACAGATAATTGGTGGATATACAGATATTTAAAGAACTAAAGAAAACCATGCTTAAATAATTAAAAAATTATGTGATGACAATGGCTTAGAAAATAGTGAATATCAATAAAGAGACAGAACCCAATAGAAATTTTGGATTAAAAGTGTAGTAACTGAAATGAAAATTTACTGTAGGACTCAATAACAGAACAAGGTTTCTATATTTCATCAAAACTAAGTCAGAAAAACTCTGAACCACATTTTGGTAAGTTCAGTTATATATTGTAAGTCTTAGAGCAAACACTAAGAAAAGAAGAACCCCTAAAGAAGTTTAAATGTTACACTAGAGAATATTCACTTAACATACGAAGACTAGAGGAACAAAGGTGAAATAAGACTAATAGGAAACAGAAAACAAAATGGCACGTGCAAAGCCAGCTATGTAAATAATAACATGAAGTGTAAATGGATTGGGCAAGTAGATGAAAAGGCAAGCATTATCACATTGGACTTTTTAAAATAGATCCAACTATATACTGTTTACAGGAGACATCATTTAGGTTCAAAGATACACATAGATTTCAAGTAAATTGACTGTATACATGAGGATAACAACCACATGAGGATAACATAATGAGGACAACAGCCATATATAAGCAAGAGGGGCTGCACAAATAATAGACTTTAACAAACATTTATACTATAGATAAAGGGGGTGACACAGACACCGGCCAGCAGTGTCTACGGCATTGTGAATGGGATGCGAGACCAATTCACAGGGCTACCAAGTCCTGTGGATGAAAAGGGGCAGGCCACTCTCTCTAGGGGAGAGTGCGCCACACCCCTGCCTAGACAGGCTTTTATTAGGTTTCTTGGGTTGGAATACAGATACAACTTATTAACCATTGGCAGTGAGGATCAAATGATAAATAACATACAAAGAACTACTAGGGCTCATTCTGAGTCAGGGTCTGTCACCTAAAGGGCTACAAAACTTAAGGGACCAAACTCATTTTCTGCCTGGGCCTTTATCATTTAATTAAGAGCATTCTTAGCAAAGCAGTTGTCACAGGATTTTACATATCCTTTCTCAGGCCTGATTACCTGGGGAGCCCGTCCTATCTAGCACAGGGGTGCACCGCCCTCTGTCATTGTTTCAGGCTTAAGTCAGGTAGAGGAAGCAAGATAGACAGGAAATTAGGAGACTTCTCGCAGGCAGAATGAGGACTCAGGCTTTGTCAAAGCCGAGGGGCGAGGGTCTATCACCCCCTTTCTCCATAGCCCCTAAGTCCTTCCCTGGGGCTTCCACCTGATCATGCCTCTCTTAGGTCAGTCCCCTCTTGGGGAATTTTACCTGTCATTGGCTAACTGATCAAACATTGGGGCCCAGTTATGGAAAAAGGAGCAGAAGCGGTGCTCCTGCCAGGGAGATAAGCCTTTTCTCCTTAGTGGCTTATGGTCCAAAGGTCTCTCACTCAGCCTTAACCATGTGGGGGTTACATTTCCTGAAACCAGGCAGGGTGGCTCCCAACAAGGGGGCATTTCCTAATGAAAACTAAGCAGTCCACCAAGAAGACATAACAATAACAAAGGTATATTAACCTACAACAGCACTCCAAAATGCATGAAGCAAAAACCGAGAGTTGAAGAAATGGACTATTCAACCATAATAATTGGAGACTTTAATAATTCACTTTTAACAATAGCTAAAACAACTAGGCAGAAGTTTAACAAGAGTATAAAAGACTTGGCCAACACTGTAGGTTAACTGCACCAAAGAGAAATCAAGAAAACAATCCACTCAACAATGGAAGAATATGCAATTTCTCAAGCACATAGGAAACATTTTCCAGGACAGCCCACATGCTGAGTCATATGTTGTTTTTATAATTATTAATTTTTACTTAATGGTGTTTATTTTTGAGTTTCAAATTTATAGAAAAATTGTGCAGAAAGTACAACATTCCCACATGTCCCCTCTCCCAACAAAGTTTATCTATTATAAAATCTAGAATTATGGATATATTTGTTACAATTGATGAACCAATATCAATACAGTATTACTAACTAAAAAGTCATGTTCCCATTAGGGTTCTCTGTTTTATGGGTTTTGACAAAGACATAATGGCAGGTATACCCCTCTGCAGTATCGTAAAGAAGGATTTCACCATCCTAAAAATGTCCTGGGTTCCATCTATTTATTCCTTCTTTCCCTGAGCCCCTGACATCCACTGATCTTCTTACTATGCCTATAGTTGTGCCTGTTCAGTAATGTCATATACTTGGAATTACAATGTGTGTGACCTTTTCAAACTGGCTTTGCTCACTTAGCAATATGCTTTTAAGTTGATTGCATTGGCTCAGAGTCCCAACTCTTGGTCTTTCCGGTAACAAGTCCCATCCTGAAACTTTTGTAGGGCCTAACTCATTAGCATAAACTCAAGTGAGCTCCAGGGACTCAGGAATACAAAAGCACTTCCATTACTTGGGAAAGTCTAAGGATTTAGATTCTGGCTGCTAAGTACCAGGGGCAAAGGCCAGTCAAATCCTTTAATATGTAATGATGCATTTATCCTGAATTGATGCTAAATATTATTAAATACTTTTCTGCATCTATTGAGATGATCATAAACCTATTCTAATTTTTCTAATACTACAGTGAATTAATTTATTGATTTGCCAATTATAAATTCCCTTTGTAATTCTAAAGTAAACCTAAACTGTTCATGACATTAAGACAGGATAGAAAGAAGTTAAGGAAAGCCCCTGACAAGTGAAATGTGGAAGTAGGAGTGGACTTCAGAGGCCACTAAGTGCCTGGGACCTCTCACCAGAGCTCCCACCTCTGCATGATCACAGTGAAACAGTTTATGGCAGGAAACCCCTGTGGTGGCCACAGAAGTCACAAACAACAAGAATTGGCTAAAACAAGATTAATCTAAGAGGAAAAATTAACTCAAGAATGACTGCAGAGCTCATTATACCATCACCTTAATAAAAACTGACACCATTACCATAGACAGAGCTCAAGGGAGCCCCCTGCATTGGCAAAGATGGTAGTGGAGTTTCTTACACTGAGCCACTGAGTGTGCCAAAAGCTAAAAGGATGAATGGATAGGAACCCAGCATGCCCAAAGCTACTGAGATAATTGGAAAGAAAAAAGCCCTCCCCTCCCTATCCCTATAAGAACTGGGGGCTTGAGCAGGAAGGGGGGATGGTCTTTGAGATGAGTCCACCAATCTCCCAGGTTGTATGGCACCTGATTAAACTTTTTTTTTGTACCCACACCTGTCTTACCAGTTTGGCCCTCATTGGGGCAGGCACCAGAACCCACTTGTTTGGTTGCAACACCACAAGTAGAAGGAGGGCTGAGGGGGTCCATGACACTTCCAGTATTGCCCATGTTAAGAATATGACCCCCTTCCAACCAGAAGGTAGAGAGACAGAATTTGGCACCACGAAGTTCAGGAGAGACCAGTCTTTAGAAACATAAAATCTCAGAAAGTGACTGACTGAGGAGAGCAACTCACTCTCAAGTTCACAGAAGTATAGTCTTACATGTGTCTTTTCTTCTTTCACAGCAGCACCCTCTGAAACTTGCAACCAAGGAAGAAGGTGGCATTTGCAGCCAGCCCTGGGCTTGCCCAGTCTCATCCTCAGGAACCTCCGTCCTGGTCTCTTTCTTCCTCTCAGCCTAAGTAAAACTTGCTTTCACTTTCACTCAACTCTTGAGTTTTTTTATGCATAAAGTCAAGATCCTGCAGGTCATGGAGTGCACAGGGGCCCCATGTTGGCCCATCTCCAATGGTAATATAGTATGCATCCCACCTTCTTCTAGATCCAACTTGCTAATGTTTTGTTCTCTGTGCTTATAATAATGATTTGCTCGTAATTTACTTGTTTTAAATTTTGGTACCATATTTAGTTGGCCAAATGTGTGTGTGTGTGTGTGTGTGTGTGTGTGTGTGTATAGTAAGTGACACAAGGCCCAGAGATGGGAGTATCTTGCCCAACATGATCAAATGCTTGTTGTCAAAGTAATCAAAACATGTCTCAGGAGCTCCAGTGTTGATATGTTCTCATTTGAACAAACTGTTTGTTTGCTTATCTGGTACATATTTCAGGTGTGCAGGTACAAATATTATTTTCCTACTAAACAGGAATGTTTTGAGGGGGAAAACACACCTTATTCAGCTTTTGCACACAGTAGGAACTTACTGCTTGATGGATAAAGCATGAATGCGGGGACAGCTGGCAGTTTGAGAGTGAAGCAGAAGAAGGGAACCTGCCAGAGGAAATATCATAGCAACAAACAGGTTGGTTAACATTTCAAATGGAATGAGTACAAAAGGCAGGTGCTTTATAATTTTTGTTGTTTTCCCTCTTTCTTTTTTTTTAACATGACCCTCAGGTTCAGAGAATTGGGGGCACTGTGCCCTTCAGTGGCTGGTACACCATTAAGACCATTTTGTGCCTAGCACCTTGTCTTCTGTTTTATGTTATTTCCCTTCTTCTCCATGAATCCCACTCCCATCCTCATGCCCTTCCACCAAAGGACCCACCCCTAAGTATTTGATATATGATCTTAAAAATAACAAACTTTGGACATGTTTATGTCCCAGGAAAATGTATAGCTTTTTTTTCTGTGTTTGCATGTTTTAATGTACTAAAGTGGTATTATACTATGAATCATGTGTCTTTTATTTTTCTTTTATCGTTTTTCATATTGTTCTGTGTCTACTAGTTCCCCATATTCTGGAGGAATATGTCTTTTCTCCTCTGTCTCATGCCCCCCCCCATTCTTCCCTCTCACATGCAATCACCCCCCTCTTATGAGGGCTGCTGAAGCTTCCACAAGCCAGTACTGGGGACCACAGAGTCCTGTGAGTGCCATAGCTGGACTAGGCTGCTATCCCCACCTGACAGTGACACCACAGAAGCAAGGCAGGACCAGGTGGGCTGGACATCTGTAGGAGATGAAAGTCATAGAGGGATGGATCCTGCCATGCTGAGAACATGTATTGGCCACACTGGGTCCTGCAGATGGCAGGTGCTGCCCAGAGCATGGGGGGAGGTAAAGAAAAGCAGATGGAATTTGTCTTTCACTGTCTGGCTTATTTCACTTAACATAATGCTTTCCAGCTTTATCCATGCTGTCACAAAGGGTAGGAGCTCCTTCTTTCTTTCTGCTGCATAGAATTCCATTGTGTAAATGTACCACAGTTTTTTTGTAATATATTTTATTGATTATGCTATTACAGTTGTCCCATTACCCCCCTTCATTCCCCTCCACCCTGCACACCCTCTCCCACCCACATTCCCCCACTTTAGTTCATGTCCATGTGTCATAAGTTCTTTAGCTTTTACATTTCCCATACTATTCTTGCCCTCCCCCTGTCTATTTCCTACTTACCATCTATGCTACTTATTCTCTGTACCTTTTCCCCGCTTTCTTTCTCCCACTCTCCTGTTGATAACCCTCCATATGATCTCCATCTCTGTGTTTCTGTTCCTGTTCTAGTTGTTTGCTTTGTTTTTATTTTTGTTTTAGGTGTGGTTGTTAATAATTGTGAGTTTGCTGTCATTTTACTATACGTGTTTTTATCTTCTTTTTCTTAGATAAGTCCCTTTAACATTTCATAAAATAAGGATTTGGGGATGATGAACTCCTTTAACTTGACCTTATCTGAGAAGCACTTATCTGCCCTCCCATGCTAAATGAAAGCTTTGCTGGATAGAACAATCTTGGATGTAGGTCCTTGCCTTTCATGACTTGGAATACTTCTTTCCAGCCCCTTCTTGCCTGCAAGATTTCTTTTGGGAAATCAGCTGATAGTTTTATGGGAATTCCTTTGTAGATTACTGTCTCCTTATCTCTTGCTGCTTCTAGGATTCTCTCCTTCATTTTTACCTCGGCTAATGTAATTATGATGTGTCTTGGCATATTCCTCCTTGGATCCAACTTCTTTGGGACTCTCTGAGCTTCGTGGACTTCCTGGAAGTCTATTTCCTTTGCCAGATTGGGGAAGTTCTCCTTTATTATTTGTTCATATAAGTTTTCCAGTTGTTGCTCTTCCTCTTCTCCTTCTGATACCCCTATAATTCAGATGTTGGAACATTTAAAGATGTCCTGGAGGTTCCTAAGTCTCTCCTTATTTTTTTGAATTCTTGTGTCTTCATTGTTTTCTGTTTGGTTGTTTCTTCCTTCCTTCTGGTCCACTCCATTGATTTGAGTCCCAGTTTCCTTCCCCTCACTATTGGTTCCCTGTGCATTTTTCCTTCATTTCACTTAGTGTAGTCTTCATTTTTTTTTTGTCTACTTTGCGGCCAAATTCAACCAATTCTGTGAGCATCCTGATCACCAGTTCTTTGAACTGTGTATCTGATAGTGTGGCTATCTCTTACTCAGTTGTATTTGCTGTGGAGCTTTGATCTGTTCTCTCATTTTTATCTTGTCATGCTTGTTACATATGAGGGACAGAGCCTTAGGTGTTCACTAGGGTGGGTCAGCCCAGTTGCTGGGTTGTGACTCTGTATGTGGGTGCAGGGTCCGAGAGGGAACAATGGCACCCTCTCTGCTCTCTGTCGGATCCCAGTCTCCACTGCCACTTTACCCAAGCAAACTGGGTCCTTCTGGTGCTGATTCCCATGTGGGTGGGCCTGTGTACATTCCAAGATCCCATGGGTCTCTCCAGTGAACTCTCCTGGGAGGCTGGGAGTCTCTCCCTGTGCCTCAACCCCCACAGGTGTTTTCAACTGATGTTTCAAGTCCTTATTTCCCCGTGTTGGGACCCTGGCCTGTGAGGTCTGTCTCACTCCACAGTTTTGCCTGGTTTATCTGTGCACAAATGTGGGACTGCCCCAGTCAGCCAGCTGCCAGTCAGCCAGCTGCACAGTGCCTCGCTTCACAATTGCTGCCTCTCTGGGTCTGCTGATTGCCACCCCATGCCTGGGGTCTGCCTGCTGCCATCTTGTTCACCCAGGGTGTCTTGCATACCTGGTGCCACCGCTTTTTGTGCCTCAACCCCTCTCCACCCAGCCATCTGACTCCACCCCACCTACCAGTCTGAATGAATGTGTCTATTTTAACTCCTTGGTTGTCGGACTTCTATACAGTTCAATTTTCTGTCAGTTCTGGTTGTTATTTTATTTCTAAATTGTTGTTGTTCTTATTTTGGTTGTGCTAGGAGGCATGGTGTGTCTACCTATGCCGCCATCTTGGCTGGAAGTCTGCACCATAGTTTCTTGATCCATTCATTTACTGATGGGCACCTAGGTTGCTCCCAACATTTGGCTATTGTAAATTATGCTGCTATGAACATTGGGGTGCATAGGTTCTTTTAGATTGGTGTTTCAGGGTTCTTAGGATATAATCCTAGCAGTGAAATTTCTGGGTCAAAAGGTAGATCCATTTTTAGTTTTCTGAGACAATTCCATACGGTTTTCCATAGTGGTTGTACCAGTCTGCAATCCCACTAACAGGAATCTAATCAACAAAACAAACAAATGAGCAAAATATAACCAAGACACTGAAACTGAGATCAAGTTGACAGTGACCACAGGGGAGAGGGGAGGGAATTTCGGGGGAAGGAGAGAAGGGTTTGAAGGAACTGTACAAAGGACACATGGACAATAACAAGGGTGGGGTGGAGATGGGAGGGAGGTGGAGAGGGCTGTTGGGGATGGCCTGGGAGGTAAAGGGTAGAAAACTGTACTTGAACGACAATTCATTTTTAAAAAAAGGAAATAAAAGAAGTGGATAAAAAGAAGAAATAAAGAAAGAAAAACAGATGGAGAAACCCCCTGCTCGGGGGCAGGGTAACAGCTGTCTGGGAGATGAAGTAATCACAGAGGCAGGACCTGAGAGCCTATGAGAGGTCCTGAGCCAACTCCGGTTCTGGGGAGCTTGGCCACTGACTGCCCAGTGTGCTCAGAGCAATAGGGTTGGGATAGTACCTGCTGAAGGCTCCATGGAGGTAAGAGCAGAGTGTCCAAACCTCATAATGGATGGCACTTCAGAAATCACCAGTCCCCCTTGTAGGCTATACTCCAGTTTAAGAGGTTCTGGTGTCATGAAAACAGGTGGTTATTTATTCAGTCTATAAAGATGTGCATGTGTGTGTGGTTTTGTAGCTGTGGAAACACACATGCACATCCATTTGTGAAACTGGGAACCATAATTCTCTCTCCTTCTAAGATTTTTTAGTGGAGCAGGGTGGTTCTGTCCCTGAGCATGGTCAGGTATAAACAAGGAGTGATGGAGACTGTGGTCTTATAACTTCACAGCCTCACCTGAATGCCTGTAAAAATAGCATTCCCCTGAACATCAGTGCAGGTGAGAAGGCCATTAGCTGAACAATAGGGAGAATTGTATTCCACATTATTTAACTGTTGAGGCCTGGGCAGGGCATGTGCCACCTCTGACCCCTGTTTTCTCATTTGCAAATATGATTGGAAGAGTCATAGTAAGACTACAATGGGGTAAGTTGGAGCAGAGATCCCTGGAAAGCAGGGGAACCCCAAAATCCAGCACAAGGCTGCTTTGCCTCCTGCCAAGAAAAGGCAGGGGGGACTGGAAGAGCTGCCAAGGCTGCTGATTAAAAGCACCAATCCTTCTCCAAGGCAGGGAGGAGCCCAAGGAGCAGAGGGCACAATGCTGAAAGCACATTGCATAACAAAGGCAGCTATCAGCCTGAACCTAACCCTGACAACCAGGCAGGGAGGGGCTATGGGAGGAGACTTTGCCTCTTACTCCCTGGAGGTGGGGCAAAGGCAAATATGGCCAACAACAGCCTTCATTGGTTGGAAAGCTGGGCACTCCCACTGGCTTCCATTTGCACATGGGATTCTGGGAGAGAGGACTTTTAAAAGAGAGGGCAGGGAGAAACTCGACCTCTTGGCTCTTGGTCTTTGGTGTACTTGGATGCTGTGGGCCTCTGGCCCTTACTCCCTTCATGAACAGGAGCACATGTGGTACCAGCAGATGCCAGGCCCACCAGGGGCTGAGGCCCCATATGGTCAGAAACCTGTTCCTGGAGGCGGAGTCCTGTGCTGGGATGCATGCCATGCTGGGCTCCAGCCTCTGGGACTCTGACTCAGTGCAGCATGGCACACGGTTCCTGGACTGCCATGTGGAGACTGAGAGCAGCAGCCCCAGGTCCTGAGAAGAGAGCTGCTGCAAAAAGATGGCGACTCTGAAACCCACAAGGGCACATTCCAGAAAGGATGGGGATCTGTATGTGAGGTGGCTTAAGGTCCAAAAGAACAGATAAGGAAACGGGGAAGTTCGGGGTATGGTTTTGGCATGTAATCTTTTGGAACAAGAGAAGTTCTAGGCCTCATGGGAGAGAGGGGCTCAGAGCAAGAATGCTCTCAGTCCCTCCAAAATTGGAATCCTGTTAATAAAAACCCATTTCTTTCAACACAAATCTTCAGGTCATGTATCATGGCAACAATGGCCAACCCCCATGCTGTGTGGTTACAAGATCCCTAAGGTGCTTTTCTATTCTGATATTCTGTATTTCCTTCATTGAGGTCTAATCCTGTAACTATGACACCACTTGGCTGAGCTGGGAGCACAGACAACAAAGCATCTAAGGGAGAGATGGTTTAAGTACAGACAGAGGTTTGTGGGTCAGGAGACAGACAGTCATTGCAGTTTGAGCAGCAAGAGGGCCACAGCAGCAAAATGTCAATAGAGGACTAGGGGAGGAGGGCAGGCCAGGCCTGGCTGCAGGGAGCATGGATGAGTGTCCCTGATGCTGTCAGGATGACTCCACGTGGAGTTAATTTAACTGAAGTCAGCAGTCCTGGTGCAAGCAGCTTGGGGGCATCTTGCTTCATCTGAGCTGTGGCCTCCCTCCCCCACCTTCCCAGAGAATCTGCAGAGCCCAGAGGGCTGAGGGAAGCTGCATTTTCACTTAGCCTTTAGGAGGCATAGGAAGAGCTAGGAATGATGAAATATTAGAACAGCTTTGCTTGGGAAAGGCCCTGGTAATGATTCATTTACTGTGATTCTTTAAAGCTGAGTAAATAAAACATTCACTATTTTTTAAATCTTCACCCAAGCATATATTTATTGAATTTAGTGAGAGAGAGAAAAATTGATATAAGAGAAACATTGATCAGTTGCCTGCAGTATGCACCATGAGGGAGGATTGAACCCACAACCTTGGCATGTACTCTGACCTGGGATCAAACCCACAACATTTTGGTGTATGTGACAATGCTCCAACCAACTCAGCCACATGACCAGAACAAAACATTTACTAATTTACAGTTCCCTCTGAGTGAGGCAGATCAACATTTATATGAAAAACAAGAAAGACCTTAACTCTCCCTTCTTGAAACAGGCCCTGTGAAATCTTGCTTTGAATGAGCAGCATCTGTACTCAGCTCAGATGCTGCTGAATTCTGTCACCACCAGCCCCAGCTGTGTGGCTTTCAGCAAGACAATCAATGTTTCCAAGCCTCAGTTTCCTCATCTGTGGGTTGATAATACCTTCCTCATACTGTGGACATGAAGAGTAAGCTAACAGATATATACATATGATAATAGCTCAACACTAGTGGTTTTGATGACTAAACTGCTAGTCAATCAAGCTCCCTCCAAAAGGAAGCCAGGGGAAGAGATAAGGATTAAAAAACGACACTCCCAAAGGTGGGCCTGGGGTTTTAATAGAAAGCCACTAGTTTCTGGCAGCCAATGAGCCCTTCTTACCACCAAACAGGTTAGGATTTGCATAATACAGATGTAGAACAGATTAGAAGGGAGCCTGACCAGCAGAAGGAGGCTATCTGAGCCTGTTGGTCTCTCACCTCAAATGCCTTCATCAGCAAGTGCTGGTCCTCCAGGCACATCTCCCCAGCCTCCCAAGCTCAGACCCTCTGGTGCTGCATATGCAGAGAGGTCAGTCCCCAGAGCAGTTCAAGCTCTGCTTCTTTAGGAGCAGATGGATGCTGAGTCCTGCTCCCAAGAGCCTCAGCAGCTCTTCATAGTGAGTCATGTGTGAGCTTTGTTTAGTCCAGGGGAAGTTTTAATCCTCTGCTGTAAAACTCCAACTCCCATCAAAAGACTCATGCCCCTTTTAATATTCAAATGTAGTAAACACAGGAAGGAAGACAATCTGCTAGGAGGAAGTCATGTTCCTCCTCCCAAAGCCAAGTATGCTCAACTAGAACAGTGCTTTCTTGAGTCTCCAGCCCCTGGCTTGTCTCATCCTCATGGTGCAGTGGACATGAAGTGGGTGTGAGGGACTTGTTAAAGGAATGGGGAACTTCTTGGTATGGTTTTGGCTTGTAATCTTTTGGAGAGCAAGAGAAGTTCTGGGTCTCATGAGAGAGAGGGGCTCTCCTCTCCTTCTCTGGTGGTTGAGCAGCAAAACCTGGGCCTGACCAGGACTGTGGTCAGTGGACAAGGCTTCTGTGTGCTGAGCCAGGTCCAGGGGACATAGTCCCCTTGGGAGGACAGGGCAGGAATCAGACATCTCAGTCAGCCTCCCTGTCTTCAGGGCCTTCGATCACTAACTGCAGCCCCAGCCTCTCTGCAAAGACTTCAGCCAACCTCTCAAGGGTATTACCTGCCAACACCTAGTCTCATGGGCATCCTGTAGGGCCAAGGCCCCATGGGGCTAATTTTTGACCAACAGAAAATGGTCGTATGAATAAATTCTTTCCTCTTTCACTCCCTCAATGAAAGACCCTGAGACAGTCGGTATGGCTTCTGCAAATGCATCCTCTGGCAGACCGAGCTGTGTACAGCAGCCTCCCCAGCATGCACCCGCATCCTCATCAACCTGCCCTGCTAGCATCAGCTCCTTTATGTTTGAGATCTCATTCCCTAGTCAGGACCGAAACCCTGTACACCAGGCCCTACTCCTCAACCTCTTAAAGTATTCTCATCTCTGAAGAGCCCATGTTGTTCACCTTGCTTGGAATGATTTACAGAACTACCCTGTGGGCAGGAGGTGGAGGATGCTAGGGCTGCCATAGATGGGAATCTCCCACTCTCTTTACTCCTTCATTTCTCCATGTTCCCAGGCTGCCTCCAGTGCCAATTTTTTTTTCCCCTTTTAGGATAGTGTCTAATGGTGGCTCCTCCAATTCACCTGAACTTGCAACCAGAACCCTGGAATTACCATTGGCACCTTATTCCTCCACCCTAGTCCTGTAGGTAATTTGTCACCAAAGCCTGTCAAGTTAATCTACTAAATCCTCTTGAATCTGTGCCCCTTTCTCATTTCCCCCTACCTCCACTGTCATACCGCAGTCCAAGTTACCATCATTTGTCCTGGATGCAATGCCTCTAACTTGTCCCACATCTACTTTCTCTCTCCAGACACACCCACTTTTTAGTTGCTAATCACAGCCAACCCATATCAGCTGTTCCTGACCATTTAATACCTCTCAAAAACTTCCCATCACTCTGAAGATTATTTCCAAATGTCTTAACATGGCCCACAAGGCCCAATGAAATCTGACCCCTGCCAGTCTCATTAGGATTATCTCATGCCACGTGTTTTCCCCTACCTGCCAGGCCTGGTGGCATTCCAACTCTTCCTGGTGCCTCATACCTGCTCTTCCCTGCTTCCATCTCTCCTCACCTCTTCCCCTTATCTTGGCTGGATTCTACTCATTATTTAGTCTCAGGAAAATATAATTTATTCAAGGAAGCCATCTGATCACCACATCAAGCCCCTCCTATTAAACATACCCTCTCTTCTACTCCTTCATCATATTCCAGAATGCCTTTGTTATGATTTTAATTGCCATTTTAATTAGGTATCTACTGGTGTGGTCATTGGTTTGTTTCAAGTCTTTCTTTCTCAGTAGCTGTAGGCTCAAAAAAAGCAGGGGCCATGTGCTTTGTTTGCCGCTACATCCAAGTGCCTAGAACAGCACAGACCCTCAATTAAAAAATGATCGGATGAGTAGTGCACCTCTATTAGGAGCAATCAGAGAAACACTTAGAAAATCAAAAAGCATTTGCCAGACCAAACAAGGCAAGGCAAAGCAAAGCAAAAAATAAAAAGCAAATTCTAAAAGAAAACAAAGCAATTACTAACTTGGATTCTTTGTGAAAAGATCCGTTTGAATTAGTGAGCAGTGTAACTGATGGATGCTTAAAAACAAATATATTTTTATAAATTCAGGAATGTACTCTGCTATGACAATTTCCATTTATAATTTAGCACCTAAAACATTTTATCTCTCTTGAAAAAATCCTGTTTCCTTTTATCAAATACTGAGAGCTATGAAGTTCTTTTTTTCTGCCTTTTTAGGATGGAAGCACAGAAACCCATGCTAAATTTATTATTCAATTATAGTACCATTGTTTGCTTTTCTGGTTATTATACTCACTTTTCATATTACATTATTTAATTTTCTACTTCAATTAACAAAAAACTCACTGTATCTATATATTTGACTTTAAGTACGCAAATAAAATATGTAGTAGAGGTCTCTGGAAGACATATATTAATGTCTAGTTAAAACAGAGTTTTTCATCCTGTCTGGTGAGGCTCAGTGGATTGATTGCTGGCCTGCAAACCAAAAGGTTGCTGGTTTGATTCCCAGTCAGGGCACATGCCTGGGTTGTGGGCCAGAACCCTAGTTAGGGGCATGTAAGAGGCAATCAATCAATGTATCTTTCACACATTAATGTTTCTCACCCTCTCTTTCTCCTTCCCTCCCCCTTTCTCTAAAAATAAACAATAAAATCTTTAAGAAAAAAGAACTGTTTTAAAAAGCTGAGAATTTTTTATAATGTAAAACCATATGCCTATGGCCCTTAATGTTTTTTTATTTGAAGCAGTTTTGTGTTCTTACTAAATCTTATTTTTTTAATTTGCTGAGAGAATCTTTTTTAAAACATATGACAGAAAAATAAAGATAATATTTGAAAGAACTCAAATTCTAAATTAAGAGAATCCACATTCAGGAGTTTGTGTCTCCTCGTTTGTTTTATCTGCAATTTTATTTACACCAGTGAAGCCAGGAATTGGTGGAAACAGGGGACCTTGGGCCCTGTCTCCCAGTCTTCAGAGGAGCCCAGGCTGCGGTGGTCTCTGGGCCATTTGGGGAGCCGCCCAGGCTCACACTAGTGCCCAGGGGAGGGGCTGCAGGCCTGGCCTCCCAGGAGCTTAAGGCAGTAGACCCTGCACCTGGAAGATCATATCTGGGCTCCAGCAGCTTCCCACTTGGAGGCTGCCAGAGGTAAGGAGCAAGGACACCTTTCACTGCCTCCTTGGAGTAGGTCCGATGCAATTTGTTATTTCTAGGAGGTAACTATGAGTGTTTGTCAGAGCTTCCTTAGATTTGGTGACCCTTTTGCAATTTTCAGCTGCAACCCCACTGCACACAATTGACCCAGCTATGCTTAGGCTGATCTGGATTACCTATTACCTATGAGAAACTTATTGTATTAGTAATGCCAGAGACTAGATGCCAGAGACTAGAAATAAAAGACAACTTCCTTTAAAATTCACTGCCAATTAAACAAATGCCGCCTTGAGACATCAACTGTTTTTAACATTAAAAATCTTTTCCATTGTGTGGAATCTGTCCTTAGAAAGGCCAGTTAGATGATCAGAAATGGGGCCTGTGATGCCAGCCTCAGTCTGTAGAGGAGGCCTCACGGCTGGGCCTTCATCTGAAAGTCCAAACATGCTCACAGCACTCTGGAGTAGGAGGCGAAGCCCACTTCTGCCATCAAGAGCCAAGTGTTGAGGCAAGTTGGCAGACAGGGGAGTGCTGGCAAGACCCTCTGGTCTAAGAACGGCCAGACCAGAGGGACAGACAATATGCAGCCAGGCAGGGCAGGGCGTATGCCCTGGTGCCACACTGCCTAAGTTTAAATTCGTGTGCATTATTTCTGAAAAAGCCCCAGTTCTGCTCATCTGTACAAATGGGGATAATAGTGGTGGGAAGGATCACTGTGGGGATTAAAGATGAGCTGACAGATGCCTCTGCTCAGTGCGCTGGCATCAGGAGCTGCAGCAGTAGCAGCAGGAAGCCCACACACATCGGTGCCCAGCTGTGTCCTCACTTCTGCTGAACTGGTGTCAGGGGACTGTGGCCCCCAGGCCAGCATGGAGCTGGAGGGTTGTGGGGACACAGGCATTGTCCTCCCAGGGCCAGCAGTATCACAGCAGGTGGGGCTGCTGAGTCCCAATAACTGCACAGGACCTTGTTGGTGCCCACAAGCGGGGGGACCTGAGGGCACCCAGGTGACACTACATGGCCTTATATAAGTGATAATGAGTCGGTGTCCCCAACGGGGAATCTGAGGCCCAGGAATTAAGTGATCTAAAGGGAAGAAAGGAGAAGGTGTCAGAGTGTGTTTCTGGCCCCCACTCTACTGCTCTGCCCACCCCACCCCTCCACAATTTCTCTGAGCTGACTCCTGAGATGTAAGTGGCCCAGAGCCAGGCCCAGGCCTCTGACACAGGTCCCGCATCTGGCCTTGGGGAAACAGAAGCATCTGTCATTATTGCAGGCCCTGGTCCCCCGGGCAGACAGACAACACTGACTGTTTCTGTGGATGCCTCTCGTCATGCCCCCAGCAGGTACCCCGTGGGAAAACACATCAGCTGGTGCAGTAGGACCACCTTCTCCCAGCTGGTGGTAGAGGGAGCTCAGGCCACCTGCAGGTCTGGGGCTTACCAATCATGCTGTGGCTTCACAGAGCTGTACCTTGAAAACACAGTTGTGGGCTTGTCCCAAGCAGGTGACAAGAAGCAGAGCTGACACAGAGGGGAAGCTGGGGAGTGTCCCTGGGCAGGACATCTCCGTCAGGGGGAAGCTGAGGGAGGGAAGCATTCTTTGCAGGACCCTGGGCAGATCATCTGTCAGAGGTCCTCTCTGTGGATTACATTAAAAGCCTCACAGAACCAGTTGATTGCAGGAGTAACAATTTCTAGACTATTTTATCCTAAAGCAGCAATAAATTAGAGGCCTCTAACATCTGAATGTGAGAATCTCATTAAAATGATAAATGACTTGTCCTGCTCTCATTAGTTTATAGTCCAGATAGAAGAGGCAGATATGGCAGACTCCACAGAAAGAAAGCTCCAGGCCAGACAAATAGCCCCAGAGACTCCCATGTGGAGGTGGATGAATCTGGTTCCAGAGGAATAAGTCATGCCAAGCACTGAGTAAACAAACACCGACCAGGCCCAGCTGAGCCCAGGCTCAGCAGAAAAATGGGACTTCTGGTGTGGAGAGGCCCTGTCTTTCCCTGACAGCTCTGGCAGCAGCTGGAGATCATTGACTAATATGTGTGGGACTGGCTCTGCCTCCAGTGCTTGTTCTACAATTTTGGGCCAACCGCTCACCTACCAGCCTCAGTTTGTTCCTTGTGCGAAAGGCTTTCTTTCTCAGAGAGTCTACAGATGAATGAATTGTTTCAAAGTATATGAGAGAGTTAGTCCTGGGTTTTTCTGATTGAAAATTGGGATGCACAGATGATGGATCAAGGTATACAGAGAGCATGAGGTGAGGGAAGGACCATGTGTCCCTGCTTCTCTCCAATGCCTCATCTCAGGTACCTGGGTGGGTATCATCCATCAGACACAAGGAATATGGCACATACTGGTATTGTGGCTCTCTGGCCATGTTTTCCTTGACAACAAAGTATCTTTATCCTTTGATGCATCCTCTTATTTTGAGCTGCAAGGAGTGTTTATCCACCTGCCAGCATATCTGTGTACACATGTAGATATTTTACTGGTTCTGGAGTTACCTCCCTGCTGTAAATAACTGTAAACCTGGGCAAAAGAAATGATGTGAGCTGTCACTAATAAACAGGCAGCACAAAACTTCAGACAAAGAAAACAGGGTGCACATGGGCAACCCCATGGTCATCAAGGTCTTTTGCTGGTGGCAGATAATCTATATAGCAAAGGAAAGAAGAAAGAGCAGGGATGGGGCAGAGCTCAGAGTCTGGCCAGCAGGAATGGCAGACATGGGGGCCTCAGAACAGCTGAGGAAGCAGAAATCTGCATGGGATTCTCCCGTGTTTGTAGCCCTGTCCCCAGGCTGGCTGAATGTGTGCAAGCTCATGCTCCACAGACCTTGTAGAGATGGTCTCTGGGGGCTGAGCAGGGACGGAAGGGCCAAACAGCCCTGAGAACTTTGGCCTTTCACTCTCAGTGAAACAGAGCACCTCAGCCTGTTTGATCAGACCCAAAATAAGAAGTGTGCCCTGTAGGAAGGCCTCGCCTTAGAGTGAATCATGAACAGAAAACAGAAATAGGTATGCCACAATCAGAAATAAAACTCAGTCTGATAGAACCAAAAGGATCTTTAATTTAACTGCCTCCACTACCAAACTTAACACCTTAATTGAAGACAACACAATATAGACTAGTCTCTTATTCCTGATGTTGGTGATTTCGGTTTTGTCTTCTTTATCTCTCAGTCTCTTTTAGGTGTTTATCAGTTTTATAATCATCCACTAGTAGCTGCTGTTTCTTTCCTTCTTCTAATGTTTTTCAGTGTTCTTTCTATTCCTCTGCTCACTGAGATCTAACCAAGTTGCCTGGTGTCTGTCTGTCAGAAGCCCAGGGCTTGACATGAAGTGTTTATCATTTTAGGATGCAGACCATCAGACAACTACCCTTATTCCAAATCTCTTTTTCTTATTTTGTTAAACAATATGATTTTTAGTCATTGCTGGAAATAATTGATTTTTTTTATAATAGCATGACTCAGGTTGAGACTTGGACTCTACAGCTCATTTATTATTTTCTGTGTCCTTTGTTTATTCTAGTGTGAAATTGTTTTTCAGGTACTAATTAATTCTGCCACAGCTTTCTTCCCTTGCTGGATAATTGTGATGCTTGGGACAAAGGTGCTAACTGCACGAGCTGGCTCTCAGAGATGTCATTTCAGTTTTGTCAGATACTGACACTTACGTTGTCATTTATCACTCAGCTAAGCACCTTGTCCAGCATTCACCTTTCATGGCTACTTTTCCTGTGGGGATGAGCAATGACCCTAGCAGCCTCTCTGGGATTAAATGTGTGGCTTTAAAAGTCTGGAGCAGAAAGAGAGTGTAAGGTCATAAGTCTGATGTAACCAAGCCCTCTCCTTCTCAACTGCTCGCTGAAGAAAAGGGCAGAATGTCTTCAAGGTCAAGGTACAGCCAGAGCACATCAGAGTTCCTGGGATCATGAGTGAGTGGGTAGAAATCCTAGAATCCATTCAGCACAACAGAAATGGACCCTGGTTATCTCCTCTGTAAGCTCTCATCTCGGGATCCATTAGAATTGGTCACTTAGGTCTTATAAGATATAACACCTTTACCATGCACTCAGGTGGGACTGGTACTGAGGGTAATTGATCTGAGTGTTTATACAGGTAGAGAATGCTGGCCCGCTGGCCAAGAAGCAGGTCAAACTGTACATGGCAGTGGTGGTCCAGGTAAGGAACTAAGGAAGGTGGGGCCAATGGTTAAGTAGCAAAGGGTGTCTAGTAGCTCTAGACACAGAGGGGGTGGGGTTTGGAAGCACCAGCAGTCGGCCCCATGGAAATCTCTCCACATGGGATAGGAACTAGGAACCCAGCCTGTAACTGAGGGCTAGTTCTCAGGAAGGGTGGGAAACCACAGGGCAGTACTGGGGGCTCAGAGGAGCTTTGAGGGATTGGAGTGTTCACTGAAGCAGGGTGCAGGGCAGAAAGGAGGTCATGAGTGCTGGAGCCCAGAGTGGGGCTGAGCTCAGAAACCACACAATCAGATTTCGGTCACTGGGCCAGTGTTGAACAGGTAAGGTGTCCTTACTACCATGTCCCTGGATATACAACTATAGCTGGTGAAGTACTAACATCAAGATTCTGATGGTAGGGGTACAATTTTCTACAGACAAAATCAATCGGCCTCACTGTGTGGAGGAGGCTACATGTAGAGGCTGCAAACAGATGAAGCAGCACGTGTAGACGTGCCATTTATGAGCCAATAGTGTGGGTTTCAATCTGTTTGAGCCACTATCCTTGGCACTACTCTACAACCAATTATGGATACCTGCTAATGCTCTTTTAAATACATATTATAAATGCTAAGGGACTAAATTAATGAAAGAGAAAGCGAGTTAAAACAATGAGAGGCTGGCATATAGCGATTGCTCATTGAAACTTGAAGAATTAATAAATGACTAACACAAAACAACCACCAGCTGGAAAAAACACTCCAAGCATCCGTCTACTGAGAAAAAAGTATTATTAGTCTAGGGCATGAGTGACAATATGACAGGATTGAATGGAGGAGCAGTGACAGGCTTCCAGCCAGGAGGAGGACTTGAATACATTGAAGACAAAACAAATCAATACAATTTACACTATTTATGTGATGCTTGGTCATGTTAAATGCCTATTTTACTATCCCAGCAACCCATGAAGTTGATATTTATTATCCGTATTTTATAGTCTAGGCAATGGAGTCCCAGAGAGATGGATTACCTGTCAAAGGTCACACAGCTTTTGACAACTAAATTGTACAGCCAGTTTGAAGCAAAACCAGGATAGAAGTGGTCCCTAAGGAAGGTCATAGAGGCTTGCTCCACAGAAACAGGCATTTAGCAAGGCGAGATCTAGGATGTTGGTGCTGATGGCTCTGGAATCAAGGCTGGTGCTTACTGATCTTGGGGCAGAAGCTTCTGCTCTGCAGAGGTGGGTGGGCCTGGATCCCAGCTATAGACAGACAGCATCGGAAAGAAGATAAGAAGCTTGCCTGTGTTTGAGGCAGAAAGGGAAATGCAAGGATTAAATTCATATAAATTTTGCTCCAAAGGAAAGGAATAGATTTTAAAATGTCACAGACAGAAGTCAAAGGCAGAGCTTGAGGAATTTTTTTCTGGTGCTCATTACGAGAGATAATATATTTATTATCACATTCATGAAACAGTTAGAGGTGAAATTTTGCCCAATTTAAAATTTACCCTGGAGACAATGTCACCACACCATTCTGGACAAGATCCCAGAATTTCAGGATGAAGAGTGTCCAATGGCTGAGGCCAGATGAGGGCAAAGGCCAGCTCTCATTGTGCACCACTTAGGCCCCTCTTGTCAGGAATCATCCCCACAAGGCTACTGGAAAACTAGAAGGGGTAACCAAAAAGAGAGCAGTGGGACAGCACTGGATATAAGGAAAGCTGTCCTGATTGGTTTTATGATTAAGGCATGTTATGTGTCTGTTTTTAGTCCCACCTTAATTATTGGTAAAACAGAAAGATAATTCCATCTGTTGGGATTGTTTTTGTGTTCAGATGAAAAAAAAAATGCATGTAGGTGCCCTTTGAGGTGAATGATGCTGCCCACACAAGCACACTGCTTGTCCCTACCAACAGAGTCACACAAGGGCAGTGGGAGTGGCATTTCTTCCCTTCTGTGCAGAGCACACTTAAAACTTATTTTCTTAACAACATTCAAGTATACAATACAGTATTATTGGCTATAATCAGCATGCTGTGTATCAGTTCCCCCAAAATTATTCATCTTTGTTAAAGCTAAAAATACCCTAAGTCCTCAACATCTTTGATAGGTTCTGCAACTTTAAGTAAAGCAACATATAACAAAAGCAATTTTTAATAGGCTAATTGTGTGCTTATTCCTGGGCTGCCTCGATTGGCGACCCCATGCAAAGCCTACTCCCCAGAATTTCAGGGCTTCCTAAAACTTCCCACTTTCTGTGTTCACAATCTTGAGACTCTCTCCTCTCAGTGTCTTATGAAGCACTAGGAATTACTTATCTACCCTCTAGTTTTCATGAGGAATAAATGAAGAACTGCAAGAGAGACATTCTCCCCAATGCAGTAATAGGCTGCCTCCTTGATGCCCGTCCCATTGCCCCATTTAGTTGGCTCTTGCCCAGCCACTGTGCAGGGCTGGGAGGGAAGGAAGAGAAAAGCAACAGGGTGCAATAGCTCTGACCACCCGTCATACTGCTCTCATCTGGCAGGAAGCCCCTTGGGGCCCCGAATTTTCTCCTGTTCACTGAATAGATTATAGCTGCAGAACTTTCCTAAGGTATCTAGAAGCTGGTTAACTGATATTTAAGTTGAATAATTCTTAAATACAGGCTTTGCCTTCTACCTTCATGAGAAAGTTTGGGGTCTGATTTGAGGAAAGAAGCCCCTCTCTGTCCATCTGCACTGAGCAGGGGAACATAAGCCTGCACTGAAGCCATCTTTTGAATGAAATTTGGGGCTAAGCAAAGACTGTGAGTGGTGGGCGGAGCCCATGGTGTTTCAGCTACCCATCACTGAAAGAGTAAGTACTTAAGTTCTGGAAGCAATGCCATTGAGGAGCCCTTCACTCAAACCTGCTCCTGAGGCACAAACAACAAGGGGCTTGAGGAGCCTACTGAGCACCAGAGACCCTGAACTGTTGTAGGGTTTTTATTGCTGCCTCACTTTCTCCCCTTGCTCTTCCTTATATGCTGTTCCTTCTCTCTCTCCCTCTCCCTCTCTCTCTCTCATTTCCTTTTCTTCTTTCCCATTTTCCTTCCCTCTTCCATTTCCTGCCTCTGTCTTCTCAGGAAAATGATGAAGTAGAGGGGGATGTTGGCTCCATTCCATTGGTCTGCCCCTTCTGTAATTGGAAAAGACCGGCATTCAGGCTGCCTGTCACTACCAAATCCAATAAGCAATGACAGTGATTGAATCTTTTATAGGCACTTTATTCAGAAGGCCGGTGATCCGAGATGGCAGATTCATACCCTGACAAACCATCTTCCCCTTTCTTTCCTGGCCAGATCTTTTATAAGGGGGGTTGGGGAAGACAAAAAAGAAGTCAGTGAGAGAGAGTTCTTGAAGTTCCCAGCTGCAGCACTTCTATCCTGGCAATTAGCTATCTCCAAGTGGGAGGGGTAGTCGCCTGCTTCTTCCCCATACGGATGTCTCCAAGCAGTAACCTCTAGCCAATGCCCCAGGAGGTCAGCCACTTTTCCTCAGGTGCCAGATGGACCTTATCTGTAGTTTCTGAAACAAAGAGCTTAACATACACTTTACTTGCTAGATTTATGGCTATTTACCTTAAGCTAAAATTTTCCAAGTCTTAAACCCCCTATCACTTCCATCCTCTCCTTTCCCTCTAGGTTTTCACTTCTCATTGCACCTTTTCTCCCCCACCACCCCAGCCACATTTGCAGGTCTCTCACAGAATAAGCCACTGGGACCCAGATGAATTTCCTCTCTACTGCTGAGATGAGGCCAGGGATGAGACTGGAAGCTTTCAAAAGTTTGGAGGAAGGCGGCTTGTGGTGGATGAGTCCTGAGAGTAGGTGGGAGCATCCTGAGTTGCACCTAGATGGACAGTGGTGGCTGGAAGACCCTGGGAGCCCCCTGCACCCTTTCTTCCCCTTCTCTGAGTCCCACTGCTCAGAATGGGGGGGGGGGACAAAACATGGAATGGATGACACAACTTTGATCAAATCATCATGGTTTTTAATGTGCATGCTGTGCTATTTATTCCTGTTGGCAAGAAAATGAGAGCAACGTTTTATCTGTCTAGACAATTTCACACACATGAAAACACTGAAAATCAATTCAATAGGTCCTCAATGTCTTAAAAAAAATCATCTTCTGATTTCTCCTTCGCCAGAGGGTTTATAGCAAATCACACAGATAACCACTGCCATGTTTCTCCCCTCCCACTTTCACCCAGTTGGGTCTGCACCCCCACACTTTAGGGTGTATAAACAAGCACAGTAGCTGACCTTCATTTGTCCTCACAGGTGGTGGCTCTCAAAATGGATGAAATTAGTGAAGGGTTTTCTGGGCCACATCCATACCCTTAGAGGGTAAAAGAAAAGAAACACTGGCCCACAATTAATTCCCCACTCACCCTGGGGAAGACACTGGACTGAGGACTGCCAGAGAGAGACTCTGCTTTTGTACACTAGGAGCTTGGAGTATAGCTGGGCATGGGACAAGATCCCAGACAACATTGCACAACTGCTGATCAAAGGTAATCCACAACCAGAGTGCATAGCCTCAGGCAGATGCTCTGGAGAGGTTCAAAGGACAAAACCCTGCCTTGTCAACAAACCACATCGCAGGCACAGGAGAAGAGAGAGCCATGGCTCACACACACAGCCCATGGATAGCCATGGCACAAAAGGAGTATGGTCAGGACCTCTGACACACGAATTGTGCCCTGAGAGATTGAGAGTCAGGAGTGGGCACCCCAGGTAAGATCAGGAGTAGCTTCATAGGGAAGGTGATTCTAGGCATGGGCCTGAGGGATGGGGGAGGACAGGATGGGAAATCTGCAGGAAATAGGACTGGGGTTGCCTGGGCTCAGTCAGACAAGAAAGCCCCCTTGCAGCTATCTTGGGGAGAGTGGGAGGCCAAGTTTGAAACATTTCTGGAGGGGCTGAGGTAGTGTGCTGCTGGGTAAGAGCCCGGAAGGCTGGGGGGAACCGTGACTCCCCAATTATTGGTTTAGTCTCCCCAGCCTCAGGTTTTCCATTCATTACCTGAACACTGATCCCAATCCACCTTAGTAATGTGAAGGAACTCAGGCCATGGTAGCTCTCCAGAGCATGCGTGGTCCCCAGGAACAGGGGAATCTGACTCTGCTCCTCCCCTGGGAACTGCCCAGCTGGTACCACAGCCTTCCAGAGTTACTCTGATGTCCCTGGGGAGAGACCAGGGCTGGGCCTCTGCAGAGAAGCCCTGCTCCTTTCCCTTCCTAAACAAAGGGTATGTGAGCTCAGCTCTGAGCCCACTCTCAGAGAAACCCACCATAAGATAAAATGGGAGGAGCACATGAAAAGCAACAGACATGGGGCCTGTACACCCACTCATGCCTCCTGCTTAGGCCCCTCTCGCTCCCACTCTTTTCCCCATTTGCTAAAGCATTTCCATGGGGATCCCTTTGAAAAGACTCAAGTCACAGCCATTAATGTCTTTGTTAATAATTTAAGATCACATAAGAAAACATACAGCTCAGCCCCAGCACCCAAAGGGCAGGCACCTTATTGTTTGCCCCAACAGGGCAGTAGAGACAGCACAATTCAGTCTGTGAGACTGCTGTTTTCCTTCATTATCCCTGTTTGCA
Organism: Phyllostomus discolor; assembly: GCF_004126475.2. Lineage (NCBI taxonomy): Eukaryota > Metazoa > Chordata > Mammalia > Chiroptera > Phyllostomidae > Phyllostomus > Phyllostomus discolor. Next base: position 73,035,410 of record NC_040915.2, on the reverse strand, counting down.
AGTCTCTCAAGGGAGAGTGAGGTAGAGAAGAGCCCACAGGGCTCACGAAAACAAGAGCAGAACGGTGGGAAGAAGTACCAAACCTCCAGCCAGACTGACTAGTACAGCCCTCCCGCTTCCTGCCCAGTCTCTGGCACTGAAATGTGCCTCAAGTGTTGCCCAGAGTGGTCCGTTTCAGTCCTGCTCAGATAGTCACTGTGTACCCCAAGGAAGAAAATACCTACCAAGAAGGGCTCCTGATAGCTAGTAAGGCTCGAAAATTAAAAGCAAAAACAACAAAAACAAAATAAACGAGCCTAGCAGCCATGCTGCCTTTCAGGGAGAAGCCTGCATTACATTCCCTGCTCCCTACAGTGCTGCCCACCTGCCTGCCTGCCCTCCTATTCTCTGAGCCAGTCCTTTCGCAGGAGTTCCTGAAATCCTATTTTAGTTGGTAAGAGTGAGACTTTCCCTGTCTAATTGGAGCTGCACAGCTGTATCCTCATTAGCATTATCACAGACCAATCACAGCAGCTCCATTCTGACCAGTCAGGACAGTGTGTTTTGGAGCAATCAAACAATAAAGATTTGGAGTCCTTATTTGCATGAGGATAGACCAATCAGGAACCAGGAACAGAACCTCTCTCTATATAAGTCAGCTCCCCCCTGGCTCAGAGATCTCATGTTCCCTTTCCACCAAAGATTGTGCTTTGCAGCTGGCTCACTAGAGACACCTTGTGGAACCAGAGGGAACAGAGCTGCCTTTCTCTGTGGCCCAGAGAGGACCAGAGTGGAGCCCAGCGGCCCAGGTGGAGGGGTACAAGCTGTAACACAGGCTGGGCTGCCTCATGCCAGGACCACTCCTCAGCTGTATTGTTCTGCATTGTCCTGTGTTATCATCACTGAGCTGTAACACTGTTGAGCTGGCTGCCACTGACCTGTTCCACAGCTGTGCCTGCTCTGTAACAGTACAATATCCCAGTGGAACTGTCCATACTGAATAAAAGTCTCCTCCTCCATGGCACCCCAAATTGAGGATTCCTGTTGGCATTGAATGGTGCCAATGACCACAGCTTGATACCAGGGTACTTTGGTCAGTTGTCAGCTACACAGGGCCTGGCATGTGGCTGGCATTGCATTGGTGGTCACGCCTGTGGAAACAAACCATTGTCCTGCACTGAGTAGTTTCAGGTAACCCTCCCCAGAGGAAAGCCTCCCTCCCTCCCTCCCTGCTTGCTATACAGGGGTCTGGCCCTGAGCAAAGCTGCTCACCTGTTTTAAATTGTGTTACTTCTGCTCAGGAGCCCACACAGTTCAATTGTTACTTCTCTGGGCACAGTTCACATGCAGATGAATGCCTCCACAGGGTTATTGGTGTATTTTAACTAGTGGTTAGCAATTTCAATAATTGTTTCTGTGTTTCAAGTGGCTGACTGTTCCCAATCTCTTGAGTAAATGACAACCATCTGTGTCCTTCAGGCACTCAGCTGGCGGAGCCACCAGTGTGGCTGTGCCCTAAAAATCAGGCTACCTAGAAAGGTGGAATGGCCCCTTGTCAACCCATCTCTGAGGAGTTAATCAGAGGCCAAGTGGCAGTGTCAGGTTCACTTCGTCCACAGAAGGCTGGTATTTCCTGGCAAAAAGGCATGTGGTCAGTAACTGCTGTAACAATAACCACGACTTATGATTGCCACCTCTATGATTTCCACTCTCCGTGGAAACATGAGGTTTGCAGTTGGATTACCTGTTTCTCATTTTCAGTGCTATCCTGCCTCTTTGAGCTTCAGTTTCCTCATCTATAACCTGAATTCAAAAGTATTTTTAAGGCTGTCATGAAACTCACTACAGAGAACACTTATGAAAATGCTGATGTGGCACCTGCCACACTGAGGAGTCCTGTCTTCCTGGATTTTCAAAATATGCTTGGGAGTAAACAGTTCATGTTTACCCCTGAGAATTTCCCCAAATGGGAAAAAGAAAGTCAAGCCTGCAGTCCAGTGCCCACAGACAGGACAAGCCAAGTGCCCTCATTGAACAGCATGCCACGGTGGAGAGGCGTTCACAGTGGACAAAGCACAGTAAGGGGAGGGAAAGTTACAGCCACAGAGCTTTGTTATCAGCATGGAGCTCTCCCTGTGCAGTTCTCACAGTGAGAGGCCCTGGTTCCCCCCACAAACCCTCCTGACCAACTACGTTCATCTAAGTCTTAGTCAAAGCCAGTGAATGGCCCAAGAGTGCATAATGAGTAACTGCTTGAGACCATCCAATCCCTTTTCTAGGCATATTGCTTGTTCCAGAAATCTTTCCAAACTTCAGTTTCAGCACTTATGCAGCCCTTGCTTGTCAGGTACCTGAGTATTTATTGTCCCCATTTCTGCTGAAAGCCCCGTGGGCAGGTACAATTCCTCCACTGGCCGTGTGTCCCCACAGCTCTACTCAGTGTGTGGCTTGGAATCCAGGTCTATTTACTAAATGTATGTGTTTATAGTGGGTGAAAACTGTGCTTAGTCTGTGTGAGTGTGGTATGTATGCGTACATACATGTCTCTGTGTGTGCTAGTTGTGTGTGGTAGGTGGTATGTGTCTATGTGTGTAGTTTTGTGTGTCTGTGTGTGTGGTACGTGAACACCTTTCCCTCTTCCATTGTAGAATGCTGCTCAGTGTGGGCGCTTGGCTTATTGCATCTGTGTGCACTGGATTGCACTGTGTGTGTGTCATGTGTCAGGGTGTGTGTGCATGTGTTATGAGCAAAGAAAAGGAAAGGAGGAGTGATGAGACAGAGTGAGCTTTTCTGAATCCAGGGCATGTGCTTCCATAGAGATAGCGTTCTTGTTGCTCCACAGCTGTTGATATTTGGAAGCACTAGGAGCTGGTCTCCTGCACCCACACTTCTCTCTTCATTTGCCTTTGACTCCCCCTTTGAAGATGGCCACACTCTAGACATAGACCTGACCCTTCACTCTCTCACCTTGTCCCTCTGGCTATTATTTGTTTGAAAAGAGCCAAGCTCTTGATAAAATAAGAGCATCTCCATCACCCACCATGCCAGCAATGTTTCCTAAGCAGCAATTTGTTCTATGAAAGCTTCTTGGAGGAAGAAGATATGAGAAACTTATAAGGGGTGGACCTTGCCAGTATAACATACTTACATGCACTTCCACTTAATGACCTTGCCTGTCCTTCACAGAACAACAAATACTCACTGCTTGGCTGGACTCATTCTTCAGCATCAGGGCAATGTCTCTGGGTGATGAAATAGTTTCCAAATAATTCTACAAAATCTTTTCCATAATAGCTGTTTCCACTGAGGAAAAGGAATTAGTGAGCTGTGAGACAATGTACCCCCTCACTGCCATTTCAAGATATGAAGGATTAGAACACAGTCCATACAGGGCAGGTGTTTGAGAAATAGAAACTCCTTCTTTCAGTCACTTGGGATGAGAGGCTGAGCAACTTGTGAGCCCAGGACTGAGCAGTTGTCTGTCACTGACCCTCCTGACAGCCACAGTCTCAGGGCAGGGGGCCCCTTAAGGACAATTATGATTGTTGCCATATTTTTAAATTGTATTTATTGATTGATTTTTGGAGAAAGATGAAAGGAGAGATTTGTTGGTCCACTTTTCTATGCATTCATTGATGGATTCCTGTGTGCACCCTGACTGGGGATCTAACCCACAACCTTGGTGTTTGGGAATGACGCTCTAACCAAATGAGCTACCTGGCCAGGGCACCATATTTTTATTTATAATGGAGCACTGTGGTAATAGCTTTATATTCCTTGTTTAATTAACTCTTGGAACATTATATGTGAAATATGTATAATTAAACACTTTCCACAGGAAAGGAAGCAAATTTAGAGTGACTGAGTAACTCTACAGGGTGATAGAGCTATACATAGAGAGGAGAGGACTCAAGGATCTAATGCTATGTGCTAGAGTGCCAGGGCCTGGGCATAGCTCATAGTTCCTGGCAAGTGTTCACATGGAAGGAAGGAGGGAGGGAAGGCAAGCAGGCAGGCAGGCAAGACACTTGGAAAGGGACAGGCTGCTTAACTGCAGGTCTTTGATCAGAGACAGTGGTTCCTCCTAGAGTAGCCAGCCTAGGTTCCAGGGCTCCCCATTGTGACCTGGCCACACCTACGCTGCCAGTAAGGGGGTCTGGGCCCTGCTGACTGGCTCCACAGAGTTTCTCTCTGAACCAGGACACTGCTGGCCTCACCTCAGAAAAGGATGGTTGAAGCCTGACTGCTCAAGTCTCCATGTGGGAGCATGCCTGCGGACTCTGAGCCACCAACCCCAACCTAGTGAGCCTCATTCCTGGCTCCAGCCAAGCCTCTGCCCAGAGGAAGGCTGCCGCTGGACATGCAGAAGGTGTAGGGGCCATTAGGCTCTAGCATAGGGAGAAGAAAGTTAGTCTTCTAAGTAATCAACCAGAAGGGCCAGAGGGGAACAAAACTTTCTTCAACTGTGGGGTTTTCCTGGGAGTAGGGAAAGTAAATGCCACTTTGTATGTTGACAAAACTTTAATTTGCATTTTTGATGACCTGGTTATAAGAGTGGAAAAGCACTTTGTGTTTCCGATGCAACTCCACTGAAAGGGTAACAGTGCCAAGAGCCTGCTGCCCACCAAACACAGAGCTGGACAAAGGTCCTCTGGTCCCTTTCTGGGGCCAGTGGATGGTCACATGGAACAGAGCTAGAACTCCTAATGTTTCATGAGACAAGAGTCAACTGATATTTGGGGGCCCTCCCACATTTAAAGCACCATGTGAGGGGCTGGTGGTAGAATATAAAGAAGTCCTTACCACTACATCCCATTATAAGCTAGTGACAGAGAATGGCACAAAACAAGTAATTCAATATGTAATGACTAGTAGATAGATTTGGGCCCAGACTATGCTCTTCAAGCTATTCTGAGGAAGGAATTGTCTTGGCAATCAGAAGTCACAGGTTCCAAATTCCTATATCTGGGTCATCTAGAGTCTTGGAGGACAGATTCCTCAAGGATGTCTACCCTGGGAGCAAAGGCCATTCTCCAACCCACCAGCCTGACCTCCCCCTGACTTATACATCCATTCTTTAGTAGGCTCAGGCATTAAGGGATCTCCATTGCCTCCTAGACTCTTCTCCAGCCTTGTCTCACCATTGGACAGTTGTCTCCTTGGTTATCCAGCTAAATTAACCAATGAGGCAAAGCTGACTATGCTTTCTGTAGAACATGTGGCTTACTACCAAGGGTGGAGCAGGGAGGATCTTGAGATAGCTCCAAATATATGTCACATACATCTGCTGGTTCCCAGGGCACATGATTCCAGGAATCCCTGCAGAGAGTGAGTTCCTTCTCTGTTCACGGTGTGTGGCGGTAACATTCGCTGCAGCAGGAGAGGCAGGCCAAGCAAACCCAGCTATTGCCAAGTTTCCATCCAAGGAGTTGGTTCTTATGAGCTCAGCTGTGATGTTCTCTACAGAGAAGCAAGTGAACAGGTCGCCTGAAAGCATTGAAAGAGGTGTAAGAACTGAGAGATTCAGCAGAAAGACCAAAATTGGAATATGACCAGTTCTCCTTTCCTCTCATGTTGATTCTCTTTCCACAGCAGTTGGCATTCCTTTAAGACATGCTAGAACTTCTGGGTTTCAAAGTGCTTTTCAAATTGGTGAAGATAAAAAAATGCAAACTGGAGGTACAAGAATGGAAAGAGAGTCAAAAAGAGAGCCCAGAGGGAAAAAAGCATATAAAGTAAAAGAAAAAAAAAGAGATAAATAAGTAAAGCTAGCAGTGAAGAAAAATTAAAAAATAGAGATAAAGATAAAAAGCAAAGGCAGGAGGAATCTGAGAAAAGAAAGGAAAAATGATAAAAAAGAGGTATGAGAGGGTGGGGACATGAGGACAAAAATAAGAGAAGAGACACAAGAATGTCTCCAATAAGACAAAAGGGAAAAACAAAAGTGCAAAAGAATTAAAATCTTAAGAGATGGAGAAAAATTACATAATTAAGAGAGTCTGCAGAAGAAAAGGGGCCTCAAGGCTGAGGCCTGGGAGAGCACACAGCCTGTGAACAGGCGTGGCTATGGGTGGCAGCAGTGGAGGCTCTTTTGGGCTCAGAGGGAGCTAGTCTGGCAATGTCCCACCCCACCCCCACTCTCAACTCATCTCCAGGATCCTGTGGCCCAGTTAGTTAGAGTGG